>NC_136071.1:138144525-138766203 GCF_964261635.1 Lissotriton helveticus | reverse complement strand
TGTTGAGGGTGAGGTGTTGAAGGTGAGGGGTTGAGGGCGAGGGGTTGAGGGCGAGGCGTTGAGGGTGAGTGAGGGTGAGGGTTATTGAGGGTGATGTGTCGAGGGTGAGTGAGGGTGAGTGAGGGTGAGGGTGAGTGAGGGTGAGTAAGTGTGAGGATGAGTGTGGGTGAGGGTGAGAGTTTGAGGGTGAGTGAGGGTGAGTGAGGGTGAGTGTTTGAGTCTAAGTGAGGATGAGATGTTGAGGGTGGGTGAGGGGGGTGAGGGAGAGTGTGTGGGTGAGTGTTGATAGTGTTAAGGGGGTTGTGTATGAGGGGTGTTAGTATGAGGGATTTGAGGGTGAGGGGGTGAGGGTGAGTGTAATGGGAGGGGAGGCATAGTGAGTGATGTTGAGGGGTTAAGGGAGTGTAAGGGAGAGTGAGGGTGAGACTGAGCGGGTGTGAGCGGGTGAGTGAGGGAGTGTGTGAGAGTGTGAGTGAGGGAGTGTGTGAGGTGTTGTGTGAGAGCGTGAGTGATGGGATGTGTGAGGGGTGTGTGAGAGGGTGTGTGAGAGTGTGAGGGTGTGTTAGGGTGAATGAGGGTGAATGAGGGGGTGTGAGGGGGGTGAGGGTGGGGTGTTGAGGGAGTGAGTGTGAGTGTGTGAGAGGTGATGTAGAGGGGATGAGTGTGAGGGGGTGAGTGTTAGGGGGTGTGAGGGGGGGAGGATGAGTGAAGTTGTTTGCGTCAGAGAGTGTGTGAGTGTGTGAGTGTGAGGGTGAGTAAGTGTGTGTGAGGCTGAAGGTGTGTGATGGTGTATGAGGGAGATGTTGTGTTAGCGTTTCTGAGCGGGTGTGAAAGAGTGTGATAGTTTTGTTGTGTGAGGGTGATGTTAAGAGTGTGTGTATATGTTAATATTAATTAAGTAATGTGTTGTTATTAACCAAAGGTGTCACATGTCCCCTTTGTATTACTTCTGTCTTATGTGTATATTAGTATGTAATTTTCGTGTGTATGTTTTGTACTAACTGTGTTAATATTTTGTAACGTGTTTGTGGAGTCTGTTTTTTATTTTTTTTTAAAAATGGCCGACGTATAGCGTCACGTCGACGTCTTCTATGTTTAGCGGTCTAGTTTATTTTTGAGTTGTGTGTGTTTTTTGTTTACGTTTTTTTCTAGCCAATCGGAGCGCGACGTTTTTGACGTAGCATTCCGATTTGCATACGTCAACGGTGGAATTCCCCATAGATCGAGAATGTTGGTGCGCGGAAGGCGTGTTCTTGTTCCTGTGGTGTTGCTGCGTTTGTTTGACAGGTAAGAATGTAATCCTAAGTTTCTTTTAATGTAATGTAATGTAGTATATATACTATGTTAAAGTTAAATACTTGCGAAATGTATTTATTTCGCTCGTAATATTTGTAAATGTTTGTAATGTAACATAAAGTTTTGTTTTTTATTGGCGATATGTAATGCATATGTTTTGTTAAACTGTAATGTAATGTATTAATTTTATTTTTTTTGTAATTTGACGTACAAAAGGTGTTTGTTTCATTCTGAAGTGCTAAATGTGTTTTAATATATTGATGTAAGTTGTGTTTGCATTATCTTTTTGTGTGATGCTGAAGTAGTCGGATAATTTGTTATTGACGTACTTGAAGTATGAAATGAAACTTTTTGTGTCTATGCTGACTGTAGTATTATTAGCAATGTATGAACGACATGTACAGTGAAGTAATGTATTTTTCGTTAGCTTTTTGTGACTGAATATTTCTATGTTCGTAATATGTTTCTTATATTCGAACTAATTCCGTCTGGATAAATGCTATTGTGTTATGCGTATCTCTTTTTGTGTAACTGTCGAGTATTGTATTCAATGCGTCCCATTTTCCGGATGAATCGTTCTTGTTTATTTCCCTCAGAAAAATTTGACTGTTTCCGAATTTTTTTTTTCCGTCATATTTTCTTTATATTAGATGGAATTCCGTGTGAAGAAGTGCTATTGTTGTTTGCGTCCGTTTTTTTGTGTAACTGTTGACTACTGTTTTTAATCCGTCCCATTCTCCGGATGAATAGTACATCAATTTGAATGTATTAATACGTGTGTGTATATACGTATTAATAATGTTTTATTAGGATGTATGAGTGTTTTATTTGTATTGCGCCTTGTGTATTATCGAGTTTTGAGTTACAATATCCTTTAGTACTGTTCTAAAAGATATATGTTTGAAAAATGGGTTTTGAATTTTTCTTGATCTTTATGCGAATGTTGGCTCGTGTTTAAGTTGATTCTTCGGGATGCATTGAGTAATCTTTGCTAGTGTCTTCCTGGTATGTAGTTTCAGTAGTTTCGTTTCGCCTGAGGTGGCACTGTGATGTTTATTTTTCCTCTGACTTAGCTTTTGCTTGTGTCATTTGTACCCGTATGTGACTTGTTTCGCCGCTATTCATTTATTTTGTTTGTTGCTTGTTGTAGTTAAAAGTATTATGTATGCACTGTGTATGTTCTCTTTTTTGTGTTTTTTTTAATATTTTCTACATTTCAGGGAATGAGCTGCTACGATCGACAGGTAATGACAATTTTATTTGCATATTATGAAAAAGTGCCTTTGTGAGTTCTTATACTTTTGTTTATGCATTTCCTTTTATTGATGTTAATGTAATTATTGTTTTCGGTCTGTGTGTGCGTGGCGTTGCGTGTGTGAGTGGCGTTGCGTGTGTGAGTGGCGTGTGTGAGTGGCGTTGCGTGGCTGAGTGGCGTTGCGTGGCTGAGTGGCGTTGCGTGGCTGAGTGGCGTTGCGTGGCTGAGTGGCGTTGCGTGGCTGAGTGGCGTTGCGTGGCGTGGCTGAGTGGCGTTGCGTGGCTGAGTGGCGTTGCGTGGCTGAGTGGCGTTGCGTGGCTGAGTGGCGTTGCGTGGCTGAGTGGCGTTGCGTGGCTGAGTGGCGTTGCGTGGCTGAGTGGCGTTGCATGGCTGAGTGGCGTTGCGCGTGTGAGTGGCGTTGCGCGCGTGAGTGGCGTTGCGCGTGTGAGTGGCGTTGCGCGTGTGAGTGGCGTTGCGCGTGTGAGTGGCGTTGCGCGTGTGAGTGGCGTTGCGCGTGTGAGTGGCGTTGCGCGGCTGAGTGGCGTTGCGCGGCTGAGTGGCGTTGCGCGGGTGAGTGGCGTTGCGCGTGTGAGTAGCGTTGCGTGGCTGAGTGGCGTTGCGTGGCTGAGTGGCATTGCGTGGCTGAGTGGCGGTGCGTGTCTGAGTGACGTTGCGTGGCTGAGTGGCGTTGCGTGGCTGAGTGGCGTTGCGTGGCGTTGCGTGGCTGAGTGGCGTTGCGTGGCTGAGTGGCGTTGCGTGGCTGAGTGGCGTTGCGTGGCTGAGTGGCGTTGCGTGGCTGAGTGGCGTTGCGTGGATGAGTGGCGTTGCGTGGCTGAGTGGCGTTGCGTGGCTGAGTGGCGTTGCGTGGCTGAGTGGCGTTGCGTGACTGAGTTGCGTTGCGCGTGTGAGTGGCGTTGCGCGTGTGAGTGGCGTTGCGCGTGTGAGTGGCGTTGCGCGTGTGAGTGGCGTTGCGTGGCTGAGTGGCGTTGCGTGGGTGAGTGGCGTTGCATGGGTGAGTGGCGTTGCGTGGCTGAGTGGCGTTGCGTGGCTGAGTGGCGTTGCGTGGCTGAGTGGCGTTGCGTGGCTGAGTGGCGTTGCGTGGCTGAGTGGCGTTGCGTGGCTGAGTGGCGTTGCGTGGCTGAGTGGCGTTGCGCGTGTGAGTGGCGTTGCGCGTGTGAGTGGCGTTGCGCGTGTGAGTGGCGTTGCGCGAGTGAGTGGCGTTGCGCGTGTGAGTGGCGTTGCGCGTGTGAGTGGCGTTGCGCGGCTGAGTGGCGTTGCGCGGCTGAGTGGCGTTCCGCGGCTGAGTGGCGTTGCGCGGGTGAGTGGCGTTGCGCGTGTGAGTGGCGTTGCGTGGCTGAGTGGCGTTGCGTGGCTGAGTGGCGTTGCGTGGCTGAGTGGCGTTGCGTGGCTGAGTGACGGTGCGTGTCTGAGTGACGTTGCGTGGCTGAGTGGCGTTGCGTGGCTGAGTGGCGTTGCGTGGCGTTGCGTGGCTGAGTGGCGTTGCGTGGCTGAGTGGCGTTGCGTGGCTGAGTGGCGTTGCGTGGCTGAGTGGCGTTGCGTGGCTGAGTGGCGTTGCGTGGCTGAGTGGCGTTGCGTGGGTGAGTGGCGTTGCGTGTGTGCGTGGCGTTGCGTGTGTGCGTGGCGTTGCGTGTGTGAGTGGCGTTGCGTGTGTGAGTGGCGTGTGTGAGTGGCGTTGCGTGGTTGAGTGGCGTTGCGTGGCTGAGTGGCGTTGCGTGGCTGAGTGGCGTTGCGTGGCTGAGTGGCGTTGCGTGGCTGAGTGGCGTTGCGCGTGTGAGTGGCGTTGCGTGGCTGAGTGGCGTTGCGTGGCTGAGTGGCGTTGCGTGGCTGAGTGGCGGTGCGTGTCTGAGTGACGTTGCGTGGCTGAGTTGCGTGGCTGAGTGGCGTTGCGTGGCGTTGCGTGGCTGAGTGGCGTTGCGTGGCTGAGTGGCGTTGCGTGGCTGAGTGGCGTTGCGTGGCTGAGTGGCGTTGCGTGGCTGAGTGGCGTTGCGTGGCTGAGTGGATGAGTGAAGTTGTTTGCGTCAGAGAGTGTGTGAGTGTGTGAGTGTGAGGGTGAGTAAGTGTGTGTGAGGCTGAAGGTGTGTGATGGTGTATGAGGGAGATGTTGTGTTAGCGTTTCTGAGCGGGTGTGAAAGAGTGTGATAGTTTTGTTGTGTGAGGGTGATGTTAAGAGTGTGTGTATATGTTAATATTAATTAAGTAATGTGTTGTTATTAACCAAAGGTGTCACATGTCCCCTTTGTATTACTTCTGTCTTATGTGTATATTAGTATGTAATTTTCGTGTGTATGTTTTGTACTAACTGTGTTAATATTTTGTAACGTGTTTGTGGAGTCTGTTTTTTATTTTTTTTTAAAAATGGCCGACGTATAGCGTCACGTCGACGTCTTCTATGTTTAGCGGTCTAGTTTATTTTTGAGTTGTGTGTGTTTTTTGTTTACGTTTTTTTCTAGCCAATCGGAGCGCGACGTTTTTGACGTAGCGTTCCGATTTGCATACGTCAACGGTGGAATTCCCCATAGATCGAGAATGTTGGTGCGCGGAAGGCGTGTTCTTGTTCCTGTGGTGTTGCTGCGTCGTTTGACAGGTAAGAATGTAATCCTAAGTTTCTTTTAATGTAATGTAATGTAGTATATATACTATGTTAAAGTTAAATACTTGCGAAATGTATTTATTTCGCTCGTAATATTTGTAAATGTTTGTAATGTAACATAAAGTTTTGTTTTTTATTGGCGATATGTAATGCATATGTTTTGTTAAACTGTAATGTAATGTATTAATTTTATTTTTTTTGTAATTTGACGTACAAAAGGTGTTTGTTTCATTCTGAAGTGCTAAATGTGTTTTAATATATTGATGTAAGTTGTGTTTGCATTATCTTTTTGTGTGATGCTGAAGTAGTCGGATAATTTGTTATTGACGTACTTGAAGTATGAAATGAAACTTTTTGTGTCTATGCTGACTGTAGTATTATTAGCAATGTATGAACGACATGTACAGTGAAGTAATGTATTTTTCGTTAGCTTTTTGTGACTGAATATTTCTATGTTCGTAATATGTTTCTTATATTCGAACTAATTCCGTCTGGATAAATGCTATTGTGTTATGCGTATCTCTTTTTGTGTAACTGTCGACTATTGTATTCAATGCGTCCCATTTTCCGGATGAATCGTTCTTGTTTATTTCCCTCAGAAAAATTTGACTGTTTCCGATTTTTTTTTTTTCGTCATATTTTCTTTATATTAGATGGAATTCCGTGTGAAGAAGTGCTATTGTTGTTTGCGTCCGTTTTTTTGTGTAACTGTTGACTACTGTTTTTAATCCGTCCCATTCTCCGGATGAATAGTACATCAATTTGAATGTATTAATACGTGTGTGTATATACGTATTAATAATGTTTTATTAGGATGTATGAGTGTTTTATTTGTATTGCGCCTTGTGTATTATCGAGTTTTGAGTTACAATATCCTTTAGTACTGTTCTAAAAGATATATGTTTGAAAAATGGGTTTTGAATTTTTCTTGATCTTTATGCGTATGTTGGCTCGTGTTTAAGTTGATTCTTCGGGATGCATTGAGTAATCTTTGCTAGTGTCTTCCTGGTATGTAGTTTCAGTAGTTTCGTTTCGCCTGAGGTGGCACTGTGATGTTTATTTTTCCTCTGACTTAGCTTTTGCTTGTGTCATTTGTACCCGTATGTGACTTGTTTCGCCGCTATTCATTTATTTTGTTTGTTGCTTGTTGTAGTTAAAAGTATTATGTATGCACTGTGTATGTTCTCTTTTTTGTGTTTTTTTTTATATTTTCTACATTTCAGGGAATGAGCTGCTACGATCGACAGGTAATGACAATTTTATTTGCATATTATGAAAAAGTGCCTTTGTGAGTTCTTATACTTTTGTTTATGCATTTCCTTTTATTGATGTTAATGTAATTATTGTTTTCGGTCTGTGTGTGCGTGGCGTTGCGTGTGTGAGTGGCGTTGCGTGTGTGAGTGGCGTGTGTGAGTGGCGTTGCGTGGCTGAGTGGCGTTGCGTGGCTGCGTGGCGTTGCGTGGCTGAGTGGCGTTGCGTGGCTGAGTGGCGTTGCGTGGCTGAGTGGCGTTGCCTGGCTGAGTGGCGTTGCGTGGCTGAGTGGCGTTGCGTGGCTGAGTGGCGTTGCGTGGCTGAGTGGCGTTGCGTGGCTGAGTGGCGTTGCGTGGCTGAGTGGCGTTGCGCGTGTGAGTGGCGTTGCGCGTGTGAGTGGCGTTGCGCGTGTGAGTGGCGTTGCGCGTGTGAGTGGCGTTGCGCGTGTGAGTGGCGTTGCACGTGTGAGTGGCGTTGCGCGTGTGAGTGGCGTTGCGCGGCTGAGTGGCGTTGCGCGGCTGAGTGGCGTTGCGCGGGTGAGTGGCGTTGCGCGTGTGAGTGGCGTTGCGTGGCTGAGTGGCGTTGCGTGGCTGAGTGGCGTTGCGTGGCTGAGTGGCGGTGCGTGTCTGAGTGACGTTGCGTGGCTGAGTGGCGTTGCGTGGCTGAGTGGCGTTGCGTGGCGTTGCGTGGCTGAGTGGCGTTGCGTGGCTGAGTGGCGTTGCGTGGCTGAGTGGCGATGCGTGGCTGAGTGGCGTTGCGTGGCTGAGTGGCGTTGCGTGGGTGAGTGGCGTTGCGTGTGTGCGTGGCGTTGCGTGTGTGCGTGGCGTTGCGTGTGTGAGTGGCGTTGCGTGTGTGAGTGGCGTGTGTGAGTGGCGTTGCGTGGTTGAGTGGCGTTGCGTGGCTGAGTGGCGTTGCGTGGCTGAGTGGCGTTGCGTGGCTGAGTGGCGTTGCGTGGATGAGTGGCGTTGCGTGGCTGAGTGGCGTTGCGTGGCTGAGTGGCGTTGCGTGGCTGAGTGGCGTTGCGTGGCTGAGTGGCGTTGCGTGGCTGAGTGGCGTTGCGTGTGTGCGTGGCGTTGCGTGTGTGCGTGGCGTTGCGTGTGTGAGTGGCGTTGCGTGTGTGAGTGGCGTGTGTGAGTGGCGTTGCGTGGTTGAGTGGCGTTGCGTGGCTGAGTGGCGTTGCGTGGCTGAGTGGCGTTGCATGGGGCTAAGATACCTGAAGCCACTCGACACGGCAGGCAGGGGAGGGGGCATAGCGGGGGTGTGGGAAGAGTGCGGCTAAGGGATGTTAGCGCTGAATCCAACTTGCGTAATATGTTTTCTATATTTGATGTAAATCCGTGCGATGAACTGCTATTGTTATATGCCTACGGCTTTGTGTGTAACCCGTGACAATTGTGTTTAATCCGTCTCATTTACCGGATGAATAGTGCTTGTTTATTACCCAAGTTAAAAATAGGCTGTTTTACTTTTGTGTTTGTACATCCTCGTCCTCGCATCCTGACCGAGATTTCTTCGTTCTTTTGTTGGTGTTCTGTTGTCCTAATAATTGTTAGTTTGGTGACCTGAAGCTTGAAAAACATAATTGCGCGTATTTTTACTTTGGTTGTTATTTCCTAGGATGTCTTTCGGTTGCGTATCTTGAGGGTGTATTTGTAGGGTGAATTAGGACTCAGGATTTCAATCTAGGAGTTAGAGTGTGGATTAGGATAGTTTATTTCTATTCTTCTTTTTGTTGTTGTATGTGTGTGTGTGTGTGTGTGTGTGAGGGTGAGTGAGGGTGTGTGAAGCTGAGGGTGTGTGACGGTGTGTGAGGGGAGCTTGCACTGCTGCTGTCGGTGCTGTACCTGTTCCATGTGTAAGGGAAGCTTGCACTGCTGCCGCCTGTGCTGTACCTGATCTATGTGTGAGGGAAGCTTGCACTGCTGCTGCCTGTGGTGTACCTGATCTGTGTGTGAGGGAAGCTTGCACTGCTGCTGTCGGTGCTGTACCTGTTCCATGTGTAAGGGAAGATTGCACTGCTGGTGGCTGTGCTGTACCTGCTTCGTGTGTGAGGGAAGCTTGCACTGCTGCCGCCTGTGCTGTACCTGATCTATGTGTGAGGGAAGCTTGCACTGCTGCTGTCGGTGCTGTACCTGTTCCATGTGTAAGGGAAGCTTGCACTGCTGTTGGCTGTGCTGTACCTGCTCCGTGTTTGAGTGAAGCTTGCATTGCCGTTGGCTGTGCTGTACCTGCTCCGTGTGTGAGGGAAGCTTGCACTGCTGCCGCCTGTGCTGTACCTGATCTATGTGTGAGGGAAGCTTGCACTGCTGCCGCCTGTGCTGTACCTGTTCCATGTGTAAGGGAAGCTTGCACTGCTGTTGCCTGTGCTGTACCTGCTCCGTGTTTGAGTGAAGCTTGCATTGCCGTTGCCTGTGCTATACCTGCTCCGTGTGTGATGGAAGCTTGCACTGCTGCTGTCGGTGCTGTACCTGTTGCATGTGTAAGGGAAGCTTGCACTGCTGCCGCCTGTGCTGTACCTGATCTATGTGTGAGGGAAGCTTGCACTGCTGCTGCCTGTGGTGTACCTGATCTGTGTGTGAGGGAAGCTTGCACTGCTGCTGTCGGTGCTGTACCTGTTCCATGTGTAAGGGAAGATTGCACTGCTGTTGGCTGTGCTGTACCTGCTCCGTGTGTGAGGGAAGCTTGCACTGCTGCCGCCTGTGCTGTACCTGATCTATGTGTGAGGGAAGCTTGCACTGCTGCCGCCTGTGCTGTACCTGTTCCATGTGTAAGGGAAGCTTGCACTGCTGTTGCCTGTGCTGTACCTGCTCCGTGTTTGAGTGAAGCTTGCATTGCCGTTGCCTGTGCTATACCTGCTCCGTGTGTGATGGAAGCTTGCACTGCTGCTGTCGGTGCTGTACCTGTTGCATGTGTAAGGGAAGCTTGCACTGCTGCCGCCTGTGCTGTACCTGATCTATGTGTGAGGGAAGCTTGCACTGCTGCTGCCTGTGGTGTACCTGATCTGTGTGTGAGGGAAGCTTGCACTGCTGCTGTCGGTGCTGTACCTGTTCCATGTGTAAGGCAAGATTGCACTGCTGTTGGCTGTGCTGTACCTGCTCCGTGTGTGAGGGAAGCTTGCACTGCTGCCGCCTGTGCTGTACCTGATCTATGTGTGAGGGAAGCTTGCACTGCTGCCGCCTGTGCTGTACCTGTTCCATGTGTAAGGGAAGCTTGCACTGCTGTTGCCTGTGCTGTACCTGCTCCGTGTTTGAGTGAAGCTTGCATTGCCGTTGCCTGTGCTATACCTGCTCCGTGTGTGATGGAAGCTTGCACTGCTGCTGTCGGTGCTGTACCTGTTGCATGTGTAAGGGAAGCTTGCACTGCTGCCGCCTGTGCTGTACCTGATCTATGTGTGAGGGAAGCTTGCACTGCTGCTGCCTGTGGTGTACCTGATCTGTGTGTGAGGGAAGCTTGCACTGCTGCTGTCGGTGCTGTACCTGTTCCATGTGTAAGGGAAGATTGCACTGCTGTTGGCTGTGCTGTACCTGCTCCGTGTGTGAGGGAAGCTTGCACTGCTGCCGCCTGTGCTGTACCTGATCTATGTGTGAGGGAAGCTTGCACTGCTGCTGTCGGTGCTGTACCTGTTCCATGTGTAAGGGAAGCTTGCACTGCTGTTGGCTGTGCTGTACCTGCTCCGTGTTTGAGTGAAGCTTGCATTGCCGTTGCCTGTGCTGTACCTGCTCCGTGTGTGATGGAAGCTTGCACTGCTGCCGCCTGTGCTGTACCTGATGTATGTGTGAGGGAAGCTTGCACTGCTGCTGTCGGTGCTGTACCTGTTCCATGTGTAAGGGAAGCTTGCACTGCTGTTGCCTGTGCTGTACCTGCTCCGTGTTTGAGTGAAGCTTGCATTGCCGTTGCCTTTGCTATACCTGCTCCGTGTGTGATGGAAGCTTGCACTGCTGCTGTCGGTGCTGTACCTGTTGCATGTGTAAGGGAAGCTTGCACTGCTGCCGCCTGTGCTGTACCTGATCTATGTGTGAGGGAAGCTTGCACTGCTGCTGCCTGTGCTGTACCTGCTCTGTGTGTGAGGGAAGCTTGCACTGCTGCCGCCTGTGCTGTACCTGATCTATGTGTGAGGGAAGATTGCACTGCTGCTGTCGGTGCTGTACCTGTTCCATGTGTAAGGGAAGCTTGCACTGCTGTTGCCTGTGGTGTACCTGCTCCGTGTTTGAGTGAAGCTTGCATTGCCGTTGCCTGTGCTGTACCAGCTCCGTGTGTGATGGAAGATTGTGAGATCTGGCATAACGGAAGGATTGGTAGTGCGTGCACCGCTGCTTGGGGTATCTGCGAGATTTGTGTAAGTAAATGGAGAGGGGGGTGTGAGTTGGAAGAGAGAGTGAAACAGGCAGAAACGTGGAGAGTTAGAAGAAAGAGCGAAGGAATCTAAGCTGCGAGATGTGGCATAACAGAAGGATTGGTAGTGCGTGCACCGCTGCTTGGGGTATCTGCGAGATTTGTGTAAGTAAATGGAGAGGGGGGTGAGAGTTAAAAGAGAGAGTGAAACAGGCAGAAACGTGGAGAGTTAGAAGAAAGAGCGAAGGAATCTAAGCTGCGAGATGTGGCATAACAGAAGGATTGGTAGTGCATGCAGTCATAGATGTGCCTCGTGCTTGCTAAAAAATAGAATAAACTGTCTTTCCATATATGTAAAAACTCTTAATGGTGTTTGTTCCATTCTAGCCGCTGGTTACAAAGGGACTTGTGCTAGGACGTAGGCATTGCCGTTTACTATCGCTACAAACAGTGCAGGGCTTTGGTGAAACACGGCGACATGCAAACTCTTTTGGAAGTGCTTTCACAACTTGGTTTGATTGGGAATTCCATTTTTTGCAAAAGAAGCAGTTCACGAATTTAAACCCTGCCCCCTTGCCCTTCATGTCCGAATTTCCTTCTTGTCCGGCTTTATGGAACATAATATTGATTTTACTGGAACGTGTGTGGGTGAAAGGCATACAAATTGTGTTCTTGTTTCTGTTTACTGTAGACTCTTGTTTTGTACAGTTTAACTTAGGTGTCCGGAGCGGCGAGAGGGAACAGACGGAGGGAAGGCCAGATAAGGGGAGGGGGGAGGAGAGTAGGAGGAGGAGAGTAGGGGAGGCACGGCCTAGCGGCCGTGCAATCAAGAAGTGAGGGGGCGGGAGAGTAGGCAAGGCAGGCGGCTGGGGGGAGGGGGGAGGAGAAATGCGACGCGACATGGCAGGGATTTTACTGGAACGTGTGTGGGTGAAAGGCATACAAATTGTGTTCTTGTTTCTGTTTACTGTAGACTCTTGTTTTGTACAGTTTAACTTAGGTGTCCGGAGCGGCGAGAGGGAACAGACGGAGGGAAGGCCAGATAAGGGGAGGGGGGAGGAGAGTAGGAGGAGGAGAGTAGGGGAGGCACGGCCTAGCGGCCGTGCAATCAAGAAGTGAGGGGGCGGGAGAGTAGGCAAGGCAGGCGGCTGGGGGGAGGGGGGAGGAGAAATGCGACGCGACATGGCAGGGATTTTACTGGAACGTGTGTGGGTGAAAGGCATACAAATTGTGTTCTTGTTTCTGTTTACTGTAGACTCTTGTTTTGTACAGTTTAACTTAGGTGTCCGGAGCGGCGAGAGGGAACAGACGGAGGGAAGGCCAGATAAGGGGAGGGGGGAGGAGAGTAGGAGGAGGAGAGTAGGGGAGGCACGGCCTAGCGGCCGTGCAATCAAGAAGTGAGGGGGCGGGAGAGTAGGCAAGGCAGGCGGCTGGGGGGAGGGGGGAGGAGAAATGCGACGCGACATGGCAGGGATTTTACTGGAACGTGTGTGGGTGAAAGGCATACAAATTGTGTTCTTGTTTCTGTTTACTGTAGACTCTTGTTTTGTACAGTTTAACTTAGGTGTCCGGAGCGGCGAGAGGGAACAGACGGAGGGAAGGCCAGATAAGGGGAGGGGGGAGGAGAGTAGGAGGAGGAGAGTAGGGGAGGCACGGCCTAGCGGCCGTGCAATCAAGAAGTGAGGGGGCGGGAGAGTAGGCAAGGCAGGCGGCTGGGGGGAGGGGGGAGGAGAAATGCGACGCGACATGGCAGGGATTTTACTGGAACGTGTGTGGGTGAAAGGCATACAAATTGTGTTCTTGTTTCTGTTTACTGTAGACTCTTGTTTTGTACAGTTTAACTTAGGTGTCCGGAGCGGCGAGAGGGAACAGACGGAGGGAAGGCCAGATAAGGGGAGGGGGGAGGAGAGTAGGAGGAGGAGAGTAGGGGAGGCACGGCCTAGCGGCCGTGCAATCAAGAAGTGAGGGGGCGGGAGAGTAGGCAAGGCAGGCGGCTGGGGGGAGGGGGGAGGAGAAATGCGACGCGACATGGCAGGCAGAGAAAATGGGGAGGGGGCGGATCCGGAGGTGCGTCGTGACACTCGTGAGGGGGAGTGGAGAAGGAGGGGGGAGTAGAGTAGGGGAGGCACGGCCTAACGGCCGTGCAATCAAAAAGTGAGGAGGCGGAGCTGGGGGAGGCTGTGACAGAGAGAGCAGGCAATGCAGGCGGCTGGGGGCTTGTGCACGCGCTTTGAAGCTCATTGCGCATGCGCATTGAGCTTCAATTTCTCGTGCACTGCAAGGAATCGCCACGATTCCTTGCAAGTTGGATAAAGAGTGGATAAGCCCCCATAGTCTCGCAAGCTCGATGCGCATGCGCATCGACAGGCGAGACCTAATAAGAATTCAACAGATTACTGAGTGAACGAGCAGGCCTGTGGATAAAAAAATACAAGCAAATTAACCTTTGCGAAGCAAACAAGGCAAGGAAAATCCTAGTGTCATACCTTAAACATAAACAAAGGCAACATACCATCTCATCAATCACAGACGCAGCCAACAACATGCACACAAAAACATAAAGACATCGTAGACACATTTAGAAACTTCTACCAATAGCTCTACAAAAAAGATGCAACCTTAGAACAGGAGGGCTGCAAAGCTTACCTAGACAGACTCAACCTTCCCAAATTGTCGAGCTACGAGGCGCGGACGCTAGGAGAAGAGATAAAAACTAAGGAGATCGCAATGGCGATCAAGTCCCTAAAACACAAAAAAGCTCTGGGGCCGGATGGCTACACGGCCTCCTTCTATAAAACCTTCCAAGCGCACCTACTCCCAATCATGAAAAAAGTCTTTAACCACTGCGAAAAGGAGGGGGTAGTAACAGACTCCATGAAGGAAGCAAACATAATAGTCATACCCAAGGAAGGCAAAGACCCACAGCGCCCCCAAAACTACAGACCCATCTCACTTATCAACACAGACTGCAAGATATATGCCAAAATCCTAGCCACAAGACTGAACAAAGTGCTCCCACAGCTGATTAACAACACACAAGTAGGCTTTCTGAAAACACGCATGTCCCATGATAACACCAGACTCCTCTGCCATGTCCTCGAACACTCTTCCAAATCTGACAAACCGGCGGTAGCAATAACACTAGACACGGAGAAAGCCTTTGACAGGGTGTCCTGGCACTTCCTAGAACAGAGCATGCGAGCGTACAACCTGGAAGGAAGCTACATGAGGAAGGTAATGGCACTATATAGAACCCCCAAAGCACAGATAGCCATAAATGGGTCAATATCACCCCAATTCAACCTTCAACGGGGGACGAGACAAGAGTGCCCCCCGGCACTGTTCCTACTAGCGCTTGAACCCCTGATTAGAGACATCTTAGCCAATAGAAATATGACTGGAATCACCATCAACAAGACCATGACCAAACTTGCCGCGTACACGGACGACATCCTCGTAATAACAGAAGACCTAGAAACATCGGTCACAGCCCTGATGGACAGCATAGGCCGGTACTCTAACCACGCCGGCTATAAACTAAACAAAGACAAATCGGAATGCATGCCACTCAACATACACACAACAAGAGAAGCAATAGGCGAACCAGGATTAGCTTGGCAACCCGGGTTTGTCAAATACCTAGGGATCTACTTTGGGAAAGACCTGAAGACCACCCTCGATCATAACGAGAAACTAACCCTCGAAAAAATCAAAGGGCTACTAGAATCCTGGTCGCCCAAGTTCATCACATGGTGGGGGAGAATAGACACCATAAAGATGATGATCACACCAGTGGTAAACTACCTGGCGGGAATGCTCTCCTCTTATTCGAGGACGAATTCCACCGCAAGGTGGACCAAATGATAAACAAATTCATATGGCGAGACAAAAAACCTAGAATAGGCCTCCCAAAACTAAAACTAGAGAAGAGATTAGGAGGGTTAAACTTGGCGGACTTCAGGACATTCCAGACAGCCTTCATAGCAAGACAGGGAATGTACTGGGTGTTACCAAACCAAAAATACACGCCAATCTGGCTCTACATCGAGAAAGCCATTCTAAACAACACAGAACCTATAGCCCTCCTCACCACCAACTAGCAGGCACAAAAGAATAACCCTATACTTAAAAACACGAAACACTCGCTACTTAAGGTAGACCAGAAACTTGAACACAGCATTAAACACTCGAGCTGGGAATCTTTCCGGACAAACCTCAAGATTAAATATAGTGGGAAGCCCCTAGACATAGAATCATGGAAAAAACTAGGGTTCTCATATACTGCTCATCTGGAAGACGAGGGAGAGCCATACACGTTTAACAATCTAAAACCCAAATACAACCTACCTGACATAGAACTCTACAACTTCCTCAAAATTAAAACAGCCATAGCCAAATCAAAGATAACAAAGCCCAAACCCTCGAATATTCTTTATATGGAGAACCTCAACAAAGTGGGACACCAAGTGTCCCACCTATACAAACTACTCCGACCCGACTCCTCAAAGCTTAACTCCAAGAAATCCAGCTACTGGGCAACCCAACTAGATACCATGCTCACTGAGCAACAAATACACACCCTCTGGGCGTCCCCATCGAAAAACATGATTTCCCCAGTGCTAGCACAGACAAAATTCTGGTTATTGCACAAAACACGCTGGACACCAGCGAGCTTAGCGGCGTTAGGACTTAGAGAAAACGATAACTGCTGGGACTGTGACCAAAAAAAGGGGGACCTAGCGCACCTAATCTTTAAATGCAGCAAGGTCAGAAAATTCTGGAAAAAAGTCTTTACATTCATTAATAAGGTCTTAGGATGTAAACTGAAAGAAGAATTATCCACAATCACTACTGCACTCATAACGACAGACGTTGCCACACAACAAGACAGACACCTCCTAGACTTCCTCCTAACGGCAGCAGCCAAAACAGTCCTAACCAAATGGAAAGACACAGCCAAAGCCACATTTAAGGGGTGGCTGAATTGGGTGACCTTCCTCAGAGGAGCCGACAACACAGCACTAAGATATGCACCATGGAAGAACCCCAACAGGGGGATGTGGGAAACCCTAGCAAATTCCTAAACACATACGAACCCCCATGAACAACAAAAACCAATATGCTCCAACAGGAGAGCAAACGCACAAAAAGAGCAGCTGAGGCAGGCCGAGTTAGCGGAGGAGACAGGGAGACTGTGTGGAGAGTAGACTCAAGCACCCCTGACGTTCACCACAAAAAACAACAACAACAATAAAATCGCCATTACTTATATGTGATGCATCATAGGACTGTACACCTCAGAACAATCGCAAGCACCTACATGTTTTATGTTAAAATGTATAAAAAAGACAGAGGGGCAAGGAAGCACAGGTAGAAATGGACAACTGGAAAAACCTATAGATATCCTCAGTCAAAACTCACCGACCGTGGCCCCTAAGAGAACAAATGCAAAATGTCTATACATGTTAAATGTCATTTGTTGTAAATGTGAAAATACCAATAAAAAATATTATATATATATATTTTTTTTTTTAAAAGAGTCATAGTTGAACAATACATCATTAAGTGGTTATAAAGTCACACAAGTAATCTAAAACACTACAGGGCTTATTGTAGATAAGCCCCTACATATCCATTGACGAGGTGTAGACAGACCTGTGCAATGGTTGTCTCTTTATCTTGCACTCCACTCATGTGTATGAGCTTTTTGTCTGCAGAAAGAAGAAGCCCATAAACACTCAATTAATATTTAAGTGCGACCCAGTTCACCAATCCATTGCGCCCAGTGCTGCTCCGGTTTAAGCAGCTATATTGGGAGGTATCCAAGGCTCGAGTCGGGGTACCACGTAGGTGGACGGCGTTCCCACCACTTATTTTACTGAGAGCTCTGTGCAGAGTAGGAAAATTATTCAGGTTAATTATTATTGACAAGTAATCGAAGCTTTACCATTTATTTCTCTCTCATTCAAAACGCTGCTCTTACGCTGGCTTCTCTGATGCAATCGCATCGCATCTAAGTGGTGAGCGAGGGGAGGGAATGAGTCTGCTGGGGTAAACATCACTTACAACGAAACTTTTACAACGCACTACCATTACAACGCAGTCATTACAACGCAAACTATTACAACCATTTGCGCTGGGGGGCGCTCTAGGATAGGGAATAGGTTAATTTACTATCCAATAACCTTCCCTAGTGTCCACGGGGACTGGAGTTGGAATAGTAAATTAAACTATTCACTATCCAACACCCAAAAGCGCTATGCGTTGTAATGGTATGCGATGTAAAAACCGCGTTGTAAAGGCATGCGATGTAAAAGCATACGTTGTAACGTCATACATCCGTCTGCTGGTGCAAGCCACCTTTCGTGACATCACTTCCTGTTGTGACATCAGCGTCCCTCCACTTCTTTTTTTAGAACTTGTGCGCTGGAGGTATCCTACGCCACTGTTGGCATAACTTGGGTGGTGGCAATATGTCCAGTTTATGTACGATTACAGGATGTCTCCACGTGATCCGGTCTTGAGCTTCTCTTTCGCAAATCATCATTTTCAGGAGTAGTACTCCTGTTGGTGCAGTTGAAATAACTAATAATGCAGCTCCTATGTTGCATTAGGATTTTAAAGGGACGCGCGGGACTGTAAAATGGTGTCCCTGACATCACAGAGTCACCTGGTAACCTTAAGTTTAGGAGGTGGGGAGGCCAAAGAAGCTGTGACAAGGCCGGAACTAAACTGATACATCTTATTTCTAATATCGGCACTTGTTTCTTATAAGGATGCAAGTTGTAAACGCGTAGCTGATGCAATCAGTAAATATAATGGTCTCCCCACATAATATGTGGAGTTTTTACTAAGTAAAAAGAGGCCTCGTGTATATTTATGTATTTATGCACTTTTATAAAGCGCTGACATTACCCAGAGGCGTTAGAGCGCTTTCATCAAGAATAGTAATTTACGAGTACTACAGCGATATTGATGTGACCTACATATAACAGCTGAGTTGCTTTGAATAAAATGAATGAGACAAGAATGAAGGTAAACCAAATAACAATATTGTTTTGCAACAAATCAATCAGATAAACTATCATAAAAGAAACAATATGGGTCAGCACTTAAGGGAGCTAGGCAAAATACCAATGATGTTCAGACTTTGAGGAAAGGTGATAGTCTTGTGTGAATTGCTTATACCAAAACAGAATAACAGTGTGTTAGACCCAGCTTTCTGGGCACCAGGGCACTCAGGGGTTACTGTGCGCCAATCGCGTCAACTGGAGTGTTAGCACTGGTGTCCTGGGGCCTCAGTACTAGTGGACCCAAAACTGGATAACCAATTACTCCTCTCCAGCACTTGAATCTCTCAGAGTAGCGATACAGAGACAGTCCAAGTCTTACTTAAGGAGGTGAGGTGGGTTTAGACATTCAGAATATAGTGCACACCGTACTACCAGCAGATAAAATCATTGTCCAGTCAGTGCTTTACTTTTTAAAAAGAATATGATAAACAGTGAAAACCAGATGTCTCTACAACCCGCTGGGCCAGAGTTCTGACCCCAAACAGTATTTTAGCACCTAGATGCTAAGCACTATGAAAACACAGTTAACATGTAGACACACAATTAGCATTGCATATTACAAACCATGTTGCACAGGTTTGCTCTCATTCGCTAGAGCTATAATGCCAATCCTTGTATTTAAATGAGGTCATTTCAGCATTTGGTGTGAAGTAAAATGTTCTTGATCAACCCTCAACTTGCCTCCCAAACAAACTGAAGTGCGCTCCCGTCCTGAGTGAGGACACTGTGTCCCACTAGTCCAGTAGCCACTGGCTAGCTGTAGGAGGGTTGTGGCTGACCAGAGAGCCAGTACACCCTGATATCCTCAGATGCCTCAAAAAGAAAGGTGGGGGCCTGTACCACGGGACACTCTTCAGAAGCTACCGACTGTAACTGGAAGTACCACACATGCTCCCACAGCACGAGGGAGGGGTCTGGATAAAGTTATCTCACCTTCAAGGACTGGGATCAAACTTCCCTGTCTCCCTCTGTCTCCGTTGATGTGCTGCAAGCTTCTTTAACTTGAGCAGTTGTTTGCAATTTCCATGTGATTCAAGCAGCAGCTCCACAAGTTTCAGACAGCTGGTTCTCTGACAGATGCCCGTGTTCCTGTTCAAACTGGCAAATTCCTTTGCAGCATAATCCACCAGTAACAGAGAAAACTTCAAGTTCAATCTAGTAAGTAAGGCCAGAATATTTTCGAAAGGCCCACACTGTGGCAAAACATTCTTTTTCAACAGCAGACCAGTTATGCTCCCTGGGGAGTAGTCAGGAGCTGATAAAGGCCATTGAATGCTCTCTTACCTTCTCATTGAACTAAGCAAGAACTGCCCCAACTACCTTGTCTGAAGCATCTGTCTGCACAATGAAGGTCTCATTGTAATCAGGGACATTCAACACAGGTACATTGCATAGTGTTGTCTTCCATTCATGAAAGGCCTTCTGACACTCTTAAGTCCAGATCACCTTTCTGGGCTGCTTCTTAGAGGTCAGGCGCTGTTAAAGGGGCAACTATGGTCCCATAGTTTGCTACAACGTAGGGACAGTAACCAGTAAGGTCCAAAAAGGCCCATACCTGGGAATCTCCCAGTCCAGCACCGCCTGAACTTTAGCCTCTACAGGATGAACCATCTCATAACCCACTTGATGGTTAATAGGCGCTGCAAAGTGACTGGAGCATTCTTCAATCCAAAAGGCATAACTTTAAATTGGTAGAGGCCTCCTGGTGTTGAAAACATGGTTTTCTTCTTGGCATCAGGGGTTAATGCAATCTGCCTGTAACTACTGGTTAGATGAAAAGTACTTTGTGACACCCAACCTATCCACCAGCTCATATGCTTCGGGAATAGGACTAGCATTAGTTTTTTTTATAGTATTTAGACATTACTATTCCACACAGAAGCACAGATCAACTGACCCTTGCTAAAGCACTAACGCCACTGGGCTGACCCAGGGACTACGGGAGGGTTCAACAACAGCCAGGTCCAGCAACTTGCCCACTTCAGTCTTGATGCACTGTTGGCCCCAGTCTGACATCCTGTACGTCTTGCTCTTAACAGGTGGGTGTTCCCTGTGTCTATGTCATGAAGACAGACAGGCGTCAGCCCAGTGGTAATTGAAAAGACATGGAAAAATCTACTTAGTCGCTCTTTATGCTCTACCAGCCGTTCAGGTGTCAGTTCAGAGGCAAGGTTAGCTTCCATAGCTGAACCATCAGTCTCATCACATTGCAATAAGATAGGGAGTGGATCACTCTCCTCTTCTATTTCTTCAGCTATTGCAAGAAAGAAACAGTGTAATCTCTGCGAAGACATGGCTTCAGCTGATTAACACGGAACACCCTTTAGGGCTCTCATGCGACACCTGTGTCAACTAACTTGACATCAGAATTCTTCCTAACAATTTTGTAGGCGCCACACCACTTGTCCTTCAGAGCCCGGGGACAAATCGACTTTAGGACCCACACTTCCTGGTTCTCCTGGTGCCCATTCAGCATAGCCTTCTGGTTCAACCTCTCCTTCATCAGCTTTTGGCTGACTTAAAAATTGTTCTTTGCTTTACTCATGAGCTGGGTCATTAGTCTATGGAGGCATAGGACATAGTCCACCACATCATGGGTACGGGGCTTAGGGTTGCCCTCCCAGCCCTTCTTGACCAAAGTCAGGGGACCTCGAGCAGGATGACCAAAACAAAAGTTCAAAGGAACTGAACCCTACTCCTTTCTGTGGTATCTCCCTGTAAGCAAACAACAGGCATGGCAAGAAGAGATCCACTTCCTCTTGAGGGGATCAGACAGAGTCCCCACAATGCTCTTTAGGGCCTTATTGAAGCACTTCACCAAACCATTATCCTGGGGGTGGTAAGAGGTGGAGAAGTGGTAAGTCACACTTACCTTTTCCCACATGGCCTTCATGTAAGGCGAGATGAAGTTTGTTCCCCTATTGGCAACCTCCATCTGCTGAAATCCAACCCTGGAAAAGATCCCTAGAAGTGCCCTAGCTACAACATTGGCAATAGTGCTCTTCAAGCCCACCACCTCAGGGTACCGGATGGCATGATCCACCACAATAGGATTGTATTTGTTGCCTGAGGATGACGGAGAGTCAATTAAACCAACTATATCAATGCCCAGGTGGTATGGTAGGGACACGAAAGGTGCCTTAGTCTGGCGACCAGACTTGTCACTGGCCTGACAGACCAGACAGGTACTGCAAACCTTCTCCACAACCTGACCAACTCATGTCCAGTAAAACAGAGGTGCTAACATGTCTTTTGACTTTTTGATGCCCAAGTGACCATCTAAGGGTACTTCATGGGCTAACTGCAACAGGAAATTCCTGTGCACCTGAGGAATCACCAGCTTTTCGCTGGCTCCTTGCTCCGGGTCAGAGGGCTCACTGTAAAGGAGTCCATCTTCCCAAGCCACCTAGGGCCCCATGCATCATCTTAAATGGAAAAATCACAATTTAAGGAATCGCTAAATTTGAGATTTCGTAAATTGCATTTAAGGAATCGCAAATTGCGATTCCTTAAATGCAAGGCATTAAACAACAAAAATTGTGATTTTGCAAATAAGAATCGCAAATTACCGTCAATCTAAATGTTGATGGTAATTTGCGATTTCTTTGAAAAATGCACGAAAGTGCATTTTTCAAAGTCACATGTTACACACACACATGCCCTTGGGGCATGTGTGTGCGCAACATGTAGATAAATTGTAATTTCAGGGGAGAACAGGGTAGCCTTTTGGAACCCTTGCACCCTTGAAATTGCATGCGCAATTTGCGAGTACCTATTGGGTACTCGCAAATTGCGCATGCAATTCCCATTCATTCCTATGGGCCTCTGGGCCAATAGGAACAAATGGGAATCAATTCCTTAATTGCGACTCGCAATTTGCGACTCGCAATTAAGGAATTTGTAGGAATCACAGGTTTTTTTTGCGATTCCTACATGCATAGGCAATAGCGATTTTTTAATTGCGATTCCTTAATAATCACAATTAAAGAATCGCTATTGTCTATGTTGATGCATGTGTACCCTAGTATTTTCTGACTACTCCAGTAGAGAACTGTTCTTGAGCAGTCTCCCACGGGCCAACAAGTGTAGGACACTCAGTCTTTGGGTTACATGACTCCTCATGGGACAGTCATCCTTCCACAAGTACCTCCTCAGCTCTGGCTGAGACCCAGACTCCAACACCTTATCCGCCTCTGGATGTATACCCTACTCTCCAACTAGGGCAGGAGGCGCACACACCAGGTCAGGTGCCTTCTCAGAATCTGCCCTTAGTTCTTGTTCTGGCCTATTCCCCTCTAGTCTCTCTTTCACAAGAGTGGCACGCTCTTCACTATGTAGCAGTTTTATAGTCTGTGCCCTAGTGAGCACAGCCTGATAAAATCCAGGCCATACAGGCCTCAGGGCCTAGTATTAATCCGGGTTCAACCAGATCATTCCACAGAAAGCACCCAGCACCCTTTTTCTCTCGGGCCCCCATGTTGACCCCCTTCTTGCCATTCACCTCCACTTCCACTCTGGCACGAGGGTACTCCATGTCATTACCACAATCTCAATAACCCTTGGAACCAGGGATGATCTCCTGAGGTTTGAGATATTTCCATTCAACCATAGTCCTGTGGGCACCAGTATCCCTCATGGCAGGAACCTTCCTTCTATTAATACTTGCCTCAATTCATACACCTCTTTAAGTTAGGGTGAATATGCTTCAGGGCTTCTGGGTCGTGTTCCTAGATGTCCCTGGTGCCTAAGGTAATCATTTGAGCTTCCCTTCATATCTCCCCCATTGAAAGCACACTTGTTATCACGGGTGCCACTGGCACTGGGTCCTTCACTGGGTAATCCGGCTTTAATTGGCTTTCTCTGTGACACTTATAGCATTAAATCACCTTGAGAATGAAACTGCCTTTCCCTTCTTTCCCCTGATGGGGCTGACTAGAGGCCCCCTTCCCCTTACACTCCTGTACTGGCTGAGAGCCCTGGGAACTGTTCTGGCCCTTCACCTCTGGTTTAGGGCCAGGGTGCTGGAAGTTCTTCTCCCCTTGGGCTTGGAACTGTGTTGCACCTTCTTCTTGTTCACTCGGTGTAGTTCTGAAAATTTTGGACTCGTGACTAAAACTTCGTTGTAGCATGAAGATTTTTATATCAAAAGACCGAAAATGGCTAGTACACTATGTACAAGCATTTTCGTCATATTCGAGTGACGATTTCACCTCGAAATCGTCATTTTCGTCTTGAACCCTTGGCTTCCATTTTGTGTACGGCAGCAATTTTGTGGGTTGCCCTGACATAGGCTTATAATACAGCTAAATTCGATATCAAAGGACACATACACCTTGATTGACTTTTCTCTGACCTGGGCAAGCTGAAACCTTTGCCTCAGGCCGAACCTGTTTGGTCAGTTCCTCTCCCAGTGGCCGAACAAGATAGCATCAAGGCACAACAGGCCATAAACCCTTTTCATCGCACACACACCCAGCCGAATCTTGCTCACACCTGTCCCTGCTCTTTTCTCTCTCACTTGCTTTATGATGGGGAGGTGCCCGTTTTTATTGGGGGTCCACCGGTATCTGATGGAAATGTTGGGCCTTGCCGGGTAATTTGTTGTGGGCTGGACAAACTAAAATGTGGGCTTGTCATCATGACTCTGCTTTTTCTTTGTAATGGAAACATGTGAATGGTATACTAAAATTCGAAGAATGTTTGCCTAAAGCACAATATTTTGTATAAAAATAGAAGCCTGACTTTGTAAGATTGAGCAGTCTCCTGAGAATATACATCTCGTGCTGTTGTACTTCTAGGACGCCTGTTACCTTGGTTGCAGCCAATAAAATCGATCCTTGACTTCACCTAGAAGACTCTGAGTTTCTGTGGTCTAAATCAGGAAAGTACTCGAGGTCTTTGGGTGTGTACCCTGACACCACTGGGTTACCGGTTCGGTACCGGTTCTGAAAAACCCAGTACCTCAGTTGGCGCCCAACGCGGGGCGATACCAGCGGTACCGGTCCAGCCAGAGGTTCGTGAGGAGCTTCGTGTGAAAATTCTGGAGGAAGGCCAACCACTTCATCGACCCCTGCATGTCGACGTGGTCCGAAAGTCTTTGCTGCGAGGTTCCCCGCTTCCCGACGGCTACAGAGGACTGCTGCCCTGGCTATCGCCCTGATTTGGACCCTTGAAGTTTGGTAGAGCGAAACGATAAGACGAGTCTTCTGGTGACGTCATCGATATCTCAGTTAAGTATAAGTGGAGCGTCTCCCAGTCCTTAGTTGGTCTTTAGTTTGGGTATCCCCTTGGGATCACTTTGTTTGGAACTTGCAAGTGCCAAAACCGAAGGACTCATGTATTCACGAGAAATATCGTAATCGATAATCCTTTGAAGTTTGAAGCTAGACTAGAGAGCGAAGATGCCTGGTCTTAGCAGACTTGGAAATTTGTTTTGTCTTGGTTGTAGTGAAAGGGATTCCCGATTGGAGGACTCGTGTCCGGTTCCTCCGATTGGAACTTCAACTTATGGTTTATATGTAAAACATGGCGTAGGTCCCATCACATATAATGAAGTGTGGATCAGATACACCAGAAAAGATGGTGTTTTAAAATGGCCCCAATATGGTAGCTTTGATACAGAAATCTTAGATAACCTCGAAGTTAAACTTTTTAAGAAGAAAGCCTGGCCGGCGATGTTTGACTCTTTCCGCCTATGGCGTAAAGAAGCCAAACAGAAGGAAATTAAATTAGCGAAGAAAAATAATAGAGAAAGGGGAATTTCGATAATGCAAGCTGCTATGCAGTTGAAAGACAATGAAGAAGAACAGATGAGTGAGCAGTTGCACAGGCAACGTAAAATAGTAATAGATAAATGCTATCCAGTTTTGCCGCCTCTTCAGCAAGATGCAGCAAAAGAGCTTGAAAAAGATCCGTTAATGGCGCATTTATTAAGTTCGCCACCCCCCTATGCGCAAAATGCTACGGCACCTCCGCAACCTTTAGTTGCGCAACCTGTGATTGCATTGCCTCCTGGTCCTCCACAGCACCCACCAGCTACTCTTCAGCTGGCTCCTGCTCCTCCGGTGCAGCCTCCTCAAGGGCCACCGACTTTTACATCTGCTCCTGCTTTACTTCCTGCAACTTTGACTACTATATTGACTACCACTCCTAGTACTTCTCCTGACACTGCCTCTGCATCTGCCTCGTCTCACCCTGCTTTCCCTCTTGTCTTTTCATCGACTTCTCCTTCTGTTCGTCAGAGAGTGGCTAGTACTGTCGCTAATTTTTTGCATCCTCTCTTTGGTGCAACGAGTGTAACTCCTGACACAGAGCGCAAGCAGTTGCGTAGTCAACTGCCTGATTCTAGGGAGAAGGAAACGTTAAATTATTTGGCACATAAATGGATTGCTGACCCGGAAAAATACGATTTAGAATGTGTTATGGATGTCTTCACCCAGTGGGAAGCATCAAAGCAGAGATACGTTTTTGAGAAAATGTGTGTTTTTCTATGTGAAGATGTAGAGGAAAATGATTTAGACTCTAATCCTCCTGAGTTGAGCCATGTACGGTTTGAGTTTTCAAAAGGCGCAATTGTGGGTTCAGATGTTAAGAAAGCAGTTGCGACGTTGTTGTTGCTTAGGACTGCAGGTGTTTCTAGGTCGTTGTTTGAGTCTGATTCTTCTGGTAAGAAGAAGGTAAGACAATATCCCATGAGAGAAGTTCCTCCAGTATGGAAGGAAGCAGTAGCAGCTGGTCCTGGTAATGTTCCACCACCTGTGCCAGCACATTTTCAGCGTGTATGGGTACATGTTCCTTGGAAGCGAGCTGAAGTTTTGGCCCTTAAGCAAACATTGCCTGATCCCCGTAAAAATCCTGCAGGGTATTACAAGGAGTTGTCACAGACTGCTGGGTCATGTATCATGAATTTAGCGGATATAGACATGTTGTTTGGGAATGTTGTTCCACAGCCTTTGTGGGGAAAGATTCGTCATGCAGATCATGATCAGGAGTTAGGTGACACATGGGCTAATATTGCTGCGGCAGATGACCGACAAGTTGGTGGTGCTAAACCCGAGCCTTTAGTAGCAGACCTCCCTGGTAGGATTATTAATTACATGAAGACTTTAATGCCTGCCATGTGAGTAAATTGGGATAAATTGTCTGCATGTAAGCAGAAGAAAGATGAAACGGTCTCAGATTTCTTCACCAGGTTTGAAGAGACTTTTGTCGACCACAGTGGTCAAGATATGAGCACAGAAGGTGGTCAGCGACTGTTCGTCGATAAATTCGTGCACAATCTGCTTCCAGAGTTGTGTAAAAAGTTGAAAGATTCAGAGAGTTCTTGGGCAGTTTCCTCCTCAGCACAGATATTGGCTACTGCACAATATTACGAAAATCGAGACAAAGACGAGAAAGATAGAGCAGAAAAGAAAACTAAAGAGTTGAAAACTAAGGTTTTGTTACAGCAAGCATATCCGCCACGTGGTGGTCAAAATAGTGGTACTCAGAGTAACTATCAGAATAATTATCAGCAGCCTCAACAGTATCAGAGGAACTCGCAAAGAGTCGAGTATACTCAACCACGTGTCCCTGTAGGCCCCAATCAGTGTTCATATTGTAAGGAAGAGGGTCATTTCAAGTATAGTTGTCCTATTTTATTACAGCGTGCAAATGGTGCTTCTGTTGTAAGAGGTCGAGGTGTTCAACAAGCGTCTAGAGGTAGAGGACGTGGAAATTTTCCCCAGAACACACAGTCTCTTCCACCTCAAAATTCGATGAATAGGTTTGATCAGCAGAATAACGCATCTGGTAGGACAGCTCAGAACTACGCTGATGATTACTATGCAGAAGATGAGCATATGGACGGTAATGATTGCTAGGACAGCCATAGACAAAGAGAGGGAGTTGTTTCAGTTCCAGTAGATCAGAGTGGACCTTACGTTGAGGTGATTACATCAGGTGTGTCAGAGCCTTTTCTGTTGGATACTGGTGCTAGAAAGAGTTCTATTATGCACTCCAAACTCCCTGGCGCACCTTTGTCTGGCAAAATGAATGTTTCTGTAGGTTTTTCTGGCGCCCCAGTTAGAAATCCGATTTCTGACCCTTTGTCCGTTTCTGTTGGACCTTGTGAATTCGAAGCACCCCTTATTCTGACAACAGGTTGTGGTGAAAACTTGCTAGGATTAGATTTGCTGAAAAGATTGTATGCGACTTTGTACTGTTCTCCTTCTGGAGTACAACTTACACTGGGTAAGAAAGTGGTTTCTCCAATGTATTTGTCAAGGGATAAACTTCCAACAGAATTGTCATCTCTCCCTAATATTCTTTGGGCTACTGGTCCTAATGATGTAGGTCTTTTGGAAATACCACCATATGTTGTAACATTGAAAGCCAATGTTAAAATGCCACGAATTCCCCAAAACAAAATTTCTAGTGAAGGTGAAAAAGCTTTGGTAGCGATCATTTACGATCTGATTGAAAAAGATGTGATTGAAGAGACAAGAGGCAACGTTTGCAATAGTCCTGTTCTGCCTGTTTTGAAACGAACTGACCCTTCCCAGCCACCTGTTTACAGATTTGTAATTGATCTTAGAGAGGTGAATAAAATAGTTGTGCCACAATTTCCGGTTGTTCCTGACATTACTGCCCTATTGACTATGATTCCAGCTTCTGCCACCTGGTTTTCGGTGATTGACTTGAAGAATGCTTTCTTCAGCATCCCGATTGCTGAGGAGAGTAGGGATATTTTTGGCTTCAGTTTAGGAGGTCGCAGCTTCCGCTTTAAACGCGCTCCACAGGGCTACTGTGAAAGTCCATCAATATATAGTCAAGCTCTAAAGACACAGCTTGATACAATTGTTTTACCTGAAGGTGCTACCCTCATTCAGTATGTTGATGATTTGCTTGTTGCTGCAGATACTGAGGAAATCTGTAAAGAAGCCACATTGTCTTTGTTGCGTCATTTGTGTGATTTGCATCACAAAGTGTCTTTCTCAAAATTACAATATTGTCGACAAGAAGTGGCCTACTTAGGTCATCTCTTATCGAAGGAGGGAAGGAAACTGACCCCAGAAAGAATTCAGGCAATTGAAAAATTGAGTGTGCCAAGAACACAGAGAGAAGTGTGTGCTTTCTTGGGCATTACATCATATTGCAGGCAATGGATACCAAATTTTTCGTTATTAGCCAAACCTTTGGTGGCATTAACGTGTAAAGATACACCCAATCCCGTTCCTTGGTCTGAAGAGTGTCAGAAAAGTTTTTCTGAATTGCGCACAGCATTATGTTCGGCTCCTGTGTTAGGTACCCCCAACTACAGTAAGCCCTTTACATTGTATGTCCATGAGAAAGAGGGTTGTGCATTATCAGTGTTGACTCAGTTGTTTGGAGACAAGCAGCGTCCATGTGCATATTTTTCGTCGACTTTGGATCCGGTAGCTAAAGCATTGCCGAGTTGTTTAAGAGCAACAGCGGCAGCAGCTGTTTCTATTCGACAGTCTGCTCTAGTGATGAATAATATGTTAGTCGTGATGGTTCCACATGCAGTGGACACGTTGTTGAACAGAACCAAGACACAGCACTTAACTAGTGCTCGATTGTCAGGTTACGAATTAACCTTGTTAGCAAGTCATGTGCACATAAAAAGATGCAACACACTCAACCCAGCTACGTTGTTGCCAATTGTAGAGGAATTAGATGCTTCAGAACAGCATGATTGTTTTCTTAGAACAGAAGAAGAAACGAAAGGGAGAGTAGATCTTAGGGATACTCCTCTTGCTGAATGTGATGGTACATTATGGGTGGATGGTTCATGCTTCAAGCTCCCGAATGGTGACACGACTGCAGCATATGCTGTCACGACTTTGCATACAATTGTTGAAGCTGAACGTATTCCACATCATTCAGCTCAAGCAGCAGAATTGATTGCACTTACAAGAGCATGTGTGTTGTCTAAAGGAATGAAAGTGACTATCTATACCGATAGTCAGTATGCGTTTGGTGTGGCTCACAGTTTTGGACGATTGTGGAAAGAAGGTGGGTTCCTGACTTCGCATGGAGCTAAGATTCAGCATGGTCAGTTGGTAAATGAGCTTCTTGAATCACTGACCTTGCCTCTGCAAGTGGCAATTGTGAAATGTAGTGCTCACAAGAAGGTGACTGATGATGTTGGTCGTGGAAATGCATTGGCTGACGAAATCGCGAAAGAAACTGCAAGGAATGTGATGAGCCGAATGTATGTTGCAGGCCCTGCAAGATGGGTTGGTGATGTTGGAATGTGTGAAGACACGATAGAGAGTGTGAAGTCGATTCAAGCTGAAGCTACAGAGAGAGAATTGAACATGTGGAGAGAAAGTACGGGTAGAATGGATGCAAATGGTTGTTGGGTTGAATTGTCAGAGCATCAGAGATGGTTGTTACCCGATGCGTATGTGCTTGCAGTGGTTACAATGGCTCATGGAATGGCTCATATCAGCGTAAAAGGGATTTGCAAGTTGTTGGCTCCAGTATGGCAAATTTCAGGAATTCCCAAGTGTGCAGAGAATGTCGTCAAGAATTGCATGGTGTGTCTGAAACACAATCCTGGTAAGGGAACCCCAACTCCAGCTGGTCATTTTGCACCTCCTACGTATCCGTTCGAAGTTTTGCAGCTAGATTTCATCCACATGGAGAGGTGCAACAATTTAACATACGTACTCGTTGTTGTTTGTGCCTTTTCAAGATGGGTGGAAGCCTACCCCCTAAAAGACAACACTGCCTTATCCACAGCTAAAGCCCTTGTGAAAGAGTACTTCCCCAGATTCGGAATGCCTAGAATGGTCTGGAGTGACAATGGGAGTGAATTTGTGGGTCGTGTGATGAAGAGAGTATGTGAAGGGCTAGGCATTCAGCAAAAGTTCCACGCTGCAAATCACCCCCAATCAGCTGGACTAGTAGAATGTTATAATGGCACGCTTAAGTTAAAACTAGCCAAAATTCAAGCGAGCACTGGTCTTAAATGGCCTGATGCTCTACCCTTAGCACTCCTATCCACCAGAATGACTGTGCATTCGCGAATGAAACTTAGTCCCTATGAAATTGTTTTTGGCCGCCCGGCCAACATATGGGGAGTGCCAAGGCCCACTAAGTTCAGTGAAATAGAACACCCTGTTTTGCTTGATTATTTGTACGAATTGACGGCTAAATTGCGTGTTTTACACCAACAGGTCCATGACACCCTGCCTCCGGTCTCTGAAACTCCAGGTCATCAGATCGACCCTGGATCTTGGATTCTCGTGAAGAATTTCCAGCGAACCAAGAACGACCAGCCAAGGTGGACCGGACCGCACCTCGTTCTTCTTTCCACAAGATCAGCTGTTTGAGTGGAGGGAAAGAAAAACTGGATCCACGGGATCCACTGCAAGCGGATCCCTCTGCCTCTGCCATATGACCGGTGGGTCCAGGAGGGTGTCGCCGACTCAGAGACTGAAACCGTGCCACGTTTTCTGCCTTTCAGTGATGCACGTGTAAAAGGAACACTTACTGAACAAGAGAGTGATAAAATTTTGCAACCAGCTGTATCACCATCAATTTGATTGGACACTACAGAGCCTGAATTCCTGTTTCAGGACCAGACAGTACCTGGGAAAAAGCTCTATAATTTGAGGCCGAGACCTTTTAGACAAATAAATTCTTTTTTCCCTACTATTTTTGAAAAGTGCAGCTCTCCCATCTGAGAAACTTGCTTATTTTTGTTTTTCGAACCACCATCCGGGTTCCGCTGCTACGGGCGCGATTGCCCAAAGTCTTTGGGGTCAGCTGACGACGTTAGGTCGACAGTTCTGGTTGGTCCAAGGGAGTTGCCCTAGACTGACAGAAGCATTCCCCAGCAGAAACAACCTCCCATCGCGGGCAGCACTTTAGAGAGGATGGAGTTTTTCGAGATGGAGAGACCTGGCAAAAGAATGACCTTTAAAGCCAGGATATGTAAAATAATGACAAAGAAAAGCTTTTTGATATTGTGCATTTTCATGTTATTCAGTGTGATGATATTTTTAATAAGTTATGTCTTATTCTCTTTTCAAGTAACATTTGCACCCACTACATCGCCTATACCTCCTCCTTCCACTGTTTCCTCACATTCTTTTCAACCCCTTCCTGAACACGAATCAGCTAGGAGATCAGAGTTTATTAATAACTCCTTTGTTCAGCTTTTGCACCAACACCAACTTGTAATGAACACGACTAACTGTTGGGTGTGTGGTCTTATGCCTCACACAACGGATAAAGGTATCCCTTATCTGGTCCTGCCATTCAGTCACAATGGTTCTGTGTGGGCATACAGAACAATGTTCATATATGCACATGAAATCTACCCCCTACGTTCTGTAACAGACAATCCTAAAAATAGTGCTCTAGTTAAGGGTATAGTAGATATGATAAAGGAAGACATTTCTTACGAGACTATCCCGAGAGATGAGACACTAGTATACATAGGATGGAACGTAACCGGATATGGAGCTACTCTGAGTGAGAAACAGCAAGCTAAGAGATATTCCCCGATTTGGATTGTACCCCATCAGGGTCACCTGTGTCTGCAAGGTATTGGCAAGAATCTCAGAGCTCAGCTAGGGAAAAGCATCTGCACTGAAACATATGTTTTTGCATCTCAGACTTCCCCTCCGTTCTTAGCAGCTAAGGGTACCTATTTCATCTGCCATGATAGAGCCTATACATGGTTGCCCCCTGACTTTTCGGGCACATGTTTTGTTTCGTTCCTGCTGCCTCCCACCTACACAGCGGCGGCAGATTACCACAAGACAAGGATAGTTAGAGGTGTCTTCAGCGAAGAAGACACTGCAGGACAAGAATTTGGGGACTTCGGGAAGGGTTTTCTGCCGTTCTGGGGACCCATGGTTAACAGCAGGAACATAAGGCAATTGACAAGGGTGGTTGAGTCCACCGTAATTGAAACTGCTGGTGCCCTTAATAACTTGACTGCTGAGCTCCAGTCGGATCGTCTTATGACCCTTCAGAACAGGGTCGCATTAGATGTCATACTTGCAGACCGAGGTGGGGTATGTAGATTGATCCAATCGAGTTGCTGTGTTTTCATTCCAGATAACGCTCCAACAGTGTACCAGGCCATCTCTAAACTGCATAAGATTTCCGAATCTGTTCATGTGGATAAAGGAGATTGGTCATTAATGGGATGGTTCTGGGAACTGATATCCGCCTGGGGATGGAAAATTCTGATGGTCATTGGGATGGTCTTAGCCGGGGGCGTGGCTTGGCTCCGCAGCAGCCTCCCCATTAATCCTGGTAATTCCTGTCCTGTAAACCCTTGAGCCCTGATTTCGCCCGCGCCTCCTCCCGCACACCTGGGGGCCCGAACGGAGAAGGTGGGAGCGGATCCCCGGCTGCGCGGTACCAGCGCCGCACCGGGAGTCTGGTGAGCGGCGCCGGCCATCTTGCGGCCTGGGTGGAGGGCCGCATCCCCGGCCTCGAGTAGCTGGAGGGCCGAGCTGCGGTGCTGCCTGGCCAGCCGCCGGCTGCTGTGGGGGCCGGTGCCCTGAACTTTCGCGCTTGCCGAGGCGGCGGAGCCCGAGCCGCCTTGCCGGGGTGTGCCCACGGGGGCGCAGCGGGGACACCTGCAGCGGAACGGACCAGTGGAGGCCCTCGGCCCTGGGGGACCGGCGGCGCGCCAGACCAGGAACGCGAGATTGGGGTAGGGCTTGCCCCTGCGCGGCCTGCCGGATTTGTGACTGACCGGCGCTGACCCCTGGCCACTGACTATTGGGGGACCTTGCCGTGTGCCAGCTGCGGAGAGCGGGCTTGAGGTGAGGCCTACCGGCGTGAGAACGGACCGGCGCTGGCCCTGGCTGCGTGTCAGCGGGGGGCCTGGTTGGGCGCCAACTGAGGATCCTGGGATCGAGGTCAGGCCAGACCCTGTGCAGCCTGCCACGGGGTGGACGGACCGGCGCTGACCCCGGGCCGCTTGCCACCGTGGGACCCCGCAAGCGCAGGAAGGCCTGGGGACTGGACACTGGGGACGCCCAAGGGGCCCTGATTCCTCACGTGCCTGGAACTTTGAGGGGCCGCCCCTGACGCCATTTTGAACTGCTACCGCTGGACATCGCGTCTGCACTTGGGGGAGCGACGCACTCCGGGGGGCCCATTGTGATAGGTGGACAGTAAAGCGAAGAGCGAGGCCCAGGGGCCGCTAGGGAGCTGTTGGTACTGTGGGCCAGCGGAACCGGAGGAAGGGCGGCACGGAGGGGGACCCCGGGGCTCCCGACCTGAGGAGCTGGACTTGGTAGGGGACGCCGACCCTGTTGCTGCGGAGGAGAGACCTGGCCGCCTCCATGGGGAGACGCCCGAAACCACCCCCGGAAGCGGCTGGGGGGGGCGACAGATGACCGGGGCCCCACCCTGGATGACGACCCGGCGACGGGTCTGCCGCAGAGCCAGCTTGAGCAGATCCTGAAGGCCATCGCCGACACCAGGGAGGCCCTGCACCACGACATCGGGCAGGTGTCCACGAGCCTGGGCCTGTTGCGTGTGGACCACGGCAAGTTGGCGGATCGGGTCAAGCAGACCGAGAACCGGATTGATGCGCTGGAACCCACATCAAAGGCGGCGGACATTCTCCTGGGAGAGCTACAGTATAGGGTACAACTGCTGGAGCAGAGGGCGGAGGATGCCGAAGGGCGCAACCGCCGCAACAACGTTCGCGTGGTGGGCCTGCCGGAGAAGATTGAGGGGACTGACATGTTGGGCTATCTGGAGGCCTGGCTGCGCGACGTGGTTGTTCCGGAAGGGCTATCACCGTTCTATACCCTGCAACGGGCTCACCGAGTGCCGGCTCGTCCCCCACCCGAGGGCCGGCCACCCTGCCCGGTGGTGGCGCGGCTGTTGCACTACAGAGATCGTGACCTCATCCTGCAAAGGGCGCGAGCACTGGGGCCCTATAAGGTGGACAACGCCCAGGTCTCCATTTATCCGGACTACTCCTTGGAAGTCCAGAGGCAGCGGTCGACTTTCCTGGCGGTCAAGAAGGCACTTCGGGAGGAGGGTATCCGCTACTCTCTCCTGTTTCCAGCCCGCCTGCGGATCATGCTAGATGGCAAGTCTTCCTTCTACGACACTCCCGACGACGTCTGGAACTGGCTGGAGTTGTACAAGACCGGTGCGGATGCACTTCATGTGCCCGAGGAACGACGGAAGGCACCGCGAGACCTAGACGGAGTAGGAGACACAGGAAGCGACCGCCGAACGCTCAGACACCTTCGGTCTCACAGACCGCGCTGGAGCGCAGGGACGCCCTCCAGGCGGTCTCTACCATCTCTCAGGCAAAGGGCTCCGCATCAGCAGTGGAGTCGGGCTCCCGAGAGGGCACTGACGAGGGAGCTTCGGAAGAATCGGCGGCTGGAGGTCCCGCTCCACCACATGTTACACCTGGGACTGCTGATGGTTTGTTGGACGAATAAGGCAGTTGCTCCCCTGCAGTGGTATTGTATGACCTGATGTGCGCCTGATCTGGGTTCGGGTAGGAGGCAGCATTGACCGATTGGGCCTGGAACTAGTGTTCGGTGGCTAGCCGCTGGGGTGGTGGCTGCCTTGATTGAGGAGGGGACGCGGGGCACTTGGGGCACGTTGGGGAGGTCTGACTGGGTGGAGTGTGCTGTTCACGGTCTATCGGAAGAGGCGACAGGCCACCCCCTCTCTTCCCGCACCTATTGTGGGACTCTGGTAGTTGCCAGAGACTGTTCCTTTTGGGATTAATCATTTGGATGGGTTTCTGCTGTTGGGGGCCTATTCTGGGGAGGGGTGGGACGAGGGATTGTTGGGGAATGTTGGGGTCCTGGTCTAGGGGTGCAGCCAGTGTGTACGCGATACTTGCTTCTTTTGGGACTGTGATTGCTACCAGGAATGGGGACCCTCCTTGACCTGAAGTATGTGACCTGGAATGTGCGGGGTCTGAATTCCATGCTGAAACGCCACAGGGTTCATGCTCATCTTGTCCGCAGGGGGGTTCAGGTCGCCTTCCTACAGGAAACTCACATTGATCAAACAGAGGGGCGGGCTCTGCAGCGCAGGTGGCGGGGGCATATGTTTTACACAACCTACTCGGCCTTTGCTAGGGGGGCTCTGATATGGGTGCGAGCAGGGATTCCCTTCCAGCCATTGGTGACGATAGTTGACCCCGAGGGGAGGTTTGTGGCGGTACAGGGCCGTTTGGACGGGAGGGACGTGACGCTCTGCAGCGTATACGCCCCGAACGTGGACCAACCTGCCTTCTTTGCGCGACTGTCTGGGAAGCTGGCGACTGTCCTGGCTGGCACGGTCCTGCTTGGGGGGGATTTTAACTCTGTACTAGACGTAGACTGGGACCGTTCTCACCCACCACTGGCGCAAGCGGCAGCTCACAAGCTAGCGAAGAGTAGGAGGGAGTGGCAGAGTAGCTGGGGCCTGGTCGATGCGTGGCGGACCCAACACCCCATGGACAGGGACTTTTCCTTTTACTCATCCCCACACGATCTGCATGTTCGTCTGGACAGCATTCTGTGTTCATTAGGCATCCAGAGCATGGTCCGCCACAGTGAGTACCTGACCAGGACGGTGTCTGATCATAACCCCTGCCTGGTGACGGTGCAGTGGATGAGGCAACGCCAGGCTATCCCGACGTGGCGGTTGAATCCACTGACGTTGGAGGACCCACCGTTTAAAGCCGGGGTGCGCAGCGGGGTGGAGGAGTACTTTGGTGCTAATGAGGGCACGGCCTCCAGCAGGGCGCTGGAATGGGACGCCTTTAAGACGGTAATCTGGGGCGTCTGTATCTCGGCTACTGCGGGAGTCCGTAAGACCCTCCTGCAGGATGTAGAGCGCAGCGAGGACCAATTGCGCACTGAGGAGAGACGCAGCCACACGGACCCTGCGGCTCACGGAGCGGTCTCGGCAGCGCGGGAGATGGTGGCGACGGCCATGGAAAAGCTGCGCTGCTTTGATTATAAGGAGTTTCTGGTCCGGGCTCACGCCGAGCGTGATAAGGTGGGCTCGCTACTGGCGTGGTTGGCCAACCCTGGGACCTGTGGATCCCTGATAGTGGCGCTCGCCACTCCAGACGGGCGCATGGTTTATACGCAGTCGGACATCAATGACCAGTTCCTTCAGTATTATGAGCGCCTTTATCGGAGCAGGAGCCGGATCCTCCCGAGGAACTGGAGGAGTTCCTGGAGGCGGCGCAGTTGCCCAGGCTCGACCCGGACCATGCGAAACAGTTGGGCGGAGATATCTCCGAAGGAGAGATCAGGGTGGCCATCAAACATATGGCCCGCCGCAAGACGCCGGGTACGGATGGGCTCCCGATCGAATTCTATGCGGCTTATGCGGATGTGCTGGTCCCGAGATTGAGGGCGGTTTACCAAGAGGCCTGGGACTCGGGGTGCTTGCCGGCATCTGCACGCGAGGCCTTGGTGATACCCTTATTAAAGCGTGAGGGAGACGCGAGCTGCGGCTCGGCGTATCGCCCGCTCTCCATGCTCACCACGGACTACAAGATTCTGAGCAGGGTCCTTGCGACGAGGCTACTGACCCACATGCGCTCCTTGGTACATAGTGACCAGGCGGGCTTTATTCCTCAGCGCACCACTGCCACCTGTGTGCGCCGGTTGCTCAGGGTCATGGGGGGGGAGGCCGCCGCTCGTTCGGGTGCTGCGATCCTCTCTATTGACATCGAGAAGGCGTTTGATAGCGTCGAGTGGCCATACCTGCTTCGTGTGTTAGAGGCCTTTGGCCTGGGCGACCGCTTCGTGAAATGGACCGCCTTGCTTTATGCCGCGGCCACGGCCCGCGTCAAGACTGGAACCACCATCTCGGCTCCTTACGCGGTGGGCCGGGGGACCCGACAGGGGTGCTCTCTCTCTCCCCTGTTGTTTGCACTGGCTATTGAGCCACTGGCCGCACATGCCCGGCTGGGACAAGCGTATGCGGGACTGCCACTGAGTGGCGACATCCACTACATCTCTCTCTACGCGGACGACTGTTTGTTGTTTCTGGCGGACGTGAATGATTCCCTGCGGGGAGCCGAGCGGCTCCTGGCGAAGTTTGGCCAGCTCTCGGGACTGAGAGTCAATTGGGGGAAGTCTTGCCTCTTCCCGCTGACCCCGGGGGCTGATGATTCCCAGCCGGGGGGCGCCTTGCGATGGGAGCGCCATTGCCTCCCCTATCTGGGCACCCTCATATACCACTCACCGGCGACCCTCTTAGACGGCAACATCAACAGGGCAATTCGGAGTCTGCAGGGTTGCATGGGTTTCTGGCGGACACTACCGCTGTCGGTCGCGGGACGAGTCGCATTATTGAAAATGGTGGCGCTTCCCCGGTTGTTGTACCTATTTCGCACCCTGCCGGTCTGGATTCCTGCGTCAGTCTTCAGCAGACTCTGCTCCCTCACATCCGGGTTCATCTGGGGATGGGGTAGGCGGCGGGTGGCGCTGGCCACGCTGATGCGCCCCAGAGCGGACGGGGGTCTTGCGGCACCGGATTTTGAGTGGTACTACCTGGCGGCGCAGCTGCAGTGGCTCACCCAGGCGGTGGCCTTGGAGTTCCGAGGCCCGGAGGGAGTGCCGGGCAAAACGTTCCCGAGACACGTCCTTTCCTTTATAATCTTGGGCCAGAAATTGGACCTCGCTCAGCTCACTTTGGAGGAACGAACGATTCGCAGCTGCTGGCTTCGGTGCCACAGGCGCTCGGGTGTCGTTCGCCCCTACGCCGCTGAAATTCCGCTCGGGATGTGCACGGCCTTTCCACACGGTGGCGACTGGTCAGCACTGGCGACCTGGGAGGAGCTTGGCCTGCAGATGGTCGGCGATCTTTATAGGGATGGCTCGCTGAACCCGTTTCAGGAGCTGCAGGACTCTTACGATCTACCGAGGGGTGGATATCTGCTACACGCTTCGTTGGTGGCTGGTGTTCGCCTTTACTGGAGGAGTGGGCTCACCGAACCGCCGACCTCGGAGTGCTGTCAATACGTGGTAATGGCCGCTGGCACTCACAAGGCCGTCACATGCCTTTACCGACGATTGTCGACTGCCACCCTGCGACCCCTGGATGCGCTGCGAGCCAAATGGGAGGGGGACATTGGGCGGTCTATTCCTGAAACGACCTGGCCACAGCTGCTGCGCCAAGCGTGGAAGGGCACCAGGAACGCCAGGTTCCAATTGATCCAGTTTTTTACCCTGCACCGCGCATACCTCACACCGACGAAAATCTCGCAATACTTCGAAGGTGCGTCCTCACTCTGTCCTAGATGTGGGACAGCGGACGCAGACTTCGCCCACATGTTTTGGACCTGCCACAAGCTGGCCGGTTACTGGGAGGCAGTGATGTCCTGCCTGAATGCTGTCACGGACCGGCAGATCGATATTGACATGGGCACTTGCCTATTATTGTGGTTCCCTCACACCCCCCGTAATCGGGTTACCAGTAGATTTTGCGACCTGGGTTTGGTGTTGGCCAAACGTGAAATCTCCATGCACTGGAAATCTACCCAAGGCCCCAGCTACCTGCGTTGGAAGACCACTCTGGAGCGCTGGGCGAAAGCAGAGAGTACCTTGCGGCTGCGGCAGGCTAGGAGCCTAGATAATGACAAAGCGCTGGAGGCGGCTAGGGCGTGGGAGGCCTTAGTGATGGCGCTCCAGCAGCCAGAGGATGATCAGAGCGAAGATGAGGGAGGGACACCAGGTTGAGGATGCTGCATACGGGGATACCTAACGCGCACCAGGGCAAACACACTACTTACACCTATCGATAGCGGATCAGGAGGTCCTAACATCCAGTTGAAAGATGTGACTTACCTTTGCTGAGGGCCTGTCCAGGATAAGAAAGTGATACCGTGTTAATGACTGGGAGGGAGGATTGTGACACACTGGCTGTGGGGGCGGGGTACAGGGTGGGATTGGTTTGTTGGGGGATGTTATCAATAAAAGGTGTCCTGTTGGAACTGTACTGATATACTGCATTATCGGCTGCTGCCTAGATTGCTATTTTCCTGTAATGTAATTTCTAACCTGGAATGCCAATGAAAAATGTTTTTACAAAAAAATTGGGATGGTCTTAGCCATTCTTTTCCTGTTCTGTCTGTGCGTGCAGTGTGCTCCTGCAATATGTGGCCTCTGTGTTACATCATGTGTAAGGAAGCCTGTATCAAAAGACAAACTAAGTAATAGAATGATGTTACAGCAACATCTCAATGACTTTAGGAACATAGACCTGGACTCAGATTAGCATGAGATTAGGTTAAATTGCCTATGTAAGGGCAAAAGGAGGGTTTGTAGTTCTGAAAATGTTGGACTCGTGAATAAAACTTCGTCGTAGCATGACGATTTTTATATCAAAAGACCAAAAATGGCTAGTACACTATGTACAAGCATTTTCGTCATATTCGAGTGACGATTTCACCTCGAAATCGTCATTTTCGTCTTGAACCCTTGGCTTCCATTTTGTGTACGGCAGCCATTTTGTGGGTTGCCCTGACATAGGCTTATAATACAGCTAAATTCGATATCAAAGGACACATACACCTTGATTGACTTTTCTCTGACCTGGGCAAGCTGAAACCTTTGCCTCAGGCCGAACCTGTTTGGTCAGTTCCTCTCCCAGTGGCCGAACAAAATAGCATCAAGGCACAACAGGCCATAAACCCTTTTCATCGCACACACACCCTGCCGAATCTTGCTCACACCTGTCCCTGCTCTTTTCTCTCTCACTTGCTTTATGATGGGGAGGTGCCCGTTTTTATTGGGGGTCCACCGGTATCTGATGGAAATGTTGGGCCTTGCCGGGTAATTTGTTGTGGGCTGGACAAACTAAAATGTGGGCTTGTCATCATGACTCTGCTTTTTCTTTGTAATGGGAACATGTGAATGGTATACTAAAATTCAAAGAATGTTTGCCTAAAGCACAATATTTTGTATAAAAAGAGAAGCCTGACTTTGTAAGATTGAGCAGTCTCCTGAGAATATACATCCCGTGCTGTTGTACTTCTAGGACGCCTGTTACCTTGGTTTCAGCCAATAAAATCGATCCTTGACTTCACCTAGAAGACTCTGAGTTTCTGTGGTCTAAATCAGGAAAGTACTCGAGGTCTTTGGGTGTGTACCCTGACACCACTGGGTTACCGGTTCGGTACCGGTTCTGAAAAACCCAGTACCTCACTGTTGGCAAGCCACGTATCTACCAACACTGCATGTTTCTCTGGATCCCTCTCAGGAAGGTAAGACAAATATTGTCTGAGTGGGGGAAAGCTCTCCTCCCGAGACGCTCTGCTATCATCACCTGATTTAGGGACTGGTAATCATTCCCCTCTCACCCACTCATTCCAGTCTCTCACTATGTTATGGACCCAATTCTCAAAAGGAACTCCATCCGCCTTCTTGTTCTTGAACCTATGCAAGTACTGGGCTAGTTTCAATCCAAACTGCCTAATCAAAGCATCCTTCATGCCAGACTGTCTTTCTCAGACACCCTTTCAATGACTTCAGTCCCTTCCCTAGGGAGACGACTCAGTAAAGTCGCTGCTCTGGACTGATCATTCAGACATTGACCCTTACATGTGAGATCAAAAGCACACATCCAGCTGAGAATACCAATGCCTGGGACATACATGTGTATCAATTCCTTTGGTACCTTGGTGGTGTTTTCCGTGCCCTGGGACTTTGAAGTGGACTCACCATCCACACAGCTAAGCCCTCTACCCACAGCTAACTTGAGCTTGTCTTTCTCCAGGGCTATCCACTCTTTCTCCAATTCCATATTGTAGGAAAGTGCCCTTTATGACACAGTCAACCTCCACTTGTTCCCTGGCATTTTATGTGATTTTGACTGGAAGTGCACTGGGTTCCTGCTGACCAGGTCCCCTCTTCCAGATCTGTTTCCCAAAACTGTGCAATTGCTTTCCCCAATTGGGGATACCTTTGGTGACCTCTGTAAGACCCTAGTAAACGGTAGACCCGGTACCTAGGGTCTAAGGCACTAAAGAGGGTCCCGGAGGACTGCAGCTCGGATTTTGCTTCCCTAAGGGACCCCTCAAACTGCCACGCAGGCTGCGTGTTTGGTGCAGACAAAAGTGAAAACACATGGCACATAGCCTGTGTGCCCTGCCTGCAGACACTGTATGCAGTATAAGTAGGTCACCCTTACAGTAGGCCGTACCGCCCTAAGACAGGGTGCACTATACTACATTTTAGGGCATAACTGCATGAGCAGATATGCCCCTCTTAGTGGTCAGTTCCATTACTGCCAGTACAAGTGTTCAGGGAAACCATTTTAAAATCATGTGCTGGACACTGGTGAAAACGATTTCCCCAGCTACATGATGGCTTCATTGAAAATAGGGATGTTTAGTATAAAAAATCTCTTATTAATAAACCCACACTGATGCCAGTGTCCGATTTAGTAATACATGCACCCAAGGTGCATCTTAGCGGTGACCCCTGAAAACCTACCAGTTACTGGTGTGCTGACTGACTGGTTTTCACCAGCCTGCCACCAGAGATGGGTTTCTGACCTCCAAAGGTGAGGCCCTTTGATCTCGCGGGTATAACCCAAAATTGCTCAGGCAGAGCACCCCCTGCCCACAGTATGACCTGCAGGACAGCATTCCAGGACCGGGGAGCTTCAAAGAGGCCCACTACCTTTGGAATGCGAATCTGGCTTCTCTTAAAAGAGAGGAAACCAACCCCATTTGTCCAGAGCCCTTAGGCACCTGGACAGGTGGTAAAATTAGCTAGGCAAGACAGCTGTGTCCACACTCAAGCAAGTTCCACCCGAGAACTGGGCTATCTGAGGTGGATACGACTTTTCAGAAGTAACCATCTTGGTGATGGTAAATTTAGGGTCTCTGGGACAAGGTTATGCTCACTTTCCCAAGGAAGTGGTCATACAGGGGGCATAATAGCCCCAGGGGTAAGTAGCTCATTGGCTACTACCCTACACTCTTCTAACGCCCCTAATTCAGTATTTAGGAGAGCAATTTTCGATACCGTAAAAAACAGCGAAACCAAATTACACCAAGTTTGACAGAAAGCTAGATCTTGGTCTAGAAAGTGTGCTTTTTACGACTTGGTGTAAATCCATTAAGTAGTGTTTGAGAACCAGGGGCCCGATGTAGGTAATCCCAGATTACTGATTCTTAAATACCGAATCATACCGATTCGGTATTTAAGAACTGGCAATCGGGATGTAGGTATTTTTACCTATTCAATTTCCGAATCGGTAAGAATCGGTAATTACCGAATCGGTATTTACCGATTCTGTAATTGCCATTGATTCCTATGGGCTTTGAGGTCCACAGGAATCTATGTCAATTACCGAATCGGTAAATACCGATTCGGTAAAATTACCGAATTTACAAGGGGGACAGGGTGTTACTTTGACACCCTGTTGCACCCCTGATTCTGGCTTGTGTGCAATGTGACACACATACATGCCCTCAGGGCATGTATGTGTGCCACATGGCACCGGTGTACATGCACAGATGTGCATGTACACAGAAATTCATTATTTACCACCAAGTATTATTTGGTGGTAAATAATGAATTCCTAATGGCCTGTGGCACTGTTTTCAGTGCCACCTACATCTGGATTTACAGAATCGGTAAATTTACCGATTCGGTATTTTACCAAATCGGTAAATATACCGAATCTGTAACTTTACCGATTCTGTAAAGTTAGGCCCTCTACATCTCAAACTCCAAATACCGGTCGGTAACGGATGAAATCGGCCGTTACCGACCGGTATTTGGCGACCTACATCTGGCCCTTAATGTTTAAAATATTTGTATATTTCACACCACTGATCCTTTGCAGTGGATCCATGGATCCTGCTGCGCTCTGATTTGTTGACTGACGACTAACCATGGTGCATCCACCAGGCTGAACGCAGAATCCTATTGGCTGGCTGCAACTTGAAGATAATGATTCAAAAGCCATTTTAGGACCCGGGAACTTGGTCTCTGAGTCCTATGAAAGTTTTTTTTAAATATATAATGGGGAGAGGGTAGGGGTAGCATGACCCCCTAGGACCTTCCCTTGGCTCTGAAATATTTTATTTTTTTGCCATTTTTATGGATCCATTGATCCCCAGCAGGGCTCAGAGTGGCCTCTGGAATATCGTAATGGATTTTCAGATACGGGGCAATGCAAAAAACAAATTAAAGGTGGTTGGGTGCTGCGTGGGGTGGGTACAGGCCTTGCCATAGGCCAGGCCCCTTACCCAACCCCCTATGCACACCCTCAAAGGTTGTGTGTGGCAGGGGGATGGGCACCCAAAGGGGGGTGGGTGCTGGGCCTGACCGCACAGTGATGGATATTGTACTTTACATTTTTTTTAAACCTAGAAATTCACTGAATAAAACATAGGTTAAAGTGAAGTTATAAATAGGCTTGCATCCAACCCATTGGCACAGCCCCCTTCCAAAGCCACTTTTGGCCCTGAGGATCCCACCCGGGGCCTTTTATTCACTTAAGAGAAGGGGGATGCATGGCGCGACCCCCCTTCCCCACCATTAATAGGCCAAATGAGACCCCATCCCCTAGAACCCAAATCCTTTGTAAAGGGTAGCAAGCCTTAATAGGCCCTGGCGACTATAGCCTTGGGGCCGTTATTAATTTAAAAAGGAGAGGGGTGTGCAGTCAGCCCTCCCCTAGCCTTAAAATGCCCATGGTCCCCATACTACGGGGCTAAATCATTTGAAAAGGGGAGTGGTGCTGCCCAGCCCACTTTCTGCGCATAAATATCTCAGCAGTCGTCATAATACTAAGATAAACATTGATGGCCCCAGACCGTAATGTAAAGCAATGGCACACATTGTACATTTATTAATGCCCATAGACAGTGAACATCTTTAGTCCCAGACAGCAGCGGACATCAATTGTCCCAAAGAGTAATAGGAATCATTAGCCCCAGGCAGTATGAGCATGAGTGGCCCAAGGTGGGCTTGTTACACAACCATGGTGACAGCCATCAGTTCTGTGGGCTGAGTTGGAAAGAAGGAACACATAATGCTATGGGAGGTATGATGAAGGCAGCTGTCAGCTGCTTCCTCCATTTTCTTCCACTGTTGAAATTGCCAGTAAAAGAGGGTGGAATACACAACTGTCAGCCATCCGTTCTCCCTGTTTCACTTGGACACCCACAAACGTCATGCCATTGGGAGCCCCTGATGGCACTGGAAGCCATAGACTATGATGAAATGGGTGGAGGTGCATACATATGGTACTGCTGTTAGGCACTGCTAGGAGACCTTTGAGAGGAGGGGCACAATACCCCATGGAATCACCCATCGCCAAGATGGAGGGTGATTCAGAGGTTTTCAAGTGGGTCTTTCGACACAGGTCAATTCCTAGCTTCTGGGCCAGGTAGTGGCTCAAGAGCTGATACCATAAGTGTGGAGTCACAAATGCCACAATCAAAATTGCTCCCAACTCCAGAGCAAACCTGAAAGCATTTTAATTTGAATACCCTCCCCACCACACGGTTGTGGGTAGGTCAGGGAGTGGATGAAGGTAGCACATTTTAGGAACCCAAACATTATGTTGGTGGGGTGGGATGTGTGAGGGGATTATGGGGCCCTACCCACTTTAGAAAGGCATTGTTACTTCACCCTAAGTGTAAAGGTAGAGGGTAATGTGCCTGTTCATCATTTTGATTGTTTTTTCCACGATTAATCGGCAAATTATAGTCTGTGGTTCTCGCAATGAAAAGAATATGTCTTTTATGTTTGTGAGGCATTTTAAACCCTTGGGAAATTTGTTGTGCTCTGTCTTGATTCTGCAGTGTACTCACATAACCTGCGCGTAGCTTAATTTGTTTTCAAACTACAATTCCCATCTAATCTGGAGTCGATGAACAACAATGGCTGCTAATTCATAAATGCTTCTGTTGTGACTGCAAATCAGATTGACTGGATCCTCGGTGGATCCCATAATGGCCGATGGGGGAAGCTTCCTCCATCAATGAGGCTTGATTATTTTTTTTTAAATGTATCTTTGAAGTATCCTCTGATCGAGGTTATATGAGAAACCATCAAGATATCATTATCAGCACACTCTGAGCTAACAGGTCTATCTCAAGCTCGTTGTTCCCAATCAATTTCAAGGTATCACAGCCAGTGACAGCCTGAACTGTAGACAATATTCCTGGAACCTTTTGGGAATCTTATGGGAACAGCTCCTTCTTGATTCCCAGCACTGATACGGCCAAGCAGTTGCTGTCCCTCGCCTGTATGGTGGTTAGTTAAGTGATGCCGTTACACCAATGGGAGTTCCTGGACCACAGACTTGGTCTGTAGTAAACTTGTCCCTGCCACACCCCATAATACACAAATCAAGAGGAGACCCCATACAAGCCAGCAGCCATGTTCCTGCGCCATGGCAACTCTAGAACAAGCCCACACAACGGTGAATTAGAGTAGGGTGGGCTAGATTGGAGTGGAGTCAACTGGATTGGAGTGGGGCGAGGTGGATTGGATTGGGGTGAGGTGGATTAGATTGGAGTGGGGCGGATTGGAGTGGTGCAGATTGGAGTAGGGCACATTGTTTTGGACTGGAGTGGCGCAGATTGGAGGGGGCACATTGTGTTGGATTGGGAGTGGGGCAGATTGTTTTGGATTAGAGTGGGGCGGATTGGTGTGGGGCAGATTGTTTTGGATTGAAGTGGGTCACAATTATCGGATTGGAGTAGGGCAGATTGTTTTGGATTGGAGTGGGATGAATTGTGGTGGATTGGAGTGGGGTAGATTGGATTGGGGTAGATTGGATTATTGAGGGGGTGGGTTGGATGGCATTGGTGTGGATTGGGATGGAGTGGGAGGTTTGAGGTGAGGTAGATTGGATTGGAGTAGGCGGATAGTTTTGGCTTGGAGTTGGGCAGATTAGAGTAGGGCAGATTGGAGTGAGGCAGATTGCTTTGGATTGGGGTGGGACAGATTGGAGGGAGGCAATCATTTTGGATTGGAGTGTGGCAGATTGGAGTTGGCAGACTGTTTAAGATTGGAGTGGGACAGATGACAGTGGGCAGGCTGTTCTAGATTGGAGTGGGGTGGATTGGAGTGGGGCAAACTGGAGTAGGGCAGATTGGAGTGGGGCAGATTAGGCAGGGTCAGGTTTGAGTGGGGCAAATTGTTTTGGATTAGAGTGAAGCAGATTAAAGTGGGATTGACGGGAGTGGGCAGATTGTTTTGGATTGGAGTTGGGCAGATTGTTTTGGATTGTATTGGGGTGGATTGGAGTGGGCAGATTGGAGTAGGGTAGATTGAAGTGGGGCACATTGGAACGTGGCAGGTTGTTCTGGAATGGGGCAGATTGGTTTATATTGGTGTCGAGCAGATTGGATTGAGGCAGAATGTTTTGGAGAGGGGCTTATTGCTTTAGAGTGGGGCAGAGTGTTTAGGAGCTGACAGATTGATTTGGATCGAGTGGGGCAGACTGGAGTGCAGAAGATTGGAATGGGGCTGATTGTTTTGGACTGGAGTGGAGCAGATTGCTTTGGATTGAACTGGGGCAGATAGTTTTGGATTGCAGCAGGGCAGATTGGAGAGGGGCAGGTTGTTTTGGAATTGAATGGGTAAGATTATAACGAAGCAGAGTGTTGGATTGGAGTGGGGTAGTTTGTTTTGGAGCAGGCAGATTGTTTTGGATTGGAGTGGGGCAGACTGAAATGCAGAAGATTGGAGTGGGGCCGATTGTTTTGGACTGGAGTGGAGCAGATTGCTTTGGATTGAACTGGGACAGATTGTTGTGGATTGCAGTGGGGCCGATTGTTTTGGAATGAATGGGACAGATTGGAGTGAAGCAGAGTGTTGGATTGGACTGAGATAGATTGTTTTGGAGCAGGCAGATTGTTTTAGATTGGAGTGGGGCAGACGGGAGTGCAGAAGATTGAAGTGGGGCAGATTGATCTGGATTGAAGTGGGGCATATTGTTTTGGATTGGAGTGGGGCAAATTGGAGTGGGGTGGGCTGGGAGGATTGGAGTGTGGTGGATTGTAGTGGATTGTATTGGGTGAGTGGATTGGTCTAGGGTGGATTGGACTCAGTGAGGCAGATTAGTGTGGGTGAGGTGGGGTGGATTGGCGTGGTTTGGAATGGGCAGACTGGAGTGAATTGGGCTGTACTGCACGATTATGTGTTAAAGCATCATTTCAGACATTACACAGAAGAAAGAAACAATGTTGCTTTCCAATAACATAATCCTCATCTTTTGAGTACTGTGCCCACAAGCAAAAACAAAAAGAAAACATGAGTGCAAAGTGAGAAAAGAAGACTAGGTAAGATGAAAGAAAGTTAACTATAGACAATAAATCTTTGCAATTTTGTTTGTCTTGCTGGGCATGTTTTTGCCAGTCACACACCTTCTGTTGGCAGGGCACTAAAAGTTAAAAAGAACAAAATAGTACCTCAATCATGTCAGGAGTAGTGGACGGGCACTGATTAAGTTGAATCAATCAGTGCTTGGTCCCTGCTCCACAGAGAGGAACGGAAATGATGTTTGGCCCGCCGTGACGAATTACAAGGCTGTAAAGAAGAGTGCCATACAAACCAACAAATGGTAAGCAACGGGTGGGCTCCATGCCCATTTTGTTAACAACAGTGTCTCACAAGCAAGACGGGTGCGCTGGAGCATGCTCTCGCAGGCTGGACCTTAAAATTGGCTAATATTAAAAATATTATTGGTCTTTAAAAAGCATAGATTGCCATTGGAGTCCTCAGCCTATGTATATTTATATATAAAACCAGAGAAATTAGGCTGTTATAGTTAGTAGAGCTAAGTATAACTCGCACCCCGCAATGCACTGCTTATGACGTCACAAAATACATCACTGAGGACATGCTCAATGACATCACTGATGACAGCTCAAATGACAACACTGATGACATCATCCAGTGACTGAGTGTTTCTGAAAAGTTCAAGAATGTTATAGCTATATTTGCCATGGTATGTTGAAGAATGATTATTTGTCTGAGAACCTGTATGGGTGCCTGAGTGTCTGTGTGGGTGGGGGGTGTGACTCCCTGCATGGATGTGTGAGTGAGTGATTTACTGGATATATGTGTTTATGAGTGCATGTGTTAGGGAGTGTATGGGTGAGTGAGTGTACCCATAGGTGTGTTGGTGAGTGAATTGATGTCTTAGTGGTATATGTGTAAGTAACTAAATATGTGAAAGGCAGTATTTGTGAATGTTGGAGTATATAAGTGAGTATATGTAACAGTGAGTGATTGTAACAGTGGCTGCATGGATAAGTGTGTGCTTATGTCAGTAATTGTTGAAGACAGTACGTATCTGTATGAATAAGTGACGTGGTGTGTGTATAACTGTATAGGTGAGTAAATGGCAGTATAGTTAATTCTTTGGGTGACTGACTAGGTTTTTTAGTAACTCTTTGGGTGAGTGGCAGTGTGTGAGTGTTTATATGGGTGTATGAGTGGATATATTAGTGGCTGTATTGATGAATGACTGTGTGTATGTGTGACTATGGGTTAGTGGGTGGATGTGTGTGTAGACATATGAATAACTATAGTGGGTATGTACTAACTGCTATTGGTCTGTCTATGGTTTCGATAGTGGTAGTCTGTATTTTAGAGTGGGTGTATGTAAGGTTTTATTAGGGTGTGAGGAGGTGCATCAGATGATCACGTGGATGATGTCATGAGTGATGTCACTGAGCATGTCATGAGTAATGTAATATGTGATGTCATCAGCAGTGCATCGCGGGGGTGTGAGTTATAGTTAGCTCTACTAACTATAACGGCCGAATTGCTCTGGTTTTATACGAGTGAAATGCCCAACTAACTGTAACGTCCCTGAAACCTATGGTTTTTCAGTGAATTTTCAAAGGTTTTTTAAATGCAAATTTCTAACTATAACGTCCCTGAAACCTATGTTTTTTTTAACGAATTTCAAAGGTTTTTTTAAATGCTAATTTCTAACTATAACATAGCAGTCGCATTTGCAGCATGGTGGAGAAAGGTGAGCGTGGCTTCCGAACATCTCTCAGCAATCCCACTGTTTGAGATTTACTAGAGGTAAGAGGAGGGGTAGTTAGCCCCCAGCGTCAATGTTGGGGGCAACTACCCCTCCTATTACCTTCAGTAAGTCCCACACAGCAAGATTACTAACTTCTCATACCAGGCCATTCCTCCTTTCTCCACCACTCTGCAGACGCACCTCCTGGCGCGTTCTGGGTTAGGGGATTAAGCCCCCTTGGAGGTGGTGGTCCCCACATTTTAATATTTAGTTCCCCAGGGAGGTGGTGGTCCCCGGAACAGTGTGTGGGGGGCAGGGGCCCCCCCACACTTCTTTATTTTAATTTATGCCCTGGGGAGTGGCAGTCCCCGGGGCTTCAGGGGACCGTGAGACCCCCGACCCATATTAATAAATGCCCCGGGGAGGTGGTGATCTCTGGGGCAGCGTCCCCCCCACACATTTTTTTAGAAGGCCCAGGGGAGGTGGCTGTCCCCGGGGGGGCTGAATGCCCCCGCACATAATGAATAAAGCCCCAGGAAGAACGCAGGCCCCCGCTAATTAATTACACAATGCCCCTGGTACCTGGACCACCCAGGGCTTACAGATAACGAAGCACTGGAGCCCGCGCTTCATTATTTTATTTCCGGCCGGATTCGCGCATCCAGCAAAATGCTTTTTTTGGCCCTGGGGGTCCTGTGGGACCCCCTGAGCAGGCCTAGGGGGTCAGGGTGTTTCTACCCTGCCCCTTTTCTTAGTTTTCATCTTTTTTCCACCCTTTTTCTTGTGTCTCGGTTACCAAGTCACAAGATGGCTGCCAACACTTCCTGGTTTGGAGTGTTAACAGCCAATCAGAGTGAAGTTTGTGCCCAGGAGGGTTCGCAAATCCTCCTCTGTACTTATATATATATATATTTATACATATATATATATTTTATTTCTCAGCAACAACTGAACGGATTTACACAATAAAAAAAAAAAAAGCACGCTTTCTGGACCAAGACCTACCTTTTTGCCAAATTTGGTGAAATTCCGTTCAGCAGTCTGTTTCAAAAGCCCTATGTAAATTAACATGGGGAAAACACGTTTTGGGACCCCCTTTTTTCTCGGGCTTGATGAACCACCCCGAAACTTTCAAGACACGAGATGACCTGAGCGAACCATTAGTTTTGAAAATTTCGCAAAGATTCTCCAATCGGTGCGAAGGATATTGGCAAATCAAAAAACGTTTTTCCGATGGATAATAGGTCCTAACTATAACTACCTATTGGCGATATATATTTTATTTTAGTAAAATCAAAAGGTCTTTGCTGATTCCAGACCTCATAATCTCGACTGGAAATGCTACTGACACATGGTCCTAGGGAAACTAAGAGCTCCTATAAAAGAGATTCTTGGAGTCTATTAAAAGTGTGAACAATAACCGTCAGCCAGTAAGAGCTCTAAATACAGCCAGATTAACCTGGCAAAACGTGAATTCATTAGGGCTATGTTTGGTTATTGTTTTCAAACAAGTTAAACATATCCACTACATTAGCTGTGTGATTAGTCTTAATATGGAAAAAAATTACTGGTATCGTAATGGGAGGGGGATGAAGGTGTCATGTAGAGAAGAAAAAAGTGCCTATTAGAAAGCACTGTACTGTACATGCATATAGGATGCACAACTTACACTTGTTCTACTATGTCCAAACAGGACAGTGTACTGTAAGGTTGTTCACCATGTGTTGTGCGTGTGCTCATTTATAAAATCGCCTGACCTGTAAATTCATTGACAGCACACTCTCTGACTGAATCAGGAATAGGTTACACTTGCACCCGAATTAAACTGGTGTAGAAGTGCAAAGTGTGGAAAATTGCATCAGTTCGCTCAATACTAATTAGAAGGTGTAAATGAAAGAGTGACCTACTAGAAATTAATATTTAAGGAGAAAACAAAATTAAAGTGGTTTTGGTAATTTTTCCTAAACCCGGACAGTGCACATTTCTTTAGATATGAAATAGTGACAGGTTCTATGTCTACTGTTTATTACTAAATGGACGCTTTACATATGTTGCACTGCAAAGGTGTGAATTTTCAAAATTAGGTTGCAAGTTACAATAGTGTGTAAACTTACGTTGGCTCCTAAGGGGTGCAGAGTTCTTATTCGCCGAGATGAAAACCCCAGAAATTTCGTTCATGCTTCGAAGTGCCCAGCAGAGGTATCCACTTCTGTGATAGCATGTTGAGTTTTATGATGAATGAATATCAGTTGGATACATCTTATCCAGTTTGGGCCTTTCATTCAACAATTGCACTCTGGAAATCCTGGTCTCAAGACTTGATCCTGTCGTAACAATTGGATTAAAACACGCAAACACAATAATTTATAGAAACTAAGGCCTGACCTTGAAATCAATGATTGTATCGGAAATAACATACAATTCACATGGTATGATATATGGGACTATGCCCACGCCTTCCAGGGGTGTAGATGCCATGGGTGCAAAAGGTGCAGTGGCACCGGTGCCGGAGCCCTGAAATTGCTGTATTTTACTATTGCAGCAGTCAGAGCGGCCATTTTGGTTGCTTGCTCCAGGGTCCATGGCGTACTTGCTAAGTATACTTTTTATGAAATCCTATATTTGGATGAAAGTTATGCCCTTTTCTTTTGAAAACATGAGGGGCTCCGGCTCTCCATGCACCTGCCTGTGCACAACTCCTCCCCCCACTCTGCCAAGACTTCCGCTCGCCGTCGAGCATTGGCCGCCTCCGGACAATGGCGCGGCATTTGTTCCGGCTACAAATCACTGATACCTGGGTGCAATAATTAGCCATTTAGAAACTGCTCAGGCGCTGTTCTCTCTCATCAAGCCCGGGTTATTATGTAACTGCTCGGGAGAGCCTGTTAATGAGCTGGGGGAGCGGGGCCCCACTCGGCTGCCTTTCCCAGTCACCTTCCCATCCAGCCTGTCTGCCACTGAAGGGCCTGCTTAACCTTTGCCCCGGCTGCCAGGAATTCCCATCATGCGCGAGCACGTCAGGACGTGAGGCCCAGTCAGGAGGACTGCCACAGGAAGCAGAATGCGAGGGAGCCTCTAGACACGTCAGCCAGGGGACTACCGTTCCATGGAGGCTGCAGAGCCCATGCTGGCAATAAACAGGGCCGGTCGTATGATTTTTGGGGCCCCATGTGAAAGGGAAGATGTGAGGCCCCTGTACTTTGCATGTGACATCACAAGAAGTGACATCACAGAAAGTGACATCACAGAATTTCTAATCTTAGATATCACTAAGGGGCATTGTGTGTGCACATCAGTTACATGGATATAAACATAAATAACACAATGAAATAGGTTTGTATGATTTTAAAGCTGCATTAAGTGGATTACATTAGTCACATTGCATGGAAGAGCTAGGCACAGGTCTCACAAAGATGAATTTCCTGACTCTGTGTTAACTGATTGTTTCCAGATTAATGTATGATAAAAGGCCCATAGCTTTATTTTCCCCCAGAATCCCCAAAATTACTGAAATGAAAAAAAAAAGGCCCATAGCTCTGCAAGATATTATTTCAATAGCATCACTATGACAAAATGATGCAACCGGATATAGCAAAATAAAGTTGAGTTCGAATAAATGTACATTTTCATTTTTCTTTGAAACTGCTATAAATCACAGGTCAGAACTAAAAGGGCAGCAGGGTTCTGTAGAAACAAAGCAAAGCATGTATTGTAGACAAGTGCCATGCCCCCCTGCAGCAAACAAGGGTGAAAATCAGCACTGTACTGAAAAGGTGGTTTAAAATGTGAGTTTTTACTGCTCCCAAACTTATATGTCATTTGATTTATTCCTTTCACTTGGATCTTGTACTGCTGCATTTATGACGGAAAAATGAAAACTCACGTTCCAGATTGCGAAAAAATAACAGCTGAACTACTGACTAAGCCTTCCCAACTTGGGGGAGCCACACATGGCGGCAAGCTGGGCCGAACCAGGGTTGCTGCGCAGTGCATCATGACTGCAGTATAGGCTGGCCGGGGGTGCTGTCCCAAAAGCACTATATTACTTCCAGGGCAAATCCATAAATTGTGTTAGCCTCGCCCATAAAAGGCACTGTGAGGCGGCAAGCGGGTTTCTTTTTCCCACCCGCCACCGTGGACAGGACAACCCCCTGCTAAATGGATGGAAGGAAGGGTGGGTGGATGGAAGAGTAAAAGGGATGATGGATAGATGACGTGCAAGGTTGATGGATGAATGAAATAATGGATGGATGGGTGAAAGGGTGGATGTTAGGATGATTGAGTGAAATGATGGATGGATGTATGGAGTGAAAGCACTGTCCCGTGTGCAGGGAATCCATATAAATCATGAGGCATCAGCTATACCTGGCCATATTACAAGTGGTGTAAAGAAGCAACCTGAGACCTCGTCTGGTGGAAGTCTGTTATATTGAGAGTTACAGTTTTCATATAAATCTTTTGCACTGTGACTGGAAAAAAGTTTGATGATGTACTAGTTTTGGAACCATTGGTGAAGCCAGTTGTGAGGATAATGCACTGGATAGCTTTGGTGTGACTGTGTTCATGCAAGTGTGTGTGTTTGTTGCAGCAGTATGCCTCTGCTGTTTATTCCTGGTGCTGCAATGAGATGAGAGTTTAGGCCTTTATAACATCTGGACAGAGAAACAATATCTGCAATTCAGGTTTGCATCAAGACTACTGCGGGAACAGCTCCGTTTCTTAGCTAGAAACTGGAAGCTGACACCTTACTCCTCCCCATAGATTACTCTTGAAGTCTTTGAGAAGTTCTTGCGTTGCATTGAATTGCTGAGGGGATGTTACTAAAGAGCTCTTGTGGTGGCGGTGAACAAAGGGGGGGGGGAACTGCTGCGCATTACTCAATATTGCTGACTTATTTTAAGTTAACAAGTGGGACTTAAAATAAGGAGTCAGACTTTGTTTATGGGGGCATTGCATAGCGCTGCAATAAGTTTGCCATACCAGGAGGCTAGCACTGGCCGGAGGGGTCACAAATGCGCTTTTCTCTGCAGCGATCTTGAAGAAGGCACAGAGAAAACCCTATTGCACAGTCTATTTTGGACACCTTGCCTATTGCTACAAGCACAATATACACTTCAAGCACAGCTCATGGCCCTATAAAGCTCTCCTTGGGACCTTACGCTTTAACCAAATCATACTGCAATTTACAATTTCTAGTGTAATATTCAAGTAGCAGTTGAGTGGCACTAAAATGTCATACATATGATGTAGATATGTCATATGTAAACACATAGCAATTTCAGAAATGTCATACATAGGCAAGGGATAGCCAACACATTATAATACCCCCCCCCACTTTAAACCAAAGGTTTTATAGCAGCAATCAAGAAATTGCAACTGCAACCCTCCCCAGAAGAGGTCTCTTGTCTCTTCAATCTAAGCATCTGTCCATTTATCTTCTCATCCTCCCATCCACCTGCTGATCTCCACAATTTCTCCTTTACATTCTGTCATCCATCATTCAGTCTTTCAACATTCTGTATGTCTGTCCATCCGTGTTCCCATCTAAATCCAAACCTATCCATCCATCATTTCACTCATCCACCCCTCCATCCACCCTTTCACTCATCCATCCACCCTTTCACTCATCCATCCACCCATCCTCTCGATCATCCATCCATCCCATCGATCATCCACCCATCCTTTCACTTACTCATCCATCCATCCATTCACTCATCCATCTATCAATTTAAACTTTTCTTCATCCATCACTCCTTTCTTTCATCCATCCACCCTCACTTTCACTCATCTATCCATTCTTTCACTCATCCAATGTTACACCTATTCTTTCACTCATCCATCCTTCCTTTCACACATTAGCCTATCCTTTTGCTCATACTTCCATCCACCCTTTCACTCCATCCATCCACCCTTTCACTCCATCTATCCATCCTTTTACTAATCCATCCTAACATCCACCCTTTCACCTATCCACTCATCCATTTTTTCATTCATCTATCCACCCTTGCACTTCATCCATCATTTCTTTTACCCTTCCATCTACCCATCCCGGTTGTATGACTCAATAACTACTGTCTGATGCACGACTGCCTGAACCACGACCTCCTAAACCACGAAAGTTTTAACTACGATCTTTTCTTTACAACTACTTTTTTTATAACGACTTCCTTAACAACTTAATTCCTTTAATTTTTCTTTTTTTGTGGGGGAAACCCCCCCACACCCCCCATAAATCCCTTTTTTATGTGTTGCATGATTTCATTTAAAGTAATTTCCTACCTTTTACGCTATTCCGTGTGCAGACGAAACGATGCCAATGTTAACTTTTTTTTTCTTAACCTATCCCCGGAGACATTTTGTGATTGGGAAGAGATGAGTGACGTATCACTCCTTCAATGCCCAATCGTAGTGAGCGTAAGGGGATGGTAGGCGGAAGACGAGCATGAGGGCAAGACGGTGATATTCTGAAAGTCGTTGCTCAGTCCTTCGTTGTTCCGTTCTTCGTTATTCCGTCGTTCGTGGCTCAGCCTTCCTCGTTGTTAACTCTTCGTGGTTAAGGTAAGTCGTTATTTAAAAATCGTGGTTAAGGAAGTTTCCCACCCATCCCTCCTCCTTCCATCCATTCAGCAGGGGCTTCACTAGTCATGCATGATGCCTGGATGTGAGGTGACTGGCGTGGCGTTGTGGTTCCTTTTTTAGCACTTTTATATAGCATGAACTCAGCCCAAGATCTTTGGAGGGCTTTAGAAAAGTACCAGTCCCATTACAAAAGGTCAAGTTTTTTTTAGGCATGGGGAGGTTTAATGATTAGCTCAGAATCACAGAAGTTAGAGCCGATGCCAGGACCTGTACCTGGTTCTCCACTTCCATTAAACTACTCCATGCTCTGCGAGGCCCCGGGGAGGGTGTTTTATCCCCTGGGCTTCACAGCACTGAGGCCAAGGAGAGGGGGAGAGGCTGCCCTGGGCCACACAGCACTGGATAATGGCAGCAAGGCCCAGGGAAAGGGGCCCCATGCCTGGACCTTGAAGCCTGATGCAGTGCTTCAAGGTCCAGGTGGCTGAGCTTTGCTAAACCCTGCCTTGCCATCTCAGGGCCCGATTCACAGAACTAACTTAAGACAAAATCCTAAACTTACTACCATTTACTCATTTTGGTATTCACAGAAGGCACTTACACATTTTGGTATTCACAGAAGGTACTTACTCATCAATGAGCATTGCAGCCTGCATGGAGAACATGGCCACCCCATTCGCCCCTAGTTGGTCGGCATCCCAACCAATCACAACGCTGCCTGCAGCGTTGTAATTGGCTTAGGGGGAGGGAGCCTCGCAGTCTGCTTCCTGTTCCTGTTGGAGGCAGGAAAGCAGGAGCGGAGAAGACGCAGGACCCGGCGGAAAGGGAGGTTTAAAAAAAAACCTGTGATCTCCCCACGACACCCCGTGAATCCCCCCCACAACCCCTCATACCCGCCCCCCACCCTTGAACAATGCTGGCCACTATGGACTGGGGAGGGGGCACTGGAGGAGCAGGTGATAGTGTGGCATTTCACACAGGAGCAGGGCCCCATGTTTTCAACCTGAGGGCAGGGCCCTGGGCAGCTGCTCACATTGCCCATGCCTCGCGCCGGCACTACCCAGACTCTTCCCTTCTGTCACTGATTCGGCCCATCACAGACACTGCTCCTCTTCCTTTTTCAATTTTTTCTTTCCTCGTGCTCTTTGTTTCCGTTTTGCCACCATTACGCTCATCTGTCACCTCTCTGCTGTACTTTTACTCTATCATCTCTCCCCCACCTCTTATCTTAGTTCTTTCCTTTGTTGTACCCCTTTATATGTACTGCACCTCCATTCTCTGTGCTTCTTTCACCCTTTTCCTTTATCCTGATCAACATGGTTGCCACCTGGCTAGTTTTCTACCTGCACCACTGGTATTTTCATATCTCGGCCAGAAGAAAAAAAAGCAACATTTCCTAAAGCAAACATTTTTAACCCTTAACTGTTCATACTTCAACCAGCAGGTATACATAGAACGTACTTTTAAATGTGTTCTAGTGATGCATTAACAATACCTGACAAATAGCTAAAGTAAAGAAAGGTAGAAAAATCATGTTACAAATGAATACACACTATTATTTCAAAGTCCTATTTAGTATAACGTCTGGACCTTTGCAGACTCTTAAAAAAGCTGGAATCCCTAAGGTGAACAACCTTCATAGTGATGCAATGTGTTTGCTTGCTTTTAGGAAGGCCTTGAAAACTTGGTTGTTCAGTAAATAGTGACCTGTGGCTTACATGAACTTGCTACTCCGGACCTCAGCACCAAGACACCTTTGGGTATTCGTGCGCTTAATAAATATATTAACATTAACATTTCTGTCTTTTATTATAAGCCCTGTAGGATTCCCTGCTTTTCATTCATGCAGTGGCAGGGCTCACTTCACACCCAAGGGCACTTTAAATACCCATCTAATGGCTGTTCTCATGCAGATGCAGTGATTAGATTACTGAAGCCCTTTCGGCCGATGGCTGCAAGGCACAGGAGAGGGCCTCACAGCACTGCTCCACCTCAAAACTGTGAGGTCCCTCTTGCATGTTAACAGGTGCGGGGCCCTGGGCAGCTGCCCACACTGCCAATGCCTATTGCTGATCCTCGCTGCAGGTTCGTCTTGGGCCCTGAGCCTTGACTCTGAGGTGGTTGCTGAATTACAGTTTATATGCAAACTCATGTTTGCTTGGGTATCTGGACCAGGTGCGATACACATCACATCTCAGGTCATTATCGGCAGGTCTCACCTCATGATACCTTGTGTTAGGCACCAAATAACAGTTTGCCATCTTTAAGAGCATGAAAAATTGGGACTCGAGTCTGCTTAAGCACGTCCAATTGAATTGTTCTGCAAGGGAGGATCAAATTATGTGGTAGGGTTGACTACATTATGCAGAAAGAAAAGGAAAGTTTCACAGAACAATGCAGTATATTTTGTAATTTTGTCATTTTTACTCAAGTTAACACTAAGCAAGAAGGTTTCGCCACATAAGTACCAGTTTAACACCCAAATACAGTAATGAGCAACATAAAGGGGAACAGGGAACCTTTGCAAAGAGTCTTACACTACACTGCTCAGCAACACGTGTAATCATGTTTTTAGTAACTTCTTCTCTATTTGAGCAGGAAACAGTTGTTTTGTTAAAATCTGCAGGTTATTTAACAGATGACCGATTATGTGGCAAGTGCAGTAAATCTATAATTATGCAGGAAACACCACTGCCGCAAAATGGCATAATTCCAATGGGCCTGGATATAAGCCTCTGCTAGGGGTGTACTCTTAACCATCTAGTCCCATCTGCCACATTTAAGTTAAACTTGGAAAACCAGCTGCCTGCCATAACGTCTAGCATCCAGCTAACCATGGTAGAATTCAGGGACCACCATGGAATATGCAGCTGGAACACTAGTACTAAACCTAACGTAATTTGGTTCTATGTCTGTACAACAAGTAGAGCTAAATAAAATAATATTTTCAACTACTTTTATTTTTTCTTGAATGTCTATTATACAGTGAATTTGTTGTCTAAAGTAGTAATTCTGTGGATCACCTATTAGCTGGCACATCCTTCTGGCAGGACCTATCGCTGCGGAAATCGTAGAGAAGCTGGACCCTATACCATTCGCCCTGTCGCTAGCTCAACCCCTGCTTCATGCCCAAAACAACTACTGATGAATTGTACTTAACTCCTTTCTCCATCCGTCGCATTCTACAGCGTATCCAGTATTGTAACCAGACTTTCGGACCTCTCAAGTTTCTCAGGTCCTTGAAGAAGTAGTTCATCGAGTCCACGTTTGTTTCGTTTTGTAGTCTAGGTTTTACAGCCTAGGTGGTTCCTTTATCAAATCAGGACTACAAGTCTCACAATAAAAGGAAAATCCAGAACTGAATGAGCTACTCAGGCATGGACCTGGAAAACCTAAGAAAATTGCTCCCTCTGTTCGTCATGGACAAAGTGCCCTCCCTTCTTCACTCTATCGTATGTGGTAACATAGCCCCTCTTTCTTTGTGAGCATTAATTGCCTCTATATGTATCAGATGTTTTTGGTACCCTGATTATTTCTGCCACGCTAAAGCCGTCTGTGAATGAGGAGAATGGACAGGAGTGACGAGAAAGAGAGCCCAATAGAGATGAAAGGAGGGGATAGACCAATGGAAGGATCCTTGTGGATTCAGTGGTCACAGATTCAAAGCTAGCTTTTAAGTTGAATGAGAGATAGTGCACTGCAGGTGGTGGCCTCTGGTCTCTGGGCGACAGTAGGGATGGGACAGTTAAGGTAAAAGAGAGTGACCAGCACTGGCGACAAGCAAAGAACTGTTTAAAAAGTGCTAAAAAGAGAGGTGAGCAGGGTGGCCATTGTTTGGCATTGGCAAAATGGATAAATATGAACGGGTACATCAGACACGAGGGCCTAGGCTATATCTCCAAATTCACCCAATAAAGCCTCTTTCTCCATCTATATGTTGCTATTGTTTATTAGGATCTTTTTATGATGGTTGTACTACTAAAAAAGGTTGGAAGCACAAAAGCTGCACAAAGTAAATTAGATAACCGGTGCATGACCAAGAAAGAGCACACCAAAGTGGAAGAACAATATCCTAATATACACGCCAACATACCAAAAGAGACACCAACATCTTAAACATCAAAGCTTGGCAAGATAACCTTTACAACAACCTTTGGCTTTACCACTGCTCAATAATTGGAGAATGTTGGATCTTGAAACCTTCCTTGGCCCAACTTCTTGACATTTGCAAAGTTTTCACTAATTGAAAGGTGATGATGTGAGATCACTACTACTTGATTGCAAAATCAAGTGACTAAAAACCTTTCAATGTAATACTGTATTACACAGCATTGGCGGTCTTCTTAACTGAAATAGATGTTGCCCCCTGCACACTCACAACATCCTTCAAAGCATTTACCCACATGCCATGATTTAAACTAAGGCTGCCCCCCTCCCCCACAGCCTTATTAAGACAGATGAGTATCACCAGGTTAATGGATTGCATTAATTTGCCACCGATCAAGTTGCACATGTACCATAAATCGCTGCATCCCCCTTATGTCAGACAACAGAGCCCACACTCACTCTGAACAGCTACATTTACAACATACTCTCTCTTCTCCTGCCATATTTCCTAAACTGTGACCCTTTAGGTGAATGTTGTTGGTTCATCTATGTAAGGGCGGCAGACCATTGAGAACAAACTGACTAATACAGAATTATGAACAACCCCTAGCAAGAGCCTTCCAGATGAACAAACCAAACTTTCAGGAATCACCACTACCATGCCGTTCAGTGATTCCATCACAATAAATGCAGTCTAATAGATTTACCAGCTAAACACCTGAAATATCCCTATTAACCCAAAAAGAGAACAATGTCAGGTCTACATCTGTGACCAACTGCACAATCCCTGGTGTCACAAGCTTGTAGCAATTGTTGCAGATCCATTGTACAACATACATTTTAATTGAGGTAAATTCCCCTAGCCATGCCCGTGGCTTAGCCCTGATAAGCTATAGCCTCACCACAACATTAGCACCATATTACGTGAAGAAATCAATATGGGTTCAAGATACTCACCCACGCCTACAAAAGCATCCACAACACCGGACCACAATACCTCAACTTGAGAATCTCCCTCCATGTACCCAAAACAAACCTCCGATCCGCCGACCTCGCCAAAATTCCGTGCATCCGCAGAGCCAGAACAGGTGGAAGAACCTTCTCCTACGTCGCAGCCAAGACCTGGAAGGAGCTCCCGCTAAACATCAGAAGCGCCCCCTCCCTGAACATTTTCAGGAAGATGCTCAAGACCTGGCTCTTCGACTGACAGGAGCTGCTTATCCCCCCCCCCCACCTCCTCCCCCAGCGCCTTGAGGCCCTCACGGGTGAGTAGCGCGCTTATAAATCTCCTGATTGATTGATTGATGCTGAAATATACCCCTACTGACACTATGCGTAATATAATCATAAATGTTCCAGGGTCCAGATCAGAACCAGACATGGTGAATATCTAAGCTCCTCCCAGGATGAAAGAAAAGAGACCCTAGAGCTTACCTTAACCTCTTCCCCTTCTACTACTTCCAATTTTCAGCCTGTATAACTACAGACCTCTAAACCAAGGTTTGACACTCACCGATCAGTTTAACAAAGCAATTGAATCAGCATACAACAATTACCTATGGAAACATGAATAGTTCTTGTTCATGCAACTTTGAACCCTTACTTCAGTAGGACCTCAAACGTCTGGCTTCTTGACTAAGTCCAAAGTCCCTCTTGACCTGAGGACAACCAGGCTTCCCTGAGCCTAACAACTGATGCCTTGCTGAAATCCCAGCCACAGCTGATTAAGTGCCTCATGAAGTTTCTTTACTTTTATCTCTAAGCCACAATTTTTTCTTTTTGCATCTAAATCTGGCCCGTGTCTTGATAACGCCCTGTGACACACTAGGCAAATGTAAGGGTTTTGAAAAAAACAACCAAAGTGGCTAAATAATGCCCCCTGATGGCCTTGCTTTACACACAGGTACACATTCTATACTAAAGCACCTGGAGAAGGACAACTAGAATCTTATCAATCATTGATGCCCTTCACCCTTGGGTTACATGCCATGGGTTAAGGTTATGGGGCATTTGTAAGAGGGAAATCTAATTGATTTAACCCAGCCTCTTCACAAGTTAAAAACATCCCAGGGGAGGAAGGGTCCCAATGCCCTTGCCCTAATCCACAACTGGCTTACCCGCCTTACCACTGTAACAAAAAGGAAGCAGAAGGAGGCAAATCGTGTTCCACTGGCAAAGGTCTCTGGACTTGACTCAAGGGCGTAATCACAGATAATCTAGAGTGTTAAGCTGTTGGATCAGAAATGTCTTCTGCATGGCGAACAGTCATTTTACACTGCCTTGAGTGCCCAACTGTGAGTTTCTGATATCCTGATTTTTTTTTTTGGTCTTAGCCTCACACTAGTGCGCGAAGGCCTAAGCTTGTCCCTTGCCATGAGTGAGGTCCTGGAACATTTCTGGCACGCCCTTTTTACTGACAATGGACTACTGTCCCTATGGTGGGTTTAGCATGTAGAGCCGTGGTGGTAGTGTACTGTGTTTCGTGAATCCATAGTTTTGAGTAGGATATGACCATACCACAGCCTGACATAGCCAAGACGGCCTCACTGCCCCCTCCCAGCATGCACTCTACCCCTTCTGCCCTTCACCACCTGTTTAGTTTAGTTTGTAAATGTGGTGTTAACTTCCGGGAACCCAGGGAAACATAAAATTACCTAGTAATTCTAAGGCTAGCAGGTTAGTCCACATTGTGATGAGTTTAACTCATGATTTCTATTAGCCCACAGGGACACAATGCCCAGAAGCCTTACTTTCCACCCCTAGAAGATAGAAAACTGAACAATTGCCAATACTGTTCTATTAAATCCTCCTCTTTTGACAATACACTTGAATTGAACTCAATGTGGGTCTGAGACTTACACTTCACTCTGAATTAATCACTTAGTTTATTTTCACTTTAAGTCGCAACAGTATTGGCAATTGTTCAGTTTTCTATTGGTCAGTGGCTTGGCCTTACTGTTGGGAGCCCAAACCCAGTGGTGCTTTTTCGTTTAATTCCCACCCCAGCATCACACCAAAGAGTTAACAGGGAACTGAAGTGAGCCCTGTGTCTTAAACTCAATAAATTCTGCAACCAGTAAATACTAGATAGAAGCACAACCTTCTATTTTTTTTTGGGTCTGAAATGATCGCTTATATTTCTGCAGGTCTGGCGCATAATGAGTTTTGTAATAAAATGTGTTTAATGTCAAATTTCTAGCATTGTCCGGCTTTGCCAGCACAAACAGCTATGGGCAGGCTATGGGATCGCAAAGGAAGGCAATTAGTTTATAACTATTAGAGTTTGAAAACTCCCCAGGCAAAGATTATTTATATATCCAACATTTTCAAGGAAGCAGCAATATTTGCAATTACTCACCAAGGACGGGAATAATGGGGGCTGGGCAGGCGTGGAAGCATCTGGAGGGTGTTTGTCTTTGTCAGATAGGGAGGATGATAAAGGGGGCATTGATGCACATCTGTATCACTCGGCTGTAATATTGAATCAAAGCACTGGACCCCTCTTCTTTAATTTAGGTCGGTCTAAAATGCTCGTGCTGTGATGGGGGCTTCCTGTGTTCTTCTGGCACGCAAACATAATCAAACCTTATTAAATGCATATCGTTTAGAAGTGGATGTGTAAATGTAGGGGCAAAATTCTACTTTTGTATGCCACAGCTATCCTACTCTGTGTTTCTGTCATCTTTGTTAGGTGGTTTGCAGAATGTTGCCAACATTTTGCAAATTTAAATTTCGCTTTGCAATATTTCGCTTTCAAATCTCAAATAATTTACCAGCAAGGGGATTGATTTGATTGGATAATATCTTCAGAAAAACATTTCCTGCTCAAACGCTCCTCCATCGGGGGAAAAACGTGCACAACCCAGTGATCTTCACTACTGTCCATTTCCCCCTTCTCTTCGTAGGTGCTGAGACTCTTCCATCAGTACTTTGAAGTGCGACATCTCAACAAGGCCTACATGGCACTACTGGTCCTAGTTAGCCGGAGAGTGTGCTGCCCTATTCCGCTAAACTGGGATCAAGCCTGAAAGATCCACCTGGTAACATGTTGGTGCAGCTGTCCCATGGAGTGCTGATATGTGGACATGAGCGACTCTTCAGAGAAAGAGAGCCCCATATTTCCCTGCACTAGTCATGTGCCAGTGTCTGCATTGTGCCCAGGTTGTAATATAGTGGTAAAGCTCTGCCAAGATCCACCTTGGGATGTGTGACACTGCTGGACTTGGACTTGTGGTGCCCAAGGGGACTCTTTAAATTGAAAACACAATGTTCTACAAACATCTGCATGTCCCCCTGTTGACACATGTACATTCGTCGGTCCTGGGTATACCCAGAGATCCAGGAAAACATGAGTGAGACCAGGCAACCAATAGATACCCTTGTGAGCACCAGGGTGTCCCCTAACCAGGAGATACTGTAGCCAACTTGATAATAGCAAAGCAATATGTAAATCATGACTATCTGATCCCTAGATATAGAGCTTTAATGTTTTGGGGACCAAACTGGGCCATACCACCATCATCTTGTAGTAATATATGACCCTTTGTCATCAACCGATAAACCCTAACCATGAGCAATTGGGGTAGGCCAGAAAACCTCATGTGGCGAAACAAATATGAAGTACAACCTGATGAGCCTGGATAAGTATTGCCTTCAACATTTAGCTATGAAAAGTCACATGGCCCAATGAAGGGCAGTGAAGACCGGCCAGTCCTGGGACATCGGGAATATACCACTTTCCCAGCCATTCAAAGTGTGCCCCTCCTGACTCTTGATAAAGTTCCCTGCTATAGACTTGAATCACCAAACAAAACTCAGAAGTCATCCAAGGTGCTGAACATCCACAATACCTATCATAGCCCCACAGGGCCGACCAAACAGTCTGGGCCCACAGCATTGGGCAAGCCACTCCTCCCCGACCCGCCCACCCTTCTGCCCGCCACCAACCAGGCAAACCATTCTGCTTTCGCACAGCATGAGAAGCAGAAACATAAAATGGTATTTAAAATATAATTTTATGTTTCTGCATCTCGCACTACGAGAAAGCAGTGGGGCGACGCTCCTCCGCCCTAATGGAGGAGCTGCCCCTGAATGGTAGGCTCCTTTATTACAAATCAACAACTAATACCCTGGATGTACTCAAACAATGATTCGACATTCTGCAATCTGAACGATTCACATATATTCAAATCAGACATTGGGTTTTTCACCGTGTATGATGGAGGAGGCATTTACACCACTCACAGGTCTTGAAAAATAGGTAAAAGGTAGTCCACATAATAAGGCCCTGATCTCCATTCTCTACCATTTTTTTTTATAAATTCCCCTCTAAATGATAAAACACCAGGCCAGCGTAAGAGATGACGCAGAAAGAATGGCTAGTCTTTGATATTCTGTAGCGAGAGACGCAAAATAAGATATTGACCAACTGGTTTACAACTTGCAAAATGCAATCCAGCTATATCCAACAGTTGCTGGAGAGGCTGTAGGGCAACGGGCATCCTGGTACATTTTCTATGGCACTGCCCCAAGCTGAGCAAATACTGGGACAAAGTCCTTACTGAGACTGACTAGGGAATGTACAACAAAGACTCTAAGAGGTGTCTTAGTCGTATTATTAAGCCACCCATGTTCCTCCCAGATATCCCTGAAAACAATTAAACGAAAGCCAATAGCATAAACCCGAACCGCGGCGATCCAATACGTTCTCATTTCATGGGGGAATAACAACTTGCATACATTCTATGCTAGGATAACTCACATATGGGTGACATTGGCTATGGAAAATATGCCTTAGCAGTACAACATTACGTAAAATCCTAAGAAATGAGCTAGGATCCCTTTATTCAAATTCTGGCTCATGATTTTCGAGAGGTTGCATGCTCTCATTATCTGAAAGCAAACAGACTTATCCCAGAAGAGGTGTTCAGAGACCCTCCCTATACATTCCTTAGAACCCGGCTGGTACTTATTCTAATTCCCATAAGACCTAGAAATTGGACAAACATAACCCATCTTTGAAATTGATATCTATTAAAGAAGGGCTGGGAAGGGGAGGTAAGGGAAGTTGGGTATTTAACATTGTATCGGTCTCTGAGAAAGCTAAGTTTTTAAAAATTGCTTCTTGTCAAATAGATGCTTGTTGGGGACCTAAGTGTATTGACCACAAATGTATACACTGGTATGCCTAAAGTAGAAATTCTGACTGTACATTGATCTGCGTTGTGTGCAAAGCAATTGTTTGATTGTGGTGTTCTATATCTGGAGTCAATGCTAGATGATTTTCCTTCTTGCTTTGCAATCAACGCCGGATGAGGCCACCCAGGAGATTCAACGAGAAATTATTGATAACCATAATCATGTCTCATGCATAGTGCACAGAATGATGGTCATCAGTGAGCATCTGTGATCTCACCCTTGAAATTGCTAGGTACTTACTAAAAAGTCTAGGTCATGAGACAAAGCTTGATTATGGTATTTCCTTTTTGTGCTTTCATTGTTTTTTCAAACCTAATCCAATTGGATGACGTTAAGCTGCTGATTCTTTGCTGTCAATCACATTTTTTTAGTGGGACCAAAAGGATGTTGATGGACTGGAAATCTAAACATTCTTTGTACTAATCATGAAGAAGGCCCTCAAAAGCAGGACTCTGGGCCAGTTACAAGTAGGAATTCTCACTGCATACTCTCGATCGATAGCATCAACTATAATTTCAAGTTGTTGGAAACTTTGAGGGGCAGATTTACAATAACTGGCGCATCCCTGCATATCAGCAGGGATGCGCCAGTTATTGTGCGTCCCGGCTCCGCCACCATGGATGTGCCGCATTTACAATGTGGCGCACCATGGGGCAAAAATAGACAGATGTGTGACGCATCTGCTGCTGTAAAGGCGGCTCATTGCTGGAGTTGCAGCTTCAGCAAGGCTCGGGGGTGCCCTATCTTTAAAATGCTGCGTCAATCCTTACACCTACTTCAAGCAGGCACAGGGTTTTGACGCAGCATGGCCTCCTCCATTTTAGGAGGCATTATGCGCCGGAACGCCCCCCTGCGCCGGAACGCCTACATGTGGCGCAGGGCTTTACAACATGACGCATCTCCCAGATGCATCACGTTGTAAGTACCCCACACCATGGCACTGGCTTTGCGCTGCTGCTGCGTCACAAAAGTGATGCAAGGGCTGTGTGAAAGAGGTGCAACGGCTTGTAAATCTGCCCCTGAGTTCTCAACGACTCTGCTTCTGTTACCAGGACTGTGGAGGGGAAGAAAAAAGAGGTTGCCTGCACCGCTCACTTGCATCTCCCCATCAAACTGATACCCAGACAATGTGGCAAGAATGTTCTTTGCCAGTGATGGTTCATCTTGGGTGTAATTTCTGCCACTTTATTATTGATTTGACTGATGAGGTGGGATGGGGTTACTAAACCTAACAATATGCATTTACTAGGTGATGCTCATGTTGGTTGTAAAGCAGTCCTTACTAGTTTACTCTGCTATATAACTATACCATTTTAAAGCATTCTGTCCTTACAGTTGAGCTGGCCAGTATTTCTAATTTCTGTACTTATCTGCAAGAAGGGTAAAACATATGAGCAAGAATCGGGCCAGTCCTAGACTGTGAACCAAAATCAGCCTTGGCAAAAATGTTCCCATCCAACCAACAATGCATCCATCCTACCCCCCCGTCCATCCATTCATCCATCCAGGTTCACTTATTCTTGCCATCCACCCAGTTTCTCTCTCTCTCTGTGTCTCTTGAAGCTCTCACTGTGGCTGCTGCCATTTCTGCCAAATAGTTGGACAATGTGACAGAAGTGCCAGCAGCAGCCCTGGGCCTTCAAAAAATGGCCTCCAGTGGGCCCAGCACCCGGGGAAATTACGGATTAAACAAATGGACAGTACAGCCCTGCCTGATCAGCTCTGAATGTTAGCATGGATTTTGGAGCATGCTCAGCCACCCCATCTATAATCCTCTATCCTATCCAAAAGTAGCAAACTTTCTTTATTGTCATTGCTTTGAATTGGCTATATTGTGAGAGAGGATCCAGAGCAGGCAAATATTCGTAGATATGGACAGCGTTTGAGCAGCCTGATTGGATATCGTGTTCTACGCATTACAACATATGTACTCACCCTGTTTTTGCTTACAAAGATATTTGGAGGAATGGTCCTGATTCCTCAAGGCCAACAAGACTTCTTCTAGAGGGAGAGTGTGGCGTAAGGAATCATAACTCCGCCATGAATAGAATATATTTTATACTGCTATCTTTCTAAAAGAAAATGGAGAAATTAGTTTTATTTGATGGATATAAGATGGAGCAAAGTCACCACCCTACAGTCAATTTATGACAATAATTAAGCAGACAGCATGCTAACTCACGTCCAGTTGCTGGTCGCAATCAGATAGCAAAGATCACCATAGTCTTGAACACTGGGGCAGTATCAATATAATTCACCCTCTGAGGGGTCCCTATATTTTAATTCATGTTTAGTTTTAAACTGTACCCCTCACAGGAGTGTAACGCGCCGCTAAATGGGTAGCCCGTCACTTGTGCTTTTTTTATCTAGAATATTGGGAGCGTTTCTACTAAATAGGTTAAAGAATCAACAGGGTTTTAAGCTAGGTGAATGTCTCGGAGAGTAGGATTTTTTGTAAATTAGTTTTTAATGAAAAGCAACTGTACCTTTTTAGGTCTCGTCCTATTCCATTCCACAAGGAATGAATAGGACGAGACTATTGGGGCTAAACTAAGAGCTAAACTAAGCTCTGAAAAAAATGCGGTTTTCTAGAAGTGCATGTGGTCTCGTGACCGCGCTTCTATCTGCCTGCCTTGCATCACCACATGAAAGCCACTCACACTTCAAAGGCTCAGCTCCCCTCCCCCCCGCCTGCACTTCGCACTCTCAGACTTCCCCTCCCACCTCCCACGGCCGCTCTTCCCATTCACGCGCTCGTTACCATTTGCTCCCGAGCCTCATTTCTCCTCCCCCACCCCTAATCACAGCAATGCCAAGAGCTTGTTTGTAAAAACTTACCTTATTTCAACCCTCCCTCATGTGCTACTTTTCCCTTCTTGCTACCCCGACCCATTCCTTCACTGTCCACACCTGCATTATGTACAACATGAACAAAATGCATTGGCAGACCCAATGGGTCTCACAAGCGAAACCTATTTACTTTGCCAAGCATTTGTTTCACGTGGGTTTCTGGTTGACATTTAAAGCTGTAGCCGGGCGGCATTTACAAAGACGTGTTTGGTTATTGTATTCCTTCAGAGGGGAGATGAAATGAAGCAAATGGAGCCTGGACAGTTATGTTACTGTTCTCCTTACTATGACAATATATTCGGGATGTTGAATTGACTATGATTCTACCCGCAGTGCTTGCAAGCTCACCTTGTCTCACGGGAGAAAGAAATCGTCTCACGGGATCCTGACAACGTCGCAGTTCCAATTTGACAAATTAAAGGCAGTCAAATAGATGCATTCGTTTGATCCCCGTGACACCCTGTGAATCATCCAGTCTACTGTCTTGAAAGGTTTGCAGTGTCCGCACGGTTTGCTAGTTAGCCACCAGTCTTTGGTCTACCTCTGCTGGGCGCTCAGTTCGTTCAGAAGGGCATCTGCATTTTGAGCACCGCCATACAAAGGTAACAAAAGTCCAATTAAAGTTTCCGACCAAGTGAGCCTCTTTTTTGTGTACGCAAATGCACATCGTAATTAGTCCATGAAAACTAACATACCGACCGATCATTCCTCCCCCCCCCCCTAATCCCACGGCCTTTATTTTCAGCATAATCCGGTTGTATAGGCACATTTGCTAAACAGGGGACTAGAAAGCCCAGAAACATTAAATCGATAGCTAATTTCTGGCCTCCTTAGTTCTACACTCCACGCCACAATTTTAGGGCTCTTCGAATGGAATAGAATAGAGTGAGAGGGAACACAATTGTTTAAATAAAGAACTGATTGGAGCCAGGTAACATAAGAGCCATTTAAAAGGCACAAACATGTAACCAAGGTCAACACAGCCTTAGGAAAGCAAATCGGTTATACTGAAATACGTAAATCGACCAGAGGTTTCCAGAAGCGACGCAGGAAAGAACAGTGACATCCTTTGGGTATTCCAGTGGCATAACCTATGGATTATAAACCTGAGACACTACATTGAATAGTGTCTAAGTGTCTATCGATTGTAGGAGGCAATTGACTTTCAAGGGTTATGTATATATATATATATCCGCATGTCGATATGATGCATTATGGGATGGATAGTTCTGTTGAGGTGCAAGCACGCACTGGGAAGCTGACTTATCAAGTAATGTTCACACACTATGGGCCTTATTTATGAAGGCCTTGCGCTGCCGGCGCGTCACTTTTTCCCATTTTAAAAGTGACGCACCGGCGGCGTAAGGACTTCATAAATATGGCCCTATGTGTTTAGTTGCATTCCCGGAGAAGCGGTGGCCTCATTTACTAGCCAGATGGCTTTCATTTAAACCTGTTATTTTCGGAGATCTCAGAGACTGGGTTGACAGTGAACTTCTCCCTTAACCCCTTCGACGCTCATGACGAGCTGGGCTCGTCATGAGGTAGCCTCCTGCTACGCTGATGACGAGCCCAGCTCGTCATGATACATGCGATACCGCAAATCTCAGCGTACGGGCGGAATTCCGCCCGCACGCATGCGGTTAAAATGCAGGTCAGAGGCTAATTGCTGATGGAGGGGTTTCCAACGTTCACACATGCTTCACACCGGAGGTTTTACCAAGTGACTTTGGAGGGGATATTTATCGTCACGATTCTTTTTAATGTATTCATAATTTGCAGTTCGTTTTTAGGCATCATGAAATGAGGGTTTTGGCAGAACAAACGCATATACTATTAATTCACTACCAGGGCAGAGGGCTTGTTATTTTGATGATTGTGGGCAGCATCTCAATGCTTTGCAGCCCCACCAAAGGCAATTGGCAAAGCTAATACGTTCCAACGACCTGACGTATTTGCTCTACCAATGCTTTTTTCCAGTTTACCCTTCTAGGGTTTTTGTAAGACGGATGCACAGACTCAGTCCGATTGTAGTGATCGGCTAGAAAATGTCTTAAAGACATTGTTTCTAGAAGTGTATATGTTCTTAATCTATTTATGTCACGGATTACGTTCTATGCCCTCACACCCCCTCATCCCCTCACCCCCCTCCCCCTCTCACACACCCTCACCCCTCTCACACACCCTCACCCTCACCCCCCTCACCCTCACACCCTCTCACCCTCACACCCCTCACCCTCACACCCCCTCACCCTCACACCCCCTCACCCTCACACCCCCTCACCCTCATACCCCCTCACACCCCCTCACCCTCACACCCCCTCACCCTCACACCCCCTCACCCACCGTCACCCCCCTCACCCCGCCTCACCCTCACCCACCCTCACACCCCTCACCTTCACAACACTCTCACCCTCACACATCCTCTCACCCTCACACCCCCACACCCTCACACACCCTCACCCACCCTCAATCCCCTCACCCTCACCCCCTCACCCAACCTCACACCCCCACACCCCTCTCACACCCCCTTACCCTCACACCCTCACCCCTCTCACAACCCCTCACCCGCACACACCCTCACACACTCTCACTCACCCTCATACCCTCACCCTCACACCCTCTCAACCTCCCAACCCTCACCCTCCCAACCCTCTCACCCTCACACACCATCACACCCTCGCCCTCACCCTCACACCCCCTCACTCACCCTCACTCACTCACCCTCACTCACCCTCATACACCCTCACCAGCATAGCATAACAAAACATAGCATAGTATAACGAAGAATAGCATAACAAAACATAGCATAACAAAACATAGCAAAACACAACAAACCATAGCATAACAAACCATAGCATAACAAACCATAGCATAACAAACCATAGCATAACAAAACATAGCATAACAAAACATAGCAAAACACAACAAACCATTGCATAACAAAACACACCAAAACATAGCATACATAGCAAAACATAGCATAGCATAACACAACACAACAAAGCATAGCATAGCATAACAAAACACAACATAGCATAGCATAACAAAACAAAGTTTAGCATAGCATAACAAAACATAGCATAAAAAACAAAGCATAGCATAATAAAACATAACAAAACATAGCATAGCATAACAAAACATAGCATACCATAACAAAGCATAGCAGATCAAAACCTAGCATAGCATAACAAAACATAGCATAGCATAACAAAGCATAGCATAGCAAAACATAGCATAGCATAACAAAGCATCGCATAGTCTAACAAAACACAACAAAACATAGCATAGCATAACAAAACACAACAAAACATAGCATAGCATAACAAAACAAAGCATAGCATAACAAAACAAAGCATAGGATAGCAAAACAAAACATAGCATAGCATAACAAAACATAGCATAACATAACAAAACATAGAATAACATAACACAACATAGCATAACAAAACACAACAACACATAGCATAACAAAACACAACAAAACAGCATAGCTTAACAAAACATAACAAAACATAGCATGGCTTAACAAAACATAACAAACCATATAATAGCATAGCAAAACACAGCATAGCATACCAAACAAAGCAAAACATAGCATAGCAAAACATAGCATAGCAAAACAAAGCATAGCATAATAAAACGCAACAAAACATAGCATAGCATAACATAGCATAACATAGCATAGCAGAGCAAAACATAGCATAGCATAACAAAACATAGCATAGCAAAACACAACAAAACATAGCATGGCAAAACAAAACATATAATAGCATAGCACAACATAGCATACCAACACAACAAAACATAGCATACCATTGCATAACAAAACATAGTATAGCAAAACAAAGCATAGCATAATAAAACACAACAAAACATAGCATAGCATAACAAAACATAGCATAACAAAGCATAGCAGAGCAAAACATAGCATAGCATAACAAAGCATAGCATAGCATAACATAGCATAGCATAACATAGCAAAACATAGCATAGCATAACAAAACATAGCATAGCATAACAAAACAGCATAGCATAACAAATCAAAGCATAGGACAGCATAGCATAGCATAACAAAACAAAACATAGGATAGCAAAACAAAACATAGCATAGCATACAGCATCACTCAGCACCACCACAGCATCACTCAGTGGCACCACAACATCACTGAGCTCCACCACAGCATCAATCTGTGCAACCATTCAACAACAACTGGTTCAAATATGTTATCTCAATGTTTCAAGCTTTATTACAAATGTCACAAAAAGATGTTAATATTTCACTTCTGTTCTTGGATTTTCGTCACAATAAAATACACTGAACATAATCTTCACAAATGTTATTTACAAAAGTTTAAGCTATTGCCATTATAAAGTACAATAACTTTTATTTAAGTATTAATTATTTAAAAAAATTAAAAACCATTGTTATTTGTAATATCAATACATGTAAGTCACGTAAATACAACACATATTGCATTACAAATGCTATACGTGTCACATTTGAGAAAGTTATAACTATTGGCATTGTAAATGACAAAGCTATTAATTTCGCTATTTTCAAAAACAAAACATAAATAAAAAATGTGTCATTTACAATACCAATAGCTCAAACATTCCTAATACGAGACCTATTGCATTGAAAATGCTTTCCGTTTCCCACCCGCTCCGACATTACGACCGCTCTACCTCACACCAGCTTTTTTATTTATTTATTTTAATTGGAGCTTTAGTGCTAAAAAATATTTATTTTTCTATTTGCCGTCTTCCAAACTGAATTGGAAAAAAAAAAGAAAACTGGAGCAAAACGCACCTATGTAATGTCAGCGAAGTGCGCATACATTCTGATGCATGCGTTTGACAGTGGAATAACTGCACAGCCATTGTGTGGGCATTTTGTTATACATTTTTATTTTGATGATTGTGGGCAGCATCTCAAAGCATTGCAGCCCCACCAAAGGCAATTGGCGAAGCTAATACGTTCCAACGACCTGACCTATTTGCTCTACCAATGTTTTTTTCCAGTTTACCCTTCTATGGATTTTTGTAAGACGGATGCACAGACTCAGTCCGATTGTAGAGATCGGCTAGAAAATGTTTTAAAGACATTGTTTCTAGAAGTGTATATGTTCTTAATCTATTTATGTCACGGATTACGTTCTATGCCCTCACACCCCCTCACCCCCTCATCCCCCCTCACCCTCTCACACACCCTCATCCCTCTCACCCTCTCACACACCCTCACTCCCTCACACCCTCTCACCCTCACACCCCGTCACCCCCTCACCCTCACACCCCCTCACACCCCCTCACCCTCATACCCCGTCACACCCCCTCACCCTCACACCCCCTCACCCACCCTCACCCCCCTCACCCTCACACCCCCTCACCCACCCTCACACCCCTCACCTTCACAACACTCTCACCCTCACACATCCTCTCACCCTCACACCCCCACACCCCACACACCCTCACCCCACACACCCTCACCCACCCTCAATCCCCTCACCCTCACCCCCTCACCCTCACGCACCCTCACTCAACCTCACACCCCCTCTCACACCCTCATACACCCTTACCCTCACACCCTCACCCCCTCATGCCCCCTCACCCTCTCACACACCCTCATCCCTCTCACCCTCTCACACACCCTCACACCCTCACACCCTCTCATCCTCACACCCCATCACCCCCTCACCCTCACACCCCCTCACCCTCACACCCCCTCACACCCCCTCACCCTCATACCCTGTTGCACCCCCTCACCCTCACACCCCCTCACCCACCCTCACCCCCCTCACCCTCACACCCCCTCACCCACCCTCACACCCCTCACCTTCACAACACTCTCACCCTCACACATCCTCTCACCCTCACACCCCCACACCCCACACACCCTCACCCCACACACCCTCACCCACCCTCAATCCCCTCACCCTCACCCCCCTCACCCTCACGCACCCTCACTCAACCTCACACCCCCTCTCACACGCTCATACACCCTTACCCTCACACCCTCACCCCTCTCACAACCCCTCACCCGCACACACCCTCACACACCATCACTCACCCTCACACCCTCACCCTCACACCCCCTCAACCTCCCAACACTCTCACCCTCCCAACCCTCTCACACACCATCACACCCTCGCCCTCACCCTCACACCCCCTCACTCACCCTCACTCACCCTCATACACCCTCACCAGCATAGCATAACAAAACATAGCATAGCATAACAAAACATAGCATAGTATAACAAAGAATAGCATAACAAAACATAGCATAACAAAACATAGCAAAACACAACAAACCATAGCGTAACAAACCATAGCATAACAAACCATAGCATAACAAACCATAGCATAACAAAACATAGCAAAACACAACAAACCATTGCATAACAAAACACACCAAAACATAGCATACATAACAAAACATAGCATAGCAAAACATAGCATAGCATAACAAAACACAACAAAGCATAGAATAGCATAACAAAACACAATATAGCATAGTATAACAAAACAAAGTTTAGCATAGCATAACAAAACACAATATAGCATAGTATAACAAAACAAAGTTTAGCATAGCATAACAAAACATAGCATAACAAAGCATAGCATAACAAAACATAGCATAAAAAAACAAAGCACAGCATAATAAAACATAACAAAACATAGCATAGCATAACAAAACATAGCATACCATAACAAAGCATAGCAGATCAAAACCTAGCATAGCAAAACAAAGCATAGCATAACAAAACAAAGCATAGGATAGCAAAACAAAACATAACATAGCATAACAAAACATAGCATAACATAACAAAACATAGCATAACATAACACAACATAGCATAACAAAACACAACACAACAAAACAGCATAGCTTAACAAAACACAACAAAACAGCATAGCTTAACAAAACACAACAAAACAGCATAGCTTAACAAAACACAACAAAACAGCATAGCTTAACAAAACACAACAAAACATAGCATGGCTTAACAAAACCTAACAAACAATATAATAGCATAGCAAAACACAGCATAGCATACCAAACAAAGCAAAACATAGCATAGCAAAACATAGCATAGCAAAACAAAGCATAGCATAATAAAACGCAACAAAACATAGCATAGCATAACAAAGCATAACAAAGCATAGCAGAGCAAAACATAGCATAGCATAACAAAACAGCATAGCAAAACAAAGCATAGCCTAGCAAAACACAACAAAACATAGCATAACAAAACACAATAAAACATAGCATAGCATAACAAAACAAAGCATAGGATAGCAAAACTAAACATAGCATAGCATAACAAAACAAAGCATAGGATAGCAAAACATAGCATAACAAAACACAACAACACATAGCATAGCATAACAAAACACAACAACACATAGCATAGCTTAACAAAACACAACAAAACATAGCATGGCTTAACAAAACATAACAAAACATATAATAGAATAGCAAAACACGACATAGCATACCAACACAACAAAACATAGCATACCATTGCATAACAAAACATAGTATAGCAAAACAAAGCATAGCATAATAAAACACAAAAAAACATAGCATAGCACAACAAAACATAGCATAGCAGAGCAAAACATAGCATAGCATAACAAAGCATAGCATAACAAAACATAGCATAACATAGCATAGCATAGCAAAACATAGCATAGCATAGCATAACAAAACATAGCATAGCAAAACAGCATAGCATAACAAATCAAAGCATAGGACAGCATAGCATAGCATAGCATAACAAAACAAAACATAGGATAGCAAAACAAAACATAGCATAGCATACAGCATCACTCAGCACCACCACAGCATCACTCAGTGGCACCACAACATCACTGAGCTCCACCACAGCATCAATCTGTGCAACCATTCAACAACAACTGGTTCAAATATGTTATCTCAATGTTTCAAGCTTTATTACAAGTGTCACAAAAAGATGTTAATATTTCACTTCTGTTCTTGGATTTTCGTCACAATAAAATACACTGAACATAATCTTCACAAATGTTATTTAAAAAAGTTTAAGCTATTGCCATTATAAAGTACAATAACTTTTATTCAAGTATTAGTTATTTAAAAAAAATTAAAAACCATTGTTATTTGTAATATCAATACATGTAAGTCACGTAAATACAACACATATTGCATTACAAATGCTATAGGTGTCACATTTGCAAAAGTTATAACTATTGGCATTGTAAATGACAAAGCTATTAATTTCGCTATTTTCAAAAACAAAACATAAATAAAAAATGGGTCATTTACAATACCAATAGCTCAAACTTTCCTAATACGAGACCTATTGCATTGAAAATGTTTGTTATAGTAGCGGTATTGTGTTAAAACCAAGTGTATTTTATAAATGAAATGCTATTTCTATTATGATTTCTATGTACACTGGTGGGGAATTGCAATGATTTCAATTAATCAAACAATAAAATATTGACTTGACTTGACTAGTTTTATTTCTCGGTGTTGTCGTGTGTTTCCCAGGTTCTAGTCAGGCTAAAAAGACTGAAAACCACGTAAAATGTATTTTTTGTTGTGAGTTCCACCACGGCTGTTCATGTTCTCTGAAGCACCTTCTAAACTTAGCAACTATGAAATATTTTCTAGGGCAAACGAGCAGCGTTTTGGAGACAAGGCGCGAGCCTCACTCTGCTTGGGCCATATTATGGTCCATAGGGGAAATGTGAGGGATGAGGAGTGCGCGCGCAGTTCTCTCTCTCTCTCTCGTGCTCTCTCTCTCGCGCGCGCTCTCTCTCTGCCCGGCAGCATCAGAGCCAGCCTCGGATCATGGACCAGTTCATATCACGTTACTTCTCTGTTCTCTCTTGTTTTACTGCCTGCAGCGAGCGGGGCAGTGGGAGGAAGGGGGCGAGAGTGCTGGAGCAGGGAGGCCTGCCACCTGGGAATCCTAGGCAGATAGGGTTCCTTGTTTCCAATATTTACAACTAAGAAGAAAGGGAAACCTGCTGCTTTAGGGTGACACACTTGACTAATTCCCTGAGTGTTTTAAGTGGGCCGCTTTCATCGGGTGTCCTCAAACAATTAGCCGGGTTTAAGTTTCATGCCCCTTGCACAGACTCTTCCGGATGTAGACGCCTGACCTCTACACAACTTCTTCCGACTGTGCAAGAACCGTGAACTTGGTGAACCGCATTAACCCGTGTTTGGCCACTGAAGCTGTGTCATTGACAATACACGTACTTTCAGATAGTTAAAGCCCGTGTGTGTGTTTTGTGTATGCTTGTGTGGCGTCCAAATGATTTCAATCACCATCTTTATTAATATCAAATAATAATTACCAAAATATCCGTTTTCATATTGTATCTCATATCATTTGCCATTTGTAGTCTGTAAAACTCAGATGTTACTAATATTCCTTTTAAGGGTTTAAGGAACTAGGAAGGATTGAAGGCTAAGTTGGCTCTGCCAGGTTTGGAAATCGTGGTCTGCAAAACAAAGCAAATGTCACTATGGACTAGAGTGTTAGTTGACAGAGCTATCTCGCCTCGCTTTAACCATGTAGGGTGGCTATTTATTCAGCATTGAAAAGAATCGGTATAATCCGTGCTTGAAATGGGAAAATAGAAGTGCACGTGCAGAGTACCTGCTTGTTTCTGAGAAGTACCAGTACTCTCCCTCTCCAAATAAAGTGTTGGTACTCAGTACCGGACAGTACCAGCTAATTTAAAGCACTGGGTATAATGCTTCATGTGGCTACTTACTTCATTAGATATGCGTGCAATATAGGCAAAAATAGGAACTAGGGCACAGGAGTAAAGCATTTGAGCAGGTTCTCACAATGTCCCCAAGTGGGGAAGGTGGAGTGCGTACGTCATACAACAAGGTAACCCCCAAACGCGCCTCCTTCCAACGCAGCAACCATTTTTAGCTGCTTTTCTGAATTGCATGCTAGTGTCAGTGGAAAGGAAGGGCAAAACAACCCCAGCTCAAAGGCAGTCAGTCTGTCCCTGGTTATGCGCCCGCCCTCTGGAACTCCTAGCCCATCCGGTTAAAAATGGCACTTGACATCTTCTCTCAGAAAGCAGCTGAATTATTTCTTTTTCAAAATCCATTAGGCTGCCATGACATAAGATGTTGCTACCCCGTTCTCAAAACGTGTCAGGCCTTCACACTCCCTCCATGTTCAACAGCCAATCACTATAGCGTCTCCACATATCTTACCTTACCTCCTCTGTACCTCACCACCCCTCTCCCGGTTCATGATAACCCTGTTGTTGATTATGTTATTTGTATGCATATTATTTCATGCACTATGTATGTATTGTTGTAAAGTATAGCACGCTAACACCACTTGGTGAGGTAGTAACGCTAAGGAAAACACTGTAAATGAACACATAAGTAACAGGACTCAATCATCGTCTGGCCCTGGGGACCAGCCCCAAAGAGACGCAACGATGGATAACGAGCTGACATACCAGTAAGTCCATGTGTGATGACAAGTGATCCCTTCTACTGGACTGGTATTCAAATGCTGAAGATGTATTATGTTCAAAGACAATGTATAACCCCTACCTGTGTATTTACTAATCTGTGATCGATTGGCTGTCCCACATGGGAACCTGAAATGTAAAACCCTAATAAAAAGATTTAAACAAAAAAAAAAAGTAACAGGACTCAATGCAAGGAAACATCCTCTGGATCTTTTGGCATTGATTTTCAACTTTTAGACATTGGACTATGTGGGACTGATTCACAGAGCTTTTTCTATGAGTAGTTTTGTCTTACTCTTACCGTACGTGGGTATTATACCGGCCTATCCAGGCCTGATTCACAAAGTATTCCCTGTATGTAGTTTTGCTTTACTCAAGGCTAGAGATGTAACTTATTTGTGTATTTAACGATTTAAGCGATATTGCTGCATCAGGTCTCATTGAGATGACTTGCCTTTCAGCAATGCAGGGATATTCAGGTCATAAGACCGACTCATCCTTCCATCTTTCTACGGTAAATAAACCATATACCCTTACATTTATTAACAGTACCAGCTGTTAATTATACACTTCGAGGTGTGATAGAAAGCACTATTTAAAGACAAGCCATATTTTTATTATTGTTATTAATAACCTAGTCAAGCAGAAATGCTTTGTGAATCAGAGCACTCTTTGTGTGAGAAAACATGTATTACTCCTGCAAATTCACGAGTTAGTTGCATGGAAAAATACAGTAAAACAGAATTACTCAGAGAAAATGATTTACTGCTTTAAGAAAGTAGCTGAAAAAGAGAAGACTCCATTACACATACACACTAAGTTCCATTTTGCAAGTGGAATCAAATGGAATTCAGCACTTAGATTCTTACTAGCTGCGTATGGCCTATTTACTGACAACTAGATGTACTAGAAACCATTTATAACTGGTAGGCTGGAATTTCCACCACAACATACTTCATTTTCACCAGGGACCTGGTGCTCTTGTTGTCAGATAAACAACATTGACAATGGTTTGTCTTATAGGCTAGGTACATTTATGTTTATGATCAAATAGCGACAAGTTCACAGATTCAGGGAATTTTTGCACTGGTTGTGGGCATTTTTACTGCATAATTTTCACCAATAACCAGGGCCAAAATAACATTTGTTCTGACTACACAGTCGAAAAAGGCATTTTGTACCTGTTAGTTGGTGCAATTGTCTGCACAAGACTGACTCAAAATTGTCAACCATCTGTGCAAAATTGCCCTCACCAGTGAAACATTGCCTGAGATTGGTGCAATTTATGCGATGCGACTAAAATGTACTATTTTTATTTACAACCATCAAATCTATTGTGCTTGGTAGGTTTGTCTAAGAACAGTTTTATCAATGACGCTAAGGATAAAATACCTTGTTTGTTGTAGCGCTACATAGTACATTTCTGTTTTTAAGCTCTTTATAAAAGCGGTGTTACCACTTTAAATTTGAATGGCAGCCAGTCCAGTGACCCCAGAAGGGTGTAATTCTATGTTGACCTTGCCAGGATTCAAACGTGTGACCTGCTGATGTCACAAGATATCGTTTATTTACTGAGCCTGCTTCTTGTTCAAAAAGTGTGTCCAGAAAAATGATGATTGTGTTAAAATGTCTTGAGGAAGTGTAACAAACCATTTCAGAAGAGGTGTGGTGGATAGCAAGGAAACACATGGACAGGTAAAATGTTTGGTACGCAGTGAAATGCCGGCCAAGAAGAACTTTCCATTGACATGCGTTAGATGGGAAGATCTTTTTTTTAATTTAATGAAAGTAAGGGCAAAATGAGGGTCACTTGATAACTATGCGACCAGGAGAAGTTATAAAAGCAGTTTGCAATGCATAGCAAAGACTGCAAGTGCAAAAAATTAAGTAGTGTAGATTATGTAAATTTCTAGCATCACAAAAGTGCAAACTTTATGTCATCTCTGCTAGTGAGTTCCAGAAATATGTTGAATGTGCCAATCACTCAATTTGCCACAAGGTCTACGCGACCTTTGTCAACTCTATTGTTATGGTTCATCGTTTGGATGTATGCACTGACATCAGCACCTAGAAGTTGGCTGGGCCATTTTCATTGGGCTGTGCAGCTATTACTTACAACAAGAGCTAGCAATCGTTTTGACAAACCTATTACATTATTATCCACTAATGTCCCTCTGTCCCTTTCAGGATCCCGGATTGAGCCAATCCTCCCTGATTCTCTGATCAACATGATGGAATGACACGGAAACATGTGAAGTACAGCTCTGAAATCAACACCACCACACACTGACAATCCATACAAGCTATTTGTGACTGAGGAAAGATCTGAAAATCCGAATTTCCTGTAAGATATTTACTAATGACATCTCTTCCTGTATGCCCCTAGTTCCTCTCCCGCTCTTCAGGTGAGCCAGAACCACCAAGCTGACCACAGCACAGATGTCCAGACAGACCTGACCTAACCGACCATCTGATCGCTCTCCTCTAGCATCAGTGACTATTCTTGCACCAACATTTCAAATTCCACGTAGCCTGAGAGCTATTGTGTCGCGGACCTTAGATTTGATGTTCAACCAGAGCAAGAACCTGAGACTACCTGAGAGGAAGTCCACACAGGCCTGGATTGAAGTGTACACTTGCAGCACACATCAGAAACTGTCAATTAATAAAAAACACATTTAAGAGAAAAAAAACATTCTGTACATGAAGCAATGCGAGAAGTCAGTCAGGTTTATCGTAAAGTAATTGCCAAGTTATGATGCTACTGGGGAAACAACCATTACAACGCAGTCATTACAACACACTGCCTATACAACGCAGCAGTTACAACGCAATTGCCTTTACATCGCATGCCACTACAACGCATGACACTACAACGCATGCCATTACAACGCATACGCGTTTTAATGGTAGTTTCTAAAAAATGTGTTGTAATGGCATGTTTTGTAAAATCATGGGTTGTAATGGTAGTTGGAATGTAAAAAACGCGTTGTAAAGGCATGTGTTGTAATTGTTTGCGTTGTAACGTCATATATTCTGCTACTGTTAAGACACCTTATCAATATATAGAAACAACATTCCTTTTACGTAATTAATGAAACTTCTTATATTTTGTTCAAATTCACAGTAGCTTAACCAAATACTTTTAGAAAGTTTCGTGCTTCGAGTGGTAAAGAGACATTTTGCCCAGGCTCAGTGATGTGGGTGTCATCAGACAGTAACATAAAGCGCCCAGATACAAAGAGGAAGTGCACAGAGAGGCAATGGTTCAATACCAATGGAAGAGGAGAAGGAGTGTTAAATGTGAAACCTGGTGAGGCCTGGCAATTAGTGAAAAGTCGCTCGTGATTCCTTGCCTCCCTTATCAGACATGAACCGTTCTTTGAAAGAATTACAACAAGTCACAGGAAACCTTGAGTGTGGCAAAGAGGACACTATCCAAAGAAAACACCCAGGAAACACTGAACGCCCATCCCTCAACATCTGCACGCCTACATCTTTTTGGTTTTATTAGTTTCTTCTTTCAAATAACCCCACATTTTCCAAACATTATTCTTTGCTGATGCCCATATATGGAGATTCGCTCACCCAGTCCTCTTCTCGGTGTCTCCCTCTTCATAGATAATAAACTACGTCTTCATTTGCCAACAATGTTCCACCTTCCATTTTTAGGTCTCGCTGAGCAATGCGTAAGCATTGCGGCGAAATTCTAGTAGCGGTCCGAAAACTGTACCAAAACTGCGGATTAGACACAGTTCATGTGAGACAGGCGCGTGCACAAACCAGCCACGTTACACACCACCATTTGTCTGTGCCTCGGCATCAGACTTCAAAGGCTGCCGCTCCCCCCAATCAGGCTTCAAAGGATGCTGCTCCCCGCCCCACGCATCAGACTTCAAAGGAATGTGCTCCCGCTCCCCCGGCACAGCAATGCCGAGAGCTTGTTTCTGGACGAAAGTGAAAGCCTACCGTGCTTGTTTACAGTAGCCTTGCTCCTCAAATGCTGTTGCTGTGTTGCCATCTCTCTAGGCACACTCAGCTTGAAAACACTCGACTTGCTAGCTGCAATGCTACATCCGCTATGCTTTGCCTCTAGACACGTTGATCCCTCGCAGACTGTGCTGACTCTGCCCCTCCTGATTCTGAAACTGACCAAACGCAGTCGCTACCAGTCTCTTCTCTCTGTCTTATGATGTCTGCCCTGCCACCATTTACTTCGGACCCTCACCCTCACACCCTCTCACCCTCACACACCCTCACTCACCCTCACATCCTCACCCAACCTCACCCACCCTCACTCACCCTCACACCCTCACAACCATCTCACCCTCACCCCTCACACTCCCACACACCCTCACCCTCGCCCACACACACCCTCACACACCCTCACACACCATCACACACCCTCACACACCCTCACTCACTCTCACTCACCCTCACTCACCCTCACACCCCCTCACTCACTCTCACTCACTCACCCTCACCCACCCTCACTCACCCTCACAACCCTCTCACCCTCACTCACCCCATCACTCACCCTCACCCCCTCACACCCCCACACACCCTCACACCCCCTCACCCTCACACCGTCACACATCCTCACACCCCCTCACACACCCTCACACCCCCTCACCCCCTCTCACCCTCACACAACCTCACTCACCCTCACACCTTCACCCTCACACATACTCACACACCCTCACCAGCATAGTGCGGCACTTCCGCAAAACAGGCGGGGCCGCGTCGGCCATTGGCCGAAGGCAGCACCAGCGAGGTAGCGTTGCCGTCGGCCAATGGGCAACGGCAGCATGGAAGGGGTGAATTTCGCTATTTTCAAAAACAAAACATAAATAAAAAATGTATCATTTACAATACCAATAGCTCAAACTTTCCTAATGCGAGACCTATTGCTTTGCAAATGCTTGTTACTTTTATAGGGCCGGATGAGGATGCCTCTCGGGCCCACACTTGCATTTGCCAAGTAGGATAGCCCCAGCCCTTTATTGCCCTGACATTTTATTTAAGGATTTTCTTTTTAGCTAGTGGAAGGTGCTCTCATCTCTCCTGATAGGAGTGGAGTTGCAATGGAGAGGAGATCCTACCACCCCCACTGCTCAGAGAAGGCAGGCCTGCTCCTCTCAGAAGGGTAACCTATCTTTCACTTAAGGCCCGGATGCACGCAGCATGCATCTCAACCTGGCCCTATCTTCGGTGCCTCAGACACTTGCAGCATCTTCCAAAGCTTTGAGCCCAATTTTCCAGTTTCTAGGAATTGAAGTTTCGGCGTTATTCCAGCATTCAGCGTTCCATACTAAGTCACACTTCTAGTAGTCTAATCTCATTCTATACGACCACCATATTAAAGGCATTCCCATTGTTCCTAATTCAGGTTATTGATGAGAGACAGAATTATGCTCACAGGTGTACATTTACAGCAACTCAAAGCAACTAGCTGTTGGATGGTTTCAGGGTGTCCTACTTAGGATCAGATTTTTTGATCAGGGAACTGTCCCGTAACAGTTAGGGAGTTGAGCTGTTGCTCAGAGAGCGTAGTGCAGGCTAACCATACATTGCATCTCAGAACAAGGGAGTATTTCAAGGGTATCTTCTCCATGGAGCATCTCCTTCATGGATGTCTAGTATGATCTACACATGGATAATACTTGGCTCTTCTCTTTATTCTTCGCCTTCCCTTCTTATCCTCCCTCATGTTGTGGTTGTCTCACTGTCATTAGTTAAATACAGTAGTTCCTGCTCAGTTCTTTTGATACGGAAAACATTTACTTCCTCATTCATCACCTCTATTGCCTTTCCATTTAACACGAAGGGGCCAATTATGATCTCGGTCGGAAAGTCTTCCACTGAGATCGTCGGTTTAACTTCTGACCGCCTAATTACAATTTAGATGGTCAGAAGTGAAACCAGCTGGTCGTTCCGGATGGATTCCGATGGGCTCAGGGAGCCCATGGCCAGTCGGAGACCGGCCCGTATTCCATATGGATTTGGTTTTATGCTGCCGGATTACATTGCTTGTTTCCGACAGGCCTTACGATACGGAAAGCCTGTCTTCATAGATGGCATTTTCCGCTGCCTGGTTTACGATGCTCGGTTTCTGGCAGGCTTACCATGTCTAGCTTTCCGACATGGAAAGCCTGTCGGAAGCAGGTTTTGTTTGCGGCCTCCAGTTGGGGGCCGAGGGGGCACCATTGATCCCTGCACCGTGTGGCAGCCACCCTAAGGTGCCTGCCATGCAGTGCAGGGATGAACACAACCTCCCAAAACACCAAAAGACTCCAACGGGTTTAGAATGCGGCAGCGCGCATTCTTTTTGCCCTTCCGAAGCACTGCCATACCTCCCACCTCCTCCACCATCTGCACTGGCTGCCGATTGAACAGAGAGTCCAGTTTAAGACTCTCTGTATTATACATAAGATCCTGCATGGCCAAGCCTCTCAAATTCTGCAAGGGCTTTGCTCTCCATATGTCCCTTCGGCCGATATGCATCTGGCTAGTATTCCAAGAGTGCGCAGACAAAGAGCAGGGGGACACACTTTTAAAGCATTGGCCCTCGTCTTGAGGAATGCCTCCCCACTTGCTATGTGGAGCACACAAGATCATTGGGCCTTCAGGAACTTAACTAAAACTTGGCTTTTCTACTCCATTTAGTTCTTCATGTTCTCTTCGCCCTGATCCGCTAGCGCTGGGACGCCCCGATGTTGGGGCAGCCATGCCCTTTATAAAATCACCTAACATAACATAACATTTCCCTATGGAAGCTTGTGCTATGGCTGGTTTAGGGCTGTAGCACATGTTCCAATAGAGAAATGTGAGTATGCGACAGCACCATGTGTGGTCCGATCGTAATTAGGAGGGTGTGACGGCCGACCAGAGGTCGGTCGGACCTGTATCCGTGTCTGTGTCGGGCGGACGTAAGTCCACCTAACATCATAATAAGCCCCTTAGATGCTTTCCCTGACTACCAGATACCTTTGGGTCTATCTAGTCTAACTCCAGAATATGTTTGGAGTTCTTCCTTACTTCTCCTGCCATGGTCAACATATGTCAGTTGCCAGCACTTCCCTTTCCAGACAGTTAACCTCCCACTCAGTGCATTTGGCCATTAGTCCCTTCAACGTGCGACAGGGTAGAGGAAAGCTGCTTGGGCAGATGCAAGAGGAATTAAAGAAAACTTATTTCGGAAGGATTCTCATTCTTCAAGCATTCGAAGCATAATATACAGAGGTGCGATTGTCAGTAGGCTGACTCCAATATGTGGTGGGGAAATGATGTGGCAGCATTATAGTGGTTGGGGGTCACCCCAATGGCAGAATTCTCAGCCTCCCTTTTTCACCTCCTGTAGAGGCAAGATGAGCTGAGAAGGAGATTTGAAAGAAGGAAGTAGGACTGACCTAGCTGTCGAACCCTATCAGAAAACTTGGGATGCACCCTCCTGACTTGTATTTATGGACACAATTGAACTCTCTCCAGGGCTTGGGCACCAGCACTCTCAGTCCGCTGGCGGATATTTTGTGCTCTGTACTAGTCCAGCTGGACTGACCTCTGGAGGAAGAGGCAATGTAGGCTTCCTTCATTGCATTGAAGTTCTGAAGAGGAGCCTGGGAGCCTGGGTGACTATGTAGTGCTATCACAGGATGTGGTCAGCTGCAGGGACCTGTTGCGTGGTGCTTTTGAGCTAAAGTTGGCCCGACGGAGGCAGACAACCTACAGATGACCTTGGCTGCATATGGCCTTCATCCATGGGCATGTTCTGTTTGTCCCAGGGCCCATCCTCTGCCAGTCAAAGCCTTGTGATAAATGAATCTGAGGCAGGGTTCAGTAACCCTAATGGATTTCCGGTTTGGGATATGGGGTGTGGGGTGTGGGTCCGTGTACCCGAAATGGGCGAAAGGAGAAAAAATGTTTTGTACATTCTTTGATTACTTTTTGAGGACTAAGGGGTCACAAACACAGTCACACTGTTTGCGAACGCCGAGGACTAGGGGTTCACAAACGCAGTCACACGGTTCACGTACCGCGAGGACTAAGGGTTTACAAATACAGTCACATGGTCCGCGAACGCCACACTAAAAACACACTTCATTAAAAACAGATTGACCCCCAAAGAACCCCCACTCAACCTTGCTTAGACATGGCCAGGGGATTCTCTGTTTGCCACCTTATGGCTCCTTCACATTTTTTTTGCAGGATGCAGGGACCAGAGGCTGCAAAAGAGCATTTTCTCTTGTGGTTAGCCAATTATGTCTCGTCTATGGACCCCAAATGACCAATGGAAAGCAAAGCTCTGTTGCCCCACATCTTTTTTTAAATTGGAACATAACTGTCCTGAACTAGGGTTTGAGGACTTAAACAGCTAAGATAACATGTGTATTTGTAAAGCGCACGTTCATCGAGAGGTTTCTTGGCGCTGAATAACAGATGTTCATTGTTACCCAACTCAATGGTACTCATTTTATCGAACTCAGATGTATGAAAGGCTGAATGGACCCACCGGGATTTGAACCTGTGACCATGAGGTCGAACACTAGGGTGACCAACCGTCAGTAAATTTCACGGACCGTCCGTCATTTTAGTGTGATGTCCACAAGGCGTCCGTAATTTGGAGATCCCAAAGTACGGACGCCTTACAGACGTCATACTAAAATCAAAACGGGACATCTCAGTAAGGAATGCTGTTTCCCATGCGAGAGGCCCCGTTAGTTAAAAAGATTTCACTCGGGGCCTCTCGCAGTTGTCTTTTAAACTGAAGAGGCTGCCTGCAGCGCCCCTCCCGGACCTGGCACAGACTGTGGAGGAACCCATTGTCATTCTGAGACTGCAGCTGATTAGCACTTCAGAATGACAATGGGCCCAATTGTAGCATGTGGACAAGGGCAAAGAATTTTGCTTTTGTCGTGGCGCCATGCTGGAGAAAATAAAAAGAAAATAACTAACACCATTTTCACTGTACATTTAAAAGACAGATTTCAACATACAAACAAAAAAAATACTATTTATTAATGTGTATTGTTACTAGCACAAATCTTGATTGCAGAAAGGGCCCGATGTCACTTTGCAAAGTTGCGCGCATACTGAAAAACTGTGAAGTGCACAATTGGCTCAACCTTATATAAACTTATTTTGACTTGTATTTATTTTGGTTGTCTATTTACTTACTTAAATATTATTGTGCCACCTCCTCTGATATGTCTGTAAAAGTTATGTTTTGTCCCAAATTTTTGTCCTGAATTTTGACCTTCTGTCCTGAATTTTTGTCCTGAATTTTGACCCTTTGTCCTGAATTTTTACACTGACCGTCCTGAATTTGCACCCTGCCAGTTGGTAACCCTATCGAACACTGGCCTCTACAATGCACGCATTAATCCACTGAGCCACCAGACCCGGCTAGGTCTACATTTTAACTCTTCGATACCCGTCAAACACATTTTTATTCGCCAATATCTGACAGATAAGTGAACAGATTTACCAACCCACGAAAAGCTCCCTTTCTGAGGGAAGGTCTTCTTTCGGGCCAAGTTTGGCTTACATCTTGCGGTCAGGTTTTGTGTTCTTGTTATTATTGAGTTATGAATAGTTTATGCCCTTTGTTTTTATGGGCAGATGATTGTTATGATAAATTTTCTTGAAGCTGTGCTCTATCGTAGTGTTTTTTCTTTATTTCTGTCTTATAATTGAAATTGTCATCGTAATGTAGAGCACTCTGTCGCCAGATTTGGTCATAATTTCTTCATATTAAATAGGTAAGAAATGAAAAGTGATAATTATAACGGCTATAATTGCTTTTCATTAAATATTTATTAAAAAAACAAATCATGTGACTTCCATAATGAAATTTACCCTCACTGCTGTATAAATACAATTTATCTTTACCCACGTTTTGTTTTCAACTTGAATTCTTTAGTTGCTAAGGAGAAGGGAAGGATGTTTTTTCACCTGTTATTAATGTTATGAACACTGGATGCATTGTTCCATGAAGTTTATATAATTACATTTTAATAAAATATAAAACTTTAGCTTTTTCATTTATAGCCACTAGTGACTACATTAATTGCCTGGATATTTGTTTTTCTTTTAGAATCATTTTATAAAGAGGGTTACAATGTTTTTCCTCTAGATTGGCGTTACTTTCACCTTAGCTTTCGGTGATTCCTGGAGTGAAATGAAAACACAAAAAGAACCCCTTTGGACAAATTATTTTCTACAAATTGAAAATGTTGGTTTTTACAATTATCCGGTGAACTACAAAACTGTCCTTTTGCACTGAAAAGAGTCAAACTTAATTCTATCCAGTGTCATCATTCTAGTTATTTTTTGGACGATAGAAATGCTTTTACTGCATTGTTGCCTTTTTAGGTTGAGCCTGAGCTGTGTATGCGCTGCTCCACGAGGCATGCTGTATTGAGGTAGGGACTTGAAGCTCTGCCCATGTCCCACACATTTTTTCAATTGGCTCCTGTAACCGTCCTTGCGAAATCATTGCTTTTCAATCCTGCGGTTTATATAGCCAATGAAATCTGGAGCCACAATATTTACTGAACATTCATAATGTAGAGCATGTTCTTAAATGGGGCCTAGCCCCTAGTGCTATATGCCAAAAAAGTAGCACAACCTCTCTCTGTTGAACTCTTGTTTCGTTTTTCTATGAATGCATGTGATTTCAGGCTTAAAAGGATATGTATTCCACCCAAATGCACAGGCTTGGCATTTATTCGACCTTTCCTATGAAGCCGAGAAGAGAGAGGACATTTTCATATAGTAGTCCATCTACGGAAATCCTTCTGAAGATAAGTTTGCAACCCTTAGCCTCCATTCATGAAATTTCTCCTTTAAATAGGATACACCATACCTCGAGTGCTACCATTATGACCATCCTGCGTGTAATGTTGGCCATAGTAAAAGCATTTCCCCTGCACATCTCTGGGTTGAGGGGTTTGGTAGGAAGATTAGTGGGTGGCATTTTGGGAGTTTGTGTTTTACTTCTCCAGAGGTAGAAGGCCAGCAAACAATGCTGAGCTCTGCAAATGGTCTTTCTCCTTTAGTGCTCCCCTTTTCACTTCATCCCAAGTAACTTGACTCTGAGGCACTAAGGTCAGGGCATCACTGACTCTGGCAATCAAGAGATTTTCTGACTTCTACCTTCCCAATTTCATCCTGGTTCTGTACTTCTGGGCTGGGAGCTATATAAACTGTTAGGTCCTGATTATAAGTGGGCTGTAAAATTCAATTCCGTGCACAAACTCTTGGTTGTGCCGTGGTAATTATTTCACTACCCACGGTTTTCAAAAGGTACATTTTGACAGGTCAAACCTGATGAAATTTTGAGAGAAAACGTTAATTTATGTGGAAACAGAAGAACCGGGTTATTTTAAGACCCAGCGGTGCCAGGGGACACACCCAAAGTCTTCGGATTTACCTGTCTCGGACTACAGAAACGCGGAAACTTCTTGGTGACGTCAAAGATCAAATTTATTGGCTGCAGCCAGAAACAGAGGTCCACGAAGTACAGTGACGTATATTCGTAGGAGACTGCTCAACTTTACAAAGCGAGTCATCCCTTTTTATACAAAATATTGTGCTTCAGGCAAACATTCCTTATTTACAATTCGACCAACCACATGTTACCACAACTCGAAGTATTGCATAACGTCAAACCCACTTTCTAGTTTGCCCAGCCCACCATTAATCATTGGTTAAACTCAACATTTTCATCAGACAGGTCAATCGGACCCATAATAAAAACGGGCACCTCCCCATTGTAAATAGGTCATAAAGAAGAAACAGAAACAGATATAGAGCAAGATAAAGACAGGTGTGTGTGCATACCAAACTTTACAACGTCCTGTGCTCTGATTCTAAATCTTGATCAGCTCGGGGGCACAGAACATGTTCGGCCAGGTCAGCCTAGGCAGCGAGGTCAATCTGCTAATGTCGTTCAGAAGTCAGCTAAAGTGTACGTGTACTAAAGACTCGTTTGGCCACAATCATCGGCCTATGTGAGGGCAACCACACAAAATGGCTGCCACACACAAAATGGAACCCAAAAAGGTTCAGAACGGAATCCTCACGTACATGGTGATTCTATAGGTCTGCGTGTAACAAGAGGGAGAGAGAGGACTAGATAGCTAGTCCGAGTCCCCGAGGGTTTATATGTGATTAAACAAAGAGGACTAGCTTAAGTTGACCAAAGTGTTGCAGTACTCTAATTAGTTCTGTCACGGGCACCTTGTTGGTGTATTCATGAAGCCCTCACCCACCAACCTAGTTGGTGGCATGCTTCATCATCGGGCCCACCCAGTGACACCTAGTATGTCCCGGGTGTGCTACGACGCCTGATTACAGCAGAGCTGGTATATTGCTGAGAGTGCAGTGAGTGAGGTTGAGTGAGTTGTGATTTAAAACGGCTTGGTGGTGGTCCCAGTACCCGAGGGTAAATTAAATTTTAATAACTGGGCCGTCACCAGCGGTTAAAAGTAAGGCTACAGGACGCGTGAGGGTGGCGAGTTACTGCCCCCTGCGTCCTTCAGATGGTCGACATGTTTCAGGCAGTGCCTTAGAGTATTCTGGCTTTCCTCAGGACCGTTTTTTAAAAAGGTGTAGTGAAATAAAACAGACTTAGTGTTGTGGTACAGACTATGTGATACACTCACTAAGGCGTTTTTCTATATCTGAGAGGGGGATTCCCTTCTCATGCATACGCATTGGGTTATTAGCCAAGGCTTCCTGGAGGGAAGCGGTAAGGGAATGACCAGTCTTTCTGGTCAGTGCCTGCCTTGTACCTGTTGTCCCGCCGTCGTCCTCCGGTAGGAGGACTCACTCAACCTCACTCACTGCACTCTCAGCAATATACCAGCTCCGCTGTAATCAGGCGTCGTAGCACACCCGGGACATACTAGGTATCACTGGGTGGGCCCGATGATGAAGCATGCCACCAACTAGGTTGGTGGGTGAGGGCTTCATGAATACACCAACAAGGTGCCCGTGACAGATTCTATAGGTCTAGCATGGCGAAATCACTCGTACTTGTCAAACTCATCAGCTACGGTTCGCTACTATAAAATTCGTAACGGAACCATACCATTTACAAAACGGGTTCAGAATTCTCAGAACCACAGCCCCTCCTTTTGCCCTTACATAGGCAATCACTCAATCTGTATCTGAATCGATGTCGATATTCATTAGATCATCAAGATGTTGTTGGAGCATCATGCTATTACTCAGGACTTCTTTCGAAACTGATCCTCTCACACACGTACTAGCACAGAGGCCACATATGGCCGGGACACACTGTACGAAAAGACAACATGAGAGTAGAATCGCTAAAACCACCCCAACGATCATCAAAACCTTCCATCCCCAAGTCGATAACAGTTCCCAAAACCATCCCATCAACGACCAATCTCCTTTATCTACATGTACCAACTCAGAGATCTTATGTAATTTGGAAATGGCCTGGTATACTGTAGGAGCATTGTCTGGAATGAAAACACAGCAACTCGATTGGATCACTTTACACACACCACCTCGATCTGCGAGTATAACGTCTAAAACCATACGATTTTGTAACGTCATAAGGCGATCCGCTTGAAGCTCAGCAGTCAAATTACTAAGGGCACCGGCAGTTTCGTTTATGGTGGACTCAACCACTCGCGTCAGCTGTCGCAGGTTTCTACTATTTGCCATAGGTCCCCAAAATGGTAGGAAACCCTTGAAGAAGACTCCCACTGCTTGTCCTGCAGTATCTTCCTTACTGAAAACACCTCTACCAATTCTCGTTCTATGGTAATCTATGGCAGCAGTATACGTAGGGGGTAGCAAATACGCGACATAACATGTTCCCGAAAAATCAGGGGGCAACCATGTGTACGCTCTATCATAACAGACAAAATACGTGCCCTTTGCTGCTAAAAACGGTGGGGAAGTTTGAGATGCAAAAACATACGTCTGAGTACAAACGCTATTCCCCAACTGAGCTCTCGGATTCTTGCCCTTTCCTTGCAGACAAAAATGACCACGATGGAGTACGATCTAAATCAGAGGTGACCTCTTTCGTTTCTGCTTTTCATTCAGACTAACACTATATCCTGTAACATTCTATCCGATGTAAGCTAACACCTCATCTTTGGGAATAGTCTCATATGTATCGATATCTCTAATCATATCGGTTATTCCCTTGATTAAGGCACTATTGTTAGCATTATCTCTCATAGAACGCAGGGGATAGACTTCGTTGGCATATATGAATATCGTCTGATATGCCCAGACAGACCCATTATAACTGAACGGCAGAACCAGATAAGGAATACCTCTATCCATAGTATGTGGCATAAGTCCACACACCCTACAATTAGTGGTGTTCACTACTAACTGGTGTTGATGGAGGAGTTGCACAAACGAGTTATTAGCGAACTCTGATCTTCTAATCAGTTCATGTTCAGGTAAAGGGTGAAACAAATGTAAAGAGACAGTAGTAGAAAAAGACATAGGTTGTAAAGTAGGTGCAAAAGGCTGTTGTGTGGCATAGAAAACCAAACCCACACAGGCTAATACAATACTCAAAAACATTAGAACACACATTGTTAAGAAACATTTGCTATGAATCAATGTACATATTCGAACTCGAAAATCTATTCTCCTAACATTCTGGGCAGCATCAAAAAACTCCATCCTCTAACGTGCCGCTCACGGAAATCTTACCTCTTCACTTAAGTGTGCGCCAGGATCGTACTAACGACCCTGAACCACAGACCTTGTGTCACTACGCGGTTCACCCCTTAAGAACTTCCTACCGTGACCCTGCAGCGGAGTCCGGATGGTGACTCGAAAAAGAAAAAAGCAAAAAAGTTTCCTGATCTGCCAGAATGTAAATTCACTATATATAAAAAAAGATTTTATTTGTCCATAACTACTGCACCAGGGGTAATCTCTGAGCCTCACCTGCTGTTTTCCTCGAAGGCCCAGCTGTCTCCTGCTTCCCCTCCCGCCGCCGCAGTTCCAACACCTCCCAGCGGCCGCAGTGAGGAGGGGGGCTCGGGGGTATTGAGACTACAGTCCCCAGAAGTCTCAGCGGCGGAAGACGCCGCCACACGCTTTCCGGCGCCAGGAGGCGCACAAAAAGGACCACAGACCCGGTTTCAGTGGGGGGTCACTACTGCACCAGGGGTAATCTCCGAGCCTCACCTGCTGTTTTCCTCGAAGGCCCAGCTGTCTCCTGCTTCCCCTCCCGCCGCCGCAGTTCCAACACCTCCCAGCGGCCGCAGTGAGGAGGGGGGCTCGGGGGTATTGAGACTACAGTCCCCAGAAGTCTCAGCGGCGGAAGACGCCGCCACACGCTTTCCGGCGCCAGGAGGCGCACAAAAAGGACCACAGACTCCGCGTCGCCTGATCGCGCGCGGGTCGGCGCCGGGCGAAGCCCGGGCAAAGGGCGGGCCCTCTACGGCCCTCTGAGGCACGAGGAGGCCGGGACGGGCCACCCCACTTGATCTATTCACAGAAGGAGGTATTGTGCAGCACTTTTATTTGACTTTTTGGCGTGTCTATTATTATTATAAACACGATGTCGATTTGGGAAGAACTCAACGCCCTGTGTGGCACCAAGTACGCCCCTGATTCTATAACCTCCCCTACTGTGGGTACTTTGTGCCCTAAGCCAAATGACTCCGTACATAGAGACTATAACCAAGCAAATGCTGCGCCCCTGGGTTCCAACAATAGAGGGGAGCACGACAGGGAAACTGACATTGGGAACAATACTAGTACACAAATCCTGTGCACCAATGTATTATCGTCTCCTGCCAAACCAACAGCATTTATGGAGGACCCGGCCGCGGACAAATTAGAGGACCCTCTCTTGTCTCCCAAACTGACCTTATTGGCTCAAATTGAGCAACTGTTGTTAGCTGTCATCTCTCCCTTGGTCACCAAAATCAATGATTTAGGGGAAAGACTGATCAACATCGAGTCAGTAATCAGAAAGTATCCTTCACCAGCTAACATAATGGCCACATCCGTCTGCCCTAAGCCTCCCATCGCCCCCGAAATGTATAAATCTGGTAACGGTCTGACCCAAATACAGCCACTTTGTACACCTACTCTAATAGGCCCCAAAGAAACCTTAAAACCTGCATCAATAACCCGTACAGTGGCTAGATCCGCTTTGGTGAGAATGCCACGTATCAACCTGCCCCCTGAGGCCGCCCCGTATGTGTCTATCCTCTCTGGGGTCCCTGCCCTCACCCAGGGAACACGCGAATCCCAGCAGGACCTGCTAAACAAAGCAATTTTTTGGCTAAAAAACAATAGACCCTTGCCGCCGGAGTTAGATGGGGGTATCCTGAGTGTCAGGAGGGTGGGATGTTTAGGGACGCTGCCAAAATGCATCGCTGGGGACTTGGTACTAATTAAATTTAAAACCAGGAATGTTGCCCCCTTTTTACGATTTTGTCCCCCCAAACAAAGACAAGGCACCATTCGTATTTGGGATCTGTACGATTTCTACCCTAGTTCCCCCCATATTACATAGAACCAACCCTCTAGCCTTTAACGGTAATTGAATTTTGTACAAAAATTGACTGTGTCTATGAAATGAAATGTTTACGGTTTTTATCTTTGTATTGTTGATGCTTTTATGATTTTTAATCTAAAAAATCGAATAAAGCTTATTTGAATTTGAATTTGACATAGGTTGTAAAGTAGGTGCAAAAGGCTGTTGTGTGGCATAGAAAACCAAACCCACACAGGCTAATACAATACTCAAAAACATTAGAACACACATTGTTAAGAAACATTTGCTATGAATCAATGTACATATTCGAACTCGAAAATCTATTCTCCTAACATTCTGGGCAGCATCAAAAAACTCCATCCTCTAACGTGCCGCTCACGGAAATCTTACCTCTTCACTTAAGTGTGCGCCAGGATCGTACTAACGACCCTGAACCACAGACCTTGTGTCACTACGCGGTTCACCCCTTAAGAACTTCCTACCGTGACCCTGCAGCGGAGTCCGGATGGTGACTCGAAAAAGAAAAAAGCAAAAAAGTTTCCTGATCTGCCAGAATGTAAATTCACTATATATAAAAAAAGATTTTATTTGTCCATATGTACAGTCTTTCTCGGTCTCAAATCATAACGCTCTCGGCCAGGTACAGTATGGTCCTTGAACAGCAAATCCGGATTGGTGGTGTCAATCTTCAGATGAGGCAGTGCAGCGGCTTGCAGAATATCATCGTCCTCACGTTCAGACCTTGTCCATGTTAAATGAGCATCGCTGAATGGGGTAAACCTAGGGACCTTTTCACCATCAGAATCGGCAATACCATCCCTTACCCACTGATCATATGGCAAAGGCAAAGGAACTTTTTTACAATGGGTGGCATGCACCCAGTTCTTTTTGCCTGCTACTCTAACAGCTGTTCTGGTGACTAGCAAAATCAAATAGGGGCCTGTCCATCTAGGCTGCAAGTTCTTCGTGCGCTGAAAATTCTTTACCAGGACATAATTTCCAGGTTCAAGGATGTGGCCTGGATCTGTCGTAGCTGTTGGCAGAGTGTCATAGACCTGTTGGTGGAGAACACGTAATTTAGCAGTCAAGTCATGTAAGTAATCCACCAACATAGGGTATTCAATACTGCTGTACTCTCTCGGACGAGGCACTCCCCAAACATTCGCCGGACGACCAAACACAATCTCATACGGACTAAGTCCCACTCGAGAATGCACAGTCGTTCTTGTTGACAAAAGAGCCAACGGCAAAGCATCTGGCCATGTAAGACCAGTACTCGCTTGTACCATAGCTAACTTCAGCTTAAGGGTACCATTGTAACATTCAACAAGTCCAGCAGACTGGGGGTGATTCGCTGCATGGAACTTCTGATTAATGCCTAATCCAGAACATACTTTCTTCATGATCTGACCCACAAATTCTCTCTCATTATCTGACCACACAATTCGCGGCAATCCGTATCTAGGGAAATACTCTCTCAACAAAACCTTGGCTGTAGACAAGGCAGTATTGTCTTTTATGGGATAAGCCTCTATCCATCTTGAAAAGGCGCAAACAACCACAAGAACGTATTTCAAATTGTTGCACCTCTCCATATGAATATAGTCTAACTGTATCACCTCAAACGGATACGTCAGAGGAGCAAAATGACTAAGCATGGGCGGATTTTGCGGATCCACGATTCACGGATTTGCGTATTCACGGATCGGCGGATTTGGGGCGGGGCTTCCATGCCAGGACCATCGTGCCAGATTGAACCCTGCCCTTCATATTTATTCAAGAAGACGCCACCGTTTTGTGCCATACCTCTACTCAACTGGAGTACTTTCTACTAGATAATCAGTAAGTGCTACCTCGTTGGGTAGATGTATAGTGCTTTTACAACACTACAGCTGCCTAAAGTGCCAGAGAGTTGTCTACAGCGACCAGGTGTGTGTTACTATGCAATCGCGCCGAAGGGCGCAGGGGTCCCTTGAGTTAGCTGTCCATCATAGTGGGTAAATGGCGGGAAGACTGTGCACACCACGAGTGTGTGGGCGGGGCCAAACGGACGGGGCTTCCATGCGAGTGCACATGCCTCTTGTGTGCATTAAAGGTCAGAGACCGATCAGAGCAGTAAATGAAGATACAGAAGCTCCCGGCCACAGGAACAGCACGAGGATTGCGCTCGTGAAAGTCAAGGATGCAAAGGCCTCTGTCCAGCATCACAGCTGATTTTCGAGGGTATATTTGGGAAGAAGGCACATCTGCCCAGCCTTGACAACGCTCACGATTGTTGTTGGGCTGATGAATGAGTCACTGCATTTGAGCTTCAACTAGTTCCAGCGACCATGTGTGTGTGTTACTATGCAATCGCGCCGAAGGGCGCAGGGGTCCCTTGAGTGAGCGGTCCATCATAGTGGGTAAATGGCGGGAAGACGGTGCATACCGCAAGTGTGTGGGCGCGGCCAAACGGGGGGAGGGTGGGCTCCCATGCGAGTGCACATGCCTCTTCTGTGTATAAAAGGTCAGAGACCGATCAGAGCATCAGATGAAGAGACAGAACCTCCTGGTCACAGGAACAGCACGGGGATTGCGCTCGTGAAAGTCAAGGTTGCAAAGGCCTCTATCCAGCATCACAGCTGATTTTCGAGGGTTTATTTGGGAAGAAGGCACATCTGCCCAGCCTTGACAACGCTCACGATTGTTTTTTGGGCCGATGAATGAGTCACTGAATTTAAGCTTCAACTATGGCACATGCTTAATTGATATCTGTAAGTGCTTGCGGTTGAGGTTTAATTTTTGTGCCAGGACCGTCGTGCCAGAATGAACCCTGCCCTTCATATTTATTCAAGAAGACGCCACCGTTTTGTGCCTGTTGTAACTAATTTACGATGGCGCCGGCAAGCTGCCAGCGCCATCCTAAAATAGTTACTAAATTAGCTTCAACAGGAAGCTCTAATAGATAAAATAAAGCAGGCGCTCGAGCACCTGCTTTATCTTATCTATTAGAGCTTCCTGTTGAAGCTAATTTAGTAACTATCTTAGGATGGCGCTGGCAGCTTGCCGGCGCCATCGTAAATTAGTTACAACAGGCCAGCAAGGCTTGAACTTTTGCCCCCGGAATCCGCCGCTCGCGGATTTGCGAATTCGCAGTAAATTTGCAGGAGTTCGCGGATCGCGAATTTACCGAAAATTCGCAAAATCCGCGAGCGTAACGGATTTTGCGCTCATGCTTAAAAATGACCAGCTGGAGTTGGAATTCCCTTACCAGGATTATATTGCAGACAAATCATACAATGTTTCACCACGTTCTCTGCACATTTAGGAATTCCAGCATTCTGCCAAACTGGAGCCAACAACTTACATATGCCTTTCGAACTTATGTGAGCCAACCCATGAGCCATTGTAACCACTGGTAGCACATACGCATCTGGCAACAACCATCGCTGATGTTCGGACAACTCAATCCAACAACCTGTAGAATCCAACATACCCGTACTCTCTCTCCAAACATTCATTTCCTTTTCGGTAGCTGCAGCCTGAATCGTCTTCACACTTTCTATCATATCTTCACACATTCCAGCAGCCATTACCCATCTCGCTGGTCCTGCAACATACATACGGCTCATCATATCCTTCGCTGTTTCCTTCGCTACTTCATCCCCAAATGCATTCCCTCGTCCAACATCGTCCACAACTCTCTTATGCGCACTACACTTCACAATTGCAATCTGCTTTGGGAGAGTGAGAGATTCCAAAAGTTCATTCACCAACTGACCATGCTGAATCTTCGTCCCATGAGAAGTAAGGAACCCACGCACTCTCCACAAACGCCCAAAACTATGAGCAACACCAAATGCATACTGACTATCGGTATAAACATTCACTCGTTTTCCCTCTGACAACACACACGCTCTAGTCAGTGCAATCAATTCTGCTGCTTGCGCAGAATTCTGTGGTATGCGTGCTGTCTCAACAACTGTATTTAACGTTGTGATAGCATACGCTGCAGTCGCTTCACCATTCGGAAGCTTAAAACACGAACCATCAACCCACAGCGTACCATCCACATTCTCAAAAGGAGTGTCTCTCAAGTTCACTCTCGCTTTTGTTTCTTCCTCTGTACGAAGAAAACAAACATGCTGTTCTTGAGCATCCGTCTCTGTAGAGATCGGCAATAACGTAGCTGGATTCAAAACGTTACATCTCTTGATGTGAACGTGACTAGCCAACAATGTTAACTCATAGCCTGAAAGACGTGCACTAGTAAGGTGCTGTGTCTTAGTCCTGTTTAATAAGGTATCCACTGCATGTGGAACCATCACAATCAGCATATTATCCCATACCAAACCAGCAGACTGTCGAATAGAAACGGCAGCTGCGGCTGTAGCTCTCAAACAACTCGGCAATGCTTTAGCAACTGGATCTAACGTTGCCAAAAAATACGCGCATGGACGGTGCTTGTCCCCAAAAGATTGCGTCAACACTGACAACGCACATCCCTCTCTCTCGTGGACATACAACGTGAAAGGCTTACTTTAGTCTGGAGTACCCAACACAGGAGCCGAACACAATGCGTTGCGTAATTCCAAAAAACTTCTCTGACATTCCTCAGACCAAGGAAGAGGATACGGAGTATCTTTCACAGTCAATGCTAACAGAGGCTTCGCTAACAAAGAAAAATTAGGGATCCATTGCCTACAATATGATGTAATACCCAAAAAGGCACGAACTTCTCTCTGTGTCATTGGCACACTCATTTGCGCAATCGCTTGAATTCTTTCTGGGGTCAACTTCCATCCCTCCTTCAACAAGAGATGACCTAAGTAGGTTACCTCTTGGTGGCAATATTGCAACTTCGAAGGCGACACTTTATGATGCAAGTCAGACAAATATTGCAGCAACGAAAAAGTAGCCTCTTTACAAATCTTTTTGTCATCAGCCGTAATCAACAAATCATCGACGTACTGAATAAGAGTCGAACCAACTGGTAACACAAACCCGTCAAGCTGAGTTTTCAACGCTTGACTATAGATTGAAGGATTTTCACAATAACCTTGTGGAGCTCTCTTAAACCGGAAGCTTCGTCCTCCTAATGAGAAGCCAAAAATATCCCTACTCTCCTCAGCAATAGGAATACTGAAGAAAGCATTCTTCAAATCGATGACAGAAAACCAAGCTGCCGAAGCAGGAATCAGAGTCAACAAAGCAGTGATATCGGGTACCACAGGAAACTGCGGCACGACAATCTTATTCACCTCTCGGAGGTCGATCACAAACCGGTACACAGGCGACTGAGAAACATCAGTACGTTTAAGAACAGGCAAAACCGGGCTGTTGCACACATTACCTCTCGTTTCCTCAACCACACCCTTCTCGACTAGGTCATAGACAATCACCAAAAGAGCTCTCTCACCATCGCTCGAGATCTTATACTGCGGTATACGAGGCAACTTAGCATTCGATTTTAGCGTAACAACATACGGTGGAATCTAAACAATAAACCAAAGCGCACAGCAGCTGACCAAGGTTTCGCACATCAACTTTGCCTGTTTCAAAAATATTTAGTGGTGCTGCTACTCTCACCATCCGCTGCCAAGGATGTATATCTAAGCAATAGAAAAAAGAGTAGAGAGGCGCACTCAATGAAGTCAGTAACACAAGGAGTCCATTAAATATGTAGATCTTCTGTTGTTTTCTTAGATATATTCTTTATTTTCTTTCACGTTGACCGGAAAGTACAGCTTGGGAAGGTCAAGATGTCAGTTGATCCTAGACCCCTTAGGGGAACTGCAAGGCGAAGGACGTTCTGCGGGCTCCGGGTAATAACCGGCGTGTGTAGTTCCTTGTCTTCGCGTTATAATGGAAGGTACCTCTGATATGGTGCCCGTACTCCACCGCTCCTCCTCATGGAATAGTGGAAGCCACTATTCCATGAGGAGGAGCGGTGAAGACAAGGAACTACACACGCCGGTTATTACCCGGAGCCCGCAGAACGTCCTTCGCCTTGCAGTTCCCCTAAGGGGTCTAGGATCAACTGACATCTTGACCTTCCCAAGCTGTACTTTCCGGTCAACTCGGGGGACACGAACTACCTTTCCACTCGGACCTGAGCGGCAAGCGTTTCCCAGGAATAAGCTGTGACCTACTGCGATCATTCTTCACAACAGCTTCCTAAGAGCAACTTCATCTAGGACTACCGTATTAACCTGACTGTTCAGTATATGCCCTGATGAAATTCCCTAGGCACAAATGGGAATGAAACGCATTGGCTGTGCCGTTATATGTGAAAGAAAATAAAGAATATATCTAAGAAAACAACAGAAGATCTACATATTTAATGGACTCCTTGTGTTACTGACTTCATTGAGTGCGCCTCTCTACTCTTTTTTCTATACGGTGGAATCTGCAAAAGACCAACATCATTCGGACCTGTAGCCCAAAGCGTTTCAGGAAGTGAACGTAATTCCAGTGGCAAACAATCTCCAGACAAATACATTGGAGAAATTACTTTCTTACCAAGTGTAAGTTGTACTCCCGAAGGAGAACAATACAGTGTCGCATACAATCTTTTCAGTAAATCCAAACCCAACAGATTCTCACCACAACCAGTCGTTAGAATAAGTGGATAGATATAGAAATAGAAAGAGACAAAGGACTGGAGACCGGATTACGAACTGGGGCGCCTAAAAATCCTACGGAAACATTTGTTAAGCCAGACAAAGGTGCGCCAGGGAGCTTAGAATGCATAATAGAACTCTTTGTCGCACCAGTATCCAAAAGAAACGCCTCTACTACATCTGATGTAACCACTTCAACATACGGTCCACTCTCATCAACTGGAACTGACACTACTCCCTTACTTTGTCCACGGCTGTCCTAGCTGTCATTATAACCAGCACTCTCACCTTCAACATAGTAATTCTCAACATAGTACTGAGGAGACTGACCACTCGGAACATTCTGTCTATCAAAATAATTCGCAGAATTCTGTAAGGAAGAGGAACGCTCATTCTGAGGGACCATTCCACGACCTCTTCCTCTAGGCGCTTGCTGAAAATCACCACGACCTCTCTCTGACCAGGCGCGCCATTCGCACGCTGTAACAAAGCCGGACAATTACTCTTGAAATGACCTTCCTCCCTACAGTAGGCACATTGATTCGGGCCAGGAAAAAATCTCTGAACATAAGGTTCAGGCTTCTGTAACAATCTCTGAAATTGCGGAGGTTGCTGAAACTGAGGCTGATTCTGACGTGGCGGATAAGCTTGCTCCAAAAGAATTTTCATCTTTAAATCTTTCGTTTTCTTCTCCACTTTATCCCTCTCATCCTTATCCCTATTCTCATAATATTGGGCAGTAGCCAATATTTGGGCTGACGAAGAAACGGCCCATGAACTCTCAGAATCCTTCAACTTATTAGAAAGTTCAGGAAGTAAATTAAAAACAAATGTATCCACGAACAACCTCTGACCACCTTCCGTACTCATATCCTGACCACTATGATCGATAAACGTCTCTTCAAACCTAGTGAAGAAGTCAGAAACACTCTCGTCTTTCTTCTGCTTGCATGCTGCTAACTTATCCCAATTCACTCGTAAAGCAGGCATCATCGTCTTCATTAGATCAATAATTCTACTAGGTAAATCTACAACCAAAGGTTCAGGTTTAGCACCTCCTACTTGTCGACCATCTGCAGCAACAATATTCGCCCATGTATCTCCTAACTCAGCTGCATGATTCTCATGACGAATCTTCGCCCACAAAGGTTGCGGAACTACATTACCCAACAACATATCGATATCAGCTAAATTCATTATAGACGCATCCACTGTCTGAGACAACTCTTTATAATAACCAGCAGGATTCTTACGAGGGTCAGGTAAGGTCTGCTTAAGAGCCAAGACCTCTGCTCTCTTCCAAGGAATATGTACCCACACTCGCTGAAAATGCGGCAAAACAGGCGGAATAGCGGCTGGATCTCCTTCTCTCCAAAGTGGAGGAACCTCTCTCATTGGATACTGTCTCACTTTCCTTCTAACAGAGGAATCAGGTTCATACAACATTCGAGACGGAAGTCTAGACCTAAAAGCCAATATCGTCTCAACAGCTTCTGTGACATCAGTATCCACTATCATCCCTTTAACAAAATCTGACTGAACATCGAGCGCATCCTGAATCAGGAAAGAACACATCACGTCGAAAACATACCTTTGCTTAGGCGGTTCCCATTGGAAGAAAACATCCATAACTGCCGGTAAATTATACCTTGAAGCATTTGAAATCCACCTACGTGCCAATAAATATAACGCAGTCCGTTCCTCGGAACTAGGAAGCTGGCTAGGACTCTGCCTACGTTCCAAAACAGGGGTCATATTCAGTGACCCAAACAATGGAGACAATAAATTCACAACAGTCTCAGTCATTCGCTTTCGAACAGAAGGAGAAGAAGTAGACATAAGAACAGGAGAACAAGTATTCTGAGGCAAAGAAGATGTAGGGGTAAAAACAGTCGGAGTTGGAGAAACAGATGCAGAAATAGAAGGCAAAGGAGTTTGAGGCAAAGCTGATAGCAAAGATGGCGACCCTAGAGCAGGTTGCACCGGAGAAGGCAAAGCTATCTGTGGAGCACCGGGTGGCTGAACAACAGCAAGAGGTTGAACAACAGGGGGTAGAACAACCGGTGCTAATGGAGGCGCAGTAGCACCTTGTACATAAGGAGGAGGCGATCTTAATAAATGAGAAATTAAAGAATCTTTTTCAAGATCTTCTATCTTTTTCGGAGGAGGAGACGGCAAGGCCGGATAACATTTATCTATGGCCATGCAATGTTGTCTGTCTAAAATTTCATTGGCACGCTCCTCTCCATCATCTTTATACTGTCTAGCAGCTTGTAACACTGACATACTCTTCTCTCTCCTATCTTTTTTCGCTTGCTTAATTTCTCTCTGTTTGGCTTCCTTTCGCCAAAGGCGGAAAGAGTCAAACATCGCCGGCCGGGCTTTCTTCCTAAATAGTGCTGCTTCCAAATTATCTAGAATATTTAATTCAAAACTACCATATTGGGGCCATCGTAAGACACCATCCTTCCTAGTGTAATGGATACAGACTTCGTTATAAGTAATAGGGCCCACACCATGTTTCGAATAAAGTTCATAAGTCGGAGTTCCAACCGGAGGTATCGGACACGAGTCCTCCAATCGGGAATCCCTGTTGCAACTACAGCTGAACCATTTTCTAATCTTGCTAAGACCAGGCATCTTCGCTCACTAATCTAGATTCCAACTTCAAGGGGTTATCGATTATCGATATACTCGCAAATGTACGAGCCCCTCGGCTTCGATTGCTGCAGCAGCCGAATTAACCAAGACCAAGGACCAAAACTAAGAACCAATACCAAGAACCAAACCAAGAACCAAGAACATTAGTGGGAGCGACCCACGTATACTTTACTAAGTATCTGTCACGCCACCAGAAGACCGTCTATCGTCTCGCTCTACAAAGGATCTATCGAGGGTCCAAGACAGGGCGACAGCCAGGGCAGCAGTCCTTCGTAGCCGTCGAGAAGCGGGAAGCCTCGCAGAAAACACCTTCAGTCCACATTCGACATGCCGGGGTCGATGACGTGGTGGCCGTCCTCCAGAATTTCCTCACGAAGCTCCTCACGAACCTCAGGCTTGGACCGGTACCGTTGAAGTCGCCCCACGTTGGGCGTCAACTGAAGAACCGGGTTATTTAAGACCCAGCGGTGCCAGGGGAGACACCCAAAGTCTTCGGATTCACCTGTCTCGGACTACAGAAACGCGGAAACTTCTTGGTGACGTCAAAGATACAATTTATTGGCTGCAGCCAGAAACAGAGGTCCACGAAGTACAGTGACGTATATTCGTAGGAGACTGCTCAACTTTACAAAGCGAGTGTTGTAATGAAGACAACATAAACGGCAGGAGTGATATTGATAGATGGTGATATTGATAGATGTTTATTTCTAATAAAAGTCAATATCATAAAAGTCCCACAAGAAGAGGTATGAAGATAAGATGCTGTCGTGTCCAGGTACAGATCAGAATGACACGACAGCCAACACTGGTAAAAGAATGTGGAACACAGAATATGTCATAACAGAACCTAAGTGAAGTTAAAGGTACAGATGCAACAGCGAGTCATCCCTTTTTATACAAAATATTGTGCTTCAGGCAAACATTCCTTATTTACAATTCGACCAACCACATGTTACCACAACTCGAAGTATTGCATAACGACAAACCCACTTTCTAGTTTGCCCAGCCCACCATTAATCATTGGTTAAACTCAACATTTTCATCAGACAGGTCAATCGGACCCATAATAAAAACGGGCACCTCCCCATTGTAAATAGGTCATAAAGAAGGAACAGAAACAGATATAGAGCAAGATAAAGACAGGTGTGTGTGCATACCAAACTTTACAACGTCCTGTGCTCTGATTCTAAATCTTGATCAGCTCGGGGGCACAGAACACGTTCGGCCAGGTCAGCCTAGGCAGCGAGGTCAATCTGCTAAGGTCGTTCAGAAGTCAGCTATAGTGTACGTGTACTAAAGACTCGTTTGGCCACAATCATCGGCCTATGTGAGGGCAACCACACAAAATGGCTGCCACACACAAAATGGAACCCAAAAAGGTTCAGAACGGAATCCTCACGTACATGGTGATTCTGTAGGTCTAGCATGGCGAAATCACTCGTACTTGTCAAAGTCATCAGTTACGGTTCGCTACTATAAAATTTGTAACGGAACCATACCATTTACAAAACGGGTTCAGAATTCTCGGAACCACGGAATAGGTGCTGTAAGAACTTATGTTTGCATGTAATTCCTTATTTTCATAGTGTCAGCTCAGAATCTAAGCATTTACAGCACCAGATAAACACCAAGAGTATCAGTAATAACTGGGTGTAGTAAATACCTCCCCACATTCAGGCTCACTGAAAATCAGGTTCTTCCTGTTATGCCTCAGAGAGGTGCCATCTCTGCTATGATAGATATGATACTTTGGTATGGATGCACCAAGTACTGAATATAACGTGGACTGTCTCACAGTGCACAACACTAATTTAGTGTCAAAAATATCATCTCACACAAGTATCATCAAAAATATTTGGGTAACAAAAATATTATGGTACAGAATATTGCAGGTACGAATATTATTTTCATTTTTTGAAATATAATTACTTATAATATTGTTTTGTGTAATAAATTGTAATGCTTTATGAATTTGTGTGTTTTTAAGTTATTAAAAAGTACATTTCAGTTCTCTGTATTTTTTTGTAATTACTTTATAATGTTCTGAATACTTTAAAATCTTGTTTTGGAGGGGCGGAGCCAGACCGGCGGCCAAGATGGTCGCCCGGGCTCCCGGCTCCGTCGGCTCTCCTCTCCCGCCGCCTGATTCCATCGCCCACAACGCACAGCTCCGGTGCTCCCGTGTGTCGGATGGGGCGCTAAGCAGATGCGTCCGACTCCGAGGGATTTCCGTGCCCTGAAAGCGAAGCTACGGACCTCCGTGATTTTGGCCTGCACGAGCCTTGAAGCCGGGACCCCGCGTGATCTCGCAGCCGCCTGAGAGTGCACCAACAACGGCCGCATGGACCCAGAAGGTGCCGGTGAACCGCTATGCAGGTCAGCCCGCCCCGAGAACTTGGCTTTAGCGCTGCCCCGTGGAACGTGAGGGCAAGACACATGCTGTCCTTCAGCGCTGGTTTGGTGTCCCCCCCCGATGAAGTTGGTCGTTTACCTACTGCTTTTGCTACTCTGCTGGAACTTTGCTTGGCCCGAAATGCGCTGCCTGCACTCCGCATCACAGTTACTTGGAGCTGGTTGCGGAGCTTTACCGCTGTTGCACCATCCTGACTGCGGGGGCTCGTATGTGCTCACACGCCACGAAGTGGGGGCGATGCCTCTATAGTGTACCAACGTTGGGGAACTGTTGACACCATCCCCCTTTCCTGAAACCTAGGGCGGGCGGCCCTGACACTGGTCGAGGCGGCGTTCTGTTGGGGGTCCCTCCTGTGAGTAGTGTTGCAATGTGGTGTGTCCGCAAATGGCGTTGGCAGCGCGCACAATAGATCGAGGGGAGAGGGATCATATACCTCCCGTGCGCTGGAAGGGCGGAATTGGATCCGGATCGCTACAGGGGTGAGCCCGGTATCACTGGAATGGGGAAAACAACCTGCCGCCGGTATCCTTATTGTGAGACATTGTTTATGTGGTTCCTGCTCGGCCTTGTTGTGCAGGCACTGTGGTGAGACCTTGCTTTGACTCTATCGGCGGCGAAAGGGGAGGTTCGTTCCTTGAAGACTCCCTGTTTGTTTTTAATTGATGGCTTCATGGACATCCGATTCCAGGGGTACATCGTCTCATTGGAGCGACCACCAGCTATGTTTTATTCTTCTCCCTCTCGCGCGCATCTCCTGGTGACGAGTCTTGCTGTGGGTGCAGGACACTACAAAATGGCTGTCCTTGTTGTGCTCCATATTGTTCTCCGGATCGTGGACGGCTAAAATGGCGGCGGATGAACTTTGACGGCGCAGTTACCTGGAACATTGCAAGGCTTCCTAATTTTTCTGATCTGGCCGGCCTGTTCAGTACGATATTCTACTTGCCTTTTTTCGCTTCCTAATATTTGCGGCATACTTATGTTTGGGGCTACATGAGTCGTGTGCATCAATGACACTCTGTTCCTTTGTATCAGCATGGGGAGATTTCCATTTTGCTCGGGTAGCTTGAGGGGCTGGGCTGCAATTGTGATTCTGAACCTGTTGCTCCTTGACGCTTTATTATTCACTCTGGTATCATTGTAATGATGTGAGGCGGCGGGGGAGGGGGGGGCCGGGGGCCTGTACTGGGGACCCTCCATGTTTTCATCTTTCCCTATCGTGGGGTTTTCTTTCCTTCTTTTATCTTTGTGTGGAATATTGTCTCTTTCTCTCCTTGTTGTTTCTCTTCTCTATATTTCGGGTTTAGACACGGGGCGACAGGCACGCTGCTAGGGGGGTAGGCCGTAGCCGTATGCAGAGGTGCAGGGTGGGGGGATGGGGGTGGGGTATTTTTGTTTTTCATTTTTCCCTTCTGTTCTATGGCCTTTATTTTTCCTTTCAATTTATGCTTTTCTTTCTTTCTTCTTTTCCTTTCTTGCGTGTCTGATTAGAGGTGACTCTCCGTGCGTTTTCCTGGTTCAGATAAATGGTGTATGTTTTTTTTTAATGCTTTATTACACGGCGGGTGGACACGGTCTAGGTGGGGACATGTGATGAAGCAAAGCTTCGCATTCGCGACGTGCTTTATTCATGAACCTCGCCCGTGTGTAATCCAGTAATAAGTTGTACGTCTTACTAACGTTTATTCTATGTTTAAACGAGGTTTCCCGACGCTTGCCTATGTGTTTTACTAAATTAATTAACTCGAGTCCTTTTAAAATGGCCGCTGCTTGAAAGTAAGTGTCTGCGCATGCGTCAGTCACACTCACATGTCCTGATGTGTTTGCAGAGTTGGAGGGAAATAGTTGCGCATGCGTAATGCATAGCTTTGCCAGTAACGTGGTACTGCTCGTGCCACTGCTCTTGTGTACGTATTCATGTAGCTAACATTTAGACTGCATAAGTATATTTTATAGTGATAAGTTGAAAGAACAAACCATGTAATGTGTTTTCATAATGTTATTTCTATGTATTAATTTGTTCTCGCTTACTTTTCATGTACCGCGGGGAATGGGGGTCTGACTGAGCTGAATGCCATCTTGGAGGGCCTTTCTGCGCATGCTCCTCCATCTGGGGAACTGACAACCTTGGCTGATGGAACTTGGCCAGCTGGCAGGGATGGGCAAGATGCTCCTGAGAACTGACCTGAAAACCCAGGAAAACGGAGCCATGTGTCCCTATTCAGCAACAATGTAAATTGTCATTGTCTTTCCCTGCAGTTTCTCATGGGAACCCCAATCTTGCTAGGCGGTACCCAAAGATGCAAATTAAGCATCCAAATAGTGTGTTATGATTGGTGTGTTACCCAAAGCCTACCTTAGGACCAATCCAAATTGAGGGATTTTGACACTTTGCAACATTGGGGGGTGGTACACCGTCCCCAAACTGTATATCTACCCTGGGTTCACCTAGGGAATTGTCCGACTTGTCTGGTTTAGCTGACCTGTCACTGACCCATCGTACTCAATAGGTGACTGAAGATACAGAGCGCTGCGGAGCACTCTGTCTGAAAATTGACCATAGACTAAGGTTTTACTGAACCTTAAAGTGCTGGCGAAGCACTTTGCTGGGAGTTCGCTGACCCAATCGGGGTCTTGATCGATAGCTGCAGAGAGGGTGGAGCGCAGGCGTTGCTTCCAAACTGCGGGTGTGGTCCTGTCCTGAGCGGTCCTGTCCTGAGGGTTTCCTGTCCTGTCCTGAGGGTCCTGTCCTGATTCCTAATCTGAGGGTATCCTGTCCTGTCCTGGGTGTCCATTCTGCACCTGCTGTCCTTTGAGGGGTATCCTTCCTTGAGGGTTTCCTGTCCTTAACTGACCCGTGGCCAGGGTTTGGTTTTCACACCAGTCTAGGTAAATATTGCTCTAAATTCTTTGAACTTGCACCTTTCTATTTTTCTGTCTTTTGCTTTAATAAAGACACATCTTTGCATATGTTGATTTTTCCATGCTTTTTGCCGCAACTATTAAAACGTAAAGTCAATTGCATATTTTCTTAACTTGTTCCTATGTTATCCTACCTTTTAGAAATCATATTTTGCATTGCAGTTTGTCATTTCCTGATATGGTCTAGAGCGGCCTTACTTAAATTTTCCAAAGAACTTTTGCCCTAAAATGCATAGCGTTTCCTGTTGTATCTCATATTAGTATTTCCATGATTACCCTGACTTTATTTCTCTATAGTTATGTACTCTTCATTATTTTGATTATTGATTGTCTTATTCTTGTAAACTTAATGCTCAACGAAAACGAACTTTAGATAAAGTTTTTAAAACTTCCAGTTGTCCGTGGTCATTTTACAACAGTATTGAATGTCATTTTGAGTTGGTATTTTGCTGCCTTTCCCTTTACAGCTAGCTCCCTGATCCGTTGAGGTCATAGGTACCCGTGTCGGTGGATGGTAAGTCGGGTACGCTGAGTAATAACAGTAGGGAAATTCACACAAATTGGTAGCAGCCCGTGAAGTCACCCTGTCAATGAATAGTGTGAATTGAAAGTATATGGGCCCGAAGCCGGAAACGGCGAAATTATTGGCTGGGTGACCTCGCGCGCTCTATCAGTTTTTCTGGCTAGCAGAGGATGGTTAGGGACTAGTTGAAGGTTAGGCAGGATTAGTCAGACTAGTTAAGTCGGTAGCTGCTAGTATATCAATGCTGCTACAAAAGCGGCCATTCCGAGGGAACCGATCACTCTCTTGAAAGGTGTTGCTTTTTGAAAATTCATGAATTGTTTTATTATTGTTATTCTTGTTCTTATATTGTTATATGTATTAATCCATGCATTTGTAAACCGTCTCGTTTTATGTGGTCCGAACTCCCCGGGGAATTGAAAGGGCAAGTGGTGAATAGAATCCATTGTCCTGAGGTCGCAGGCTCGAGGAAAGTTAGGTGCAGGTTAGGATAACCGGGAAGCACTAACTAGGGTTTTTCTGAATACGTGTGTGAATAAATGACAGTAACGAGGTTCATTGGCAAAATTCCCATAGTGGCGTAACCTAGTAAGGGTCACATCGGAAGAGTAGCAGGTTCCTCGGAGCTTGGGTGAAAGCAGAGGGGTCCGCTGGGAAACCTTAGACTCGGATATATCCCGGAAGAGTGGATGAGTTTAGGGGAATAACAGGTTCACCGATGCTAGAGTGAAGGGTAGGCGGAAGAGATCTGCCCGCAGCGCGTGAAAAGTAAATGGAAGTAGTTTACTTGCAGTAAAACAACGCTGTCCTGTCTAGACACTTGAGCACTGTGGCGAATGTGTATTCGTTGTTAAATAACCAAGCACTAGCACTTTAAAAAGAAAGAAAGTTTCCGTTACCTTGTGAAGGGAGGGAGTCAGTCGCGAAGCGCCTCTGACGTCACTCCGTGCCGCTGGGATTGGTAGAAGCAGCGGGCGGGTAGCGGGGCTGGAATTGTAAAGGAGGGGTGAAGCGCCGGAGCGTGAGGACAGTCTCACGAAGGGGCCGCGCACCCATTGGCCGAGATTCTTTGAACGCGTGCACCTCATTGGTCGCACGGAACTGCAAGGCGCATTCTGATTGGAGGTGACTTTGTAAACAGAGTTAAGCGTAGAAATCGTATGTGGCACTCGTATTGTCCAGAGACTAGACCCGATCCGAGAAACCAAGGGTTTGAAAGGGATCAGTGGAAAGCCAATAGATACGATATTATGTACGGAGCTAAGAGAAAGATGTCCCTTGTAAATAGGGTAAAGAATTATTTCAAAACGGACAAACCAATTAAGTCCAGAGAGGGCGTTATTGTCCCGCCACCGAATACTCCCGCCTCGTTCATGATGTTTGACCGGGGGTACAATACCTGTGTGTGGTTGGAAAATTGGGTAAAGTACACAAAAGATGACGGAATATTGGCTTTTCCGTTAGACGGTACTTTCAATGGCAGGATTTTATTTAATTTGAGAACCCGAATGAATGAATTGCATCCCCGACCGAGACTAACGCAGTATGAGGCATTAGAAGAATGGGAGATTGAGGCTTTTGAAAGAGAGAAACCCCGGTTGGACAAAGGTCTGACCAAGTGGTATCCAAGGCTGAAACAAGAGACCAGGGATAAAAGGATGAAACAGTGGAGACAGAGCATGATTGTTGAGGGTCTGTTTCCCATGATGCCAGCGGGTACCCCTTCTGCAGGAGAGAAAAGGACAGAAAAGAGTAAGCATTGGGGGGCCCTGGGGGAGTCAGATGATGAATTGTTAGATGACATCTTTACGAGAAGTCCGCCCCCTTATGATGAGGGAGCCCGACTTTCCAGTACAGGAGGGAATCCCCAGCGTCCATCTATTAAGGAGGAGGACAGATCCCTAAGTAGGGGGGGAGGTGGTCAAGTACTGCCCTATTTTGAGAATCCTGGACCCGCGGAGGTACGAGAGATATATCCTAGAGTGCCCGTGAGCCCGGAGGAAAAATATTCCTGTGAAAGAGCCTTTTTCCCCGGACCTCTTTATGAAAACGAAGAAAAGCCATTAAGTTCAGGAATGCCCTTTTTGCAGCCTCCATATGGGGAGGAGCGCAGGTCATTTGGCATAGGAACTTTGTTCCCAAAACCAAATTATGGTGGGGGACCAAGTGAAACGCATCCTACTGCCCCGAGTCTTACCCCTCACCTGACCCCACAGATGATACCTGACCGGACATTAGGAAGAGTACTAGATGAAAGGGAGCAAGAGGCCCTAGCTAGACAGAGGACAGAAATAATTCAGAAAATCTCCCAGTTAAATACCAGTCCTGAGGCTTTGACTATTCCGGTAACAATCGGACCAGTGGTTCCGTTGTATGGGAATAATCAAGGAAGTCCAAACCCTCCAGTTATGAACCCAATCATGGCCCCGCCGAGGCAAGAGCCCCTACTGATAGACGATCAGTCCAGTGAGTGCGAGTCCGAAGTTGTGTTCTTGGACCTGCCAAACAAACCGACCGGGAAGGGAGTGCAGAAGAGGCATAATCCTTTTAATGCGAAAGAAATTAAATTAGAATCAACGTCAGGTACTAGGAGTGTTTCCTTGGTAACTCCGGAGGAAATTGAAAATTGGAGTCGTGAACTAGAAAAACAGACTCCGCAAATGAAACCTTTAGACCTCTACAAACTGAGGGTAGAAATAGAGGAATTAATGGCAGGAAATGTGGGATTAGACAGATTAAATACCTACTCTGAAGAAGAGTTGCTGTTTATGTGTAAAAGCCTTACCAGAAGTACCAGAGTGCTTCACGAAAAACTGACAGACACTGCAGCTAGTATGGGGGTAGATATTTCAAGATCCAAGCCCTTACAAAAGCCTTACAGAGCTGAATTCTCAGACAAGGATATAGAGAACTTGAATGTGTCAGGGAAAAAGTTGCAGATTAAAGAGTTGATTGCAGTTTTGCAGAAATGGGGAGACGTGGAAAAATGGAGAAGCAGGTGGGCACGAAAGAAAGATGAGGCTCGATCCAGACAAGCCACCCCTGAGTTCCCTTTGAGAGAGGTAGACAAGCCCAAAACGTTATGCCCCATGCGTGAAGTACCAGGTGGGAGGTATGTGCACGTTCCATGGTCCAGACAGGATATTGTGTCCTTTACTAACGATTTCCCGAAACTGCGCGAAAAGCCAGTTGACTGGTACCGGCAGGTGGAAAGGTTCGTAAAGGTGCAAAAATGCCTGTGGAAAGACCTGGATGGATTTTTCGACATTGTGGTCCCGGTAGATCTATGGACCGAGTGTAAAATTGCCATAGGCTGGCCTAGTGAGGAGTACCCGAGGGACTCTAACACAGGGGAGCCGTCGATTGAAGTGATGAAAAAATACGAACAAGTAATGTTGCATTTGAAAAGTAAGGTGCCGGCAAAGGAAACAGATTGGACCAGGATAGATAGAACCACGCAGGAGAGAGACGAGACAGTGCACTCCTATTATGAAAGGCTGTTGCAAGTGTTTAAAACGTACAGTGGTATAGATAACATCGAGATGAAGGATATGACGCACTTCATTTACAGGTTTGTAAACGGTTTAAGGCCTGAAATTTGTCAGTGGATAAAAGATAACAAAATTTGTTGGCACTCCAAAAAGATAGATGAGGTCCTGCGGTACGCAAAGTACTGCGAGGACGAGATGGCAGAAAAGAAAAAGCCACTCAAGGAAAAGGTCATGTGGGCTCAGGTGAAGCTCGCAGAACAGCAGGAAAAACAGTTGAGTAATATGGTCAAAAACACTCAGAACCAAAGTCCTGGGGGTGGGGGAGGAGGTAAGCCCCGGCCCAAAATGAGCAGGGAGGAGGCTATGAAGAAATTTCCCTGTCACCAGTGCGGAGAAATTGGACACTGGCGTAACGAGTGTCCTTATTTGCCTGACGATAACCCCAAAACACCTGATTTAACTCCACAGACGCAGAAAGAAAGACCAAGAAAGACTCAACCACAGGTAAAAACGGTTCAGGTGCCCCGAGCTCCTAAGCAAGTACATAAGGGAAAAGGAACAGAGGGTGATGAGATAGAAGTCTGGGAAAGCAATGAGAACAGAAATGCAGCAACTTCGCAGTATCTGTTGAACGATACCTTCCTTTGTGATGACCAGTACTGACGGGGCCTGAGAGGGGAGGACGAGGAGTGCGTACTTGGCGCCTCCTTGCCGGTAGACCAGTCCGGACCATACATTGAAGGAAAGGTTGACGGAAATGATGTCACTTTTCTGTTGGACACTGGCGCTACCCGTTCTACTGTGAGAACAGTGGACGTTCCAAACCTACCCCTCTCGGGAGAAGCCATCCAAGTAGTGGGTGTATCTAATCAATTGATTAGTACTCCTGTTACCAAGCCCATGGAGATCTCAATTGGAAACTTTAAGGAAATGCATAGATTTGTCGTTTGTGACACCAGTCCAGTGAACTTACTGGGACGTGACTTGCTGTGCAAAATGAACTGTACCATCTTTTGCACACCAAAGGGTGTTGAAATTCAGACCCCAGATGAAGACGGCATTTATAAATTAATGTTAATCAGACCTGACTCAGAAATTAAACGAATGACCATGCAGGATTTGCCCCAAGAACTCCAAGAAGCAGTGAAGCCAGAGGTATGGGACTTTACTGGGAAAGATGTAGGGTTAATGAAAAACGTGGACCCCATACAGATAGCAATCAAGGACAATGCGGTATACCCCAATACTAAACCCTACAGAATGAATGCAGAAGTGAGAGCTGGTGTTACCCTGGAAATACAGAAATTGCTGGAAGGAAACATCATACAGGAAGTAATGAGTAGCCCATGCAACTCCCCGATTATGGGCATCAAGAAGCCTAGTGGCAAGTACAGAGTAGTGCAGGACCTACGAAAAGTCAACAAGGTAGTGGTCCCCTGCTGCCCTATTGTCCCGAACCCAGCAGTGATTCTGTATCAGATTCCCTGGGATGCTGAGTGGTTCACTGTGATAGACCTGTGTCATGCATTCTTTTCCATTCCCTTGCATCCAGATAGTAATAATAATAATAAATAATAAAAACATTTATTAAGCGCATGGCTGCACAGCTGTGTATCCCCGCGCTAATTGCTGAAAACTTTCATCCGAGAATCAGGTTAGAGGGAAGAGTGAGGAGAATTATTGAGGGAAAAGGTGAGTTTTCAAGTTAGCTCTGAAAAGAGTTTCAGAGGGTTCCATTCTTAGATGGATCGGGAGAGCGTTCCAGAGTTTCACTCCTAGATAACGAAAGGAGCGGCCACCGATTTTTGCTTTGTGAACACGAGGTAGTTTAAAAAGGGACATTCCTGCGGACCTCAGATGACGAGTGGGGCGATGAATGGTCATGAGTCTTCTTAGGTAGGTTGGGCCCTTGTTGTGGGCTATCCTGTGGACGTAGCAGAGACTCTTGAATTTTATTCTTTCCCTTACGGGAAGCCAGTGCAGTTTAACCAGTGCTGATAGCAAATTTCTTTTCTCATTTGTCTTCAATGGTCACGTGTATGTCTGGAACAGGGTCCCTCAAGGGTACACAGAGAGCCCCTCTATCTTTAATCAGATCTTGAAAAAATGTTTGGAAACTTTGGTCTTACCTGGGAACTCTGTCCTAGTGCAATACATAGACGACCTCTTGGTGGCGTCTAAAAGTCATAGGGATTGTGTGATTGACACCATTGCCCTCCTGAATCACCTGAGTGAGAAGGGACATAAAGTGGCCCCTGACAAATTACAGTTTTGTGCAAAATCAGTGAAATATCTGGGGCACCAGATAGAGAAAGGGGTCAGGAAAGTAACATCAGAAAGAGTGAGAATAATTCAAAAGATGCAGTTACCCCGTACTCAGAAAGAGATCAGAATGTTCCTGGGAGTGATAGGATACTGCAGACAGTGGATTCTGGGATTTGCAGTCCTAGCTAGGCCCTTGATAAAAATGACCAAGAGAGGAACACCAGATATTGTAGAATGGGATGATGAAAGCTTAACAGCCTTCACCAAACTGCGAGATTGTCTGTGTACAGCCCCTGCGTTGGGAATGCCAGACTATACTAAAGAGTTTGCCCTATTCTGTGACACTCGCGATAATTGCGCGTTGTCAGTCCTGACACAAGATCATGGCACAACGAGAAGGCCTGTGGCATATTTCTCTGCCACCCTGGATCCAGTGGCTGCTGGATTACCAGGTTGTCTGAAAGCAGTAGCTGCTACTTGCGCAAGTTTAGAGCAGAGTGAGTCCATTGTCATGGGACATCCGGTAACTGTGTATGTCCCACATGGAGTGGTAATTTTACTGACCAGAACAAAGACTCAGTATCTCACCCCTAGTCGGCTGACTAAATACGAGAGGATTCTTGTGGGTGCTGCAAATGTAAACATTGTTAGGTGCAGTATTTTGAACCCTGCCACTTTACTCCCCGACCCAATGGATATGGAAGGTGGGGTGGATGATGAGCATGATTGCATTGATTTAACAGAATTCAATACCAAGCCACGTCCAGACATTAAAGAAACACCATTGCCTGTGCATGACAAGGAATTATTTGTGGATGGTTCATGTCTAAGACATGAACAAGGAGGCCTGAGTGCTGCCTATGCGGTAGTCTCCTTAACAAAAATTGAAGAAGCAGGTTATCTATATCACATAAAGTCTGCACAAGTAGCCGAATTGATTGCTATGATAAAAGCTTGCCAAATTGGGAAAAACCTACGCATAACAGTGTATACTGACAGTCAGTACTGTTATGGGGTTGTGCATGACTTTGGCCAGTTGTGGCTACAGAGGGAGTTCCTGACTTCCTCAGGTACCCCAATTCGAAATGGAAAAGTCGTTCAAGACCTTTTAGAGGCAATCCAGTTACCAAAGGAACTGGCAGTGGTGAAGTGTGTTGCTCATAAGAAGAGTATGGACACTGTATCACTGGGAAATGATTTTGCTGATCGAGTGGCCCAATGGTGCGCCAGAGATCGGTATATCGTAAATCCAAAACGAGGGGGGCAGGAACCAGCTGCCAACTTCAGGTGTTTGAAGAAGTGCCTACATGGGATGAAGTGAAAGAGTGGCAGCAGGCGGCACCTTGGCAAGAGAGAGAGAAGTGGAAGGAAGATGGGTGTAGACCAAGACGTGTGGATGGTGTCATCTTAGGTCCAACTGGTATGCCTGTGTTACCTAGACATTTACTTAGCACAATGGCGAGGTTGATACATGAAGGATCACACATTGGTAGGGACGCCATGATTCTAGTGTTCCAACAGACTTGGTACAGTAAAAAGTTCAGGAAAGTAGCAGAGTCCCTCTGCCAGAGGTGCCTGTCATGTCAAAAGATGAACCCAGGGAAGAAGACGGTGGTGGAACTGGGGAAAATTGGGAAGTCCGGGGGTCCCTTTGTGAGAATACAGGTTGATTTCATTACCATGCCCCGTTGTGAAGGGAAGCGATATGTCCTTGTCATGGTCTGTTTATTTTCAAAGTGGGTGGAAGCTTTCCCTACTCCCCAAAATGACGCAAAAACAGTAGCTAAGTGTTTACTAAAGGAACTGATACCTAGGTTCGGGGTTCCAGTCACTATTGAATCAGACCAAGGCTCACATTTTCAGAATGAGGTGATCGCCGAACTCTGTACGGCCTTTGGAATATCTCAAAAGCTTCACTGTGCATACCGTCCAGAGGCTTCTGGAATAGTGGAACAAATAAATGGAACTATCAAAAACAGACTAGCAAAACTGTGTGATGCATCTAAGATGAACTGGGTGAAGGCCCTGCCCCTGGTCCTGATGGGACTCAGAAGTGTTCCTGACCGCAAGACAGGCCTAAGTCCCCACTAAATCATTATGGGAAGAGTGATGAGACAAGCATGGGTGCCAGGAAGCAAACTGTTGAGTATTACTGATGATATGGTGCTTGAATACTGCAAGAGATTGGGTGACCAAGTGCGTTCTATCTCTCGCCAGATCGGAGAAGACGCCATCCTCAATCCAACGACTCCCCTCCACAAACTGGTCCCGGGGGACTGGGTGAAGATAAAGAAACATACTCGGAAGAGCTGCCTGGAGCCAAGGTGGGGAGAGAAACGTCAGGTGATCCTGGTAACTACCACAGCAGTAAAGTGTGTAGGGGTTCCACGCTGGGTACACGCCAGCCACACCCAGAAGGTATTACCAGACGAGGAGCCTGAAGAAGAAGGGCGTCCAGCAGAGGACTCTGCAGGAGCCAGACCAGAAGTAGCTGACGACGTACAGCCCAGTACCAGTCGAGCTGCAGAATCAGCAGATGTTGGCCCAAGAATAGTTGATAACGAACTACCAGGAGCCCAGCCTGCTGAAGGGGTCCAAGAAGCTGAGCCAGAAGTAGCTGAAGACGAGCTGCCGAGCATATGGCCAGAGGAGTGGATACCATTGATTGATCTCACTGAAGATCCCATTCGAACGAGTGAGAGACTTTGGGAAGGTAGAGAGTGGACTAGGGAGGAAAAGCAAGGCACAGGCGAAGAGCCTCAGAATCTTGAGATTCACATCAAAACTGAGGAAGGAGAAGGTCAGACAGGGACAGAACAAGTGATTGAAACAGAACAAGTGATTGATACAGAACAAGTGAATAATACGGAGCAAGTGCTCGAGACTGAACAAGTGAAGGATACAGAACAAGTGATTGATACTCCTCCACTGACTCCTGATATCGGGAAGGGACAGATTAGACATAGCGTAATAGTTCGAGCAGAAGAAAGTCCAGAGATCGAAGTGCTTGAACAGGATCAGATAGGATTAGAAGAACGTGTTCAGGAAACAGAAACAGAGACATTTGAAGACCAAACGCAAAACTGTCCTGAATGAGGCCAGATTAGTAACCAGGCAGAAGAAATAGATGCTAGCCCTGGAAACAGGCAGATAGAAGAGGGAGAAACTGAAACAGAATTGCCACAAACTAAGGAGAACAAGAGGGCCAGAGAAGAAAACGAAGTCCAAGTACCAACTAAAAGACTTAAGAAAAGAAAGCACATTGAGCCTGGATACATAAAGAAATTGAGACTGAGAATAAAAACGGTAGAAGAAAAACGTGCAGAAGAAAGGAGAAGTGCTCGCATAGCAGGACAACCAGAAGACACTTCCAAAAGAAGGAGTGATCGAATAAAGAGACAAAACAAAAAGTACAAGTCACCTGAATGGACACTTGTGTTGGAAGAATTTGAAGATCTTGATCTAACTGACGAGAGCGACGGAGAACCCGTCCCTGAGTACTCTGCCGAAGAAGAAGACGAGCCACCGTGAATTTGCACAAAGTAAGCTACTCGTGTAAAGTCACAAAGAGGGGTCGAGAAACTTCTTCTGAGCCAAAATGTCTGATTCAACCGTGAATGGTAGACCTAGTCGCAGCTGTTGCAAAACTTGCTGCAAAGTATGTGTCTGTAGTATAGTTGTCCTGATATTAGTTTGGATAGGACTAACAATTTTCATTCCCTTTGCTGTAAGCAAAAATACTAATATTGTCCCTACTGAGGTTGTAAATACTGACAGTGAGGAGCTGACAACACAGAGTGTAGCCAGACATGAGAGAGCACTGAGACAAACAAAACAAGACTTAGAAGCATCAGATGAGGGAGAACTACATTATCATGGAATTAAAAATAAGACGCGCTTAAATGTTTTCGCAAACTTGTTAATACACTATGTAGAGACTATGGAAATTGAAGATTGCTATGTCTGCATGAAGCTACCTACCTCTGTAGCTGAAGGCGTGACCTACCATCACTTGCCGCTGACATATGGAATCTCCTGTAGCATTTTAGCTAGTTTATTTTACAAAAGAGGACCGTTACAGTACTATTACTCCAACAATGACGTGATCTTTTCTGAACTTCCCATACGTGGGAACTTGAATCCTGTACATACCAAAAGCGACGTAATACGATATATGGGAGACTATTTCCTGACTATTGGTGATATTGACATAGGTGACGCACACAGAGATAACTTGACTTGTTCTTTGCGTGAGCAGGAAAAGATGTTCCTGAACATGGCAGAGAAAAGGAGAATTAAAATACAAAAGAAAGCAAATGACGAAAGTCAGAAAAGACCAAGGTGGGCAGAGAACATGGAAGGCACCTCAACTGGTGGGGCGGGTCCTGCTCTGTTGCTGGATTTTGAAAAGAAAGGCAAGCTATGTCTTCACCGCGAGAAGACTAGCTATTATAATAACATTTTCATTGGTTCCAGTGAATGCGAACATAATTACAAGGTAATTGGAGGTTGGGGGTTCAAAAATGGGTCAGAGCCTGTGTTTCCTGGAATTTATTATATTTGTGGGGACAAGGCTTATTTCAAATTGCCGGATCACTGGTATGGAAGCTGCTATTTTGGCATTGTCTTCCCGAAAATATACCATGTGAATGGAGTTGCTGGAAGCAGTGAAAATACTAATGGCTTAGTGCGTAGTAAAAGAGAAAGCATAGGTGAAATAATGGGTAGTATTTTCAGTGCACTGATACCTGGAGTGGGAGTGGTTCTGAACACTCACAGAATTTGTAAATTGTCTACTATAGTGGATGCGTTGTCTACTGACACAGCTCATGGATTTCTGCTGGTCAATACCGAAATGGTTGCGATCAGATCAATGGTTTTGCAGAACAGACTTGCTCTTGATACCTTATTAGCAAAAGAGGGCGGAGTCTGCCGGATGTTGAAGGCGCAACATTGTTGCACTTATATTCCGGACAAAAGTGTGCAGCTCAAAAGATACGTGAAAAACATTACTAATTTGGAAAGGGAACTCAAACCACTCGAGGTTGACAGTGCCTGGAAGAGACTGGTAGATGGTCTCTCAAATGTAGGTCATTGGTTTGCTAGCTTAGGTAAAAGCTTATTGTTTAAGATACTGATGCCAATTGGAATTATAGGTCTTATCGTATTTTTCATATTTGCCTGTTGCAAATGTCGCAAGCACACCGGAAAGCATCAAGTGAATGCCAGAGGAGTGAAACGAAGTGTGGATGAGCTTGAATTAGAGGAAATGAATAATCAGATATACAAAAGGGTGAAGAATTCTCACCCTACTAAAGATGAGAAAGAAAAGTTGAGCAAATTGTTGGAAGAGATAGAGATGTATAAGGTGTGAGAAGTTGGCACCTGGTTCCATTTATTTTGTGATGATAGTAAATATCATCAAAGAGGGGATTGATGAAGCAAAGCTTCGCATTCGCGACGTGCTTTATTCATGAACCTCGCCCGTGTGTAATCCAGTAATAAGTTGTACGTCTTACTAACGTTTATTCTATGTTTAAACGAGGTTTCCCGACGCTTGCCTATGTGTTTTACTAAATTAATTAACTTGAGTCCTTTTAAAATGGCCGCTGCTTGAAAGTAAGTGTCTGCGCATGCGTCAGTCACACTCACGTGTCATGATGTGTTTGCAGAGTTGGAGGGAAATAGTTGCGCATGCGTAATGCATAGCTTTGCCAGTAACGTGGTACTGCTCGTGCCACTGCTCTTGTGTACGTATTCATGTAGCTAACATTTAGACTGCATAAGTATATTTTATAGTGATAAGTTGAAAGAACAAACCATGTAATGTGTTTTCATAATGTTATTTCTATGTATTAATTTGTTCTAGCTTACTTTTCATGTACCGCGGGGAATGGGGGTCTGACTGAGCTGAATGCCATCTTGGAGGGCCTTTCTGCGCATGCTCCTCCATCTGGGGAACTGACAACCTTGGCTGATGGAACTTGGCCAGCTGGCAGGGATGGGCAAGATGCTCCTGAGAACTGACCTGAAAACCCAGGAAAACGGAGCCATGTGTCCCTATTCAGCAACAATGTAAATTGTCATTGTCTTTCCCTGCAGTTTCTCATGGGAACCCCAATCTTGCTAGGCGGTACCCAAAGATGCAAATTAAGCATCCAAATAGTGTGTTATGATTGGTGTGTTACCCAAAGCCTACCTTAGGACCAATCCAAATTGAGGGATTTTGACACTTTGCAACATTGGGGGGTGGTACACCGTCCCCAAACTGTATATCTACCCTGGGTTCACCTAGGGAATTGTCCGACTTGTCTGGTTTAGCTGACCTGTCACTGACCCATCGTACTCAATAGGTGACTGAAGATACAGAGCGCTGCGGAGCACTCTGTCTGAAAATTGACCATAGACTAAGGTTTTACTGAACCTTAAAGTGCTGGTGAAGCACTTTGCTGGGAGTTCGCTGACCCAATCGGGGTCTTGATCGATAGCTGCAGAGAGGGTGGAGCGCAGGCGTTGCTTCCAAACTGCGGGTGTGGTCCTGTCCTGAGCGGTCCTGTCCTGAGGGTTTCCTGTCCTGTCCTGAGGGTCCTGTCCTGATTCCTAATCTGAGGGTATCCTGTCCTGTCCTGGGTGTCCATTCTGCACCTGCTGTCCTTTGAGGGGTATCCTTCCTTGAGGGTTTCCTGTCCTTAACTGACCCGTGGCCAGGGTTTGGTTTTCACACCAGTCTAGGTAAATATTGCTCTAAATTCTTTGAACTTGCACCTTTCTATTTTTCTGTCTTTTGCTTTAATAAAGACACATCTTTGCATATGTTGATTTTTCCATGCTTTTTGCCGCAACTATTGAAACGTAAAGTCAATTGCATATTTTCTTAACTTGTTCCTATGTTATCCTACCTTTAGAAATCATATTTTGCATTGCAGTTTGTCATTTCCTGATATGGTCTAGAACGGCCTTACTTAAATTTTCCAAAGAACTTTTGCCCTAAAATGCATAGCGTTTCCTGTTGTATCTCATATTAGTATTTCCATGATTACCCTGACTTTATTTCTCTATAGTTATGTACTCTTCATTATTTTGATTATTGATTGTCTTATTCTTGTAAACTTAATGCTCAACGAAAACGAACTTTAGATAAAGTTTTTAAAACTTCCAGTTGTCCGTGGTCATTTTACAACAGTATTGAATGTCATTTTGAGTTGGTATTTTGCTGCCTTTCCCTTTACAGCTAGCTCCCTGATCCGTTGAGGTCATAGGTACCCGTGTCGGTGGATGGTAAGTCGGGTACGCTGAGTAATAACAGTAGGGAAATTCACACAAATTGGTAGCAGCCCGTGAAGTCACCCTGTCAATGAATAGTGTGAATTGAAAGTATATGGGCCCGAAGCCGGAAACGGCGAAATTATTGCCTGGGGGACCTCGCGCGCTCTATCACATGTAATGTTTATTGAATATCCTGTTTCTACGTCCTGACATGAATATCCTGCCTACGATGGGCCTGCTGTGATTATCCTATTTCATGTGTAACCCTGGCTTTGGAAAGGTCTAATTGTGCGGTATCAGATCCTGCTCTTCTTTAACTTTAATTTAAAAAACAAACCTTCCCTAATCCTGTGGCCATATTGGTACTGAGTTCTTCTGAGTTACAGCATAGATTTGTGTGGGGTACCTTTGCATTGCTCCTGTTTTACATTGTTTGTATACTCTACCTCTATGCCTATGTTCAACCGTGACGGTTGGTAGACTCTGAATGTAACTGCTTAATGCTAATAAAGGTTTTAAAAAAATAAATAAATAAATAAATCTTGTTTTGGAGTTTATTTTAATCTTTTTAAATTATTGGCAGTTTTCTTAGTTCTTAGGGGAGTTTAGAGTGGGAAGATATTTAAGTACACATTTTAAAAAAATGTTTTTACTTTTTTTTTACAATTTGTTAAATGTATTGGTTAATTGAACTAATAATTATGTAAGTGATTTAATTGTTAGATTATTTGATTAATAGTTCACATATTGCTATTTCTTTTTGAATGGTCAATTATAATATTAGTCAGGCAATTGTTTTAATTCATAAATTATTACATTTTTATTTTTGTGAATTATTTAGTTTTTTTGTATTTTAATTGGATAATTATATTATTGATGCAAATTATTAAATACAATTATTTAATTTATTTCCTTTATTTTAATGTGCTATGTTGTTTTTCTGGATGTACTATTTTTTGTGTTGTGATTTATTTCTTTTTTTATCATTTCACATTTTTTGTGGGGCTCTTTAAATTGTAGGAGAGTAGGGTGGGAAATGTTTATACTCTAATTTTTTGTAGTATTTCTAATTTCCAAATAACGTGTAAGTTGGTAATTTTTATATTATTTGTTTAAGTGCATTTTTAGAGTTTTGGGCTGTAAAAATTGTTTTTTAAATACCGTTTTTATTGGACATTTTATTTGATCAAATGTTTGCTATTTACTTTTAATGTTGTGATTTTAAAAACATATGCAACTCGGTTTTTACAGAAGTACTCCTGAGGCGGAAGCCGGGAGTGAGGTTTTAACTTGTATTGTTTATTTTCCCCTGCCTGTTTGCACGAAAAGGATTTTATTAAAATAGCTCTAATTGTGTACTCACACTGTGTTTTACTTACTCGCTCTCTGACAGTTGGGGGCTCCTGTTATAGTCTGTGCAGGGCAAACCGAGGGCCGATTTAGGGCTCCACTCGGGCACAGATAGCCTTCCCGGGGGCGACGACCTTGGCCGCCATCTTGGGGGAAAGGCAGGGTTTGCGCACTAGCGGTCGGGCGAATCACGGCCCGGGCGCTATAAAATGAAGTCCATTTCCCGTCCGCGCAGCGGGCTGGCACAGCGGGTGCGCCGATGGCACACCAGAGGTGCGCCAGAGGCAAGCCCATCTGGGCCCGTCCGGGCCAGACCGGGCTTAGGGCCAGTTATTATGCCTATGGCTCTTAATCGGCAGATAGTATACTCCAGGGAAGAACTCCTGTTGCTACAAGATAAGAATGGCTTGTGGTGCCGCCAGTTTGAGAGTTTTGATAAACAATTCTGCCGGTGTAAACTCTGTCCGGATTCTATCCCCGTGAGGAAAAATGCTAAGGAGGTCTGTAGGGATCTGGGGATGGCATTATCGAATTGTAGATCGCTACCAAAGCATGCAGTAGAGATCAACCTACTGATTGAAGAAGGCAACCTCGATGTGCTTTTCTTAACCGAGACGTGGTTATCCCCAAACTCTGAGTTTGATATCACCACTGCTCTTCCAGGCGGATTTTTCATCCAGAGTCATCATAGGGATCGAGGGAAGGGAGGAGGGCTTGCTATAATCTACAAAGATACTTTTATTTGTAGAATTGAGGATGGCGACATCTCAGACGCAGAAAGTGTCCGTTTTAAGATCCAAATAACTCCTACCAATTCCCTTTCAGGATTCCTTATCTACCGCCCGCCGGGTTGCATAAAACAGCTCGCAGGATCCCTGCTGGAATCCACGCTAGCGGCCGTAGCTCAGTCACCCAATTTTCTGATCCTGGGAGATCTGAATCTGCATTTTGACGACCCTAATGATAAAGTGGCCTTAGACCTTAGTTCGGACCTTAATGCTTTCGAAATGAAACTTTTAAATAAAGAGGCTACTCATATCAGAGGACATCTGCTGGACCCTATATTCTCAAATAGTAACCAGCTTATGACTAGATCCCCACTGCCCGTGCCATGGTCTGACCATTTTGTAGTACCATTCTCATGGAAAATTTGCACAGAAGGGAGAAGTGCTCCTCGCTCTCGTACACTACAGAGAGCCTGGTCAAAACTATCGATGGAAGAACTGACACTTGCCTTAGAACAAACGGCCCCTGGGGCAGATTCAGATCCTCTGGTGGCAGATATAAGCTTCCAGAACTGGCTTAACAACTCCCTGAACGCGGTACTGCCCCTCAAAATGGTCACTAAAAATAGTAGTACTTTTAAATCACCGTGGTACACTGCAGAGCTCAGAGATCTTAGAAAAGCCTGTAAAAAATTGGAACGTAGCTGGAGGAAAGATTGGGCAGTTAATAACAAAGCCGCCTATCGGTCTGCCCTGAGACTATACAAAGCTGCCCGACAGAAAACTCAGGCAACTTTCTTCGAGAACAAAATCAACTCATCCGCAAACTCCTCGAAGGAAACTTTTAAAATTGTTAAGCAACTTCTTAAAGTCCCTGCCCCGATGATTGATCAAGAATATACCGAAGCAATGTGCAACCAGTTAGCGGAGTTCTTTGACACTAAGATACAAGGAATTCTTGATAGTCTACCACAGACTATCACCTCTATCGGTGATGACACTTCTCCAGTCCCGACCACCGGCCCTCTGCTGGATGCCCTTAGTCGCATTACCAAGGAGGATTTTTGTAAGACGTTATCCTCCCTGAACAGTGGTTCTCCATCTGACCTGGCGCCTATGTACATCCTTAAACAAATTGCAGACACTATTGCCCCCCTTGCAACAGAGCTGTTAAACTCCTCATTTACTTGCGGGGTGGTCCCACCCAGCTGGAAACAGGCCAGAGTCAAGACACTTCTAAAAAAAACGGGCCTTGATACATCCGATCTATCCAATTTTCGCCCGATCTCTTTGTTACCTGGTCTGGGCAAAATTGCTGAAAAAATCGTTTATCAACAGCTCTCAGGGTTCTTAGAATGCAACGGGCTGCTGAGCGACTCTCAAACAGGTTTTCGCCCGGGACAGGGCACTGACACAGCCCTCATAGTGGTGGCATAGGAGGCAAGGTGCATCTTAGATTCAGGAGGATCCGCAGTTCTGATCCTCCTGGATCTGAGTGCTGCGTTCGATACGGTGGACCATGAAATATTAGTCCACCGTCTCGCTAGATTGGGCATTGCAGGATCGGCCTTGAGATGGCTTGAATCCTTTTTGAATAAACGATCATTCAGGATCTGGGAAAATGGTGTTATGTCCAAATCTACTCCCCTCCAGTGTGGAGTTCCCCAGGGCTCTTCTTTGAGCCCTACCTTGTTTAACGTTTATATGGCCCCACTGGAGGAGGTGGTGGCCCCCTTCGGGATTAAATCCGTCACCTACGCAGACGACACCCAATTAGTCGTCTCGTTGACTCAACAAGAGGGATGTCCGGATAATCTTTCGGCCTGCCTTACCGGAATATTCTCTTGGATGACTGGCTCAAAGCTTAAACTGAACGGAGCAAAAACTGAAATCATGCTCCTGGGCCACCAATTTACATCTCTCCCCAAAGCTTTCTGGCCTCCCTGTATGGGCGAGCTGCCTTTGCCAAAAGAAACAAGCATTAGGAATGCATTAGGGCTCGGGTTTGTTTTAAGTTAGAGATAATGGCATTGTAAATGGCAATGTGTTTTAGGCACTCTGCACTACCACTCTGCACTACCGCTCTGCACTCTGCACTACCGCTCTGCACTCTGCACTACCGCTCTGCACTCTGCACTACCACTCTGCACTACCAATCTGCACTCTGCACTCTCAATCTGCACTCTGCACTCTCAATCTGCACTCTGCACTACCACTCTGCACTCTCAATCTGCACTCTGCACTACCACTCTGCACTCTGCACTACCACTCTGCACTCTGCACTACCACTCTGCACTTTGCACTACCACTCTGCACTCTGCACTACCACTCTGTACTCTGCACTACCACTCTGCACTCTGCACTACCACTCTGCACTCTGCACTACCAATCTGCACTCTGCACTACCAATCTGCACTCTGCACTACCACTCGCACTCTCAATCTGCACTCTGCACTCTGCACTCTCGCTCTGCACTACCACTCTGCGCTCTGCACTACCACTCTGCGCTCTGCGCTCTGCACTACCACTCTGCGCTCTGCACTACCACTCTGCACTACCACTCTGCACTACCACTCTGCGCTCTGCACTACCACTCTGTGCTCTGCACTACCACTCTGCGCTCTGCACTACCACTCTGCACTCTGCACTACCAATCTGCATTCTGCACTACCAATCTGCACTCTGCACTACCAATCTGCACTCTGCACTACCAATCTGCACTCTGCACTACCACTCTGCACTCTGCACTACCACTCTGCACTACCACTCTGCACTACCACTCTGCACTCTGCACTACCACTCTGCACTCTGCACTACCACTCTGCACTCTGCACTACCACTCTGCACTACCACTCTGCACTCTGCACTACCACTCTGCACTACCACTCTACACTCTACACTACCACTCTGCACTCTGCACTACCACTCTGCACTACCACTCTGCACTCTGCACTACCACTCTGCACTCTCAATCTGCACTCTGCACTACCACTCTGCACTACCTGCACTCTGCACTACCACTCTGCACTCTCAATCTGCACTCTGCACTACCACTCTGCACTACCAATCTGCACTCTGCACTACCAATCTGTACTCTGCACTACCAATCTGCACTCTGCACTACCACTCGCACTCAATCTGCACTCTGCACTACCACGCTGCACTCTGCGCTACCACTCTGCACTACCACTCTGCACTCTGCACTACCACTCTGCACTCTGCACTACCACTCTGCACTACCACTCTGCACTACCACTCTGCACTACCACTCTGCACTACCACTCTGCACTACCACTCTGCACTATCACTCTGCACTACCACTCTGCACTATCACTCTGCACTACCACTCTGCACTACCACTCTGCACTCTGCACTACCACTCTGCACTACCACTCTGCACTCTGCACTACCACTCTGCACTCTGCACTACCACTCTGCACTACCACTCTGCACTACCACTCTGCACTCTGCACTACCACTCTGCACTCTGCACTACCACTCTGCACTACCACTCTGCACTACCACTCTGCACTACCACTCTGTACTCTGCACTACCACTCTGCACTCTGCACTACCACTCTGCACTCTGCACTACCACTCTGCACTACCACTCTGCACTCTGCACTACCACTCTGTACTACCACTCTGCACTACCACTCTGCACTTTGCACTACCACTCTGCACTACCACTCTGCACTTTGCACTACCACTCTGCACTACCACTCTGCACTTTGCACTACCACTCTGCACTACCAATCTGCACTCTGCACTACCACTCTGCACTACCACTGTGCACTACCACTCTGCACTACCACTCTGCACTACCACTCTGCACTCTGCACTCTGCACTACCACTCTGCACTCTGCACTACCACTCTGCACTCTGCACTACCACTCTGCACTCTGCACTACCACTCTGCACTACCACTCTGCACTACCACTCTGCACTCTGCACTACCACTCTGCACTCTGCACTACCACTCTGCACTACCACTCTACACTACCACTCTGCACTACCACTCTGCACTACCACTCTGCACTCTGCACTACCACTCTGCACTCTGCACAGATCATCCATCCATACATTGATCCCTCTGTTATCCATAAAACCATTGATCCATATATGTTTCTGTCCACCGGATGACATCCGCACGGACAGTGGCACCCACCCCCTCCCTGCATCTGGGATCCCTGCAGGACGCGAGGCGAGTTATGCGAGAAGGCTGCAGCCAGCTGCACGCCGAGAGCGGCCCGACCCTCCCGCTCCGTGGACCCCGCTGAGCGCCGACCACCAGCACCGAGCCTCCGCCGCGCCTGACACTTCCGGCTGCCAGTGCCCAGCCAATCGGCGAGGCGCCCAGCAAGCTGGAGCGGTGGCACATGAAATATGATAATTTTCTGCTAAAGAGCCCCAGGAAGGAGAGGCGCATGCCTCTGAGCCGGTGCGCTGTGCGCTGAGAATGGGAGGGAGAGATGCCTGCATGGCAGGGCTGGCACCTGGGGGGGATGCCGAGGGCTGCACCTGCTGGACCTGAAGATGCTCTGCTCGCCGTTGACGCTCAGGTGGGTGAGGCGGCGCCTGGCAGCAGATGGCAAGTCCGGGGCCGGGCATGTGCCCATCCTGGCGCCTCCGCAGCGCTGATCTTGTGACCACCGCTGGTGCAGCATCGGCGAAGGCTTCCCCGGATCCCTGTGTGTGTGACCCCCCTGGCGTTCCTCCGGCACCGCCACCCTCCCCGGGCAGCCACATGGAGCGGGCACGGTGAGACGGCGGCGCTGACTTCAGCATCGCTTCCTCGGAACAAAGAAAAAGACTTCAGTCTCTCCATGCGGCGGTAAAGGGTCACCCTGGGTGCCAGCTCCGCTGCCTGCCTACGGCCGAAAAAGAGCAATTTTAATATCATTCAATGCAAAAACAATCCCGATGATGTATTGTGAGCTATCTCTTCACGTGAAGAAAACAAGATCTGATGCATGTGATTCTCTACATTGCTGCCCGGCTGTTCATGCACGCGCACAGAGCTGAAGGGAAAAAAAACACAGCAGTGCACACGCTCCCAGCACCATCTGCCTTCAATTACCGGCACCTCGGACAGCTGGTAATTGAGGATTTATGTATTCTTCTGCGCGTGTCCGAACACTTTATGCAGGAAGTAGACATTGACAAATTCCTAAGTCCTATGGCGTTCTGCCTTACTTAAACACAGCCTTGCCTGGACCAATTACCATGCACATGGCAAAATACCACACGCAAAAACGCGCGCTTTCTGGAATGTGGCAGCCCGGGACCCCTTTCAGAATTCTTTTTTTTTCTAATGCATAAGAGCTCGGAAGCCCCGCCCCACTTCGTGGTGACGTAGGCCCAAGCCCTAAAAATCAAAAGCCCTGGGGTGTGGTTTGAGCCCGAACTAACCTTCAGGACGCATGCTCAGAAAGTCGCTGGCGTGTGCTTCGGCTTGCTTTGGGCAGTGCGGAAAGTTCTCCCTCTCCTGCCTTTCCAGTCCAGGAAACTACTGATCCAGGGATTAATTTTATCCAGACTGGATTATAGCAACGCCCTACTCCTGGCAGCTCCGGAAGCCACCATTAATATCCTGCAGCGGGTGCAGAACGCAGCAGCCAGGATGCTTCGGGGGCTCCAAGAAGAGCGTCGGCCAAACCATTGCTGAGAGCTCTCCACTGGCTACCAGTTCGTGAGAGAATTGCCTTCAAATCATCATGCATTGCCCATAAGACACTCCAAGGCAAAGGTCCTCCGGCTCTTAGGAGCCTGATTCGTCCCTATAGACCCTCTCGGGCCCTCCGGTCGGATTTGGAAAATCTTGCCATAGTTCCAAGAGTGAGGAAGGCCCGCACAGGAGGCCGCCGCTTTACAGTAAATGCGGCAAAAAACTGGAACGTTCTCCCTAGGCATATCCGGACCGAACCCTGCTATCTTAAGTTCCGAAAGTCGCTTAAAACTTTTCTTTTTCCTAAGATCCCCTAAGTACCGGTTCCTTTTTGAGTTTCTCCTGTTATCTGTTGGGTTAGCGCTGGGACGATCTAGGGCAGCCATGCGCTTTAGAAATTAAATTTCATTTCATTTCATATTACACAATAATGATACATTTTTCCAAACAATTGTCCTACTTTTCCTCCCTCAAGGTACAACTGTTGCCTACTTTGGAGTGTGAACAGTAAATCTGACCCCCTCAAGGTACAGCACTTTGCCGTTGTTAGATGGGATAAGAATAACAAATCTAACCCCTATAAACCTCAATGATTTCCCTATTGTTGCTTACATCGGAGTTGGGATAGTTAATCTGACCTCTCCAAAATCCATTGCTTTCCTTCCTGTTGATTAAATTAGAGTGGGAAATGTTAATATGTTCCCTCCATAGTCTAGAGCTTTCCCTATGCTTGCTCAGGTTTGATTTGGAATAGTACATTTCACCCCTCCAAAGTCCAGTATTTTTATCAGTGTTGCTTCTGTTTTACGTCAATAATAAATCTACCCCCCTCCCCTCCAGTTCATTGCTTTCCCTACTGTTGGTTAAGCTGGAGTGGGAATAGTCCCATTTTTTCTTTAATAAACAGATTGTATTAGATTTCAAAGAAAAAACAGCACTAACCGGAAAGAGGAAAAAAGCAAATGCAACAGTAATGGTGCTTCAAACCATCAGTCCCAATACTATCTGTACACCTGCCTATCCCCCCGCCCCCAAATGTTAAATTATGTGATTTGCCAAGGAATCTAATGATGAAGATTATCCATAGTATTCTCACCATTTATCCCAAAGTTTGGAGAATTTTGCAGAGCAATCCCAGGCAATGTACATAGGTTCCTCCAGTTTAGCACACCAATCCATTCCAGTCTGCCATTGTTTTATTTTCGGTGAGGAGGATTGCCTCCAAGCGCGTGCAATGTGTCTCTTAGCTACAATAGTCATAGGTTCAATTAATGTTCTGTCCCCACAAGACCCTCCCAGTCCATCAAGCACCCCCAGCAGTGCCACTTTAGTCGATAATTGTATGGGAGTTCCCAGAACCACTGATAGGTAGGCGAAAACCCAGAACCAGTAAGGGGCAATCAGAGGGCACAGCCATACCATATGAAAGAAGTTGGCCTTCGGGGATTGGCAGAGCGCACAGCTGGTATCAGTGATGGCTTTGTTTTTTTTTTATTCTTATTGTGAGCATTGCCACAAAAAAAAATATGGCACCACTTACAAGCATTGCATATCCTTTTAATAGAACAGCGTGGGTGTACTTAAAACAAATATCGACATCACTGTTACTTTTTTTTGCATGCCACAGACAAAGGTGAAAAAAATAAATAAAAAGGATAAAGAGTGGAAGGAAAAGCATTGGCCCACCAGCCCTAGTACTGCAGTGCACTTCTTTTTAGGTGGCAGCAAAATGTGAATGACAGTTAAGCAGACCAATGGGTTGAGATGGCTAATCCAAAACCCCTCTATATGTGTATGCATGTGTATGTATTCTTTATTTATGATTTTTTTTATTTCATGTGAGGCCAACAAGTCAGCTGTCTCTAGGCCAGACTTTAAAAAAAATAAGGAAGTAGGCAGGGTCTCAGTTTTGATTCAAATTATTGACAAGCCACTGTGCCCTCCTCCTTTCCCTGATTAAGGCTAATTAATGCTGTAGATGCACGGTGAGTCCGTTCCTGATTTCCTACATGGCTTCGAAGAACCTCTGGAGAGAAGGGCAAAGGGGTTCATCTATACAAGCAGACAACTGTGACGTCACCTATACAAGAGTCAAAGTGTTTTTTTTTACCAGCAGAAGATTGTCACGTCACCTATGTCATCTACGCCAAAGTAAAAGAGGATAATCTACATGAGCAGAAGATTATGACGTCATCTATTCCAAAGAGGTTTGCCTACGCGAGCAGAAGATTGTGATTTCACCTATACCAAAATCAAAGAGGTTTATGTACGTGACCATAAGATTATGACGTCACTTACGCAAAAGTCAAAGAGGTTTATCTATGTGAGCCGAAGACTGTGACGTTACCTATGCCAAAATTAGAGGTTTATCTACGCAAGCTGCAATTCCAATGTCATCTACGCCAGAGTAAAAGAGGATAATCTACATGAGCAGATGATGACGTCACCTATTCCAAAGAGGTTTACCTATACGAGCAGAAGACGTCATGTGTGCCAAAGGCAAAGACGTTTATTTATGCGAGCAGAAAATTGTGACGTCACCTATAACAAATCAAATAGGTTTATCTATACGAGTAAAATACGTCATGTATGCCAAAGATGTGTATGTATACGAGCACAGCATTGTGGCGTCAGGGAAACAAGCATCACTGTGACATCAGAGTGAGAGTACCTGCCCTGTTTTACTCTGGTGGTTGAACTGTACTAGTTTCGGTTCTAAAAACTGCACACATATATACCAATCATTTGCTGTGGTATTAGATTTATGAAATTGTCTTTCCATATCCCGTGGTTAACAGTACTCGTTTGCTCAATGCTGGAGACAGCCTTGAAATGCTTGAACACAACAAGAGGCTCGCGTGTGCTTTGTTAGAATTGAAAGATCCGGTTTGTATCGTTTTAAAGCCCCTCTGTTGACGATCCATCTGTCACAGACGCCACAAGTACCGCCCGCATGAAAGGCATTCTTTTCGCGGAGTTAATTATATTTTGATTTAATTACCTATCAACATTTCTATTTGATAAATCTCCGGAGACCTTCATTTCTTTTTCCTTTGGAAATTATCATGCAGGCGGCGGTGCCGGAGCAGCCCCGCCATCCCATAATTATGTCGACTGGTTTCTTATTGAAGGGAACGGGCTATCTACGCACTGTTGTCTTGACTGTCAGTGGTAGAGAAGTGACACGTCCCACTTAGCGGCATAGCTAGGCAGTGGAGCCTAGATAACATGGAAGACAAAAGAAATGCCAATGTCCCCAGGTCGGGGTAGGGAATCAGTATTGCATTACAGCATTGGAGCCCACCTCTGAGGGCCATACAGGCAGCTGAAGTCTCCCTTCCTGCAACTCGGGCCTATAATGAGGGAGAGGGCCTTTAACAACCAGTATAGCCCGAGGCTGAAGTGCTGTAATCAGGGCCGGACTGGGAACCAAACCCGGCAATGGCAAGGAGCTCGGCCGGCCCCCCTGGGGGTTGGGCGTGCGGCCGAGCCGTTTGCCAGGGTGGTATTCGCCGAATTTGTTAAGGGGATGATTTTGCAGCAAAATCTGGTGGTGGAAAACCCTTCTGCTGATTTTGGTACAGGGGGCCGATATTTCAGCACTGCGGCAAACCGGCCATCTGTACCGAAAACGCGCTCCACCGGTCAAAAAACGGCTCCCACCCTTCCAGCCGACTGGGATAAAACGCCCAGTGCCTGCTACAGACAGTCCGGCCTTTGCTATAAGGCTATTACAACATTCCATTGCTGAGGGTAGAATGTTCTAAAATAAACAGGGAGAAACACAAAGAAAAGCATTGGAATGTTGGAGCAAAGGTCTATACCAGCCATTATTGGCCCTCAGCCACTTCAAAATAATCAGTGGAGCCCCCAACATTCTGATGCTCAAAATAAAATGAAGACTGACGAGTCCGCAAAAACACTCTTCATTCTGGTTGTGGGGAATGAGGGACAAAGACTATAGGCCCAGCAAGCTCGGAAAGTGGAACTCAGAGAGAAAGAAATTAGGATGGGACAGTAATGGATTGGGTGGTATTAGCCTCTGTATCTTCATTAAAATCATGACTCCTCCTCCAAAGAGGTTGGGCACGAACATCCTTTAGGGGTCTCTGGGGTCGCAGCTGTGACCGCTGGCTTGCTCCTTGTGAAAACTGTCACTGCCTTTGCAACCGCTTACCTTAGAGATGACAAAATCAGTGCCAAGAACACACTAACTCACTCTTATCAGGATCAGGGCTTCATCCACCTTGTTTTCTGCCCATTTTTTATTATAATAATGAGGTATTATATGGAATAAAAACTGTTTATTATTCACTATTAGTGTAATAAAAAAATTAAGAACCAGGAGCTAGAATGGGTCGTTCACTGGAAGCAGAGTTAAGTAAAAAGAAAATGATTTTAAATGTATGTTGGGTACATGCAAGTGAGAGTGCATTTTTGCAAGAGAGTGTATATGTGTGAGCGCGTGTGTCTGTATATAAGCACGTATGTGTGAGTGGCTGTGATGAGTGAAAGTGAGTGACGTAGTGACCGAGAATTAATGAGACTGAGAGTCAGTAAGTGAGCACGAGTGAGCCAGAGTGAGCGAGAATTGGTGATATAAATTGAGAAACTGAAAGGGAATGAGTAAGGATGTTAGGATAGATGAGTTACAATAAGTATGAGGGAGTGATGGGGAGTATGGGGGAATGTGGGGGAATCAAATAGAGTGAGTGACTGCCACTGAGTGTATATGTGGGTGAGAATCAGTGAGAGTGAGTGATTCTGAGTGAGTGAGAATACGTATCTGAGAGTATGAGTTACTGCTAGTGAGTGTAAGTGAATGAGAAATTATGAGCAAGTTAAAGAGAGAAAGTGAGCGTGAATGAGTGAGTGAGAGTAAGATTGAGTGCAAAAGAGTAAGGGAGACTGCATGAGTGAGTGTAAGTGAGTGAGAATTAATGACTGAGAGTGAGTGAGGGAGAGTGAGTGTGAGTTGAAGGTAAGTGAGCTTGAAAGAGAATATGGTGTTATGCATGCAACTTTGCAATTGGCCCTGGCATACTGATGGTAGTTCTTGGCTTACAGAGGCACCTATGGAAAAAGGCCCTCTCTGCCATATTGGAGCCAATTGTTAGCATGGCAGGTACCTATGACAAATTCCTCACACTGGCATACTAGAGGTAATACTTTCACTGGCATGCTAGAAGTAACACTTGGTGCTGGCATGCTAGAGGTTCTACCTAGCTTATGGAACCCCATGGTAAAATTCAGGTGCGGGCATACTGGAGGTCATTCATAGCATAGGGGCCCCCGTAGAAAAATTTAGGAGCTGGCATACTGGAGGAAATTCTTGGCATAGACGTGATCAGGGATAAAATGCTGGCACTGGCACATTGGAGACAAATCTTTGGCATAGGAAAGGACAAAATGCCCAGGATGGCATACTACAGGTAATTTTTGACATAAAGCTCACCTATGGTGTATGGACACCACTATTTGCAGAATTCTATCACTAGAATATTGTATGGTATTTTTAGTGTAAGCGGGCACCCATGGCATATGTTGTACATCTATGACAAAATTCTGGCACTGGCGCAATGGAGGTAATTTTTGGCATATGGATGTGCCCATAGGAAACTATGAAAAAAAAAGTGGTCGTCTTATGAGGAGCATCTGGTTTCATTGGTTAGGCACACTGTGAAAGGGTTTGAATTTTTAATGAGTGCCTTTATGTAGCCTATGCTTTTTGAGCGCATTTAGTTGAAAGTTGAACTTTAAAATTCACAGTTTGACCCCATTTTGTTTGATATACATTTCTTGGGGGTGGGGGTCATCATGCACCTCCCCCACAAAAGGTCAGGTACACTCGGTCCCTGCAATTAAGTGCAACTATTACATCTCACCACTTTGATAGATCCCCATCCACAATTGGAGGAACATAACAAATACAGGGGCATATTTGCAAGAAACAGGCGGAGCGCAGTGTTACGCAAAAATTGGTAACCCAGCGCTCTGACAGTTTAAAAACCTCAGGGATGCACTGTATTCGCTAGAATGTGGCGCACCCCTGCGTTACCCCTAGTGCTGGTGCTAAAAGGCCTGCCTAGCACTAGCGCAGGCACCCTAGAAGCATTGTGCTAGTGTGCCTGAGCTGCAGGGGCAATTGTTTATGTGCAGGGAGGGACACCTTCCTGCACATAAACAATTTTTACAGGCCATTTGGTCTATCTATGTGTGCTGCAGAATGTAGCACATGTGGAAAGAGCAAAATATAAGGAGAAATAAAACATTTCTCCTCATATCGCCTGCCAAAGACCAGGTGTTCCCTAGCGGGATTGTTGGCGCTGCCCCATTCTTTGTAAATATGGGGCAGCGCAAAAGCAATGGGTGTTGCAGCAGAACGCCCACTGCAACACCCATTGCACGCCCCTTTCACTCTAAGTGCTGCATGACCAGGGACTTTATTCACAAGGCGGCGTTAAGGCACATTAAGTTGCTTTACGCCACTTTGTAAATAAGGGAAAGGAGTTAACGCCACCAGAATGTTGGAAAAAGTGACATTCTGGTGGCGTTAAGTCCTTGTAAATATGTCCTACAGTGTCTTGATGATCAGTTGTTACTTTATCCAACAACCACTGGGGCCTGGACTTTACCCTCAAGGTTTTGTAAAATAAATACATTCATCAATACAATATAACCTAAAATTTAAAAAAGCGAATTTTTCCAACAAATTTCTCAAATCATCATAAATCAAAATGTATTAAAAATAAGGAATGATTAAAGCATGTGACATAGTTTATACGTAATGTGTGGTCTATACCAACTAATACATATGGGCATAATTACTACTGTTTTTGTTGTGTTAAATCGCTTTATTTCTCCTTATGATTTATTAATACATTTCTTGTTCCAGTATACACTAGGGAAACTATTAAATCATTACACTTTGTGGTATAAATAATTTACGTTCCCAGTGCTGTTCTGTGTTTTGAAGCTCTGCATCCTCTTCAGATGAAAACATGAAAACAAGCAATCTAACCCAGGAAAACTATGTCCCAACCCTAATGTTGGTGAAACTTCGAATATAAATGTGTCTTCTTTATTTTCTTATATTAATCATGCAGTTATAGAACTTTAAAAATGTCAACTGCTGTGATGTCATCAGGATTAAGGCTTTGTCACATCACTTCCTGGGAAGATTCAGGGGCAAAAGTCATATGATTTCACTTTCTTTGATGCCATTAAGGTCCATGGGTGAGTGATGTCACTTCAGCTACTCCAAGAATTTTGGTGACTAAACATCAATGGTTGGGGAAATCTACATTTTATAGCAAGATGGATACGTTTACATTATAGATGTTCAAAGCTTTCCACGTAAGGAGATTGTTTTTGTAAAAAACAAAAAGCTTGGTGGACAGCCACCAACACAGACCAAACTTTGATGGGAGTTCCTCTGGAGATACAGAGATCACCTCTGGGCTGCAAGGGATCTTTAAAATTGACTGCCAATAGTCCCATCAGGGTTGCAGATGTGATGCCACTCAGACTGATGAGTACCACCCACCAAATTCTAAATCTGGCCCTTAATCTGTATAGAAGAAGGTGGAAAGAATTGAGGAACTGAAAAGCTATGTGGGGAAGCAGACCCAAGAAGATGACCTGAATAGAAGAGGACTAGATGCCTAAAGTCCATGTGTGCTTTCTGAGTTTGGAGCATTTTAAACAAGATAGGGTCACCTCACAAGTGACAGTGTTAACCAAGAAGTCCAAGAACTGTATCCCTTTGGAATGGGGATCTTTGTGAAGCTGGCTGCAAAACCAGACCCCTGTAAAAAAAAAAAGAACCCATCAGAGTAGTGTGCTGTGCTACACAGTTGTGATATAATCATTGGCTATTATAAGAATATTTTTGCATTCCTTGAGCCTGCAGCCAGGATGATCAGTTTTATAAGCATCAGTGGATTGGGGATAGGTCAAAGTAAAGCCATAAGAGCTTCCACTTCCATTTCCTGTCACGCCAGATATACTGAAGGAAAAGAGGATGTGATGCCCAGATAGAAACCATCAGATGGGCATTGTTGAGGCATTGCCTGGTATTCCAATAATCCTTGCACAATCAAATGAGAGAGGGAGTCTTGACTTCAGCTAGATTTCTGTTCAGGTCGGGTTCATAGCACTTGACTGTACAAAACAAATTAATCAAAGGTGGTGTGCCAAAAGGCACACCAGATGTTGTATGACAAAAGAGAGAGACTATATGTGTACATGTAAGGGAAGACGAAAGTTCTAGTAGTGCAACTATTTGAAGTTGCCATGAAATTATTGGGGGTCTCCGGTGAGCTGGTTAAGGAACTTTGTCAGTCTCCTCAGGAAGCAACCATGAAACCAGACACATAGGGGCTCATTATGATGGTGGGTGGACATCAGTCTGCCCGCCATCATAACGGTGATGGGACCGACCGCCAGACGTGAGGCAGTCCCACTGGCCCAATTAGGATGCACCCGCCACCCTGGCCATTTACCATTGCGGACGGTGCTGCTGGCTGCAGCACCCTCTGCAATGGTAAAAGGGCATGCACCGCATTTCCCTGCACCACATGGCAGGCACCACGCGTTGCCTGCCACTTGGTGCAGGGAATTGCAGGGGGCTATCATGGGTACTCTCCAAGTGCACCCCTCCAACCCCCCGGGGCCCACAATGGGCCCCCAAAACCATTCCCGCCAGCCTTTCCATGGCGGCATCGCCGCCATGGAAAGGCCTTTCACCACCTGCATCATAATATGGCTGCCGGTGCCATATTACTGGCCCAACTCCGCCCGGCCGGCAATCGTAACGATTGCCGACTGGCCGAAAAGCTGCGGACGGACTTTGCATCCGCCGCAATACCCACCGCTATCGCAATATCGCAGGGGTATTTCACGTTACGACGGCATAACGGTCGCCACCGCCGGGTTGGCGGTGGCAATCATTACACCATCGTAATGGGCCCCTTAATCTTGGTTGGTGAGCTGGTGGCTGTGGAACTGGCATCCATGTGATATGATGCCAGAAAAAATCAAATCTGGAAAACTGCAGACAATGTCTCTTTGCTTCAAAATGTGTGTCATGTACTAGTGCCTCTTGTCTTCACTCCTTTTAGCTTTGTATGACATTAAGCAATATTGGAACTACAATTTGGCATTTTTGTAATGTTTCTTCAAAATTCTTTCAAGGGCTCCATTTTCAGTTTTGATTGCCTTTAGATATTTAGAGAACTGCCCCATCTGTATTGGTTTCTTGATAGAGGTCATTTGAAAAAAATCAGATAATGGAAGGCTATGTGTTATATTGCATTTTTATGCTGTTTGTCTTGCACAGCATTGCTCATGCATTTTATTCTAGTATGTTCATCTTCTGAGTATTGTTCCATTCTCTGCCTGCCTGCAAGGGACTACAGTGGCCAATTTGGTAGTCGGCTGCAGGACCGCAGAGGTGGAAGGACGCTGGTGGATGGGCTCTGTTGCTATTGTTCTTGTAAATAAACTCCTTCAAATAGATTCACTTGCTGAGTGACAGGATTTATTGGTGACTCACCCACAACACAAAGGTTAGGTCATTTTTGAATAGCTCTACTTATGTCATGGGGTTCTTCTGCGTTGAACCAGCGAGTAGTAGTTGAAAAGAGTTGAGGTAAAGCTTATTCCTAGGTCTTACGTCAGCGTTGATACTTGATGTAGCCACCCCTGTCAGTATGTTGGATGGTTGCGATGAAAGTTGATGGCGAGAAAGTGACTCCAGGTGATAGACAGTAGTTTCCTATGATGAATACTAGGGAGACAAAGATTGTGTTCCAGATGCTACTAGTAGAGTTGGTGAGGCCTGAGACCAGTTGGTGCAGATCCTACACTTCTTGATTTTGTAAGATCCATGAGGATACAATAGATTGTTTTCTCAAACTTGATGTTAAATACACCTAAAATGCAAAGTTTGGGGTGCTTGAGAACAATGGCAAAGAGAGAGTCCAGAAACACTTTTGTGAATGATGGCCTATGTGGATGAGTCTGCAGCTGACCACTGAAAGCTGAGAACCTGGTCAAGTCACGGAAAGTTGGTGATATGTAAGGAACACATGCAGGTGATTGCCATTCATCTCCTAGTTTTTTCTGGTGGTTCGATGTTTGGTGAAAATCTTGTTTCTATAGAGCATTACCTTATGCGGAATTGGGCTTCGTATTATCCTAGATATGTTATGAAGAGGAGGTCTAGACTGGAGTCAATGAGTAGATTGGGGGATTTAAGATGGTTCTGGTTCATGTATATGATATTGACGTATTGATGAGAATGCAGAACAGAAGGAGATTGGGGGTTGCATGGTGGAAAAGTGACCAACTGGGCAAAACCTATAAGGATGACTGATGGGTGCCCTTGGTCATTTTCCACAATACAGAGGAGTGATTTCATTGGGCTAAGGCGCTGAGGCAATGATTCTGATTGGAGGTTTTCTAGGAGAGTCCAGGTGCATGGGAACAAGGAACGTGGAAGGGAGGCAATACAAAGTGAGTGGAGAGGAGAATGGTATAGATGAAAGGTAATGTAGAAACTTAGCTGTGCCAGACATTATATTTGGTTAGGCCTCAGTAGCTAGATTCAAGCGATAAATTCTTGCAGGTCTGAGGTGGCAATCTTCTACAGTATCTTTACCATGAAAAGCAAGGTCAGTGATGTTGAAGATATTTTAAATGGTGGAAGGTACCAAGGACGGCTCTATGAGTAAGCAGTCTTGTTACCCCCATTGAAAGCTTTTGGAAATGAAGTAGTTGTAAGGTAGGCATTATTCTGTTTTGTCAGTTTAGACATAAGTATTTAAAGTAGACCTTTATTATCTAGGCAAGGAGGCAAATTTCAGAGAAGGAGTAAATTGGTTGAGATATTCCTTCTCATAGTTTGATTGATATGTTAGGCAAGTAAATATGCATACAAAGTATGATTTAGCTTTTACATATTGTTACTATGGTTACTGTTGTCATTATTATTTTATTATTAGTAGTAGTAGTAATAGTAGTAGTAGTAGTATTAATGTTGTTACGATTGTTAGTATTTTAAAACTGTAATAATGATGATAACAGATTTGCAAGATGATTTATGTCTTACAAGACCCAGCTACATATCCATAGAATAAAGCAATATAGCACAATACTTATTTTTACATAAAAATAATCATTCTACATTTTACCTTACAATTTAATTACATTTTTGCTTCATGTCAAGTGTACTTTAAGTTATACACTTTCAGTATAAGTTTATTTTGTCTAGCAAAAATACACAAAAGTAATCATGTCCTTTTGTATTTTCTATTTCCCAGTTTGCACTTCAATTCATTCTCCAATCAATAGGCAAATTTATAATTGCACACTCTAAAGTTTGCACTCACTCTGTGTTGTGTGCAACAGAGAAACCATGCACAAGTCTACACATGCAGGAAGAGAAGGTTCCCGGGTGTATTGTCTAGTTGATGGGAACAGCAGTGCCTGCCCTGAAGGGCAATCTGCCATTTCAGTGTTGCATCCATTTCATTGACCTTTCTGGGATCCAACTGGTTTACTGACTTAGACCTCTGCCATGTATATGTGGCATCTGCAGTAAAAGATCTTGGTTGGGGTGCCGTTGATATTCTTTGGTGGTATCCAAGGATTTACATATTCTGTCATCAGGGGGTTTACCTTCATATATACCTCTAACATACAGACTTTATTAGATGAATTGCAGTCCTTCAAACTGGTACTGGTTTTGAAAGAAGAGACTATCAAGTAAGGCGGCGTGTCATCCATTTTAGGATGGATGTGCACCTGAGAGTGCTTCTGGTAGTAGTTAATGGTGACAGGATGGAGCTTCGTAGTATGCTGCTGGTCATATCAAGAGGTTTGAGGAGTCTTGGAATTTAGCTGGGTAAGTTGGTATCTATTTATCATGCGGTAGGGAAACAATTGCTGGATGATGCTGTTAAAGCTTTTTCTTGTGGGCATGTTGATGTGCAGACCCTGGTAAATCAGTAGAAGCTGAGCAGTCAAGAAGAACAAGGATACTGCAGTAATTTGTTACCCCCACAAAAATACAGTGTCAACATGATTATTGAGGGACTTCCTCTAGAAAAAGTGTCCCACATCGACTATCTTAGGGTGAGGCTAAGCTACAGCCCAACATGGGGCCGCAGTTGGAAAAAAGCAAAGTCATACTCCAACAGAAAGCCTCTGCAATAGGGAGAAAATACAGGGCCGCATCAGGAGGTGCGATGTCCCCTGTTCTTACGTTACATCACCATCACCATCAGTGATATATGGAGGAGAGCTATGGGGCTATGCTACCTTGGTGTCCCCAACTAAGAATGAAAATAAGTTCATTAAGGACTTATTTAAACTCCTCCCAAGCTCGACCATTACCCCACTACGACTAGACCAAGCACCTAACACTATACACCTAACAGTCCTAATAAAACATTGTTATATTAGATCAGGTTATGGTCTACGCAAGAATTAGGAACCTATAGGTATTGCGTTAGAGACCTAATAGGTGTTGATTGGTCAGTGTGCACTCCATGGCTGAAGAACATGAAAGAAATATCACCTAGAATAGGCATGGATGAATTATGGGCATCCCCTGAGTCGATTGTCAAGGGTGTTGCACAAAAACCAAAACAGTTATACTGGGAGGCAGTCATACCCAGATAGCATCTTGACAGGCCAGTTCTTGAAATCATAAGTGTGTCAGAGGCCTTGAACCCTACATGGACAGAATATATCCTTTCCAGTCCAAACGTTTATATGTTCAGTTTAGATGTGGGCTTCTACCCCTGAGAAGTCACACTACGAAATGGACCAATGTGCCTTTCCATCCTAAATATTGTCCTTACTGCCCTTCTGTCAAAGAATCGGAGGTCCATTTTATGTTTTACTGCCCTTTATATAGGTTCATTCGAAAGAAATGGCTTATAGCTGTATGCAAATGTGTAGTCCTGAGACATTATTGGGAAGCCATGAGACTCTTCAAGAGTGACACTAGTACACAACTAGCCTTTGCGGTATCTCGGTACCTGAATTGTGTGTGGAAACTAAGAAAGAAGGCTATAGATAATTTTTAACTATGATAGTTAAATTGTTGAACAAAACATAAACAGGCGGTCTAGTGACCTCTTCTTTTTCTCTTTATTCCCAGGATATTGATTGATGCCATATTTTTATGAATTGTTTTTAGATTGACATATGAACATGCGTTATACGTAACTATATGATATCCTTTCTTTTTAGACTGTTTGTTGTGCAAGAGGATACATTCTTACTTTATAAGGAAATAGAATTATTATATAGCAATGATATGGCTATGATCGATTGCATTAATAATGATTTGTTTGCTGCTATTTTTCCTTTTTAAGATTATTTTATCTGCATCTCCCCATGTGCAATAATTATGTATGTATGATGATTTTTCCTATTAACCTTATTTATGTAAACTTTTTATGCCTTGGTTGCCGAAATAAAAGATATCTATCTTGTTATTGGTGATTTGGAGTTTGTCATTACCTAATGGATGCTTGCTGTTTCAGTGCTGCCTTTTGGTCTGAAGCCTGATTGGTAATTCCACAGGATGCAGGTCTTGATTTTCTCATGCAAGTAGGTGGTGTTGGCCATCTCAATGATCAAGCCCTGGAACAGAAGATGAGTGATTGGATGGTAAATTTGCAAAATGTCAGGGATCAAAGTTGTCCTCTTGATTGTGCACATTTAATATTGGAAAAATATGTAATTTGTTCATTCCTATCACCTTAGTATTCTGCTCAGTCTGACTCCTTTTACTTTTTTGTTTTCTTTTGAAACCTTGTTAACATTATTGTGGCATATAATGTTTTGAATAGCAGTTTAGTGCAAAGCACCAGATTAGCACGATAAAATTACTAACAATACATTATTGATAGTTCAAGTTCCTTGGGGGGAATTTGGGTCCTAATTTTAAGTTTGGCAGACAGAGTAATCCACCACAAATGTGGCAGAGGCCCCATTCCACCAAAATGACTGTCTGCATACTCTGTTTAGAGTTGGACAGACCGTCATGGTTTCGCTCGCGGTGTTCCTGTTGGCTCCACCTGTCGAAAGCTTAAATCATGATCCGAGGGACATGGGGCGGTTGGTGTAAGTGCATCAGACCAGCTGCCCTACTTAGAGCAGACTGCCTGATACATTACTCTTTCTCTTCAGGACCACCATCCTATTTCTGGTAGTCCCAAGAGAACCAGTAAAGTGTCAATTAACTCCCCAAATTTTAACATTTGGCCTTGGAGTCCCTCTGCTACTGGCCTCCAAGTCAAAGGATGATCACTCTGCCCTATTTGTGGCAGGTGACTGCCACTCTTTTTCCCTATCAGACTGCCATACAAGGCATGGTGGTTGCTAGTGTGGAAAATGCACAGTTTCCATCAGTGCAGGAAGAAACCTCACTGTGTGTCAGGGTCATTATTATTTTGTCTTCAGAAAACAACAAAAAAACTTTGCTGAATGGGCACACCAAACATGGCACTCACTCTATAAAGATCAGTTCATTCAATAGAGTCACCACAGATACAGATCCATTAAAAACACAAAGATTCCAGCTTTTATTTAGAGATCTCTAAATATGATGGGCAGTCCTCTACTAAGGAAAAGAAGGACATGAACCTGCGCTGAACTGGCAGGCTTGTGCTGCACCAATCAGACTCTAACATTCTAAGTGAACCAAAACAAACAGTTAGAATCCCATATTCAATTGCATTTTTATAGGATATAAAATTGAGTTAACACAAATATCAAGCCTCGTTGGGTATTAAGCACTATGATAGTGTTTCTGGTCAATTTTCAAATGTGAGGGAACTGGATTTGCCCTGAAACAGACTTAGAGAATACGAGGAATAGGGAATGCTTTCAAGTATCTGAACAATTATTCTCTATGATGCAAACAAATCCTGGGCTTGAACATCATAGGTCCACGTTAAGTGGACACGACTGGTCGCTCGCACTCCAGTCTACCAGACCCAACATGACGGACAGCATCACATCCTCCACCTCCAGATTCAATGATTGCATTTCCCATTCATTGGACCTGGTTCTACCTGAAATAGTGTAATTCCACCCAGCAGGGACAGAAATCCCCTTGGTTTAATGCCAGTTTATTTCCCTTAAAGAAAGAATGTAAGAGTCTTGAAAGACGTTGGAGAAAGTCTTATTACAATGTTAGTAAGGCTAATTGTAGGAGGGCAATTAGGAGCTGTCTTGCGTAAATAAAAGTCTCTCAAACTGCCTATTTTGCCACCAAAATTGAGGAATCAGCTAATTCCCCTGAGGATATTTTTCAGACTCTCAAGAACATGCGATGACTTGGCCTCCTTTTTTCATGAAAAGATCCTTAACCTCTACACTCTATTTTCTGCCGGTACTACTTCTGAGGAACCGTTAGGCAGTGATCATCTTTTAGTGCAGTCTGAGAGAACTCTCAAGGCTCTCCCCAACCTTACAGTGAGCCTGCTCACCAACCGTCTAAACGCATTTAAATCAGGTTCCCCGCTTCACCCTGCCCCACTACAAATCCTTTGTCAAAGGCTGGACAGCATTGCCTCCACTTAAGTGGAGCTATTGAACCTTTCCCTTTCCAGACGGCAGGCTTCCCTGCAATGGAAGCATGCAGTGGTTAAGCCTCTCCTAAAAAAACTGGGCTTGATCTCCTCTGCCCCAGCACTTCTCGCTGTTACCAGGCCCCTCAAAGCTTCTGGAAAAACATGTCAACAAACATTTGTCCACCTAGCTTGAGTCCAACGAAATCCTCCATTCCATTCAAACGTGATTTAGATCTCAGCATAGCACATAAACAGCTTTAGTCGAGGAACTCCCTGTTGGGCAAAGGAGGCTCAGCAGTCATTATTCTATTAGATCTCAGTGTGGCCTTCGACACAGTAGACCACGCAATACTCGTGCATTGGATATCAAGAGTGGATGTCATTGGCCATGCCCTGAAGTGGCTTTCCTCTTTTCTGAAGGACAGATCCTTCAAGGTGCTAGACCAATCCTTGTACTCTCACACTCTTCCCCTGTGCTGTGGAGTGCAACATGGGGTCTTACCTTAGTCACAACCTTTTCAATATTTATATGTGTCCTAATGTAATCAGTGATGTCACTGACCATGTCATGAGTGATGTAATATGCAAGGTCATAAGTAGTACATTGCAGGGTAAGTTATAACTGCTGAATGTATATGGTTGTGTACATATGAAATCTGAGCCTAACTATAACATCCCTGTAACCTTTAGTTTTCTGAGTTAATTGTTATGTTTTTTAATGCTGTTTCCTAACTATAATGTCCTAGTAACCTTTGTTTTTTTGTGTGAATTCAAAGTTTTTTAAAATGTTATTTCCTAACTGTAACATTTGAGAGTGGGTGTGTGAGTGGCTATATTGGTATGTGAGTGTGTGTGTTTGTGGCTTTATGGGTTGGTGAGTATGTGTGTGAGTGTCTGTATGGGTTTTAAGTGGGTGTGTGAGTGGCTGTCTGGGTCTGTTATTAGGTATGAGTGTTTTGTGGGTGTGTGAGTGGGTGTGTGACTGGCTGTATGGGTCAGTGACTGAGTGTGTAAGTGTCTGTATGGGTGAATGAGTGGGTGTGTGAATAGTTTTGAGGGTGTGTGAGTGGTTGTGTGAGTGGATTTGTGAGTGGGTGAGTGGGTGTGTGATTAGCTGTGTGGGTGTGAGTGGTTTTGTGAGTGACTGTATGGGTCTGTAAATGGGTGTGTGAGTGGCTATGTGGTTGTGTGAGTGGGTGTGTAAGTAACTGTATTGGTCTTTGAGTGGGTGTATGAGTGGTTTTCTGGGTATATGAGTGAGTGTGCGAGTGACTGGGTGTGTGAGTGTCTATGTGGGTCTGTGAGTGTATGTGAGAGTGGCTAAATGGGTGTGTGAGTGGGTGTCTGAGTGTCTGTGTGGGTGTGTCAGTAGCTGTGTGAGTGACTGGGCCAGAATGCAACCTCAGCTGCACTTTTATCCAACAAGAATCCACAGTTTAGCACAAAATGTCCAACCAAGTGGAGTACTTTGCATTGGCCAATACGTATGTGCTACCTCATTGGGTAAATGTCTAGTGCATAATCTACACTACAGCTGCTTAAGGAACCATGAAGAAATGTCTCCAGTGACCTTATGTGTATGTAATTTCGGCCTTGGTAGAGAAGACAACACTACTTCAAAGAGGAGAATCTACACCAAACAAGGGTACTGCCTCTTAACTTTATGAAGTAAGTGCTTCTTTGTTTGTTGAAGATATCCTCGAATTCCTCTGCATGAAGAATGCCTCACCAAAATCAGCAGAAAACGCGCTGAGGGGTCTTTTGGTAAAATGTCCATCAATGTGGGAAAAGTCAGGAAGACCTTTGCATGCTACTAAGGAAAACAGGGCAGGCCAAACGGGCGGATTTTGTAGATGATTTTGGACATTGGCATACTCAGGGTATTTAAAAGAAGAACTAGGAGGTTTTTCAGCGTGGAATACGAGAGGAAACATACTTGCTTTGCCTTCACCAAGCCCAAGAAGTTAGAATCATTTGTGCTTTACAGAAGCGGAGCTTCAACTGGGGCACCTGCTTTGTTTACATATGTAAGTGCTTCTCGTAAAGGTTTAATTTCTGTGAAATGACTACCTAACTGGAGTACGTTCTACTCGTTAATTGGTAAGTGCGACCCAATTGGGTAAATGTCTACTGAGTATTCTATTACATAAGGGGAGGGGGGGCCACACAGCCCCCCTCCCTGGGCCGATTTCGGCTGCAGAGACCCCATCCTCGCGGATCCAGCCTCTTGATGCTGGGTGCCTTGGAGCCCACCCAGGACACCCAGTGTGCAGCATTGGGGACTGCAGGGGGAGCCTCAATGCCCCCATGGTCCCTGCCAGCTCCCTGACCTGAGTGGGAGCCAGTGGGGCAGGTGTAAGGTAGCAGGTGCAGGACCTGTTATTGCATGTCCAAAAAGCCACGGTTCAGAAATGTTGACACAAGCAAGACTCACACTCTACAGAACTGATCTCCAGTAATGTTTATTCGGCAACGCGTTTCACCCGCTCGGGGGCTTATCAGAGCCTGTAAAGATACAATGTGCCCAACCACCTTTAAAGAAATATCTAGAGTCAAGACATAGATATAGAAGAAATTCAAAGATTAAAGCAAACAGTGAGTGTTATACAAATGGCCAGCATCAGTCAACATAATGCATAATTTCAGTAAAGTGTTAATTGTTAAATACATATGTCAATTAAATACTCTTAAAGCAAAATCTACAATTTTAGATTCGGGAAAGAGCAAATAGGCCCACAATTGGCTGGCGCTGTGTTCCATAGTTCATATATTATTTATTTGTCAAAAATCGTATACACTATAATGCCCTGCGGCCTACAGTAAAAACAAAAGTCCCGACATAACATAAAGAGACTAGGTAAGGTGGGGAAGTAAATACCCCCAGTTAATGCAACAAAAAATATATCGAAACTTTAATGTGGTGGAGAAAAGCAGGTGAAAATCCACCGGAAATGTAATTCCAATACCACCCCATAATATTATACATTTTGCCAAGTGGCTAGCGATGTTAACAACAAACTCTATACATTTCATAAATACACCGCAGCGCCCTGCGTAGGGGGATGGGATATGGTTGCATTCCAGCCAGGTGGCTATATCAACTATCCCCACGGCCTAACTCCAATCAACAAAGCAAAACTTTTTCTGAAACACTCGCAAATCGTGCATCTTATCTCTTGCCATCTAAAAAAGTCAAAGGCTCACTAACTTAAAAAAACACTACTACAAAAAGAAAAAAAAATGTCACCCGCAAAGGCATATAGTAAAAATTCTCGTCTTAGCTCCTGGGATGTAAAAGGTACTAATTAGATTCTAATGCAACAAGGGTTTGCATATCTGGTATGGTGAGGAAACCCAGCAGAAACTGAGGTACACTAATATCATATACCTCCAAAAAGTGTGGGGGGGGGGGGGGGTACACACTTGGCCAGAGGCTGCTGTGTACTTCGTATGTGTGTATTAAAGCAAAAATATTTAATGAACAAAATATGAAGGCAATTTGCAAGAATTTACAAGATATCTGGATTAGGTACAATCTTATGGGTGCATCTCGAAAAATGAAACCTAATAAGCCTTTCCTAAGACCCACCTTTCCAGCGCCTACCATGTACCATTAACAGCTAGCCAAGTCATCAAAAAATTATCCAGTCTTGAAAACAAGGCTGTAAAGAAAAGAGCAATGTTAAACCACCTGCTGTTGGCAAGTATATTTGTTGTATCTTTAGAAAAGCAGCCGTATTTGACAACACTCAATAACACCCAAAATCGACAACTGTTTATGATGGCATGGGGCCTACCTCTTGGTGCCAACTTAGCTACATGGAAACACATCTTGCCAAATATATTTTCCTAAATGAAAGAAAATCGAAAACACTTAGCATAATTTTTTTTCTGACCATATGATCATCAGACGGATCTGTAGAATGAGATATCTTACCTTTAAATTGAGAGACAGAGGATTTATTTGTATTCAATTTTTTTTATTGCATTTTATGAGTAAGTGTGTGGAATAATACACTGTCCACACGAAAATAAAAAAGAAACTTAAATGCAGGATATCTGTCCACAGGAATAAAATAGGATTAAAAAGACAACACTTTGCATGAGGCATCTAATAATGAAAAAATTAATAATTATATGTTATTATTATTTTATTGTTAATATTAATAATAACAACAACAATACTAATATAATTATAATAAGGTTAGGAAGAAGAAGAAGAGTGATTAAAACATTAGGAACAGGACCTACAGAATTTGCACCATTATCGGTAAATACAATTATCATGTTGCTATGTACTTTTCTCAAGATCAAACATTGCGTCTTACTGGCAGGGAATGAAACAAGCAATAATGTGTATGCACAAGTGAGCTATTGACATGGACGAGATGAGGGTTTTTAAATTATGATGCAATCTTAGCACAATATTTGAGGGCGGTGGTCTTTAGCTGGCACTTTTTTGCCTTGTTGGGGACTCTGAATCTTTCAGATAAGATAGTCCTTGACTAGGTTTAACTACGTATTGCACTTTTAATATTTTCTGTCATTCTGCATGGACACCTTGCTTAGCTGCTAATGATGGGCAAAGTAGTGAATCAGAGGTATTGCTGAATCAACTTACATTGACATATTATGTGCATGTATATATCACAGTTTCCTTACAGTAACTACATTGCTTGGCGTCTCACAGTTTTGAATTCAATTAATTGGGATCCAAACACTTATATGAAGAAAGTGCATATTAGTCTGGGTGAGTAGCGCTGGGAATCCCAGGGACCGTATTACGGTAAAGGCGCATTTTCATTTTTTGCGCCAGGGGAACCTTTAAAAAGGTGTGCCCAGCGCAATGAAAATGAGCCTTATCGCCATGAATGCCCTGCCCTGTGGGCAGCAGCAAACACGTGCTTCCCTGAGGGCCGCGCATTCCTGTGACAAACAAAACGGCTGCTTTAAAGCCGCTCCATGTTTATACCTGCCTGCAATTTTAAGGGGTTTAGAGATCCCATTCCAGGCGGGTGCAGTCACTGAGTGCGCCCACCTACACGGGGATACCCCAGAAGGATGCTCTGGGGGGCGCACTGTCAGTGCACCTGTTGACAGCTTCTTTATCTTTGCGCATGTAATACGGCGCGGGTGCAGAGGCAAAAGGATTCCGTTATTTGCATGGGGCCAGGCCCCCATACAAATGAGGGAGCGCCCCCTGAAGATAGCGTTGGCGCTTTATGTGCGCCAGTGGTGTTGCAGAAGAGACAGCACAAGTGTCTGTGGCCCCTTCTGTAATACCAAAGTGCCTCGGGGACGCGCAACGTGGGCGCAAAGGCCCATTGCACCCAGGGGCACTCTCTGTAATACACTCCTCGGTGTACATCCCCATTGTGAAGCCAGGGATGTGCAATTTGCACACAGAGTGTTTTGCAAACTCCTGCGATGCCAACTATTTACTAATAGATCACATGACCAACTGTACATTCTCGAAGGTTGCAAAATTACATGCCTAATGAATAATTAAGTAGGTCACAAGTTGTGACCTTAGTTGACTATCTGCAAATGCAGTGATGAATGCCTGCAACCGACATTAGAAATCCGTTTATGCATTTACTTTCGAAAATGGGAAACATTTATTTTAAAAGCAGCACACTCTATTAAAGGCTGCTTAAAAATATATTTCCTGGTTTAGAAGACATCATGTGGAAAAGACAATGATCTACTAGATCACAGCCTTTTTTCCTCGAGAACACTGACATGATTCCCAAAGCTCTCCCTTTATGAATCACATACTGCCCCTGTTGTGTGGCATTTTAGGCTCTGAGTAAATTTTCCCGATTCATGGCCTTATATAGGTCCAATTCATATTGCCCTTATGTAGGCATAGAAATCTAGCCCTTATTTAGACATAGCCCATGCAGACCAAATACAGGCATGGCTACTTCCACCCGTAACAAACGTCACAACGATTTCTTGGAAAATCGGCTTAAGCAGTTAGGGAACTTCCCCTTGCTTGAATATTGATTTGTCCAAGAACTCACGTACTTTACAAAGAACGACTATTCCCTAGATGTTCTTTCCTGACGTTATTATGCCCAACTTTACGTCAAACTATGGCATTCCTAGAAATCTTCAAGGTATAAATATACCTACACTTGCTCTAGCAAGACACAGTGGTTCGGAGCAGTTTGACTATCTACTTGCCCGACGCAGCTCGCTACAGCAAGTGCCGAAGGAAGCCGGCCCTCCAGCTGACGCATTGATCAGGAAGCTGTCCCTTCTCCTGCAGAGAATCCAGCTCCAGTGTTTCCAAGCTCCCCTTGCGGGGTGTTGGGAAATCGAGTCCTGAGACAGAGATACCAGCCCTCCTTCATTCTAACCCAGGTATGGAGCTGATTAGAACCTAGGAGAAATCTTGGATGGATTCTTGGCAAATAAAACTAAACCTCTGCTACACAATACTTACTTCTTCCCGCTTACTAGACCTAGGTTAGGTACATTGGGGTAGGTGTATTTTGGACGCACCAGTTGAGTATTTTAGTCGCTGTTATTTATGTATGTATTTTTATATGGCTTAGAAACCATACAATGCTCTTACAGTAATATTTTATAATATTGTTCTCGCTGTACGCATTATACTTTGCAGTCTGCATTACGATTGTAGCATTTCTCTTGCATGAGAAAGAAGACTGTTCAATAAACCCTTTTTATTGAAAACACCCGTCTATCTACTTCTCTGCAACTCTGTAGAAACGAAGCATGCACGATTGACTGAGTGAAATACTTATCTATTGTTTCTATGACTCTAGAGATATATTTCCTATTCTTGGGAAACAAAGTTGTCATGTTTATGCGGTTGTCAGAAACTAATCCCTTCTTGTGAATTCAATAACGTTTCTAGTGACCTCTGAGCTCGCCGGCATTCACTATTAAGTTTAATATATTCGATAGAGACCTAGTCGACCTCAGTCCTACGTCTAATCTATAGGATATATTATATATATATATATTATTCCAATGCGCAGAGTCTATTGGGAATATAGGAACCACACTAAACCCTAGCGCAGGGGTCACTAACTGATCAAATGTTTGCAACCAAAATTGTGGTCACAAACCATTTATATATCTATTTCCAGCTTGTAAATAGGAGGACTGATTTGCATATAGCCATGTCTGAACTGGGGTGGCAGAGTGGGCTAAAGAACGGTGATGGATCAAACCCAGATCTTTTGACTGGGTGTGAGTGTTTGATTGGCTCAGATGCTCCGTCCATCACCACCCCCTTTTGTACCGCTTTGGCCGCCATAAGTGTGGCAGGGTATGCTCAGACGTGAGTCCTTTGCTCACTTTGCCACTGGATTCAAGCAAGCCGGACTGAAGACGGCTGGAATGCCAGAAACCGGTCCTCGGAAGCTTGTTTCCGGTCCAGGGAAGGCATAGCTTGGCGGTTCGGGCTGGACTGTTCCCATGAGGCACAGGGTCAGACTGATTTGCATATAGCCATGTCTGAACTGGGGTGGCAGAGTGGGCTAAAGAACGGTGATGGATCAAACCCAGATCTTTTGACTGGGTGCGAGTGTTGGTTCAGATGCTCCGTCCATCACCACCCCCTTTTGTACCACTGTAAATAGGAGGGTACACAACTTAAAACCCCCTTCCTATTTGGGACATGGAAGGGCCACAAAACCCTTTTACGAGTGGGACAGATATTCCTAACACATAAAGGGCTTTTGTAAATTGCCATAAAGCCATTTTGCACATGCAAACATTGTGATTTTGTAAATCGCAATGTCTGTGACCACAAAAGGCATTGTACTTTTGGTCTATATTTTCAATAATATTTTGATGCAAGCTTCGCTTGTCTTGTAACCTGTGGATTTCGGTGCCATCATACTGTATGATTTGTGAAAATATGAATAGGTTGTGAACTCTCAACCATTTGTTTTACACATTCTACCTGGGTGCACTAAGGGAGTTTATCATATATGTCTATTACATGTGTGTTTTTTTTGGCATTATCTTGGAGACGCCTGTCTATCATTGATCAGGTGGAAAGACAAGTTGAAATATAAAACTCAACACTCAAATATCACTACCAACCTGTGCATAGGTTGGAGTACGGAGCGTGGAATCCTCCACCTGTCACATTATCAGGGTGGTGGCTGGCCCAACAGGTACAAGGATAATTATTGTACAGTGAATCCTGACAAATGTATATATATGGCAGCATAGCACGGAAAAATAAAAAGAAATCACACAAAACAAGAGGAGTTTGTTCCCTTTCTGGTTCTGGGTGCAGTGAACCGGCGGAGTACTGAGTATATATATATATATATATATATATATATATATATATATATATATATATATATATATATATATATATTACACTGCTGTCCTCGCATAGCCAGAATCTCTCTGTGATTTGGTCCAGCAGTCCGAGGGGACTTGAGGAGGAACTTTGGGACACGGAGGTTTCATTTATAAGTCCCACCATACGAGGCTGTAAAGGACATTGGAGCGGACATTGATAGACTGTCTGCACCCACACCACCGGCCCAGCTGCAAGACCATGTTGCATGCTGGGAGTTGAAGTCTCTACATACCCACGTGACTTCCAACAGGTGAGCCAACGCTTAAGGGGAGGAGTACAATGTCGACTGCAGCACTCGCAAAACAGCCTTGATGGAGATATGCGTGACTTTGTGTTGGGGCGTAAGCACTGAGGAAGGCTTGTGTTAAGCCGAAATGCATTTGCTGCTGCCAACTGATACCACCGAGAAATAAAGGGCTTCCACATGACCCCCCTCTGGCCTCCGCGCTTCTCTTTTTAAGGGAAGTGGTTTGTGTATATTTTCGCGCCAAGCCAGGAGCGCTTACGGATGGCCCTGCTGACAAGAAGACACGAACGAGACTGGCACCGCGCTGCTTGCAGTGCAGTTTTTTGCTCGAGGGATCGAGATAGTTTGTTGTCCACCAAAGCAACAGGAGAAGGAGTGCAAAAGGTGGTACTTACCCCGGGACGCTGTGTGCTTACACTGCTGTCCTCGCATAGCCAGAATCTCTCTGTGATTTGGTCCAGCAGTCCGAGGGGACTTGAGGAGGAACTTTGGGACACGGAGGTTTCATTTATAAGTCCCACCATACGAGGCTGTAAAGGACATTGGAGCGGACATTGATAGACTGTCTGCACCCACACCACCGGCCCAGCTGCAAGACCATGTTGCATGCTGGGAGTTGAAGTCTCTACATACCCACGTGACTTCCAACAGGTGAGCCAACGCTTAAGGGGAGGAGTACAATGTCGACTGCAGCACTCGCAAAACAGCCTTGATGGAGATATGCGTGACTTTGTGTTGGGGCGTAAGCACTGAGGAAGGCTTGTGTTAAGCCGAAATGCATTTGCTGCTGCCAACTGATACCACCGAGAAATAAAGGGCTTCCACATGACCCCCCTCTGGCCTCCGCGCTTCTCTTTTTAAGGGAAGTGGTTTGTGTATATTTTCGCGCCAAGCCAGGAGCGCTTACGGATGGCCCTGCTGACAAGAAGACACGAACGAGACTGGCACCGCGCTGCTTGCAGTGCAGTTTTTTGCTCGAGGGATCGAGATAGTTTGTTGTCCACCAAAGCAACAGGAGAAGGAGTGCAAAAGGTGGTACTTACCCCGGGACGCTGTGTGCTTACACTGCTGTCCTCGCATAGCCAGAATCTCTCTGTGATTTGGTCCAGCAGTCCGAGGGGACTTGAGGAGGAACTTTGGGACGGAGGTTTCATTTATAAGTCCCACCATACGAGGCTGTAAAGGACATTGGAGCGGACATTGATAGACTGTCTGCACCCACACCACCGGCCCAGCTGCAAGACCATGTTGCATGCTGGGAGTTGAAGTCTCTACATACCCACGTGACTTCCAACAGGTGAGCCAACGCTTAAGGGGAGGAGTACAATGTCGACTGCAGCACTCGCAAAACAGCCTTGATGGAGATATGCGTGACTTTGTGTTGGGGCGTAAGCACTGAGGAAGGCTTGTGTTAAGCCGAAATGCATTTGCTGCTGCCAACTGATACCACCGAGAAATAAAGGGCTTCCACATGACCCCCCTCTGGCCTCCGCGCTTCTCTTTTTAAGGGAAGTGGTTTGTGTATATTTTCGCGCCAAGCCAGGAGCGCTTACGGATGGCCCTGCTGACAAGAAGACACGAACGAGACTGGCACCGCGCTGCTTGCAGTGCAGTTTTTTGCTCGAGGGATCGAGATAGTTTGTTGTCCACCAAAGCAACAGGAGAAGGAGTGCAAAAGGTGGTACTTACCCCGGGACGCTGTGTGCTTACACTGCTGTCCTCGCATAGCCAGAATCTCTCTGTGATTTGGTCCAGCAGTCCGAGGGGACTTGAGGAGGAACTTTGGGACACGGAGGTTTCATTTATAAGTCCCACCATACGAGGCTGTAAAGGACATTGGAGCGGACATTGATAGACTGTCTGCACCCACACCACCGGCCCAGCTGCAAGACCATGTTGCATGCTGGGAGTTGAAGTCTCTACATACCCACGTGACTTCCAACAGGTGAGCCAACGCTTAAGGGGAGGAGTACAATGTCGACTGCAGCACTCGCAAAACAGCCTTGATGGAGATATGCGTGACTTTGTGTTGGGGCGTAAGCACTGAGGAAGCCTTGTGTTAAGCCGAAATGCATTTGCTGCTGCCAACTGATACCACCGAGAAATAAAGGGCTTCCACATGACCCCCCTCTGGCCTCCGCGCTTCTCTTTTTAAGGGAAGTGGTTTGTGTATATATATATATATATATATATATATATATTACCTACTGGCAGTCGCCAGTAGGTAGTTATAGTTAGGATTGTTTTCCATAGGAAATCCGCAACATTCTATTGGGAATACCTTTGGCGCCGAATGAGGGATCTGCCTGTAATTTTCCTTAACTTTGCCTTGCTGCGCTCCGCTCCTTCCCTGAAAGTTTCGGGGGGATCTGTCAAGCGGGGGCCTAGATAAAAGGGGGGTCCCAAAACGTGTTTTCCCCATGTTAATTTCCATAGGGCGGTTGGACTCACTTTTAGCCCGAACAGCTGAATGGATTGCCACCAAACTTGGCAAAATTGTAGGGACTGGTACCCCGATGTGCCTTTGCTATGTCTCAAGATATATGCTCCAATGGTTTTTACGAAAATTAACTTTGAAAAAATATATATTGGGCTACATTGGGCTATATATATGTTAGAGCCCAAATGTAGCCCAATGTAGCCCAATGTAGCCCAAAGATGGCCACCAGAGACAAAAAAAAACAAATGTAGCCCAAATATCAGCCAGATGTAGCCCAACTATAGACCAATGACAGAATGTCCCAGAGTGTTCTAAAGAACAACTAGAGCGCTAACAGTCTTACTCATGACAAAAGTATGGGACACCTGAAGTCATCTTGATTGGAATAAAGTGTTGACACTTAAAACATTTAATTTGCAAAGGAACAAAATGAGGGGGTTCATTTTGCCATAGAAATTATGATTAGTGCTGAAGAAAGAAAAATTAGGGCACATTTTGAGTGACTTCTCAAATCCTCTTATATTTCATTAAAAAAATTCTGATATGCAGTCTCCCAAGATGGCCACCAGAGACAAAAGAGTCCAAATGTAGCCCAAATATCAGCCAGATGTAGCCCAACTATAGCCCAATGACAGAATGTCCCAGAGTGTTCTAGAGAACAACTAGAACGCTAACAGTCTTACTTATGACAAAAGTATGGCACACCTGAAGTCATCTTGATTGGAATAAAGTGGTCTCAACACAAAGGAGCTTAGGGGGATAGGACAGGGTTTTAAACAGGCAGCCCCCCACTCACTACAGTAACAACTATCATGTGCCTGTCCCTATAAAATCTAGGGGTAAAGCCCTGATTATTTCTTTAAACCGTGTAATTTAAACAGTGGGTACACTACAACCTTCTGTTTAGTAGTGCTATTAGCAGTCACTATTTCAAAGCATTAATAATGATTTAAAAACAAAGTGTGTGTGTGCAAACCCCCATGTGTTAATCTAACTCATACCTCTACCCTTCTCTAGTGAAAAAAGGAGAGGGAAGGTTGGCAGTGCCTCACGGGAGCAACACCCGGTGGAGGATATGGCAGACTGGTACTCGTCTGGATCCTCACTTTCTCATCATCAGCAACTGCCAACCTGCAAAATAAAGGGGATAAAGGCTGTGCAAAAAAGAAAAAACTCTCTGTGTTAGTGTAAGTGACCCAGTAGCGGTGGAACCTACCTCCTGTATATGAGGTCTGGTCCCCCTTCAGTAAAAGGAACTAAGCTCTACTAGCAAACTCCAAACTTTATTCTATGCTGTATGCCCGTTCTAATTAAAAACAACCAACATGTTTCATCGCCAAGATTACTTTACCGGGGATTTCATCAGGGTTATATTGGGTCAGCGTGATTCCTGCACGTCTTGCTTCTCCCTTTATTGTACCTGTAGAAACACATGCGATATAAAAACACACACACTTACATATATTCACTGTGTCTCGAGTAAAATAAATGTCCGCAAAGCTCTTGGTCATGTTTTTACCAACTATACATTACCAGGTAGCCTTGAGTGGTATAGCCTACCAGGCTCCCGTGGAAGAATTGAAGTGATGGTACCCTTTGACCTTTACTGTGTTCCATGCACCGCCCTTCGGTCGTTATCTAGAGGAATGAATGCACGTTAAGACACCAGACATTGAACTCCAAAATAGAGCTACAGAAACGCCCCTCGTTTATAGCCAGATGCTAGGACTATAACTCGCTCTGTATTTATGTTAGTAGCCCCAGAAGGATGCCTGTCCCAGGTGTATGCATATTGCTTAGTGTTCCCTCAAATGATTTCATTATAGTTGCTACGGGCGTAGTTCGTCATTTGTACAAGATAAAGCTCATCTCAGAACCCAGCCAGTGCCCACACATTCAGTACTACAGAGCCCGTATTACCGGTCCGGTCTCAAGGTAGTTTAACACCTCGGCCCCTTGTCCACCCCTTCTGAGCCAATCGGGGGCCGTATTCCAGACGTGTTGCCGATCAGGTCTTAGCCTTCGAGTAAAATCACGGAGACAATCCTTACCGTGTGATCGTGCAAATGTGGCCTCCGCTCACCCTGCCGCTTCGGAGTGCCTGTACGCCTATCTATTTCAAAGAAACGTACCTCGGCCCGCCCCAGTCACGTGTGTCCGGTCCTGATGCAGCACGTCACTGATGTCTATGTCGTGAATGGCGGCCATCTTAGAGTGGGGAAAAAAACCTTCGCCGGAGCATATCCCTCACACTAGAAGGCACTCAAGGTCATTAAATTTAAGTGTACCTCGGCTGTGTTCCTGATCTACTCGGATGTTATATGTACTATTATTCCTCCTTAGATGTTTAAGACCGGAGTTGGTGGATTAACCACTAAATGGTTGCCCCGCCACTCTCCTGAATTTAGGACAGGAATAAGCTTGAAAGTAGTGACGTATTTAGCCTCCCATATCGTGGTGTAAATTAATATGTACTCATGGCATTACTACTCAATACCCCTCAAGAAGGTTCATGTCTATTAGGTGGGGTATGCATAAAATCTGTATGTCTCTTATTGTTAGTGTATGGTCAAACATCATCATCACAAAAACTCACTATAACTGGCGCGTGCAATGCACTGCTGATGACGTCACATATTACATCACTCATGACATGGTCAGTGACATCACTCATGACATCACTGATGACATCTCAAATGACATCACTGATGATATCATCCAGTGAATGTGTATCTTTCTGAAAAATAAATATTTTTTATATATGTATATCTAAAGGTTGATGGAAGAATAAATGGGTAAATAAATGTCTAAATGGATGTTTTTTTGTGTAAAATTGATTGGTTAACTGACCTTATCTTAGTGAATACATATATTAGCGAGTAATGTTTACATATTTAAATATCTGTATCTGTGTCTCACTTTGTGTATAAGTGGCTGCATGGGTTGGTGAGTAGCTACATGAGTGTGTATATGGGTTATTAGTTGTTTTTTTGAGTATCAGTATCAGTGTCTGTATGGTTCGGTGGGGGATATTACTTAGAGCACAGATGCATGAATGAGTGACTCACTATTTGTATGTATTTTGAAGACAGCATATGTGCAAGACTGTATGGGTGGATGATTGTGTGTATGGGTGGGTTAGTGAGTATGTGTTTTTATAATTGATTGTTTAAGAGAGTAAATATGTTTCCGTTTCTGTAGAAGTATGTGTAGTGGTGTGTATATAGCAGTATAATCAAGTAAATGGTTTTTTGATAGTTTATTTGCATGTGTGAATTTGTGTGTGAGTAACTATACGGATGAGTATTAGTGTGTAACAGGATGTATAGGTGTATGAGTACATATGATGAGTAAGTACATGCATGAGTGACTATATAGAACTGTTGGTGAATGAGTGGATGTGTATGTAAATGTTGGAATTACCTAATAAGTTGTTGTAATTGGTATTGGTTTCTCCTTTTTTAAGAAAATGTTAGTTTCTATTTTTGAATGTGTGTGTCAAAGGTTATTTTATGCTGATAGGAGGTCTGCCACTTTGTCACAAGGATGTTGTCATCAGTGATGTCATTTGAGATGTCATCAGTGATGTCATGAGTGATGTCACTGACCATGTCATGAGTGATGTAATATGTGACGTCATCAGCAGTGCATTGCACGCGCAAGTTATAGTGAGTCCAACTAACTATAACGTGGGAATTTCAATGGTTTTATGCGAGTAAAATTTCCACCTAACTATAACTGGTGTGAAACCTATGTTTTTTCAGTGAATATATATATATATATTACACGCGAGCGCCCATAAGTGGATGGACCCATCACCATCCTGTTACCGCACCCGCCAGAAGAGTGCAGCAGCGCCATGATGGAAACGAGCTAGCAGTGATCCTGCATACACGCTGAGCACCGCCAAGCAGCCTCACGGTAGGAGCCGACCAGGGCAAGCATCCAGCTTGCTAGTTTGACGGGCATACATCCGTCTGCTACTCCGCTATCGTGAAGTCGCCTGGTTGGCGAGGGGAGACCACTCGTCCGCCTTGCTCCACACATGGGGCGCCAAGACTAAACAGGACTACCAGTCCCATCAGGCACTGGGACATTTGGACTGCCCACCAGGGGCGTGCCATGGTCATTATCAGGGCTGGTACCTGCATTCCAATCATCAGTTCGCCAAATCCTCTGAAGAGAAGGCGGGAGCCTTCGAAACGCGTCAGGAATACCACGGCGAAATGGGATTTAAATCACTTTTTCTTGAGCTCCTCAGCTATTCAAGCACGCTGTGGCAAGAAAGGCGAGTTCAAGTTTCTCCCCGCGAGTGTGGCTGTGTCTTTACACGCGAGCGCCCATAAGTGGATGGACCCATCACCATCCTGTTACCGCACCCGCCAGAAGAGTGCAGCAGCGCCATGATGGAAACGAGCTAGCAGTGATCCTGCATACACGCTGAGCACCGCCAAGCAGCCTCACGGTAGGAGCCGACCAGGGCAAGCATCCAGCTTGCTAGTTTGACGGGCATACATCCGTCTGCTACTCCGCTATCGTGAAGTCGCCTGGTTGGCGAGGGGAGACCACTCGTCCGCCTTGCTCCACACATGGGGCGCAAAGACTAAACAGGTCTACCAGTCCCATCAGGCACTGGGACATTTGGACTGCCCACCAGGGGCGTGCCATGGTCATTATCAGGGCTGGTACCTGCATTCCCATCATCAGTTCGCCAAATCCTCTGAAGAGAAGGCGGGAGCCTTCGAAACGCGTCAGGAATACCACGGCGAAATGGGATTTGAATCACTTTTTCTTGAGCTCCTCAGCTATTCAAGCACGCTGTGGCAAGAAAGGCGAGTTCAAGTTTCTCCCCGCGAGTGTGGCTGTGTCTTTACACGCGAGCGCCCATAAGTGGATGGACCCATCACCATCCTGTTACCGCACCCGCCAGAAGAGTGCAGCAGCGCCATGATGGAAACGAGCTAGCAGTGATCCTGCATACACGCTGAGCTCCGCCAAGCAGCCTCACGGTAGGAGCCGACCAGGGCAAGCATCCAGCTTGCTAGTTTGACGGGCATACATCCGTCTGCTACTCCGCTATCGTGAAGTCGCCTGGTTGGCGAGGGGAGACCACTCGTCCGCCTTGCTCCACACATGGGGCGCCAAGACTAAACAGGACTACCAGTCCCATCAGGCACTGGGACATTTGGACTGCCCACCAGGGGCGTGCCATGGTCATTATCAGGGCTGGTACCTGCATTCCCATCATCAGTTCACCAAATCCTCTGAAGAGAAGGCGGGAGCCTTCGAAACGCGTCAGGAATACCACGGCGAAATGGGATTTGAATCACTTTTTCTTGAGCTCCTCAGCTATTCAAGCACGCTGTGGCAAGAAAGGCGAGTTCAAGTTTCTCCCCGCGAGTGTGGCTGTGTCTTTACACGCGAGCGCCCATATATATATATATATATATACACATATATATATCCTACTGGCGGGGCCAGTAGGTAGTTATAGTTAGGACCTATTTTCCATAGGAAATTCACAACATTCTATTTCCAATAACTTTGGCGTTGGTTGATGAATCTTCGCGAAATTTTCAAAACTTGTGGGGCGCTCTGGTCCGCTCGTATCCTGAAAATTTTGGGGTGATGCGGCAAGCGGGAGATGAGAAAAAAGGGGGTCCCAAAATGTGTTTTACCCATGCAATTTTCCATAGGAAACTATAGACACGGCTACAGCCCGAACTGCTGAACGGAATCACACCATATTTGGCAAAGAGGTAGTTCTTGGTTGCAGGTGGATCGGGTACAGTGCATGTGCACCGGGCACGCGCACCATTTGTCAGCCTGCAGCCTTTGGGAGCACTTTTGCGGCCGCTTTGGTGTTCTCAGTTAGCCGCGCGGCCACTGAGAACATCAAAGCGGCCATGAAAGTGATCACCATTTGCCATTCGAAGGCAGCCAGCCCATTCTTTTTCAGACTGATTAGTTCTTCAGCTCCCTTTAACTCTCCAGACCTCCTACTGACGTGTTTTGATTTAGGATTACCTCACGTTTTGTTTAAATCTGTTAATTGTACACCCTATCTTTTATGTAAAGTTGTTATCTCTAACGGCTTTCTAATACTCATTCCTGGTTTAGGACTTGTGCCCTGATTACAATTATTAATACCCATCGCGCACAGTCTATACAAGCATTAATTATTTTGGACCAGTTTGTTCTGAGCAAAATAATTCACTTGATGGCAAAGCACCACATTAAAAAAACAGGGTCTCCTGCTTTTCAAAACATGCACAGTGCTGTTTATGTTTCTTTCGCATACTGACGACAGTGGAAAATGTCTGCCTTTGTTTTTCACACTCCCAATGCAACAGCACCCGGGTCTCTGTTGCTTTGAGATTATGCAATCGCCCCACACCCCATTTATTCAACAACCTGGCTCCAAGCTTCTTTGGTGGCTTGTTCAACCCTGTGTCTTCTCCACCCCATCCACCTACCCACCTCATCTGTTTCTTCCCTACCCCCGTTAGCCACCCTAGCCCAATTGACAAACCCAATAGGTCGCCCATGGGTGAGACCTGTTGGCTTTGCCAATGCTTTTTTATGTCATTTTGGGAGAGTCGGTGGGGGGGATTCTCCCACATTAATTATTCACTCGTGCACGGCTTTTCATTTATTGGGGAAAAAACACATTCAGATACATAGCCGTGCGCGAGTGCAACAAAACTGGAAATATTTCCAAGCACACGCCACGCGCGTGCTTTTTTAGTTATCTTTTATTTTTATAAAACGTGTGTCATTTGCTTGGGAATATTGCCATTCGCCCAATGTTTGTTACATGAATGCTTTTGAAAAACAAACACTCCCGGTGTTCCTGCAGTAAGGTCGGAAACCCTTTATTTAGTGTTTGAAGTTCAAAAAATGCAGACAGCGCGGCTTGGTAGCACTTACATTCAAATGCTACTCTAAGAAGTGTTAGAAGGAAACAGACAAGAGGCGCCACTGTGGCACAAGGCAGACAGAGTCATTCTCCTTAATTCTGGTTACCCCTCTGCAGGGCATTTGTTTATGGTTACTTCTTAACACTTCCATCTCCCATATGCCTGTCCTTTCTACTGTTGTTTCTGCCTGATTTTGAACGTGCTCGCAGAACAAAACCTGTGCACCCTACGGGCTATCTATCTATCTATCTATCTATCTATCTATCTATCTATCTATCTATCTATCTATCTATCTATCTATCTATCTATCTATCTATCGCTCTCACTCTATCTATCTATCGCCCTCACTCTATCCATCTATCGCCCTCACTCTATCTATCGCCCTCACTCTATCTATTGCCCTCACTCTATCTATCTATCTATCACCATCACATAATCTATCTATCGCCCTCACTCTGTCCATCTATCGGACTCTATCTATCTATCTATCGCCCTCACTCTATCTATCGCCCTCACTCTATCTATAGCCCTCTATCTATCTATCTATCTCCCTCACTCTATCTATCTATCTATCTATCTATCTATCTATCTATCTATCTATCTATCTATCTATCTATCTATCGCCCTCACTCTATCTATCTATCTATCACCCTTGAGGTTCTGTGAATTCTGAACCCGTGTTTTAAATGTCATGGTTCCAATACGATTTTGGTAACAATGAACCTTAACTAATGAGTTCGGCAAGTACGATTGTTTTCGCCATGTTACACACAAGGATTCACAGTGTATTTGAAGATTCCATTCCGAACCATAGTTTCCATATTGTGCAAGGCAGACATTTTGTGGTTGCCCTCACATAGGCCGATAACTGCGGCTGCATGAGTCTTTAAAACCCGTGCCTTTTGCTGGGGTTTGTGCTGACTACTACATGACCCGAAGTGAACTGACCTCGTTGCCTGAAGCCGACCTTGCTGAGCCAGTTCTTGCCCACTAGCTGATCAAGACTAAGATCAGAGCGCAGGGCATCGTAAAGTTTTACTACACACAAATATGCCTTATCCTACTCTTACCTGTTTCTGCTTCTTTCTTTATGGTCTATTTATGATATGGGTTGTGGCCTCTTTTATTATGGGTTCGTTCGGCCTGTCTAAAGAAGAATGTTGGGTTTGTCCGATGATTGATCAATTGAAAAGTGGGTTTTACCGTCATGCGATACCTTTGGTGTGAATACATGTGATTGGACAGTTCGTAAATGTTAGGTGTTTGTCTGGAATGTGATTTTTGGCATAAAAAGGGATGACTTGCTTTGTAAAATTGAGCAGTCTCCTGAGAACTCATACCGTGATGATTTCTAGGACTTCTTTTACTGTCTGCAGTCAATAAATTCGATCTTTGACGTCACCACGAAGAGTCCCGTGTCTCTGTATTCTTAGACAGGTGAACCCGAAGACTTTGGGCGTGCCCCTGGCGCCGCCGGGTCCTAAATAACCCGGTTCTTCACCCTCACTCTATCTATCTATCGCCCTCACTCTATCTATCGCCATCTATCTATCTATCTATCTATCTATCTATCTATCTATCTATCTATCTATCTATCTATCTATCTATCTATCTATCTATCTATCTATCTATCTATCTATCTATCTATCTATCTATCGCCCTCACTCTATCTATCTATCGCCCTCACTCTATCTATCTATCTATCTATCTATCTATCTATCTATCTATCTATCTATCTATCTATCTATCTATCTATCTATCTATCTATCTATCTATCTATCTATCTATCTATCTATCTATCTATCTATCTATCTATCTATCTATCTATCTATCTATCTATCTGTCTGTCTGTCTATCTATCTATCTATCTATCTATCTATCTATCTATCTATCTATCTATCTATCTATCTATCTATATATCTATCTATCGCCCTCACTCTTATCTATCTGTCTATCGCCCTCACTCTATCTATCTTTCTATCTATCTATCTATCTATCTATCTATCTATCTATCTATCTATCTATCTATCTATCTATCTATCTATCTAGCTAGCTAGCTAGCTAGCTATCGTTCTCACTCTATCTATCTATCTATCTATCTATCTATCTATCTATCTATCTATCTATCTATCTATCTATCGCCCTCACTCTATCTATCTATCTATCTATCTATCTATCTATCTATCTATCTATCTATCTATCTATCTATCTATCTATCTATCTATCTATCTATCTATCTATCTATCTATCTATCTATCTATCTATCTATCTATCTATCTATCTATCCATCTATCTATCTATCTATCTATCTATCTATCTATCTATCTATCTATCTATCAATCACCCTCACTCACTCTATCTATCTATCTATCTATCTATCTATCTATCTATCTATCTATCTATCTATCTATCTATCTATCTATCTATCTATCTATCTATCTATCTATCTATCTATCGCCCTCACTCTATCTATCTATCTATCTATCTATCTATCTATCTATCTATCTATCTATCTATCTATCTATCTATCTATCTATCTATCTATCTATCTATCTATCTATCTATCTATCTATCGCCCTCACTCTATCTATCTGTCTATCTATCACCCTCACTCTATCTATCTATCGCCCTCCATCTATCTATCGCCCTCCCTCTATCTATCTATCGCCCTCACTCTATATTTCTATTGCACTCACTCTATCTATCTATTGCATCACCACAGCATCACTCAGCACCACCACAGCATCACTCAGGGGCACCACAACATCACTATGCGCTACCACAGCATCACTGAACGCCACAGCATCACTCGTCGCCACCACATCACTCAGCACCACCACAGCATCAATCTGTGCAACCATTCAACAACAACTGGCTCAAATATGTTCTCTCAATGTTGCAAGCTTTATTACAAATGTACCAAAAAGATGTTAGTATTTCACTTCTGTTCTTGGATTTCCGTCACAATAAAATACACTGAACATAATCTTCACAAAAGTCATTTACAAAAGTTTAAGCTATTGCCATTATAAATTACAATAACTTTTATTTAAGTATTAATTATTTAAAAAAATTAAAAGCCATTGTATTTGTAATATCAAAACATCTAAGTCACGTAAATACCACACATATTGCATTACAATTGCTATAGGTGTCACATTTGCGAAAGTTAAAACTATTGCCATTGTAAATGACAAAGCTATTAATTTCGCTATTTTCAAAACCAACTCATAAATAAAAAATGTGTCATTTACAATACCAATAGCTCAAACTTTCCTAATGCGAGACCGATTGCATTGCAAATGCTTGTTGTTAAATGGTGTAAATCCGTTCAGTAGTTGCTGAGAAAATCAAAAGTAAAATCATATATATATATCTATGGCCGCGGAGGATCCGTGCACCCTCCCGATCACGAGCTGTATGCTAATTGACTGTCAACACTCCAAACCAGGAAGTGTTGACAGCCATCTTGTGCCTCGGTAGAACCGAGGCTCAAGAAATCAGTCATACAAGTGATCAAAACGCAAAAAGGGGGCAGGGTAGAAACACTCTGACCCCCTAGGCCAGATGTCATTTGCGATGTCATCAGTGATGTCACTGACCATGTCATGAGTGATGTAATATGTGACATCATCAGCAGTGCATTGCGAGCACGCGAGTTATAGTTAGCTCAACTAACTATAACAGGCGAATTTCTCTGGTTTTATATGAGTCAAATGTCCAACTAACTATAACATCCCTGAAACCTATGGGTTTTGTGTGAATTTCAAAGGTTTTTTAAATGCTAATTCCTAACTAAAACGTCTGTAAAACCTATGGTTTTTCAGTGAATATATATATATATATATATATATATATGTATATATATATATGTGTGTGTGTGTGTGTGTGTGAGTTATTTTTTTGCAGACAGCACATGACAATTCCAGCCATCATGTAGAAAATGGAGCAGACATTTCAGTCAGTAACACAGTGAGATTGTATAACTGTAGAATAGTAGTCTATGAGACAATACAGCTGTACTCAGTAACCCTCAGCCTCCCATTTCATTCCACCCTCCCACTGCCGCTACCCCTATGATGACCTACAACTGTTTTCAAAATGTCACCCCAACCCTGTAACTGATCCCTAGGCAAGTGTTCCAGAACCCCAGTGCGCTCAATGTGTTAACAGTTGCCCCCCACACAGGTCCAGACATGATATTCTCTCGGAAGGAGTATTCCACTCCCAGGCCCATCATTTGATGCAGGCCTCTCACACCTTTCCAGTGAAGCTGTCAGGAGAGCCGCCCAGTCCTCTTTAGTTGGACGTTTCTTTAGTCCCCTACTTTCCCCCGCCCTCAATCAATCTATATTTTTGCCTTGGTATAGTGTGAGGCAGGGATGCCTTTGTTACTATTAATGTGAATGATACATTTAATTTTATAGCACACTGACACATGTTGCATCTTGTGGTAAAAAAACTGCAAAAAGACTAAACTCACCACCATCATAGGTTCGGCATTTGAACAAAGGCAATCTATTTTCTCAACAATTAACAGGATTGAATCTATTGATATTTTGAGATTTCAGAGATTTAAAGAGAATCTCTACAACTGGCTATTTGGTTTTACTTACAGGTAGGCGATGGCGCTCAGCTGATCAAAGTCCCCTTCTAGGTTAGTAATGACATTGAATGTTGTGTAGGAATCTGGGGCCCCAGAAGACTTGGTGCACCAAAAAAGAATTTTGAACTGTATCTGTCTCTCCAAAAGCAGCATGTACAGCTGCCTTAATACCGCGAAAGGTGTTCTCTGATCTTGGAATTGCTTGCAGTTTGTGCTGCCATGTTTTGTTTCATTTCAGTTTCTATGTTTGGCACTTTGTGACACCCACATGGACTCCATTATAGCAATACAGTTGATAGTTTAATACAGATGCTGCAAACAAGCCTCTTTATTTGTTGGAAAGCAGAGGAATGATGTAGAGTATGCAGTACATTTAGCTGGCAGTGACACATTTAGACTACTGTCCATTTGGGATCGCCCAAACAGATCCTAATCACTTAAGGGACTTCTATACAGTGGTGGAGACAGCTATAAAAATTTGGTGGGACATTACGGCGCCAAACTCACCATATACTACTCCCCCGTTGTGCACCTTTCTCCCCAATCGGCAGCCACGAACAGGAAAGGGAAGGACTTCCTTCCTGCTCAGTGGACACCAAAACAACCAATGCTGAAGCTACTCTCATGCTGAGCGATACCAACGGGGATGATGGATGGAGCGCTTGAGCAAATGAAACACTCACCCCCAGTCAACTGATCTGGGTTTAATCCATCATCATTCTTTAGCTCACTCCACCACCCCATTTCAGACATGGCCATATGCAAATCAGTATGACCGTGTGCCTCATGAGAACTGAAGAACTGAAATCTTCATTCTCAGGGAATACTTACTAATAAAAAGAACTTGGCACAGAAGCTGAAAATATGAAAAGACATCTTTATTAAATGTAATAAGTGAGGCCACGTCACACAGAAGCCGTAGCAACTGAATGAGGTAGTCTGAGGAGTACAGAGAACAGAAGTCTTATATATGCTTCAGGGTTACAAAACTCAGCATAAAAGTAAGGAGCAGTACTTGCTTTTGCAAGCATGCAAAATGCCTAACATTCCTTCTTACACAAGCTCGACAAACCCATAATAAAACGACCACAACCCATATCATAAACCGACCATAAAAGAAGGAACAGAAACAGATAGAAGTAGGATAAGGCATGTTTGTGTGCAGTAAAACGTTATGATGTCCTGTGCTCTGATCCTTAATCTTGATCAGCTAAAGGGCAGGAACTGGTTTAACAAGGTCAGCTTCAGGCAACAGGGTCAGTTCACTCAGGTCAAACAGGAGTCAGCACGAACTCGAGCTAAGGTGTACATGTCCTAAAAAAGACTATTTCAGCCACAATCATTGGCCTATGTGAGGGCAACCACAAAATGGCTGCCAGACACAAAATGGAACCCACGGGTTCAGAATTCACAGAACCTCAGACCCTCCTTTTGCCCTTACATAGGCAATCACCCAGTCTGTGTCTGAATCGATATCAATATTATCCGTTATTCCCTCCACTAAGGCATTTTTACTCAAGTTATCTTTCATGGAACGCAAGGGATAGACTTCGCTGGCATAAATAAACATCGTCTGATATGCCCATACAGACCCATTGTAACTAAATGGCAGAACCAAATAGGGAATACCTCTATCTGTAGTATGTGGCATAAGACCACACACCCAACAATTAGTGGTGTTTACCACTAACTGGTGTTGATGCAGAAGCTGTACAAAGGAATTAATAGTAAACTCTGACCTCCTAACCAGTTCATGTTCAGGTGCAGTATGGAAAGAATGCAAAGAAGTAGTAGTAGGAAGAGACTTAGGTTGGGCGGTGGGTACAGATGTCAATTGGGTAGCAAAAACCATTCAACCCACAAAAAACACTAGAGAACACGTTATTAAGAACATATAGACAACAGGAGAAAGTAATGACCACTATTACAAGCAAAATTATTATTTTTCACAACTCTAAGCAGAAAGCAAATCCCAAATTCTCTAGTAAAACCTTTATGGCTCCTATGTATTTCAGCAGCCCATTATATGTTCAGGTGAAACAGTGGTGATCCCCATCAATGCGCTGAGGTGAAAAGGGATACTCTTCCACAGAGAATGGACCCCATTCTGCTGTTACTAAACAGAATACCACTCCAAAACAATGCCAGCAAAACAGCAAAAATCAGTCTCCCAACACCCACCCTATGCAATCGCACGGGAAATACCCAGAGTCCGTCCAAGCTTCTCCGGCAGGCTTCTATTGTTCATCCTCTTCTGTTGTTTTCTTCCGCATGGGCCTCTTCATTCAGGCCTTTCATGAAAATGGTCCTTCTCAGTATCCGTTGGAGAGCCCTCCTGGCAAACACTCATGGCGGGAAACATCACTTACAACGCAACTTTTACCACGCAGTGCCTTTACATCGCAACTTTTACAACGGAAACCATTACAACGCATTGCGCTGGGGGGCGCTCTAGGATAGGGAATAGGTTAATTTACTATCCAATAACCTTCCCTACTATCCACGGGGACTGGAGTTGGAATAGTAAATTAAACTATTCACTATCCAGCGCCCCAAAGCACTATGCGTTGTAATGGTATGCGTTGTAAAAACCACGTTGTAAAAGCATGCGATGTAAAAGCATGCGTTGTAATGTCGTACATCCACTCATAGCTCATTCGAAAGTCTCAAAGTCTCAATGCAGTGCACCAATATTTCTTCTCTGCGGCAGGCACTACAGATAGTGTGCTCTCCATTGATCAAGGGCACAGATCATTTTATGCAGATCCGGGCCTACATTCTCAGGCTCCAACACTCATTACTCAGTGTCAGAGAACGCTCAGGCTGCTCTTTCATGGGCACCATAATGTAATGCCTTCTGCCAATCTCGAATCCTCCGGTGCACTGCACTTCCGTTAGAGCAAAGGAAAAGGGGGTGTGTGGCCAAAACTCAGGCCAAGGGACTCAAGGGACTGCACACTGTCAAGGTTACCAGTACATGACAGGTGGAAGACTGAAGCCTCAATTCTTTCGCTCTTTTGCACTGAAACTCTGGTTCTGTGGCAAAACCAGCTCCTCCTTCTTTTTTGATGTTCAACGCCTTCTGATGAAGCAAGCACAATACTTTGGCGATATTATTGATGGCACGCTGGCGATCGCTGTCTGGGTGCTGGGACTTTTCATCTGTTAGCTGTCGCTAATGGGATTGTGGGTGAGTTCCGTAGGTTATTATGACTTAATCCCGCAGAACCTAGTGACGTAGGAAATGACATAGTTGTTATTTTCCTTCAATTCAGTACAAAAACAGTTAATTTAACAAAGGGACTGTAAACAGGTGGCCTGCAATCTTCAAAGGAGTGGCTATACGCCATGGATCTATTGTGATCTAAAATACACTGTCATTCTCATAGAATACCAAGACAAAGGCAATAAGCAAAACAGTGCCTCTAATTTCTTCAATTGGGTTTCCATGTGAGAGCATATCCTCATCAAGTGCACTATGCAATACACAAGTTAATGATCAAAATGTGGAAACTTGTCTTATAATAGCATTGAGTCAGTTAACCAGTCCATCACTACAATTCAATAGTGGATCACCCAGGTGGGTGCAAGTCGGTACTTGTTGGACTGCTGAATCTCTAGACCCGATACATGTCCCGGGTTTTTGGGTATCGCCCGAGACATGGCTCGGGTTTCGGGATAACTTCCCTCATCAGTAGAGAAATGGTTAGGGGTGGAGGAGAAGGCTGCCAAACAACCGTTAATGGCCTCGATGCCCGAACCGGCACGCAGGGCAGCATCCAGGAGCCCGTCGGCTCAAAGCTCAAGGGAGCCAATTAATAGAAACCACCGCAATGGAGCGCACACCGCTAGCCCCTCCTCCGGATCGCCCCTCGGGATTCTGGTACTTGTAGTTCAATAGTGGATCACCCAGGTGGGTGCAAGTCGGTACTTGTTGGACTGATGAATCTCTAGACCCGATACATGTTCCGGGTTTTTGGGTATCGCCCGAGACATGGCTCGGGTTTCGGGATAACTTCCCTCATCAGTAGAGAAATGGTTAGGGGTGGAGGAGAAGGCCGCCAAACAACCGTCAATGGCCTCGATGCCCGAACCGGCACGCAGGGCAGCATCCAGGAGCCCGTCGGCTCAAAGCTCAAGGGAGCCAATTAATAAAAACCACCGCAATGGAGCGCACACCGCTAGCCCCTCCTCCGGATCGCCCCTCGGGATTCTGGTACTTGTAGTTCAATAGTGGATCACCCAGGTGGGTGCAAGTCGGTACTTGTTGGACTGATGAATCTCTAGACCCGATACATGTCCCGGGTTTTTGGGTATCGCCCGAGACATGGCTCGGGTTTCGGGATAACTTCCCTCATCAGTAGAGAAATGGTTAGGGGTGGAGGAGAAGGCCGCCAAACAACCGTCAATGGCCTCGATGCCCGAACCGGCACGCAGGGCAGCATCCAGGAGCCCGTCGGCTCAAAGCTCAAGGGAGCCAATTAATAGAAACCACCCCAATGGAGCGCACACCGCTAGCCCCTCCTCCGGATCGCCCCTCGGGATTCTGGTATTTGTAGTTCAATAGTGGATCACCCAGGTGGGTGCAAGTCGGTACTTGTTGGACTGATGAATCTCTAGACCCGATACATGTCCCGGGTTTTTGGGTATCGCCCGAGACATGGCTCGGGTTTCGGGATAACTTCCCTCATCAGTAGAGAAATGGTTAGGGGTGGAGGAGAAGGCCGCCAAACAACCGTCAATGGCCTCGATGCCCGAACCGGCACGCAGGGCAGCATCCATGAGCCCGTCGGCTCAAAGCTCAAGGGAGCCAATTAATAGAAACCACCGCAATGGAGCGCACACCGCTACCCCTCCTCCGGATCGCCCCTCGGGATTCTGGTACTTGTAGTTCAATAGTGGATCACCCAGGTGGGTGCAAGTCGGTACTTGTTGGACTGATGAATCTCTAGACCCGATACATGTCCCGGGTTTTTGGGTATCGCCCGAGACATGGCTCGGGTTTCGGGATAACTTCCCTCATCAGTAGAGAAATGGTTAGGGGTGGAGGAGAAGGACGCCAAACAACCGTCAATGGCCTCGATGCCCGAACCGGCACGCAGGGCAGCATCCATGAGCCCGTCGGCTCAAAGCTCAAGGGAGCCAATTAATAGAAACCACCGCAATGGAGCGCACACCGCTAGCCCCTCCTCCGGATTGCCCCTCGGGATTCTGGTACTTGTAGTTCAATAGTGGATCACCCAGGTGGGTGCAAGTCGGTACTTGTTGGACTGATGAATCTCTAGACCCGATACATGTCCCGGGTTTTTGGGTATCGCCCGAGACATGGCTCGGGTTTCGGGATAACTTCCCTCATCAGTAGAGAAATGGTTAGGGGTGGAGGAGAAGGCCGCCAAACAACCGTCAATGGCCTCGATGCCCGAACCGGCACGCAGGGCAGCATCCAGGAGCCCGTCGGCTCAAAGCTCAAGGGAAGTTATCCCGAAACCCGAGCCATGTCTCGGGCGATACCCAAAAACCCGGGACATGTATCGGGTCTAGAGATTCATCAGTCCAACAAGTACCGACTTGCACCCACCTGGGTGATCCACTATTGAACTACAAGTACCAGAATCCCGAGGGGCGATCCGGAGGAGGGGCTAGCGGTGTGCGCTCCATTGCGGTGGTTTCTATTAATTGGCTCTCCTCCACCCCGAAACCCGAGCCATGTCTCGGGCGATACCCAAAAACCCGGGACATGTATCGGGTCTAGAGATTCATCAGTCCAACAAGTACCGACTTGCACCCACCTGGGTGATCCACTATTGAACTACAAGTACCAGAATCCCGAGGGGCGATCCGGAGGAGGGGCTAGCGGTGTGCGCTCCATTGCGGTGGTTTCCTGGATGCTGCCCTGCGTGCCGGTTCGGGCATCGAGGCCATTGACGGTTGTTTGGCGGCCTTCTCCTCCACCCCTAACCATTTCTCTACTGATGAGGGAAGTTATCCCGAAACCCGAGCCATGTCTCGGGCGATACCCAAAAACCCGGGACATGTATCGGGTCTAGAGATTCATCAGTCCAACAAGTACCGACTTGCACCCACCTGGGTGATCCACTATTGAACTACAAGTACCAGAATCCCGTGGGGCGATCCGGAGGAGGGGCTAGCGGTGTGCGCTCCATTGCGGTGGTTTCTATTAATTGGCTCCCTTGAGCTTTGAGCCGACGGGCTCCTGGATGCTGCCCTGCGTGCCGGTTCAGGCATCGAGGCCATTGACGGTTGTTTGGCGGCCTTCTCCTCCACCCCTAACCATTTCTCTACTGATGAGGGAAGTTATCCCGAAACCCGAGCCATATCTCGGGCGATACCCAAAAACCCGGGACATGTATCGGGTCTAGAGATTCATCAGTCCAACAAGTACCGACTTGCACCCACCTGGGTGATCCACTATTGAACTACAAGTACCAGAATCCCGAGGGGCGATCCGGAGGAGGGGCTAGCGGTGTGCGCTCCATTGCGGTGGTTTCTATTAATTGGCTCCCTTGAGCTTTGAGCCGACGGGCTCCTGGATGCTGCCCTGCGTGCCGGTTCGGGCATCGAGGCCATTGACGGTTGTTTGGCGGCCTTCTCCTCCACCCCTAACCATTTCTCTACTGATGAGGGAAGTTATCCCGAAACCCGAGCCATGTCTCGGGCGATACCCAAAAACCCGGGACATGTATCGGGTCTAGAGATTCATCAGTCCAACAAGTACCGACTTGCACCCACCTGGGTGATCCACTATTGAACTACAAGTACCAGAATCCCGAGGGGCGATCCGGAGGAGGGGCTAGCGGTGTGCGCTCCATTGCGGTGGTTTCTATTAATTGGCTCCCTTGAGCTTTGAGCCGACGGGCTCCTGGATGCTGCCCTGCGTGCCGGTTCGGGCATCGAGGCCATTGACGGTTGTTTGGCGGCCTTCTCCTCCACCCCTAACCATTTCTCTACTGATGAGGGAAGTTATCCCGAAACCCGAGCCATGTCTCGGGCGATACCCAAAAACCCGGGACATGTATCGGGTCTAGAGATTCATCAGTCCAACAAGTACCGACTTGCACCCACCTGGGTGATCCACTATTGAACTACAAATACCAGAATCCCGAGGGGCGATCCGGAGGAGGGGCTAGCGGTGTGCGCTCCATTGGGGTGGTTTCTATTAATTGGCTCCCTTGAGCTTTGAGCCGACGGGCTCCTGGATGCTGCCCTGCGTGCCGGTTCGGGCATCGAGGCCATTGACGGTTGTTTGGCGGCCTTCTCCTCCACCCCTAACCATTTCTCTACTGATGAGGGAAGTTATCCCGAAACCCGAGCCATGTCTCGTGCGATACCCAAAAACCCGGGACATGTATCGGGTCTAGAGATTCATCAGTCCAACAAGTACCGACTTGCACCCACCTGGGTGATCCACTATTGAACTACAAGTACCAGAATCCCGAGGGGCGATCCGGAGGCGGGGCTAGCGGTGTGCGCTCCATTGCGGTGGTTTCTATTAATTGGCTCCCTTGAGCTTTGAGCCGACGGGCTCCTGGATGCTGCCCTGCGTGCCGGTTCGGGCATCGAGGCCATTGACGGTTGTTTGGCGGCCTTCTCCTCCACCCCTAACCATTTCTCTACTGATGAGGGAAGTTATCCCGAAACCCGAGCCATGTCTCGGGCGATACCCAAAAACCCGGGACATGTATCGGGTCTAGAGATTCATCAGTCCAACAAGTACCGACTTGCACCCACCTGGGTGATCCACTATTGAACTACAAATACCAGAATCCCGAGGGGCGATCCGGAGGAGGGGCTAGCGGTGTGCGCTCCATTGGGGTGGTTTCTATTAATTGGCTCCCTTGAGCTTTGAGCCGACGGGCTCCTGGATGCTGCCCTGCGTGCCGGTTCGGGCATCGAGGCCATTGACGGTTGTTTGGCGGCCTTCTCCTCCACCCCTAACCATTTCTCTACTGATGAGGGAAGTTATCCCGAAACCCGAGCCATGTCTCGTGCGATACCCAAAAACCCGGGACATGTATCGGGTCTAGAGGTTCATCAGTCCAACAAGTACCGACTTGCACCCACCTGGGTGATCCACTATTGAACTACAAGTACCAGAATCCCGAGGGGCGATCCGGAGGCGGGGCTAGCGGTGTGCGCTCCATTGCGGTGGTTTCTATTAATTGGCTCCCTTGAGCTTTGAGCCGACGGGCTCCTGGATGCTGCCCTGCGTGCCGGTTCAGGCATCGAGGCCATTGACGGTTGTTTGGCGGCCTTCTCCTCCACCCCTAACCATTTCTCTACTGATGAGGGAAGTTATCCCGAAACCCGAGCCATGTCTCGGGCGATACCCAAAAACCCGGGACATGTATCGGGTCTAGAGATGCATCAGTCCAACAAGTACCGACTTGCACCCACCTGGGTGATCCACTATTGAACTACAAGTACCAGAATCCCGAGGGGTGATCCGGAGGAGGGGCTAGCGGTGTGCTCTCCATTGCGGTGGTTTCTATTAATTGGCTCCCTTGAGCTTTGAGCCGACGGGCTCCTGGATGCTGCCCTGCGTGCCGGTTCGGGCATCGAGGCCATTGACGGTTGTTTGGCGGCCTTCTCCTCCACCCCTAACCATTTCTCTACTGATGAGGGAAGTTATCCCGAAACCCGAGCCATGTCTCGGGCGATACCCAAAAACCCGGGACATGTATCGGGTCTAGAGATTCATCAGTCCAACAAGTACCGACTTGCACCCACCTGGGTGATCCACTATTGAACTACAAGTACCAGAATCCCGAGGGGCGATCCGGAGGAGGGGCTAGCGGTGTGCGCTCCATTGCGGTGGTTTCTATCACTACCATGACAGTCAGACTGGAAAACATCAGAGTAGGCCTAAAGAAAATTCTTAAAAAAAGGTCTGGTCATACAAAAGGGAATTATACATAATATGGGGTTCCTAGTACATTACTGCAATCCGGAAGTGTGAACCTAATACAATAATAACAATAAAAGAAGGCTAACTGGTGAAAGGAATATGGAAAAGGGAAAATGGGACTAGGACACAGCTAAAATCCCCAATTACTAGGCACGATGCAACATCAATCAGGGGAGAAGTGACGAAAGATAAATCTATAGGAAGAACAAGAAACTTCTTGGGTGATAGTCAAGCATGTGACACAACACCAAAAGTGGGGGGTGATACACAAAAATCAAAATAGTTCATGAATGTTAGCTCTCCCGCTGGCCTCCTCACCATATACGGTAATCTCAGCTAATGTTCCAGTTCCTTTTTCAGGGAGGAAGAAAAAAAAATTAAGCCTTGTTTCCTTTATGGTACAAAGCCATGCACTATTCAGGAAGCAGAACAAAACTGATTAATGTAATATAAAAATTAAGTCACCATGCACAAAAGTCACAGATCTATAATTTATCCTTACGTCCAATTCAGGATACATAATTTTAGGGCTGCCTGTTCCTTACAGGAAAGGGGGCAGTAACGTGACTGTAGGTGAAACCTTGTTTCCTGTATATCTCTTTTATTTTACTTCAATACTTTATAGCCAAAATAGACATGCACTGGTGAAGTGTTGTCTGTCTTTCTGTGAAATTTAGTGTCAAAGCAAATTTACCCAACTGTTTGCAGGATACACATCGTTATGTATATCCCTTCACAACACAGGTAAACTTGTAATAGTATTAAAAGCAGCAATATAAAACAAAAAACATGCAAAAAAATGCACAAAACGCACATGTCAAGCCATCAGATATACTTGCTGTATATCAAGCACAAAAAACATAGACAAGACAATAACATATGTAAATGAGCGGTGACGCACCCACTTCAAGTCCTGTACTTTATGCACTGTGAACCTGCAGCCCAAAACCCACTATTGAGGCCTTCTTAATTTGTCAGGTTTAAAATCAACATTACACTTTTATCAAAATTACACTTTCTTTTACACACTTTCTCTCACTTTCCTCACACTTACTTTTACTTTCCGTACCCTCCTTTTTGACAGCAGATCACCAGGTAGTGGAGATTTGGCTGTCAAATGCAACTTACTGTGTGTCACTTCTGACACACAGGACCAGCAGGAACAATTCATAAAAGGATAAAATGCAAAAATATGTAAAATGCACAAACATTTCTTTTCAAAGAAATTAAGCAAAAACACATCTCTTTTCAACCAACCAAACTCACGTGTCTTGTCAGCCTTAAAATCACCCAGAACAATCCATGAATGATCTGTGGGCAAAAGAAAAAAAAAATACACAACACACAAAAGAGAGACATTTCTCATAACAAACAGACATCAATTATAACTTTTAATCAGAAGACAAAATATAATACACATTAACAGACACAAAAATAAATTTCCATTACTTAACTGTTACCATCTTGTCAGTCACCTTGCAACATGAAGCCCTTTTAACTTCCCAAAAGTAAAATTCTTTCACTGACACTCCATGTTAGCCTTGCGCCACAATTCGTTCTCACTTAGGCATGTAGCCTTCCAAATTTCAATAAAAAGCTTTGTCTTATTTTCTGCCTAAGACTTAATGCAATACTTCATTTTCGGTCAAATAAAAGCAACTAGCAGACATTATTTTTTTAGAGGCAGAGATACAAATATATCATTTCTGCAGAGCATTTAGCATGTGTTGGGACTTTCAAAGAAACCTTTTTCATATTTTCCCTTTGGAATTAAGTTCTTTAATTTTGTGGAGAAACCAGAAACCCTTCCTTTTAGAGGCCTGTTTAGCAAGGTCATTCTGCATTTCACAGAGACAGTCCCTAATTTAAAAGGTTACAAATGTCAACATGACAGCCTCCTTCCATTGTTTACAGGGAAACCAAAGATAGCATCTCAGCGCGACTTGAGCCAGCAGCAGCTTCTTCTAGCCCCCACCCTCTGCTCATTCTGAGGCTGACAAAGGCAAAAGGCCTTCCTAATTCCTCTTAACCTGCAATAATTCACTCTATTTTGAAAAATAATGTCTCCTTTTTTAGGCGCTAAAAAAATGATCTCTGTTTCCAGATTATTAAACAACATTTACTGTGAATAATTCACAGAACCTAATAACACACATACCAGTTTTAGAACAAGTGCTTGTTGCAATGGTACTTATTTCGTCAACCTTAAATGAATCTCACTGTGCCATTTAAAAGCAAACCTCAAATGAGGACAGCCTGCAAATTTGTATTATACCTAAATGTATGCATTCACTGAAGCCTAAAAGCACTTTAAAGCTATTATAAATGGCAAAAATACCCAAAATCGACTTTGATATTTGGGGCACTTAAAAATAAATATCCTATAAGTATGTTACATATTAATCATCCTCAGAATGTTCTTTACACATTACAGATATTAGACATTAGACATATCTCATGTAAATCCTTAGAAAAATGAGTTTTTTTACGCCTGCGCTAAGTGAGATGTCATATGCTAATGTCCTCATTATGCAGTGCAACACAACTCAAATTAAATTATAATGCTAGGAGGTCATAGTATGAGCATTAAGCTTCATGAATAGTAAAAAACGAATTTTGTAGCACTTATTTTTAATAATTATTTTTCATAATTTAATAATTATTTTTAATATATATAGGCCTGAAACCTATGGTTTTTTCAGTTAATTTGCAAGGTTTTTTTAAATGCTAATTCCTAACTATATAAGGCCTGAAACCTATGGTTTTTTCAGTGAATTTCAAAGGTTTTTTAAATGCTAATTCCTAACTATATAAGGCCTGAAACCTATGTTTTTTTCAGTGAATTTCAAAGTTTATTTTAATGCTAATTCCTAACTATATAAGACCTGAAAGCCCACCAGGAATCTCCAGTATGCACCAGGGGACTGCTTTGCAGAGAGGTGTAATTAAGACACGGCCCTTTTTACACCTCTCTGCAACGCAGCCCCCGTGCATGTTTGAAGAGGGGGAACTCATTCCCCCTGCATACTGGGGGCCCCTGGGGGCCAACTAGCCCACCTGGAACCTCCAGTATGCGCCAGGGGGCTGCATTGCAGAGGTGTAATGAGGCTATGCCCCTTGTTACACCTCTCTGCAACACAGCCGCCTGGCGCGTTTGCAGAGGGGGAACTAATTCCCCTTGCATAATGGGGGTCCCTGGGGGCCAACTAGCCCACCAGGAGCCTCCAGTATGTGCCAGATGGCTGCATTGCATAGAGGTGTAATGAGGCCACACCCTTTTTTACACCTCTCTGCAACGCAGCCCCCGTGCATGTTTGAAGAGGGGGAACTAATTCCCCTTGCATACTGGGTGTCCCTGGCAGCCATCTTGTGCCTTGTTAGAACCAAGGCACAAGAAAGCAGTGAAACAAAGGTGTGAAACTCGCAAAGGGGCCAGAGTAGATAATATCACATATAAAAGCAAGCTGCATCCCTTGCCTATCATTTTTAGACGCATTAATTTATAAGCCTAAGCACAGAAGCCTAACTTAAAACATGACAAAATTTGGCGCCACATTTTTCTACAAAACACACCATTCGTTTTTGGGGGCCTTTTTATTCCTAGTGAATGTGAATTTAAATTTTATTTTTTTAAGCATTTAGACAGTTTGCTTAATAGACTGAAAACATAAAGAAACCCACGAACAAACATTGAGCTTGTTTCAGACATAAACAGAAAGGGGTGAAACACTCAGGACACACAATACGGCGCTCTTTAGCCGTGCATTTCGTGAATAGCGCCATCGCTATGTACTTACAGAAGTTGCACTAGTGGGAAAACCACATACATTTAAACACACATTTAACCCACAAATCAATACTTAGGACAGAAAAACAAAGGACAGCCCACAGACTGTACTTAAACCAAACCATTTGCAAATACTAGTTGTAAGTCATATTTACAAGAAACGCTTCTCAATTGTGTTTCAAAAGACTGCAAAAACAGCCTAACAGACTGATGTATGTCCAAAAAGCGAAAATACACTCAATTCACTAGCTTTGGCTAGCAGAACACCAAAAATCGTTCTACACATCAAAAAATTGCACAGAACAAAGGATCCTTGTATGTATTATGTCCATATTTTAATTCCCTGGGGATACAAAATCACCAAGGAAGAAATATGTTTGTAAATCTAAACCTATTTAGATATTTCCCGCTGGGGGGGGCGGCTAATTTACTTCACATCACACTATGGTACCTTCCAAAAAAGCAACACATTTTTCCATGTGAGCTTGAGAACAGGCATGCCAAAAATACTGCGGAATACGCAAGTATTATAATCAAAGTGGTGCTTAAGGTACTTTTTGTACGTGCACCATTCAACTAAACCAAATGGAGAAATATCTCCTCATTACCTGCCTACACAAATTGCAATTTGCATATACAAACCTATACAAATCCAAAAGTTGGCCAACACAAATTCCAAAGTTCCAAAGTTACAGTCCTAAATTTGCTAACACCAGGCATTTTATAGCTCACTAATCTAGCTTCAAACTTCAAGGGATTATCAAAAACGATATACTCGCAAATATACGAGACCCTCGGCTTTGGTAATTGCAATAACCAAATCAAAACCAAGAAACCAAACAAAGTCGTGGGAGCGACCCACTTGTACTTCTTATTTTTACTAATCAAAAGGTTATCCAAATTCTAACTGTCAAGTTCTACATGACCTAACAGTCTTTTTTAGAATACTCACGCCAAAAAAGGTTCTCAGTCAGGAGTGACATCATGTGGAGGATCAAAATCAGGAAGAGCAGAAATATACCGGGCTGCGAAGACAGAGAATCTCCAGAATCCTTGTGCACAAAGTAGCAGAGTCCCATCCTCTCCTCCTCAGTAGATTTCAGTCTTCTGACAAGATCACTCCCACAGAAAGTCACTTCTCTGATGAAGCCCACGTCGGCCGCGCCATTTGAAGAACTGAAATCTTCATTCTCCGGGAATACTTACTAATAAAAAGAACTTGGCACAGAAGCTGAAAATATGAAAAGACATCTTTATTAAATTTAATAAGTGAGGCCACGTCACACAGAAGCCGTAGCAACTGAATGAGGTAGTCTGAGGAGTACAGAGAACAGAGGTCTTATATATGCTTCAGGGTTACAAAACTCAGCATAAAAGTAAGCAGTCCTTGCTTTTGCAAGCATGCAAAATGCCTAACATTCCTTCTTACACAAGCCGGACAAACCCATAATAAAAGGACCACAACCCATATCATAAACAGACCATAAAAGAAGGAACAGAAACAGATAGAAGTAGGATAAGGCATGTTTGTGTGCAGTAAAACTTTATGATGTCCTGTGCTCTGATCCTTAATCTTGATCAGCTAAAGGGCAGGAACTGGTTTAACAAGGTCAGCTTCAGGCAACAGGGTCAGTTCACTCAGGTCAAACAGGAGTCAGCACGAATCCGAGCTAAGGTGTACATGTCCTAAAAAAGACTAGTTCAGCCACAATCATTGGCCTATGTGAGGGCAACCACAAAATGGCTGCCAAACACAAAATGGAACCCACGGTTTCAGAATTCACAGAACCTCAGAACAGTCCAGCCCGAACCGCCAAGCCATGTCTTACCTGGACCGGAAACAAGCATCCTGGGACCGGTTTCTGGCTAATCAGCATCATCAGCCAGGCTAGCTTGAATCCAGTGGCAAAGTGAGCAAGGGACCCACGTCTGGGCATACCCTGCCAACTTAGGGCAAACAAAGCGATACCAAAGGGGGATGATGGACAGAGCGCTTGAGCAAATCAAACACTCACCCCCAGGCAACTGATCTTGGTTTAATCCATCATCATTCTTTAGCTCACTCCACCACCCCAGTTCAGACATGGCAATATGCAAATCAGTCTGATCCTGACCCTCATAGGAACAGTCCAGCCCGAACTGTCAAGCCATGTCTTCCCTGGACGGGAAACAAGCATCCTGGGACAGGTTTCTGGCTAATCAGCCGTCATCAGTCAGGCTAGCTTGAATCCAGTGGCGAAGTGAGCAAGGGACCCACCTCTGGGCATACCCTGCCAACTGAGGGCGAACAAAGCGATACCAAAGGGGATGTTGGACGGAGCGCTTGAGCAAATCAAACACTTACCCCAGTCAACTGATCTGGGTTTAATCCCTCATCATTCTTTAGCTCAGTCCACCACCCCAGTTCAGTCATGGCCATATACAAATCAGTCTGACCCTGTGCCTCATGGGAACAGTCTAGCCCGAACTGCCAAGCCATGTCTTCCTTGGACCGGAAACAAGCATCCTGGGACCGGTTTCTGGCTAATCAGCCGTCATCAGCCAGGCTAGCTTGAATCCAGTGGCAAAGTGAGCAAGGGACCCACGTCTGGGCATACCGTGCCAAATTGGGGCGAACAAAGCGATACCAAAGGGGATGATGGACGGAGCGCTTGACCAAATCAAACACTCACCCCCAGTCAACTGATCTGGGTTTAATCCATCATCATTCTTTAGCTCAGTCCACCACCCCAGTTTAGACATGGCCATATGCAAACCAGTCTGACCCTATGCCTCATGGGAACAGTCCAGCCCGAACTGCCAAGCCATGTCTTCCCTGGACCGGAAACAAGCATCCTGGGACCGGTTTCTGGCTAATCAGCCGTCATCAGCTAGGCTAGCTTGAATCCAGTGGCAAAGTGCTGAGAGCAGCTCCAGGATTGCCTAGAGCAGGCTAACCCAGTCTTCTTTTTGAAGCTGGTGGCCTGTTCCAGCAATACCTTGGCTTTTTACAGCCAGGGGATTGATGGGTGTGCACTGCGCATGTCAGGATGGCCGTAGCAAAAGAGCTGGCCAACCCGACATGTACACTGCATGGGCAGCTGTAATCCTGCAGTTGCAGGCTTCAGCCCTGCCCTCGCACTGAGGCATGTGTGCCTGCTGTGCTCGCAAAAGGCTGGATGACGCTCCTTTGCTCAAACGGAGGAGCCACCCCAGCTCCTACATTTTGTTTAGTACGGGCACCACAGGTTCAGGTAGCGTGTTAATCCCCAGTACCAGGTGCTGTTCCCATGAGCTATGACGCCCTAGCTTCGATATGATGGGGTTTAATAATAGAAACAAGGGTTTCTCCGCCTGTTTGAAGCCTAGTGGACCACAAATCTCAGAAGTAACATACCCTGGAGGTTTCATTTTCTAATTTCCAATATAAAGATCGTGAGTAACTGTATGAAAGTGAAGGCACTTCATTTCCTGATATGTGTCTCATAGGTCTAGATTAACCACCAAGGAAGTGATCTCATAAAGCAATGTGAAAAATGCCATGTATAATGTACTTGTATGCAATAAACAGTTATGGAACACTGTACTTGAACTGTAGGTTATTGGCTTAGAGGTTTCTTTATTTAAATGAAGTGTATGCACTGGCCCTGTTTCATCCAGCCGACTGCACCACTACAAAGTAAAACAAACCACACTGCCCGAATCCATAGCTTGGGTTCTTATCACTACAGAAATATCACACCACTACTACTTTTTTCAATTTGTGGATGCAAACTATGCCCTAACCTGTTGTAAGCATTGCCACTATGGCAACCAAGGGTTAAGCATCAGTTCATTCAGGAAGATATGCCCATGGTTAATGAATGCAGACATTTGGTAGAGGAGGCCTGAAGCAGATGACATCAGCTTACATATCACAGTACGCTTTTCCACCACCTGATTGGGGCAATACATTTCAGGGTCAGTTGCAGAGTCTGAGCGGTGCATGCGTTTTTCTTGTATGCAAGGCGGAACTTCTCTGAGATGTTTCATCAAGGGCTTACCTCACGTACTCTGAGATGCTATTCCATATTTTAGCTAAACAGCCAACCATAACCGTTTGAAGTAGCAGAAATAATAGTATTGGTATCCTGGTTGTCATTGTTGTGGATATTATTATTATGTTTATTATTTGCTTTTTGTAGAGCAATTCCTACCTCAAATGTTATGCTTTTGAAATAATATCTGTTACTGGTACTGTTACGCTGCCTATTGGGACACCAGTGGAGTACACTTGGAAAACCAAGAAATACCAGTACTGGAATCATGACATTAGCTACACATTCCTAACAGGCTGGGCCTCATTACTGTCACGTGACAGCTCAAAGTGATTTGAATAGACTAAAAAGTGACAAAGGACAATTACTGTATTATGTGTGTTTGTGCCATAAATGTATCTTCCAAAAAGCGATGCGGCCACTGTAACCTCCCCGTACTTTTGACAATGTTTGGTTACCAAGTGGTACGAGGAACCAGAGACATAATTACTGTGCTGCAGAGAAGGCTGTCCACTTGTCGCCGCTTCGCCGTTATTTCCACAGGGGAGTTGTCTCTTTTTTTATTCTTTAAGCCAGTAATTAAGATACGCAGTTGGTGACTGGAAGAAATGCACCTTTGCTGCCAGTGAAGATTTCTCTGCTGGGCTTCACAGTCCCAGCCGCAACGCAGAGATTTTGTACGAAAACAGCAAAGTTGAATCAAGCAAAGTAATTAGCAGTTTGTGATATTTAAAAAGTGTTAACGAAGGGACTAAAATGCTCCTATGATCCTTCTTCAACCTCATTAATTCACTGGTCTGCTCAATTTTTTTAGCTCTGTGAGTAGGCCTGCCACCTTCAAGGTTTTGGAGGTTCTTTACCCCACCCGCCTCCGTCCTTCCTTTGTGTCCAGTGAGCTGCCTTGGGCCGCCATCTTGGAGATTTGAGGGAAATGACATAGAATTATGGGAAATGCAGAAACAACTCGTACCACTGCAGCAATAGTCCGAACATGTAATAAATTCTGTGTTCACGCTACTCGTTGCCCCGCGCCAGACTGACCGGCGCAGTGTCAGGGGAGGACTCTGCTCCAGGATTCTCCACAGGAGAATTAATTAAACAAATTTCACTCTGCCAATTGTTTGTTATTTTTGCTGACCTCACCAAGTGGATTAATATTTAATTAGCCTTTAGGTGGAAAGCACTTATTAACCTGCTCTGTCAATCTGTCAGGAGGCTGGTCTCTGGACGGATTCTGTTATGGGCAACGTATCGAAATTAAGGATGCCGCGTCCACCTCGCCCCCCCCCCCCTCGCTTAGTACCGGCTCCCCCACCCCCATTTCTTCCCACAAACACCGACTGAAACAATAACATTGTACACAGGGAGCATAGTAATGTCAGAACCTAGAAACAGAGCACAAGAGTTTGGAACTGTTGTTAAGTACTAACATCCATCTCTATACATTATGGGGCAAAGTAATGATTCTCTGACCAATTTGCATACTTTTTTCATTTAATTTAATACAAAGTAGCAAGCGGTGGCTCAGTGACTTAAATCTAAAGCATGTACTCCAGTGCGGAGGGCGGGGGGAAGCCTTTCCTTAAAGAGAATGTTGTTGAAATGAGTACAGCTGAGACACGTAAGAACAACACAGCTGTTTTAGCACCAGAACAAAAATCAGTATGTAGAATGTACTACTGTAATTTTCACCGGACACAGTGGGCCTTATTACGCCATTGTGGAAAGGAACCGTCCGACCTTAGGTCGACGGTTCCGACCGCAGTATTTTGATGCGACCGCCCATAGTTCACTCGCAAACCTCCATTTCGCAATAGAAGTTTGTGCGGCAGACAGAAAAGATCTGCAGCACAAGCTTCCATTGAGAAATGGAGGTATTGAAACATCCCTTCACCTTGTAGCAGGCACCACACGGTGCTGGGATGTTTACGGGGGCACCTATGGTGCCCCCCAGTCCTTATTGCAGAGGGCAAGGGAAAATGGGGCCTGCTAGGGGCCTCCAATGACACTTTCGGATCGCCTTTCCATGTGGGAAAGGCCAACATGGAATGGCTGTCGGCATCATAATCCTGACGGGCGAGCTGCTGTCATTAACAGATTATGTAGTCTGGCCACATCAGAATCCACCCGCAGATTTAACTACGACTGCTGTCATCCTAATACGGCGGTCGGACTTTAAACCTACCATGTCGGGCGGAAAGCCCAACATCGTAATTAGGTCCAATGTATGTTTTAACTAGATTTTCTTACAATTGTGTTCGTCTAGAGGTGATCAGTGCTTAATTTGTGAAGGTGATTGTAGGTGATGGGCACCAGCAGTCATTTTTTTGTAGACAGGACTTCTTTTACAAGTTACAAGTTCATTTAGGGGTCGCAGCCAGGCACTGACTTTAAGACCCTGTACACAGTGGTGGCAAAATCAGTGCCGAGAGCACAGGGGTGACTCGTATTATCAGCATCATGGTCCAACCTCCTTTTCCGCGCATTTTTTGAAAAATACATTAATAGGGAATAATAATCTGTTATTAATAAATGTAATAAAAGGTGGACCAGCATGATCTGGAAATCGAACTTCTACCCGCATCTTGAGTAAGTAAAATAATATGCTTTTCAATGTATGTTAAGTGTTTGGAGGGCCGTGAGAGAGAGTTTGGGTGAGACAGTGTGTGTATGTATAAGCATATATGATAGTATGTGGAATAGTAGTGTTTGTGTGTGCTTGTATGTGAAAGTGAGTGAGTAAGAAAGTATAGGTGAGTAAAAGTGAAGAAGAGAGTGTGAATGAGTGAGTCAGGGTAAGAGTGACTGCACCTATTGTGATGTCATGAGGGTTAAGGTCATATGAAATCACTTCCTGGAACATCATTATGGTCAAAGGAGGTATGATGTCACTTCCGCTTCCCCCGACAAATTAGATTTTGACTCAGAGCAAAAGGGAGAAAGGCTGGCAAGGGTAAAAAAAGAGGAAATATATGAAAATAGAGACAGAAATCAGGGATGAAAAAGAACATGTGAGAGTGAGATAAAAAACAGTACATGGAGGGTGGTGAAAGAAATAACAATGAGATTGAGTAAAAACTGAAACGCCGGACTCACGCTGCCACTTTCATTCGAATTCACAGTTTACTCGACTGCGTGATTTGATTATGCTCTGACGAGGGCATCGACAACCTTTTAATTGAAGTGTTGGCTTCTTGAGGATTCTATTCTGAACTATTACTTTATATCTAAATACGCCGCTTGGAACTGGTAGTCATTGTTGTTGCCAGTATCTCAATACATGTGTTGCCTTGATGAAGTCTGTATGCATATACTGCTAATTAGACGAAACACGTGTTGGCTAGAACTCAAAAGGATGCTGTTTTGAACATTAAAGAAGAAGATTAACACTCATTTGGATTGTAATGTTTCATCTGGACTGATTATTTGTACAATACTATTGTTCTAATCTGCTCTGGATATAACGTGTGTATTTCTGGAGTAAAAACTAGACAGCCTTGGTATTTCGTAACCCCAGCATAGAACAGCAGAAAGTTTTTGGAGAACACACACATACACTCTCTCCCTAACACACAAGGCAGAGGGGTCTGTGCGCTTCTTTTTTGGCCTTTTGAGTGAATATATTAATTAGAAATATTTCGGAGATAATGCATGTTTTTCTTACAGGAAAGTTCGAGAAAACAAAGAGGCAAATCCTGCCCTGTGTTTCCAAGTTCTGCTGTCAGCAAAGCACTGCTATTTTGAGTTAATGCATGCTCTCAAGATACCAAAAATAAGCACACTTATGAATTAGCGCAATGGGATAACACAGCCCCTGTGGGACAGGGAGCCCCCAAGCTCCAGGGGCCCCCTCAGCATAATACAATGACTGGAGAGAGCTCCTGATTGAGTCTGGAGGGGTCCCTTCCACGTGTCTTGCAGGTTTCATTTCGCTAGTGGATTAGCGCAGTGCTGACTATGGCATGATGATATAGCCACTGCTCCTTCTGGACCGGGAGGCACCCAAAACAGTTCAACCAAAGTAAAAAAGTATCACACCTCCTCAGAAGGACCCATTGTTTATTGTCATTTCCCTCCAAGGTCGTCTGCTCAACCAGTCATGGTTCCACCACTTTGTAACACCCAGCTTCTGGATACCGCAGTTTCTTCAAAGATGTATTTTGTCATGCTTTCTACATCGTCCTTCAGTACTTATTGGCAAGGATAGCAGCAGGCTTCATGTTTAGAGAGTAACATCCTGGAATATTGTGGGGCTATGTAATATCCTGGAATATTGCGGGGCTATGTTCTAGACTACAATCGCCCGAATGGCTTATTTTTGTAAATGGTTTTGACGTTTGTCTCTTTCAAGAGACTTGGGCATGTGATCCCCAGTTTCTCCAGGGTTTCTTGAATTTTTTTGTACCTGTGATGGAGCAGATTTCATCTGCAGTCAGGCATTGTTTTATTTTTGTGCTTCAGACAGACTGCATTTAAATTGCCATGCACATTTTGGTGCAAGTTAAAAACATGGCACATGAAAAATATGAAAGTGAGGCCTATTCAGTCTGAAATGCTTTTGCTTAATTAACATGTGTTTTTGCAATGTAGAGAAAAGTGGCCTTAGCTTTGAAGATTAATAGAATGTGTTTTTCTCTTCCCAGCCCATCCCATGCAATCTAAAATTCACTATTTCTGTCTTAAAAGACTTTGACTTGTTGCATATTTTGATAAACCTTTTCAATTAATAACACCTGTTTTTATAATGTGTGTGAATTAATAATGCATCAAACACTACACAGGGGACTAAATGCTTTTTTGCATGAAAAGCTATCTAAAACACTAATGCATGTTGCTGTGTGCACTATATTAATTGTGTGTGCTTTTAAAATTTACACTAAAGCATGAAGATGCTATTTTGCACATTGCACATTTTTGCATGTTGTGCACAAATTAGAAAATGCAGCTTTATACTAATAACTTGGCTAGGTAAACATGTATAAGGGGTATTAGTATGAGGGAGGAAAACATAATGGGCTGATTTACATGAAATTAATATTATCTTTGTGTTTGTTTTATTTTTGGGGCCTACACAAAACATGGCTGCCTGTGAATCCATGAAGGCTATGGCTTGCAATTTAATGAGAAGGGAGCATGCGCAGACTGTGGCAGCTTTCCTCATGACAAGAAGTGAAGGACATCTTCAACTGTACATTCTTGTGATTCTGCCAATGTACCAGTGTTAGTTAAAAGTGTCCATCTGACTGCGCTGTGGAAGGAAGAGAATTAGAATGAAACATTTTTCTTAGTAAATGTTGCAAAAGTTTATTAATGCAGTTATTCATGTATGCTTCTTTTGTTAAAACTGGTAAAGTCAGGATTTTAGAATGAGTCAGGGTATTGAGAACTCATGCCATCATGACTGACCAATCACGTACAGGTTTTCCTGAAAGATGCTACATCTTTGTGTAGTCTGCCAATAATTAGGGTATAAAATAATGTCCTCTCTGGATGGGGGCTGGCTTTCTCAGCTCAGCTGGCTTCTATGGGTTAGGTACGCGAAACGTCCCGGGAGATTGCTGAAGGGGAGGTGCGTCCGAGGAGATTCAGGGGGAGGTTTCTTGCTTCCACGTCATATCTTGGCACATCAGGCCACATTCCTTTGAGGTCTGGTGAAGGGCGGGCTGTCTCCCTCCTTTTTGCTTTTTAGACACAGAGATGCTCAGAGCAGCAACAGATAGAAAGGATCTTTAGATTTAGATGCTAAACTTTAAGTTTATGTTTTGACTAATTAATTAGGTCTAAAAAGATTTATTTGTTTTATGCATTTATTTCTCTTAATGGGAGATTTTTGCCAGCTATTTAATTATTTATTAGCTTTGCAAGACTATTTTTCTTAGAAACTCTTTAAGAATGTTGACTGATATTTTGCGCCACATTTTCATAACTACATGTAATGCTTATATGCAGACTGTAATGTGTTCTGTATTATTGATATTTTTCCTGTTTTCCAAATTCTGTAACCTGATTGATATTTTACTAATAAATAAAGGGTCAGAGAAAAATTAACTTTTGACTAGAAAATAAAACCCTTTAAAATACTCAACAACTCTCTTTATTGGCTTGAATAATAAATTGCATTTTTGACTGTTCATCTTTATTTAAAATCTCCTGAAGGTAATACATGGTGTGAAGGGCCCAACACCTTTTGAGCGGTAAATTAGAGGTAGCATGAGGGTTTTACATTGAGAAATCACCAGAAGAAATTACCGCTCCATCAGTTTTTGGTAATCAGAGGATGGTCATTATTGATTAGTTTGGTGATTAGTGATTATTGATTTCTATTGATTTCACCATCAACTACTCAACTAATGGATCATTGACCTTAAGAGGGGAGTAAAATAATTTCCCAAGTTATATAAAACGTCCAAGTCCTGATTCCTGACTCCAATGCTCAGAGCCTGAAGACTGGCAAAGCAGTACTGGCAGGTGATGCAAGAAGTGGTGTGAGTATCAATAGGGTTGTGAAATGTTGTTAATATGCTAGCATGTATTTTGGAAGTGTTGAAAATATTAAGGTTTTTTTTTACTGTTGGTGACATTTTGCTCATTTTGAATTGATGGTGTTATTGATTATATTGGTAATTTCATAGGACATAATTTTTAGTTATTGATTACATGTTTTAACTCTTCATTTTAAGTTAGTGTCTTGTTCTATGTTGTCTGGAACACGCAGGTATGCACACCTGTGGAATCCCGGGAAGGAATAGCGGGTGGTAAATGGAAGCCACACTGCACTGAGGTTACTCGTCTGTTGGAATAACACTGAGAAGCTAGGTAGGGCTGGCAGTGTTAAATTAGGGACTATTTTCTGTGTGAGTGATTGATAGCAAAGAGTTCGCTGGTGAAACTTTGGTCTGATATAACCTAGAAAGGGTCACACTAAAGGAGTAGCAGGTTCTTCTGAGCTTGAGTGACAGCAAAAGGGTTCGCTGGTGAAACTTTGGACTAAGATATATCCTGAAGGATAAGTCCAAAGGAGTAGCAGGTTCTTCTGAGCTTGAGTGAAAGGTAAGCGGAAGGGATTTACCTGTAGTGTATAAAGAGTAAACGGAAAGTCTTACTTTGTGAAGGGTAAGCGGAATGTGTTACTCGCAGTGAATATAAATCTATCCTTTATTTAGCACAACAGACAGAGTAGCGAATGTATTTATGTTGTTACTAACAGAGTTATTGATTAAGAGAAAATATTGCAGTAAGGATTTGTGGAGGGTCAGTGGTAGGAGTAAAACTGACTAAAATTGAGACTGACAGCTTTGGAGAAAAGAAATTGCATTGAACTATTGCAAAAATGAAAATGTTTGAAGGTTTAAAGAAGCTGTTAGGAGGTAAAGTGAAAAATTCGTTTTTTATTGGTGATGCTCCTGAAGGAACACCTGTGCATTTTATGTCTACCAATTTGGGACAAAATACATGCATGTGGGTTCACCAATGGTGCAAGATTACTGAAAAAGAGGGTGCTTTGAGGTTTCCAAAAGATGGTACTTTTGAATTGCAAATTATTGACAAATTAAGGGAAGTGTTATGTGAAATAAAGACACCATCTAAAGCTGCACAATGTGAGGCCTTAAGCCTGTGGGAAAAGACAGCAAGAGAGAAAGCAAGTGAGGATAAAAAAGTAAAGCACCAGATGCAGGAGAAGAGAATTAGTGATGATAAAGAGCTTCAAATAAATAATAATTCAGGGGATGAAAAAATGGATGCATTGTTAACTGAGTGTCCACCACTTTATGTGGTTCCCATGAAAAATACTGAAAATAGTGCACCAGTAAATACTACAGGGGCTACTGCTTCTGTTGAACAGAGAGAAATACAGATTGAAAAAACTGTGCAGAAATGTTATATTGACCCATTACCTGTTGATTCAGTACTGACAGTGATACCTCCAGGTGTTACTGCTTCAAATGTGCTTGATTCAGTTCAAGAATTACAAACTGCAGATGCACAGATAATGCCTAGAACAATTATGACTGTCCCAATTAATATGGTCCCTACTGAAAAGGTTCAAGGAGCTGCAGAATCAGTGATTTTGCCAGGGTTTATTTCATAAACTCAGAATACACAGATTATTGAACAGAAATTACCCCAAGCACTGAAAGGTGAGGGGAAGTTGGTATTTACATCTGCAGCTCAGAATAAAATAAATATATTTGAAAATGTGATTTTTCAAACCTGCTTTGAGGAAGCAGCAGTGACTAAAAATATAGAGAACATGGGAGAACATATTAACACAGACCATGAAAAAGAGAAACAGCTTAGTGTTTTAAATACAACATTTGAACATGGAGAAATTAACAGTCCTTGCTGTTTAAATAATGAAAATGTGAACCAGTGTCAAGAAAAATAATTAATTTCCCTGAGAATGGAAACAGCTTCATGTGCATTAACTACACATAATGGACTGACAGATTTGGCTCAAAATTATGAAACTGATGGTTCAGGACGTTTTTCATTTCAGAAAAGTGTCAGGGTACATATGGATGATGAAGCAAATGAGAAAATGTGTTCTTCAGGAATGCAATTGCACATTGCAGAAATAAAATATATTTTTTAATGCAATGGGTTTGAGAAATTAGGAGACAATTGGGCAAGAAAACATGAGAAGAAAAAGAAATCACCAGACCTAGCAAGGAAAATGGATAAGGAAAAGAAGCCACCAGATATAATTGAGAAAAATAATAAACAGAATGAGGGAGAAGCTTTTGCTTACTCATTGAGAGAAAAGGTGGGAGAAATGTATGTGCATATGCCACAGAATAAAAGTGAACTTGCCGCATTTCCGAACTTAATCCCACAATTGAGAGACAAATTTATGCTGTGGTACCCACAAGTTGATGGATTTGATGACTTTTTAAAAGAGTTGTGCATTAATTTGGAAATGTTCTTTTACATTGCCATGCAGACTAAATTGTGGTTTGAATCTAAAGTTGTGAAAATACCAGGTGAAGAGACTATGAAAAGGGTTTGCATGAATGCACCATCATTTTCTGTTGTTATGGAGGAAAATATAGCAGTGATTTATTTCCTGAAGGGCAGAGTGCCAGCAAAGGATGTTGATTGGGTACAGATTAAAAGAGCACAAGATGGAAGTAAAGGTGTTTTGGTTTGTGCAAATTCAGGTATGGATGTTGTACTGCTGGAAACCGTGTCCATTTGCCATCTTTATAACAGATTTGAGCATTGGAAGAAGAAAAATAAATTTAAACATGATGCACAAAAACATGGAGAAATGCAGGTGCAAATTATGCCAGCTAAGGAAATGCAAATGTCAGTTCAGAAACAGGTACCAATGGCAGGAATATTTCAAGCACAAATGGTCCTACAAAATATGGAAACTGCTAAAGTTAATTTAAATAAGTTGTCCAGAGCAAATGTGAATTATTTCCAGAGACAAAATGAGAACCCAGTCAAAGAGGTTACTATGTTTGCAAATGAGAGCTTTAACACTCACAATTCTGAATTTACCAATTCCATTGTGAAGGCAGTGGAAAGTCCAGATTTAGTTGCAGGAGTTTTCAACCGAGAAATTACAAACACAGTTTTAGAAGAATTTGCCCCAAAATTAGGCCCATTTGAGGAAGGTTGCAAAATTGTTGTCTGTGACTCAGGCTTAGCAGGAAAACAATTATTTTGCAAATTAAGCAGCACAGATTACTGCACACCAGATAATGTTATTTTTCAGATTCCTGATGAGGATGTACATTTTAAAATGGGCCTACAAGAGACAGTTGTAGCATTGTTTTCAGAAAAGACAGTTGAAAAATTACCTTCTGCTTTGGAAAAAATAATAAACACAGAAATAAGAGATTTCACAGAGAAGGATGCCAGATTAATAAAATGTGCAGAACATGTCTCATTAAAATTTGAACAAGATGACATGTATTCAGGAACACAATCAGTTACATACATTTTACCAATAAAAGGATTTTTGATGGAATTGATTAGAAGTTTATGTAACTTTCTGATCATAGGTTCACAGAAAATAAATGAAAAGAACAGAATAGTGCAGGAGATTAAAAGCATATTTTTTCCATGTTGTCCTGTGGTACCGAATCCAGCCAATATATTTTTTCACATTCCATGTGCTGAAGAATGGCTTACTTTTATTGATTTTTGCCAAGTTCATGTCACAGTGCCATTGCAAGAGAATAGTCAGAGTACTGTCAAAAAGAAGATGAATGTCTGGGACACAAAATTGGAAAGGGAGGTAGAAAGGTGTCACCAGAGAAGGTGGAAATAAATTCCAAGATGAGTCCACCTCAAATCCAGAAAGAAATCAGGAAATTTTTGGGAATGGTTAGCTGCAGTAGAGAGTGGTTACTACACCTTTCCCTAGTGGCTAAGCCTTTACTGAGGCTGACACACTCAGGTGTGTCTGATCCGCTTCCATTGGACAACAACTGCACAAAAGCATTCCTAGAGTTGAAAGGGAAAAAATGTTGTGCCCCAGCACTAGGAATGAAAGTTTATTTGAAAGAAAATACACTAATTTGCAGTGAGAGGGAGGGCTTCGCTCTCTCATTGCCTATTGAAAAAGAGGACTGTGTTCAAAGGTCTGTGATGTATTGCCCAATGACCTTTGACCCCAACTACACAGAAATGTCAGTAAATGAATTGGATTGTGATGAAACTGAATATGAGTGTCTAAATATCATGAAAATATGCATAAAGCCAAATTCAGACTCTAAGGATGAATGTCTGAGTCAGCCCAACAATGCCCATTTTGTAGATGGCCCATGTTTGAAAGGTGACACATTAAAAGCAGCACATGCTGTGCTCCTTATACATTATGTTGTCAAAGCTTCATGGCTTTCAGTAGTTACCCCAGCCCAAAATTCGAAATTGATTGCCCTTACCATAACATGCAGTATATCTGCTCAATTGGGAGTCACTGTTGTCATGGGAGAGAGAAATGCTAATTCAGTTGCACACATTTGTGCTCTGTTAGCATATACATTCAATGGAATCTTCACAGTTGAATTAAAAGAGGCTCAAGAAAATGTTTTTGAAGCAGCACAACAGGGTTGTATCAGAACTATTTATGAAAAAAATGACAACTGCAAAGTGGCAAATTTGTTATTGCAAATACTGATGCCCAGGTATAGATTGCCAGTTTCTCTGAAATCAGATCATAATGGGGTCTCAAAGATAATGAGTGCAGAACAACAGATTGGACAAGGAATGGATTGTAGCTATCTGCCTGAAGTGTCAAGCATAATAAAGCAAAACAATGGCAGCACAGAGTTACCTTTTGCAAAAGACTGTGTTTCAGCAACACTAAAGTGGCTTGAAAATGCATATGCAAATGCACTTGTGGAAAACACTGATGAGAACACTAGCCATTGCTGTGTAGGTCTGGTTGATGTACAGTGTGCAGTTTCTCACCAGATTGCAGCTGCTACACAAGATCTGCATAATGGATGGTGCAACGGTTTTGATCTGAGAGATGCTGTGGTGAAACATCTGAATCTGATCAAAGTGAAAATAAGAGTGAAAGGCCTCGATTGAAAAAGTGCAAAGGATTGATGGTGCTCTGTCAGAGTTTCTCAGCACCTAAGTAGTCCAATTTGCATGGAAAGTATGAGCCATACTGATGACAAGCTGATGACAATGAGCAAAGAAATGCTGAAACTGTCCTATTGAATTCTCTTTTTATTATTTTAGTTAATTATTTTACAGAAGACTAACTGTTCCAAGAAGCTACTTAAATATTTCTGCACTAAAACATTTGAGCTTGGCTATATATGATCTGATTACAGACCAGACTTGTGTTTGCCTTAGAAATAGAAGTAACATTGTTGTATGCTCAGCTTTTGCAATAAGTAATGTCACAAGTGAAATTAAATATGTGTGATGAATTATAAATCATGTTATTATGATTTGAATCATCAGAAGGGAGGATTGATGGAGCAGATTTCATCTGCAGTCAGGCATTGTTTTATTTTTGTGCTTCAGACAGACTGCTTATTTTTGTAAATGGTTTTGACGTTTGTCTCTTTCAAGAGACTTGGGCATGTGATCCCCAGTTTCTCGAATTTTTTTGTACCTGTGATGGAGCAGATTTCATCTGCAGTCAGGCATTGTTTTATTTTTGTGCTTCAGACAGACTGCATTTAAATTGCCATGCACATTTTGGTGCAAGTTAAAAACATGGCACATGAAAAATATGAAAGTGAGGCCTATTCAGTCTGAAATGCTTTTGCTGAATTAACATGTGTTTTTGTAATGTAGAGAAAAGTGGCCTTAGCTTTGAAGATTAATAGAATGTGTTTTTCTCTTCCCAGCCCATCCCATGCAATCTAAAATTCACTATTTCTGTCTTAAAAGACTTTGACTTGTTGCATATTTTGATAAACCTTTTCAATTAATAACACCTCTTTTTATAATGTGTGTGAATTAATATTGCACCAAACACTACACAGGGAACTAAATGCTTTTTTGCATGAAAAGCTATCTAAAACACTAATGCATGTTGCTGTGTGCACTATATTAATTGTGTGTGCTTTTAAAATTTACACTAAAGCATGAAGATGCTATTTTGCACATTGCACATTTTTGCATGTTGTGCACAAATTAGAAAATGCAGCTTTATACTAATAACTTGGCTAGGTAAACATTTATAAGGGGTATTAGTATGAGGGAGGGAAACATAATGGGCTGATTTACATGAAATTAATATTATCTTTGTGTTTGTTTTATTTTTGGGGCCTACACAAAACATGGCTGCCTGTGAATCCATCAAGGCTATGGCTTGCAATTTAATGAGAAGGGAGCATGCGCAGACTGTGGCAGCTTTCCTCATGACAAGAAGTGAAGGACATCTTCAACTGTACATTCTTGTGATTCTGCCAATGTACCAGTGTTAGTTAAAAGTGTCCATCTGACTGCGCTGTGGAAGGAAGAGAATTAGAATGAAACATTTTTCTTAGTAAATGTTGCAAAAGTTTATTAATGTAGTTATTCATGTATGCTTCTTTTGTTAAAACTGGTAAAGTCAGGATTTTAGAATGAGTCAGGGTATTGAGAACTCATGCCATCATGACTGACCAATCACGTACAGGTTTTCCTGAAAGATGCTACATCTTTGTGTAGTCTGCCAATAATTAGGGTATAATAAAATGTCCTCTCTGGATGGGGGCTGGCTTTCTCAGCTCAGCTGGCTTCTATGGGTTAGGTACGCGAAACGTCCCGGGAGATTGCTGAAGGGGAGGTGCGTCCGAGGAGATTCAGGGGGAGGTTTCTTGCTTCCACCTCATATCTTGGCACATCAGGCCACATTCCTTTGAGGTCTGGTGAAGGGCGGGCTGTCTCCCTCCTTTTTGCTTTTTAGACACAGAGATGCTCAGAGCAGCAACAGATAGAAAGGCTCTTTAGATTTAGATGCTAAACTTTAAGTTTATGTTTTGACTAATTAATTAGGTCTAAAAAGATTTATTTGTTTTATGAATTTATTTCTCTTAATGGGAAATTTTTGCCAACTATTTACTTATTGATTAGCTTTGCAAGACTATTTTTCTTAGAAACTCTTTAAGAATGTTGACTGATATTTTGCGATTTTGCGCCACATTTTCATAACTACATGTAATGCTTATATGCAGACTGTAATGTGTTCTGTATTATTGATATTTTTCCTGTTTTCCAAATTCTGTAACCTGATTGATATTTTACTAATAAATAAAGGGTCAGAGAAAAATTAACTTTTGACTAGAAAATAAAACCCTTTAAAATAATCAACAACTCTCTTTATTGGCTTGAATAATAAATTGCATTTTTTACTGTTCATCTTTATTTAAAATCTCCTGAAGGTAATACATGGTGTGAAGGGCCCAACACCTTTTGAGCGGTAAATTAGAGGTAGCATGAGGGTTTTACATTGAGAAATCACCAGAAGAAATTACCGCTCCATCACCTGCAATTAAGGGTGCCAAGGGTCAGCCGAAAGGGGGGTTAACGGTATGGGTACGACAAGAGCTCTTTGATAGAGTTATAGAGCTACCCACCAAGAACAGGGATATTCAGCTGATTAGGCTATCATTGGGCTCCTTGGGCGTTTTGGACATCGACAATCTATATGCTTGAGGGTTAGGGGGAGCTAAATCTAAGGTTTTGGCGGCTCTGGATTCCCTGATTGGGTTACAGCCGAGCGATAATAACATAATTATCACCGGTGATCTAAATATGACTTATGAGCCACTTACAATTGGTGACTGGCGCACAGGAGATGAAGAGGATTCTCAGTGGGGGAATTCCTAAATTAGAGTTAAAACCGATTGATAGATGGACAGATAACATAATCCAAATTAATGGGATATGCTGCGAAAGAGGGCTCAGAGCATTGAATGGCAGAACCCCGAGTGACGGACAAGGTGAAAGCACTTTTGACAATGGTCGCTCAAGAAGTAGGATTGATTATGTTATCTGTAACCTGGCAATCTGGCACCTTATGAAGGACATGAAGGTGGTGGCAAGGCAAGAGAGTGACCATAACCCCCTATGTACTACCCATAGTTTGTGGGGGAGAGAGGAAGGGGGGGCGAATAGGGTTGAACAGGCTTTATTTGAGATTGTCCCAACTAATGATATGAGGCGGGTAAGGTGGGGACTAGTTATGATGCAAGAAAGGGTCATGTAAAATATTAATGAGGAATTGGATACAACCATTACTGCCATGGCTAGCATCCCGGGGTTGGAGGACGATCTGTGTCAAATTACCAACCTCCATGATAGATTCTTTGAAACCATAAGGGGTCACTTTATTAAGGAAGTACCAAAGTCAGCGGGCAAAAAAACACACCCAATAAGAGTGGGGTAGCACAATAATGCTTGTAGAGCTGCAAGAACATCCCTAGGTGTAGCCCATTAAAAGAAGTGATCCTAACGCTGTAAGACTAGCTAGACAGAATTATAAGAAAACTGTCTACTTGGCAAAGAAACTATGGGATGAACAACATTGGCAGGCTCTTAAATCAGCCAGTACCTCAAAGGACTCTAAACTCTTCTGGAATATTGTTAAGTGGGGGAAAGGAGGCCGTCCCGAACCGCCCGTTAACTATGTAACACAGAAAAGCTGGGTAGATCACTTTGGCCCCAATATGCATGTAGCCATGAAGACAGGCCTGGGGAACCCATAAATAATATCTTCTGTTTAGAACCACCTTTTACTAATAGTGATGTAAAAGTGGCACTGAAAGCTGTTTCAAGGGGAAAAGCATCGGGACCAGATGGGGTCCTAGCGGATGTCTTCCTCTACGATAAAATGCACTGGGACCAGTATATCATGAGGCTGGCCAAAGCTGTGGCCCTGGAAACCCCAGTACCAAGGTCATGGCAAGGGGCCGTAATAATCCCTGTATACAAGAAAGGTGATAAAACGCAGGCTGGGAATTATAGGCCTATCAGCCTGATTGATACGGTACAAAAGGTGATCGGGAAAATGATTTTAGATAAAATCTTAGATTGGGTAGAAGAAGAAAATATCCTGTCCCCCTTTCAGGCTGGCTTCCGCAAATTAACGAGCACCACTGATCAGATCTTCCGTTTTACTTTATTGCATTGGAAGACTGTATTACTAGGGAAAGGTAGCATCTATGCCGCATTTATTGATTTGCGAGCAGCTTTTGATTTGGTGCCACGAGCGAAGTTGTGGAATGTGTTGAATAAGTTAGGTATGCCACCAGATATCCTAACGCTAGTAATGAGGCTACATGAGTCAAATCACGCAAAAATCCAATGGGGGGGCATGGACAAGTTACTCCTGAATTCCCTGTAGAGCGTGGGGTCCGTCAGGGCTGTGCCGTGGCCCCCACGCTCTTCTCACTATATATTAACGGGGTAGTTGGACGTATGTTGTCAGAATCTGTAGATGCCCCCACTCTGGCTGGAATGAAAACCCCGATTTTATTATTTGCAGACGATACTCTTATCATATCAAAAACTCCTAGTGGCCTCCAGCAAGCGCTTAAGATTTTTGAGGATTTCTGTACTGATCATGGGCTGGAAGTAAATGTAGCAAAAACTAAACTTATGGTGTTCAACCCACATGGTAGTTTCAAAGGGAATTTCTTTATGAATGGGCTAAAAGTGGAAATGGTGTCGGATTTTGTCTATTTGGGCATCCATGTGGCCAAGGGCATTAAGTGGGGGAATCATGTTGAAATGGCGGCCTTGAAACTCCGTCAAAATGCAGGAGCAATACTCTTAGAGCATAAGAAATCTCTGACCAAGCCAATACAGCCAGCTCTCCAAGTGTATGAGGCAAAAGCCCTAAGCTCGGCACTTTATGGTGCTGAGATATGGGGATACGATAACCTGACACCATTAACACTTGCTGAGAATACATTTTTGCTTTACCTTGTTAATCTACCCAAGAGCTCACCAATGAAACCACTGCGATATGATCTAGGCAGGAAAGCCTTGGTAAATATTGCCAAATTGCGCCCAATATTATACTGGCGTCGGATTTGGGCAACCCCTGAACTTGCCCAATATGCCCAGGGTTTTTCGGACGTAATTAAAAATGATAATTTTCATAAGATAACCTGGTTAAAGGATCTTTCTAAAAATCTAGTGGGAATGGGTATGAAGGGGTTGTGGGAGGACCCCGAGGTAGTCCCATTCCCATCGAAGGTTATACTAAAAGAAAAATATTGGGAAATGATTGCGTACCGAAATTGGAATACTGCTGATCCCTCTACTATGGAGGGTCGTTTCCTGGAGTGTAAAGCTGTCCCCAACTTAGAACCATATTGGGATGGTATTACAAAACTGGGAGATAGAAAGCTCTATTTCCAACTTAGAGCGGGGTCCCTTCCGATAAGATCGTTAACAGGAAGGTGGTCTTCAGGCAGTTCCAACATGTGCCCGGTTTGTAAGATTGACAAAGAGACCATTGCCCATCTTCTTTTTGTATGTATAGCTTATAGCACCCCGAGACGAGTTTGGTTAAAAGCTGTTTGCAGACTCCTAGGCACAAGGGGCAGTGCGGTGGCACTAAGACTAATTTGCACTAGCACTTTACCCGTTATTTCATATGCAGTTGCAAAATATCTCGGATGGGTTTGGGCCATTAGGAAAAAGTTTTTGTCATGAATAATTCGATCCCTTTTAGTATGTATACGATTCTAGAAATTTTAAAATGTATTGAATTCATGTGTAATGTAAACGAAAGAGCCTATATGATCTTCATAAATACATGAATTCTGAGATTGTTTTAAAAATGTAATATTGTTAAACTGCTTTTATCTGTATTTTTATATATATGTGTTAGCTAGTTATTGTTAATCAAAATGAATTTGTATCAGCAAATGGAGGTTTTAATAATCATGCTTTTATGAGTTTTTTTATCTCAAATAAAGCAAATTTGACTTTGACTTTGAAAGTAACATCTACCTCTATGTAATGTCAAATTGATAGAAAAGATCCAGAAATAGCTCTTTCATTCATTACTGTGAGCGCTCCAGGAGCAAAATGGAGTATTGCTGGGCAACCAGTCCCCTGTTCATGGAAACAGATGAAAACAGAATAGCACTGCACATCTCTAAAGTGACTTAGTTAAATGTGAGCACACATCCCCAGCTGTCACAAGTCTTCAGAGCATCCCTGCCAGGAAATGTACCTCCTCCAAGACGCAATATATTTCCCATAAGAGTTTTTGTGCTTCAGTCCATTTGCTGTTGACATCTGATGAAGCGGCGTATCCTGCCCACTCTGTAAGATCAGGGCATGGCAGTACACAGCTAGACCTGCCAACCTCGGATCACTTTCTAGGTGTGATCTCCAGAGGGGATATTAAGGATCAATGAAGAGCCGGGGACCTGAGGTCTTTAGGGCACCGGCACATTCTGAGAGGCTAACATAACATATTATTTAATAAATCGCACATTCACCGCGAAGGGTTTCTTGGCGCTGAATAACAGAGCTACACCTACTTTCCCTGGCAAATGAAATAAAGGCATCTAGGACAGATTACCAGGTTCTGAGGAAGCTGCAATGGTCTAAAACCGTGGACTCTCTACGCTTACAAGATGGATACCAGCTCTGAGTAAGTGGTTTCAGCTCATCCTTATGCTCATCTTGTGGTCTTCTCTTCACTAGGTGCCCCTATAAAATATGCTAATACTGTGTAAACCAAGGCAGCTCCATGTGAGTTGACTGATCTGCCTTAAGCCCTCCCATTAGAAATGGAGTTCTCTGGATCACAGAATGCAGTGTGATAAAAAGATAAATATTTTACCAGTTAGGCCTTAATTCTGCCTGCTTTTTCCCCTAACCTTTCTCACTTCCAAAGGTATAAATAACGACTAGCTCCTATAATCTTCTACCTTTTCCTAATACCAAAGATTCCCCAGAAATTAGAGTTCGGTTTCTTCAGGAATCTTCTCATACCTTTTCCAAATTATGGAAGTAGAATGAGGTAGTGTTGGAAAGTGGATTATTAGTAGGGGCAAATATATATCTGCCACTGGCAATAAGGCCACTAACACAGTATGGGGCTCAGAATAGGTCTTAGAAAATTATTCCCATGCTCAACCCTTGGTAGCTTGGATGCGAGCAGGCAGGCTTAACTTCAAAGACAGGTATGTAGAGCATTTAAAAACACCAATTCAATAAATAATTAAGACACAACCCAAAATACAAATCCAACACCAATTTATAACAATAGGAAATATTTTTATCTTTCAAATGACACCAAAATGAAAATAATTCACTGTAGGGGACCAGATATATGAATTTTAAAAGCTTAGTAACTTTCTAGTGCTTATAAACCAACAGTGCCCCTTTTGGTCATTTCGTTGCCTCTGACAGGGACACATTCACATTTAGCAATTGTTCTGGTGGATCTCTCACCAGTCTTGTGCAGCCCACTCCAGCAGGCTGGGTCATGTTAGAACTCCGTCCTGAAGTTCTTCTTTCTGGTCCCAAAGTATCCAACACACAATCCAAGGTTCTTGAATCTCCAAGAGGATCCTTGAAAGTGTGAGACTTCGATTCCCTTACAAATCCACTGGTAGTACTCCAGGCTGGAGATTCTTTGTGGAGATAGTCTAGGTGAGAGTTGTTAACCTGTAGCTTTCAGGGACTCCATCTTTAGTCCTTTTGAAGCAGGCTTGAACCACAGGGCTGTAGTGTCAGATGGTGCAAAAGGCGCCATCTTCAGAGTGAAGGCCTTTGGAAATGCACATCAAACTCTTCAGCTTAGACTCTTCTGATTCTCTTAAGTTTCAAGCAGCAGATCTGAGAGGCACCGCCCCCTCAGATACTTATTCAGTGTTCTCTGGGGTCAGGCAGGAGGGCACTCCTGTCCAATGAGATGCAGGGTCCACCCCATAGCATGACCACTTCCTCCCAAGTGTTGCAAAATGCTTACCCAGAAACCACTATTCTACCAAAATCCAATATGTGCGAATTTCCAGCAGGGAGAGAAGAACTGGCTAAACACACCTCTAGGATGACTAATCTCCATAGTCTCTCCCCCTTGCATCTGCTCATTCCTTTCTTAAGCCTAGGGTCTGCCTTAGGTCAAAGAAGAGAGTTGTAAATGAAACTGATGTATTTAGCTTTTCTCCCCCTTCCATTGAAGAGCATTATTTACTGCCCCTCCCCCTGGCTCTGGCATTCCTATGTCCAGCAACCTCTCCTCCCCGAGGGGCTTCCTAACTCCGGGGGTCATTTATCGCCTCTTCAAACCAGCCAGGCTCACCCACTTTTCTCTGATCAATCACGGCAGAGCAGTACAGGGTTGAATTTTGGCATACAGACAAAAAAAATGTTATAACTCTTTGTTTGTACATTTTAGAATAAATTCAATAACACCGTATTGTTGGATTTATCACTAATATTCTACTGAGTCCTTTAATCCTAGTTTAAAGGCTTTTCTTTCTCTGGTTATTAACTAATAACATTTTCCAATGTTAACCTATGGGCTGGGGATCTGCAATGGAAAATTAACTGGACAGTTTCTCCAATACCAGGGCATATAAAACAGGTTTTATAAGGACCCTGCTAATACCTACAGGACCCCTCCCCCCTGGGAACACCTAGGAAAGACTTTAGGGGTTCTGAATATATCAAAATATTGCAGATTATCATTTCACAGTGCTCCTAGCACAAACGTGGATTTGGGAAAGCACTTTACTACAATATGGGGAGTGAAATGTGCAATTTCACCAACCCCAGGGCATTAAAAAACCTTTTAATGAGGATTCTCCTTATGAGTACCTGACCCTCCACCTCTGGAACACATAGGGGAGACCCTGGGGGTACCTATAATGACTAAACATTGTAGTTTATTCATGTTTAAGTGCCCCAAACACAAAAGTCGAGTTTGGGCACAATTTTCATTTTAAAAGCAGTCCTGCAACACAGGGCTGATTTTAAACTGACCTCAGGCTTCAGCAGTGCACACATTCAAGTGCAGAAAAGGCTACTGGCCTCTAACCTGCCACCCCCTATTATATATTAGGGACTGATAGGTAGTTTCAATCCGCCTGCCCTCTAAGTATGAGGGCCTTATAGGGGAGGCCATACCAATCACAGGGGTACCCTAACCCATAGTGTACTCTAGTGTATGTAGGTGTTTTCACTGTGTGTCTTCAGCTTAGCCCTGGCCCTGGGCCTGGTTAGGCAGAGCCCAGTGTAAGTCAGAATCAGTTACCCCAGTACTAGTCAGCAAAATGTTGGGGGGTGCCCAGGGCACAGGATGACTTTGCAACGGTTAGGCTAACTGTATGTTTATGATCTGCAAGTTATTCAAACTTTGTGTAAACTCTTGTGGTATCTTCTTCCAAAAGGTTGGTACAGAATAAAATGAAGTAAAGTGTGACTGGTTTGTAAATGTAGCTGATTTTGAAGATGTAGCAGGCTGGCAAGAGGAGCCAGTGAAGTTTCATCAGAATGGGAGTGATAAAGTCACATTTCCACGGGCCCTCGGTGAGACTTGCTGCGGGGTGTCGGATGCCGCCAAAGAGGTCCTATTGGAATATTGGGAGATCCTTGATCTGGTTCATGCTACTATCCAGATGCAAAAGTATAGTGGCTTAAATGGAGATTCTCAAATCGCTCTCTGGGAATAATAGTTTTGCTTTTATCAGCAGCAAGAGATGGTAGATGGCTGTATTGTTTTCTTGGTGATGTGCTCCTTAAGCATGAGGTTGGTGTACAGAGTAAAACGGGAAACAACCTTTACAACGCAACTTTTACAACGCACTACCATTACAACGAAACTTTTACAACGCAACATCCATTGCAACGCATGCAATTACAACACAACCATTACAACGCATGACACTACAACGCACACCACTGCGACGCATGTCATTACAACTCAGTCATTACAACGCATACCATTACAACGCATAACATTACCATCCAACACTTACCCTACTGTTGCACCCCCTGGAGTTAGAATAGTAATTTTTACCCCTACACTATCCAACACTTACCCTACTGTTGCACCCCCTGGAGTTAGAATAGTCATTTTTACCCCTACCCTATCCAATACTTACCAAACATGCAATATAATGTTATGCATTGTAATGGTATGAGTTGTAAAGGTATTATGTGTTGTAATGGAATGCATTGTAAATGTAGTTTTTAAAATTTCCTTGTAATGGCATGCGTTGTAATGAAATGCGTTGTAATGGATGTTGCGTTGTAAAAAATGTGTTGTAAAGGTATGCGTTGTAAAAGTGTGCGTTGTAACGTCATACATCCAAGTGAAACCAAGTGGATTGGCATTTGGGTATTGTTGTTCTTCGTGAATAGCAGAAATTCCTTTTTGGTGGAGTTGAGCTCGAGTTAGGTGATGGGCATCCATGTCTGGTGCAGTCAGTGCTTCAGGAATTTGATGTCTGAAGAGGCAGAGACATTCAATTAGGGCTGTGTGTTGTTGGCATATTGGTACATTTAGAGGCGGTTATTAGTAAGTGGAGTCCACAGGGGTTCAGTAGAGAGGTTGAAGCTGACATGAAATAGAATGGAAACCTCGGGGACTTCTCAGGTGATAGTAATCTTCTGGGCACCAGAGGTGTCAGTGGATAGGTATGGGGAGAGCCAGTGAAAGACATTGTTATTAAATTACGTTTGAGACTTCAGGCTGTTGATGAGGGTGTGATGGTTGGCAGCGCTGAAGGCAATTGAGAGCCATACAACATCAGAGGCAAACACCATCTGTATCTGGGGATCAAGAGTGCTTTGTCTATGATTTGTAAAGTAGCTGTGTCTGTGCTGCAGAATGATCTGAAGTTGGATTGGTAGACATACACAAGAGGGTTGGCATTGTTGTGGGGTTGTAGTTGTGCACAGATTGCTGTTTAAATGATCTTGGCAATAAAGGGTAGGTGAGTGATGGGCTAACAGTTATCAAGGCCATCAGGGTCTCGTATAGACTTCTTCAGAATTGTAAAAAAGCTTCTGATAAGATGCCTTGTGGGAGTGAGCCATAGATGAGGGTGAGTGGGTTTGCGCTAAAGGTAAAATTTGAGACATCATCATCTGAAGAGGAGGCTTTGAGGGAGCTGAAGGATGACTACTGTGAGATGTAGCATGGACATATAGATGCTAGAGGAGAAACAGGTTTAGGGCTGTTGGATCGTATTTATTTTTTCATTGAAAAAGAGGTGGATTTCCGAATATGGGATTGGAGAGTCAGGCAGGGGTTGATGTAGTCCCCGATTGTCTAAAAGAGTTGTCTGCTTTGTTGGCAGCTTCTTTTTTGGTGTTGTATTGCACTTAACTTTGGGTGATGTGCCTGCATGTTTTGAGGAGGTGCTTCATTATGTTGAGGTCAACAGGGGTTCTGATTTTCTTCTATTTCCATTCCTGTCTGTGAATGAAGCCTTTGCTGTCAGCTACCTCCTTGGAGTAGCCCTGTCCTGAAGAGTTTGGCTTGCACTTGAACTGTTTTAGTTGGAGCATGAATTATCTCTTGATTTCCATAAATATGCTGAAATAATTTGGAAGGGGATTGCCATCCGTCATGGACATAAGAGAGCAAGTGATGAGTTTGAACTTTAGGTTATGATGGAGAAGTCTTTGCAGAACTGATGGCACCTTGTTCTCTTTTGGGTTTACTGAAGTATGTTAGTGCTGAGCAGGATGTTGGGGATGGTGAGGTGTTAGTCTTGTCCATAGGTATGGGAGGTTTGCATTGAATGGTTGGTAATGCTGAGAAGACGAGGTTGAGGTTGTGGCCTTTGAAGAGTGCTTGGATAGCGGTTCAACAACTATCTTCATCAAAGGCCTCCAGCCAGCGTCCAGGCCTACTGGTTTGGTGATGTTTCTACCCAGAGGCTCTCTTGACCTTTATCTTTCCTCACGGACTTTGTGAGGCTAGCTTCCCCGACACTTGAGAATCAACTTCAGGACTTTGAGTTTAAGAGAAAGTAGGATATAAGTTCTCAGTTCTTCCTCTGGTAGTCAAGTAGCCACAGTAGCTTTGAACCAGCATCAACTTGCTAAATTACAACTGTGTTCTGATTTCTGAGTGGTAGGTCCAACAAGTTATAAGGGTTAACTCAGCATTGAATTGTGGAAATTCCCGACTCTTTCTCTGTAAGATTTTCACACTACCTCTTCCACTTTTTGGAGAACTCTGACCAGCTATCTATCACAGAAAGCACTATTCTTAGTATTTTTAAGCTGATAGAATGCTAAACCCACCACAGAGCTCCTCAAAACCACCTAATAAAATGCATACCTAGTCAAATGAGGTACCATCTTCTCCTTTTTTGTGGAAAACCACCTCAAACTAGTCCACTCCCTTTCATACTCAATGTTTTAAAGGAACCAATGAGATAATGGGAATGGAAAAATTCTGAGTGATCTCTTGAAAAAAAGGTTACTAGACACCAATTCTAGGGGTATTTCTTCCCAATTTCCACCTTGAAAACGGTTTTACTGCTTTCCTTACGAGGAGTAAGTCTCTATCCATTTTTAGGGTGGGAATCTAGCTGCATGTCATGGACAGGACTTTGAAGGTCTCTCTAGTTTTCTTCTTGATTGCCCAAGGAAAGGATGACTCCTTCCAGTAACCATGGCACAACCATTGTGCAACCCTGCACTCAATATTCACATGAAAGGTATCAAGAGCTCTGTTGATAGGAAAAAGCAATAATGGGCAAAAGAACTTCTCTGGCAATAAGTATAGTCCTTGATTGTGGTACGGACATTGATAAGCAAGGCACCAGAACTACTCTGAGACAAGGTTGAGAAACAGATAATAGTACCATAGTCAAGAAAACGCCTATAAGGACTGTTTTTGCAGAAAAAAAGGAGGAAATATCAGAGGAAAAAAGCATTTAATGAGGGTGATGAATCCTACCAAAAATAGCGATACGAAAACATGATGCAGCCTTCTCGGGCGACTGCCACCTTACATATGATGTAGGTAAGAAATGGCATCACAGAAAAACGGTCTGAACCATCTTGAACTGGGAAACTGACAGCATTGACTGAAACGATAACCTTCATTTAGAAGAATAGAATTAAGGCTAGCCGGTCACACATCTCCATGAGAATGGAGTTTTCTTGAACAGGCAGGTCCAAGAAGAACATTATGTTCAACGCTCTTGCCTTCCTCCATCTGACCAACCACCATTCTTCACCGACGACTCGTCAGCCTGATGCTCTGACCTATGGGCCGACCAGTATGCTGCAGTCGCATGCACAGCAAAGCTTGCTGGGAGGAATGAAAACAGCCTTCACCAAGCATGAGGACTAAACAGGCCGGAGTGGAAACCCAAAGCAGCCCTGGCAGTTTTGTAGGACTAGCTCCCGGGGAAGGCGGTGCAAGTGAGAAGCACTGATTCTTTTGGTACTGAGGGGCAGATATTGCAGCACTGCGGTAAAACCGGCACCCAGTAAAAATAGAACAGCCTCCACTGCTGCAAAAACAATGACTACCCTCGCAGCCTCCTGGGAAAACACAAAACGCCCACTAAGGCCAGTCCGGCCCTGGGGGCCAAAGTAGTGCTGACTTCCACTGTGTTGATGCAAGACTAAACCACCATGTCTCGACCTCTGCTGAGTCTGCTGAAACGCCACAGATGTTTTGTGAACACCCACATACTTGGGAGCATGAAGTTTTCAATGTTTACAGCGGTCCACCTGGAATCGCACCTAGTCCTTCAGTGTAAAGAGATTTTGTCACATATAGAATGTCATAATAGCGGTTTCATTTTATGTAGGATGAATATATTCACACTCATATATGCTAATATTCGTGAACCTAAGAAGCACATAGGTGTACAAAGAGATTTCTCATCTGGACTCATTTTTTTTAGATTATGTGCTAGCATTTAGTTGTTATTTCCTGGAATTATGGTAGAATATTAAAAGGTATTGACTCATGCCTGCAACTTAACAACTTTTTTGTTTTGTATTTAAAACTGGAAATAAGAAAATGTAGTTTCAATCTCAAAAATCTGGTGGAAATATAAGGGTGTATAAGTATAGGCTGTGTTTTATATTGCTCGATGATGCTTTAGGTTGATGTCAGAATCTTAAATTAACAATGCCTTTTTTAGGCTGGTTTTTGGTTGACTTAACTAAGTTGCAAAGGAGCTCTTTTATTGGTCTTTCATAGCTCTTTACAGAAAAACATGTTCATGGAGATCAAAATCTGAGTCACTCTCAAGAGAGAGGAAATGGTGATTTGTTTCACACATTTACATTTCACAAACTTTAAATAAGGTCCTTCATCATTGTACCATGGGGAGGAGGATAGGAGGCGGTACCATTCAATATTAACACAAGGGCCCTGAAGGACCTCTGAGGGTGAAACCTGCTTATGGTGTACTTGAGGCAGGTCCAAGGTTTGTACATTCAATAACGCTCTGAAAAGCATCACTGCTGCCCATCTATTTACCAGGACTACTTGGGTAGATTATCTTGACCAATTGAAGGATTAGTGCATTTATCAGAGGATAAGAGGGCTGGCAAAGTCACAGTTTTGTCACTGTGAAGAATCACAAACAATTTGCCTTAGGTTAGTAAAGTCTGTGCATTGCATGGCTTTTGCGAGCATTGCAAGCAATGGGGGCCCCACTGCTTTCGAGCAGTGGAAAGGAAAAGAAATATAAAATTAGAATAACTTTAAGTTATTATCATTTTATGTTTCCTTTGCGGGTGGGCGGGGCAGCTCTGCTCACAGAGCAGGGCAGCGGAGGAGTGGTTTGCCCACTCCTAAGTGCGCAATGACTGTTTGGTCGGCCCTCTCGGGCCCACCTAAACCAGCCATGCGCACTTTCCCCGTTCTCCGTGCAGGCTGCATTACAGCCTGTGTGGAGAACAACCCCAGGCCCCCATTCCCTGGTTGAGCAACGAACCAGGGTGCTCAAAACCAATCACAACACTGCAATGCAGCGTTGTGATTGGTCAGGGGAGCCTGGCTGTTCCTGGCTTCCTGTCCCACGAGGACAGAAGGAGCAAGCAGCAGAGACTCGGGACCCGGCGCCAGCGGCAAGGTAAGTGTGCGATATTTTTTTTTCTTTTACATTGTTGAACCTCGCAATTCCGCCCGCGCCCCTCCTTACCTCACTACCCCGTGACCGTCCCACCATTCGCAAGTCATGCCGGCCACCATTAATTGCAAGGCACAGATAATCGTCTACATTTCAATGAGAATTTGAGAAAGCAGAATAAGCTACAATACCAATTTGCACTTTGACAGTTCTTTTTTGTGTTCTCTCTGGAATTACAGTACAATCATCAAAAAAAAAAGTTTTAAAAATTATTGGTAATTAATAATTCAAAATGCTTGTATCTATTTACATTGGTAAATGGAAACATTTAAAGGTGTATATGTAAAAATATAATTCTATCATGTGCGGTCCATAACATAGCCATACCACCTCGCTTCTCTCAGGTGCTGGTTTCTGGAATATGGTCGCAGCTGAAACCTACACATCATGTCTGAGACACTGGTGCTACAATAAACATATTTTCTGTACAGCACTGAACTGCACTGTGGAGCAAGGCGTGTCCTATACCAATCATGGTATATTGTGGAATCAAATTGGCATTTTATATAGTGTACAGTCTGCCATTAGCCTGATAACACTGAAAACGCAAAAATAGAACGAACAGTATATCTTGGTAGGAATACTATTTTTGCTGTTGTTCAGCCTGAGGCCCCCCTGTATGACTGCGGAGCCTCTGGTATATGTAATGATAATTATGTTTTATATTTTAGTTATTGTTATTTGTACAATAAATAAGGCCTTGTCAGATATTGTTCAGGGCTTTAGCACTGGTGGCGCCTTATGCGACAATTATTTTTGACCCGCCACCCCATGACCACCTGCTCGGATTCTCTCACTATCACCGGGAAAAAATGTCCCTTATATTCACAGTCATAAGTATTTGCTAAATACAGCCCTCCCTCCACCCCCCCTGAGATCAGCGCCTACTCCACAGCTCAGCGCCCAGTGCGGCTGCACCGGTAGCACTGCCCTTAAGTCGGTCTTGTTCAGGGGTACTTTGAACATGCACGCGTTGTCCCCTAGAAAGTAGTGTTATTAGCTAGAAGTAACGTGCTACTTTTTATTGCTGGCTTTTTTTATATCTACATTTTCACTTAGATCCATCCCCTCTCCAGTAACTATGCTTTCCCAATTCATTTATGCTCTCATGACTCTTTTCCTAAAATCCAATTTTTCTTAATTGGTGATACAAAGGTGTTACTGATCATCTATGCCATAACTACATATAAAGAAAGTTAATTAACAAAGATGACTTTTCATTGTCATGCTGTGCAATCGTGTGTCGCGTAATGTTATGATATGTACAGTTGCAGAGCACAACACTCTACTGAAGAACTCATTTGAGATGTGGAAGCACTTCCTCCATCGCTTCAAGTTCATTCTCCACATATTCATTGTTGAATTTCAGGTATATTAGTTTAACACTAAAGAGAATTATTAGCAGAGCCAGTTGCATTTTGTGAAAATGGTGGTCCAGACAATATGTCTGAGTTGACTAATTTATGTGGCAAGTAAAGACAAATTATCTGGCATCTTCTGCAAATTTAGGGCATCTTCTGTGTCCTTCCTATTTAGCTATTTTGTCATTTCATCTTGCAATGATGTCAAATAGTGATGGACCTTCAAAAGATCCTATTTATAATGTTATTAACCAACAATTAATGATTTTGTTCAGAATGGAAGTAGAACAACTTCATTTCATAAAAACTGAACTGTTCTTTCCACCTCGCACAGTAAAATAGTGTGTGCAAAACATACATTATTTGGCACTCACTAGAAAACAAGCTTACAAGTACACCCATTTCGTATAAAAAGACATGCCTCAAATACTCGGTGCAAGACAGTTGATTTCTATAACTTGTCTTCAAGTTCATATTTAAACTTTTTTTGTAATAAAAGACCATTGGAAGCAGAACTTGTGGTGACTAAACACCCCTGCAAGAACGGTATGTGCATCTTTCACTCCAAGGCACTGTCACATTCAAGATATAGGGGCTATTACCACCATATTATAAAAGAGGATTTGTAGAGATGGTAATGTATGGCAAGAAAATACGCACATATTTGTCGTATTACATTTTGTTATGATGGTGACGTGTTGTGTTGTTTTTTCTGCTGTCGGGTTATTGTGCTTCATTATTTCATTTTGGTTGGTGTGAAGGTGAGTGATGTGTTATGCTATGTCTTATTGTATCTTTGCTGCAGACTTGTGTATTTCCCGAGAACCTAATTATAAGACAATAATAATAATAATAATACAAAGATTATTGTGACATAAGGTGGTACTTGATTTTTTTACCCAAATTCTAAACTTAATTTAGGGGTCATTCGAAGAACCCAGACTTTCGGTTATGCATTATTTTACCAACATTTTTATGTGATTTCCTGTAAGCGTGAATTTCTCACCACACCCTCTGCTACAAACGTGGCTGCTGTGTCTTGTGGGAAGCCAGGTCTAGTGGCTCACAGACTAATGCATCAATTTCAGAGACTAGGGGGCACATTAGGATGGCGGGCGGAAATCGGGACCGCCTGCCTAAAGGGCGGAGGTCCCGACAGTGCCATTAGGATGCGGCCGCCACAGTGGCGGGCGCATTCCTCAATTTAACATTGTGGCGGGCGGTGCTCACTGCACTGCCCGCCGCAATGTCACAAAACAAAAGCAGCCTTTGCACAATCGAAGCGGCAGGCACAGCGCGGTGCCTGCCTCTTCGATTATGCAAAGGCAGGGGGGTACCACAGGTACCCCCCGTTTGCCACCCCCTTTGGCCTTCACTCTGGGGGCCCACTGGGGGCCCCCAGAGTGAACACCGCATGCCTTTCCGTGGCGGCATTGCCGCCACGGAAAGGCATTGAAAGAAGCCCATAGTAATATTGCGGGCGGTGTCTAACAGACACCGCCTCCATGTTACTCGTTTTCCGCCCCGGCCGCAAGGCGACTGGGGCGGAAAACAGGCGGGCGGTGCTTTTCACCACCGCCTTCCCCTCCGCCATCCTAATATGGCGGGGGGTTTGGGCTAGCGATGTTGGGCGGTTTGCCTCCGCCAGGCAGGCGGTGGCCACTGCCAGCCTGGCAGAGGCAAACCGCCCGACATCGTAATGGACCCCTAGGTTTGGCCTAGTGGTCAAGGGTGCTTATCCCCGCAGGTGTGATTGGCTTTTGAGCCTTTTGAGGTTGATGAAATGACTACCATTGAGTTGAGTAACATTGAGCATCTATTATTCAATGCGAAGATGTTCTAAGGGGTGAACGTGCACTTTTATAAATACATGTCTTATTGTTATTTAAACAAACATCATTTTAAATATTTGAAAGGTTTGGATAAATCATTGATTAATTGATAATCAAACCCCTTTCTACTCCAAGGGCCAGTTTTATCAAGTTGTGCTACCCTTGCGTCTAGCGTGGTGTTGCAAGGGCAATGCAATTCCTAAATCAGAATTGCCAAGTGACACAAGGCCACCTTCCATGGCACTGCATTGCTTGGTAAATCTGGAGTAACGCGAGGTCATTGCCTTGCATTACTCTGCCCCGGGAAGGCGTTCAATGGGTGGCGCACGGGTGTTCCCATGCACCACCCAAAGATTTCGCCGCTTTACCATCACTGGTAAACCTGGGAATGCGTCAAAATGCTACTCCTTACCAGAAGAGCCACAACCAAGGGAAATATCTTTATTTCTCCTCTTTGTTTCCTCTTTATAAGTGTGCTGCCTTCTGCAGCACTCTTAGAAAGAGGAAAATGCCCCTAAGGATTGTTTTTTTGTGCAGGAAGGTACTCCTTCCTGCACAAAAATAATCCTACCTACAATGCAGGCACCCTTGCACCACGGTGCAAAGGTCCCTGTGTTCGTGCAAGGCAGCAAATTGTGCACAAGTGCAAAGAGAGGACAAGAGTGCGCCATATAATGTAAAATATGGTGCATTCCAGCCCTTTTCGTTCCGCTTAGCACAGCAGTGTCTTGCTGCATTGCATTGCATTGCATTGTGATGTGTGAAAGTATGATAATTCTATCCCCAAGTTCACAATAGTGATTATGAAAACCTCAGCTTCTCCACTACGTGCGAGAATGTTGGTAGAGGTGTGGGCACCAACCATTGGCACCAAACAGTGGATAAGCCTCTTTGAGTCATCAAAAAATGGTATCTGCCAGTGTCAGCAGAGGTTCACGCCTCCTTTTCAGACACTGCACAGCACCCTTAGCTTAGTTTCTGCACTTGTGCTGGCAGAAGGTGATGAAGTAAAACTATCAAACTGGCCTTATTCCCTTCTTCATTCTCTTTGACTATGGGTAAACAAGAGTAGCTCCCTAGGTGGTTGTACTGGAAGACAATATCTTTCCCTTCGGCTGTGTGTAGGAGCAGAGACATTACTCAGTCTAAATATCACATATATTTTTCACTGCATATTATGTGAATTTCGTGTTTTGTTTTGCCATTTCACTAGTGTGAAATGTTACATCATTTTTGCCCCTTTGAGGCAGATTTGAGAAGAAAATGTCTTTCTGAAATAATAATGTCGCGACCAAGAGACGTCTCCTTGAACCAGTCAACTGCTGGTATCGTGCGTATCGTTTTTTTTTAAAGTAGGCATGCACTCTGCGAGACACTCAACAAGACCATTTGCCAAAATACATTTAATTTTTGTAATTCAGTACTTAATTTGAGCCAGTGGTTTCCGGTGCTCGGCTCCGGCACCTAAATGCCGGTACTTAATTGCTGGAACCTGCACTTATGTCAGCTGCCAATTGGTGGCGCTGTTTGCGTAATTTAAGAGAAACATCCTTTACAACAAAACTTTTACAACGCAGTGCTTTTACAACGCAGGTTTTACAACGAAAACCATTACAACGCATTGCGCTGGGGGGGCGCTCTAGGATAGGGAATAGATTTAATTTGCTACCCAACACCTTCCCTAGTGTCCACGGGGACTGGAGTTGGAATAGTAAATTAAACTATTCACTATCCAGCACCCCAAAGCGCTATGCGTTGTAAAGGTTTGCGTTGTAAAAACTGCGTTGAAACAGCATGCGTGGTAAAAGCATGCGTTGTAACGTCATACATCCGTAATTTAAAGATGAGCCGAAAAACAGTTGTTTGTTAATTCAATACATTAAAAACAACTAATACCTACCACCCAAGGTATTCTTGAAACTTTGGTTGCCTTGAGCAGTCTGTATTGTCACCCTTGTAGCAGTGTGATGGTTAGCAGTTTGTAGTAATTAGTACTTCAAGCTCATAGAGCGTAAATTGTGATATTATTTATTCTACATTCTTTAATCAAGCTTTGTTCATCTACAGCATTCAATACTTGATCTTTGTTTACCTTTGTTTTCATTGGTTCTCTGTGGAGTCGGTGTGGGGATTCTAAACTGCTTGGGTGTTCTAGTCAGCTGGAGATCCTCCTGGCTTACACGTGGATGCAAACACAAGGAGAGGATGGACGGAGTGCTGAAACTTTTCAGACACTCACCCCCAGTCACAGATCTGGGTTGAATCCATCATCGTTCTTTAGCTCACTTCGCCTCCCCAGGTCAGACCCAGCTATATGCAAACCAGTCTCGACCCTGTTCCTTATGGGAACAGTCCAGCCTGAACTGCCAAGCCAGGTCTTCCCTGGACCGGAAACAAGCATCCTGGGACCGGTTTCGGGGTAACACCCCTCATCAGCCAGGCTAGCTTGAATCCAGGGGCAAAGTGAGCAAGGGACCCACGTCCGGGCATACCCTGCCAACTTAGGGAAAGCAAAGCAAACATAAGGAGATGATGGACAGAGCGCTGGAACTTTACAGTCACTCAACCCCAGCCACAGATCTGGGTTGAATCTATCATCGATCTTTAGCTCACTTCGCCACCCCAGTTCAGACCTAGCCATATGCAGACCAGTCTTGAACCTGTTCCTTATGGGAACAGTTCAGCCCGAACTGCCAAGCCAGGTCTTCTCCGGACCGGAAACAAGCAACCTGGCAGTTCGGGAATTCCTCCTGGATGTTCTACTGAAGGTAGAATACCACCACTCACATTGAGGACTCAAGTGCGTAACTAGAGTCATTCATGGTACAAATTTATGTTTCCTTTATAAAATGTGAATTTGCATTTGTAAATTGATTTTCTAAAACTCACAATTACTCAAGCATGGTTATTGTAAATGTGAATCATTCCACTCACAACGGTAGGATGTGGGTGTTTCAGAATAACAATACCATCAAAAGTGCCGAAACAAGCACACACGTTATTTTATTGGTATTCAGAAACCTTTTCTGTAGGTGTTTACCAACCCTAAAAATGGCTGTAGATTCTCTACCCTCAAGGAATGTGTTCTCTCCCTTGTTCCGGATGGCAAAAGGGGGAGAACACCTCCATAACTGGTGAGGCTGTAGAGCAAGCTATTTCTCCATGAATACTCATATTTTTTCATTGGAGAAACAAAAATAAGTGTAAATGCAATTGTGCAACATATTCATGCATGCACAAATGTACTTTGTTACATTTACATGCTTGAACAGTTACTTTTAGGAATAACATGAGATTTTGTGACTAGCAGATTTCTGGGGAGGAGTCCTTGCAAGCTATGTGAATTTTATGAAAATCGAAAATGTACTCCTAATGAAGTCATATGCCTATAGGAAACATCTACACACTTGTATGTCAATCAACCCTCACATGAGCTTGATAGAGTCATCCTGGCAATTCCCACCCAGTCTAAAAACTCAGCTCCTCCCAACCATTCTATGCAAGGCAGCCAAAGCTTACACTATGTGTAATGACTGTCGGCTTGTTCGCCAAAGCAATGCTCTATAACATAATTTTTTAAACAACACACCTGGTAGTATAATCTCGGAGTGGGCGAAGAATTCCACTCCGCCGGCGGCGTTCGCAGAGTTCTGCCTACTTCGCGTTCCGCACAGAGCGTGAAGTTCTGCAAAACCCTGCGAAGTGACGCGAAGCTGAGTTTTATCTCTCAAGCGGCTCACCAATGTTAAGTTGGTAAGCGCTTGTGAGAAAAAAATCACACACTAGACCTCCTCCCGGCAAGATTTCTCAATGCGGGTGGTTGTGGCAGGCCGCAACAGCTCGCGTTAGTTTGCGACCACTCACATTGAGAAATCTGCCCCTCGCATTGAGGATGCTGCCACATGAGTAAAGCAACTACTCGAGCGGCAAAACAAAGCAGGGCCCCCTTGCGCTGCATGTAGTGCTGGTTGCGATGATTTTACAGTTCGGGTCATACTCCTGGCGCTTAAAATCAGTACGAGCAGTGCTACTTGCCAAACTCCGCCACTCGCGGAACTCTGTGACGTGAGGTGGAGTTTTTGAGGCACTTAGCTCCGCCCAGGCTTATATTTTTTGCAAACAGAAAACTGTGCTTCTTCGTGTCGTAAAACAATAAATGGCAAAAAGTAACAGAGAAATGGGTGGAACAAAAATCATGGTGAGAAACAGGACACTAAAGGCCTGATTTAGAGTTTGATGGATGGGTTACTCCGTCACAAACGTGATGGATATCTGATTTTTTACAAGTGGCATAGGATATAATAGACCCATCTGCAAAACTCTAAATCAGGCCCTAAAAAAACACACTTGGCATTTCAAAGCAGCTATACTCGGAATCACACCATTAACGCAAACTGTTACAGTGACAACATTCCTGTAGATTTGCCATGCATGCCTCCTGTCTCCGAGTTCAATCTATTTGAAGTCATGTGCTTCTTTGCCTTATTCTACATTATTGTATTTGTGCAGATTACCCACACCTGATCTCAAAGATCCCAACTAGTCCTTCTTTGAAAGTCATATCCTGAAACCTAGCAATACCTAATCTCCTCTAGCTCATCTACTAATACCACTAACAATCTGCATGCATTCACATAACCACCACTAGTAATCACCCGAAATTACTACTAATCTAATAAACCTCAAGGGCACTGCAGTCCATGTACGGAATGGTCTCCTTGTAACAACCAATAACCACTGGATTAGTCACTAACTTTGGGTTCCGGGGCAGTGTGCTGCGTGGTGTAAAGTGCTTCCATGCCTCTTTAGGGGAAGTAAGCACTATATAAATGTAATTATGATGCAATACAACATTGGACATGAATGAGAAAAACACTAAATTCCTCAGTAGCATGTTCAGGCTAAATAATTGAATTTCTGAGATATCACTCATGTGGGATTTGAAAAAACTTTGGCAACAGCTCTAAAATTAGATTAACAGACACAGAATACTCCATGTGCAGGAAACACAAATATTTTAAATAGTGACATATGGGAGACTGGGCTCTCAATGCTTGGAAGAAGATAAATAAGATTGCCTACGTTGGTGATAAATTACATTCTTGGAGTAAAACATCTATAGTCAGTGGAATGTCAAAAAGTGGTCTTCAAAAAGTTATTGCAGCAGATTCATCTGTTCTTGGAATCACTGTGTGCCACAATTTTTTAATACACGTGTGATTTTCTTTTGTTTATGCATTTTTTTTAATCTTTGAAACAGAGAAAATTATGACACAAATTCACATTAAGATAACTGAGGTGATCACTGCGGCTCTCATTATGAAATGAAATGAAAAAAATTGCATTTGTATAGCGCATAACTACCCTGAGGCCTCGCAGCGCTTGAAGATTAAATGGCTTGGCGCAGGCTCAGGGTAGATCAGCAGGATTTAGCAAACAAATGCGTTTTCAGGGCCTTTCTGAAAGATAGGAGGTTGCTATTTGTGAGAAGTTGGCCTGATAGGTGATGTTTCCAATTCTGGAACCACCTATTATCAGACCAAACAATCCCTTATGGTGTCTGGTTGTAAGTCAACCTTATTAGACAAGCTATCCTAGGGGTAGCATGGACTAAGCAGCCTAAAGGCTTAACTTAAGAGGTCGTGTTAAGCGAGCTGTTTTACCACATACAATCCTGTAATATCAAATGAAAGGACACCACACAAGTATATATTATAAAAATATATGTATTTATTACTAAAAACAATCCCCAGTATTCTTTATGAATAAAGGGGCACAAGCGTTAAATCAAAAGCACTGTTTAAACATACAAAGTTGCACAATTATGGATGAGGGCAGGGGGCCACTCAAACCATATACTAAACAAGTGGTATAAGAGATGCCACTCGAGCAGTGGTTAGGCCTAGGGCCTAGGGAATCGCTGGGGGAAGTCGGGACAAGCAATGCTGAAGTCGGGAACGGCCCTCGGGATTCGGGAGCAGTGCGGAAAGCGCACGCATGCACCAATGTTAACCAATGGTGCGTAAAAAGTGTAAAGTTAGAGTTTAAGGACACTTCCGCTGAACCTAGAGGAACAAAACTTAAGACACAGACCCTAGAGATGTGTACCAGTGTGGGAACACCGGCGGAGCAAAGTTACCTCACCCACAGGAAGTGGGTGCACAGGGTCGAAGTTGAGTCGGGTTTCGTCACGCAGGCTCTTGGTGCTTGAAGATGAAAGGGCTGCAGGCGGGGTGAAAGTGAAGTGTCCGGTGGAGTCCAAGGGTGGACTCAAGTTGAAGGGTACCTGAAAGCAGAGGGGACAGAGTCTGGGTCACTCAGCAGTGACCAGGGTGGAACCAGGACGGAACCAGGCAATGTCGGGCGCAATCAGGTGGTCGTCGAGGAGCTTCTCTCCGCTGTCACGTGGGCTCTGGGGCATCTGCGACGTCCAGGAGCAGGTCACGATCTGTCCCACGCAGGTTCTCGCCGTCGGCGCTGTCGGCTTCAAGATTGGAGCAAACAACACTTGGCAAAAGCAATCCACGCGGAACCGGGAGATTGCTTCTCACTCGAACCAGGAAGGTCAGAGTGGGTGCTCCTTTTCAGGGGAGCTGGTGTAGATCTGGAGCAACCAGATTCACAAGTCGTCTTTGTAGTTTCGTCGGCACAGGGACCACTAGCCAGCTGGCAAGTGACCGGGCCAATGCGTTGAGCCAAATGGAGCAGAAGGGCCCCACGCAGCACTCGTCGAGTGTGGAGGGCTGAACTTCGTTGCAAGAGTGGCTCAGGGTGGGGGCTTCTCAAACCCCGGTGCACAGCTTCGAGGGTCACTCGTGGGCTGCACGGTCAGCGTCTCGTGGTCAATTCAAGATGGCGTGCCCCACGCTTCCGGTCGCCTCCACGGGTCTCAGCTCTGCAGGGACTGTGGATCGGGCTGTTGGAAGGCAGGCAAGCTTGATCTCGTTGATCTCTGTTGCTCGAGTTCCGGCGGGAACTGCAACAAAGTAGACGTCGAGGGCTGGATGGTGCCTGCTGGTGCAGGGTGGTCACTCCTTGACCACAAGGGAGATTCTTCGGGCTTCCACGTTGAGTAGGAGGTCCAAGGGTCCAGAGTTTCGTTTCTTATGTTTCTTCCAGGAAAATCTGATGTGCATTGGCACTGCTCCCACTCTTATTCGAATCTGGGGGGCGTGATTACCTGCTAGGTCCCCCCCTATGGGTGGGACCCAGGAAGTGGGTGGATACACCCCCTTCCTTTGATCCAGGCCGCCCTGGCACGAGGGCTGGAGTGCCCCAGAACTGGTTTGGCCGGATTATGCAAGGGGCAGCCTTGTGCGCCCCAAGCAGTGTCTGGTTTCTTTCAAACCTCCCTGCTACAATCCACTATCTCCTGTCTGGAGGGCGGTGACACCCTCCTGTGACAGGAAACCCTTTGTCCAGGCCCCATTTGGCTGAGTTTCGGTCAGCTGCAGGGGTCCAGACTCTTGTCTGTGGCAGAGGCATCCATTTTGTGGATCTAAGGTCTTTGTAGAAATTAACCGCATTTAAGTAAAGCAACATGTCCTACCCCTCTAGAGGGGTGGAATGCTATCCCCGTCGCCAGAACTGGCGAGGGGATAGTATTCCAAATCGTATGACACCTTACACGACATGTTTTGATAAAGCCAAACCAAAGTTGCTATATAACCGCGAGGATTATAAGGCACTTAAGAGTATATGGTATGGCATTATCCTGAAACAGCTTAGGGAGTTGTTCCCGACAGCTGCAGACAGGCTCAGCTCATGCTAGAGCTCCATCTCACATAAAACCACGCACTCTGCCTCCAGGATTGATGAGGCCTTCCATAGGAGTGGCTCACAGGTTTATATGTGTCCAGATATAGGTTTAGATATAGGTATACTATATCTAAGCAAGGGGTGATTACACCACCTTACCCCAGCTGAGTGATCAGCCAGTTGTGTCAATTTAAGAACCAGCCAGGGGTGGCAAAAGATATGCTGCAGCCCCTGGTAGGCCTTGGTGGCCCCTATGCCCTGGGCACCTATAGTGCATTATACAGGGGCTGACAAGGAGTCCATTTCCAATTGTGGTATGTGCCTATAGCACATGTGTCAGGAATTTAGTGAGAGAACAGCAGGCTGGGGGTCTGATCGGCAGGCCCACAGCCTCAGTAGTCGAAAACCAGTGAAGCAAAAGCAAAAATTTGGGGTGACCATAGGATAGCAGACCCTACTCTCCTACACAACCCCCCCCCCCCAAACGCAGGGACATTAAACTAACCTTGACCAGATAAGTCTTCATGTTCTAAGTGGAAGTACCGGGAGAGACCATCTGCATTACCATCGTCAGTCCCTGGGCGGTGCTCCACTGTAAAGTCCATCCCCTGTAGGGAAATGGACCACCTGAGCAGTTTGGGATTTTCACCCTTCATCTGATTAAGCCACAAGAGGGGCTTATGGTCTGTCTGAACTAGGAAGTGAGTTCCAAACAAGTAGGACCTCAACTTCTTCAGGGCCCAAACCACAGCAAAGGCCTCCCTCTCAATGGCTGACCAACGTTTCTCTCTAGGGGTCAGCCTTCTGCTAATGAAAGCAATGGGCTGGTCTTGACCATCTTGATTAAGTTGTGAGAGCACAGCTCCCACCCCCAACTCAGAAGCATCTGTCTGTACAATGAACTGTTTGGAGTAGTCAGGACTCTTCAGGATAGGTGCAGAGCACATGGCCTTCTTCAGGTAATCAAATGCCTTCTGACAGCTAACTGTCCACTGAACCTTTTTTGGCATCTTCTTGGATGTCAAGTCATTTAATGGTGTCACTATAGACCCATCGTTTTTCACAAACTTTCTGTAATACCCAGTCAGGCCCAAGAAGGCTCTGACTTGTGTCTGGGTAACTGGAGGAGCCCAGTCCTGTATGGCCTGGATTTTGCTCTCCAGTGGCTGAACCTGGCCTCCACCTACTAGGTGGCCCAGGTATACAACCTTACTCTGCCCTATCTGGCACTTAGTAGCCTTGATAGTTAGGCCTGCCTTTTGCAGGGCCTCCAAAACTTTCTTCAGGTGGATCAGGTGATCCTCCCAGGTGGAGCTAAAGACAGCAATATCATCTAGATATGCTGCACAAAAGTCATCCAACCCAGTAAGGACTTGGTTCACCAACCTTTGGAAAGTGGCAGGTGCATTCTTCAAGCCAAAGGGCATTACCACAAACTGATAATGCCCACTAGGGGTAGAGAATGCTGTTTTGGCTTTTGACTCTTCAGCTAGTCTGATTTGCCAGTAGCCAGCTGTCAAATCAAATGTGCTCAGAAACTTGGCAGAAGCCAATCTGTCAATGAGCTCATCTGCTCTTGGAATGGGGTGAGCATCTGTCCTAGTGACAGCATTGAGACCCCTGTAGTCCACGCAAAATCTCATTTCTCTCTTTCCATCTTGGGTATGAGGTTTTGGCACCAGGACTACTGGGCTGGCCCATGGGCTCTCTGATGGCTCAATCACTCCAAGCTCCAACATCTTTTGCACCTCAGCCTTGATGCAATCCCTGACATGGTCAGGTTGCCTGTAGATCTTATTCTTCACAGGCAGACTGTCACCAGTGTCCACCACATGGGTACACCAGTCAGTCTGGCTGGGTGTGAGTGAAAACAAATGCCTGTGGGCCTGCAAAACTTGTCTGCAGTCCATCTGTTGCTGGTCAGTGAGGCTGCCCGCCAAGGCTACTCCATCAACTGAACCATCATCAGGGTTCTGAGAAAGCAGGTCTGGGAGAGGGTCACTCTCTTCCTCCTGATCCCCATCTGTGGCCATGAGCAAGCTCATGTCCTCCCTGTCCACAAAAGCTTTCAAGCGATTCACATGGATTACCCTGTGAGGGCTCCTGGGTGTTCCAAAGTCAACCAAGTAGGTGACCTCTCCCTTCTTTTCAATGATAGGATAGGGTCCACTCCATTTGTCCTGGAGTGCTGCTGGGGCCACTGGCTCCAGTACCCACACCTTCTGTCCTGGTTGGAACTCTACCAGTACAGCCTTTTGGTCATGCCAAGCTTTTTGTAATTCTTGGCTGGCCTCCAGGTTTTTGGATGCTCTCTCCATGTATTCAGCCATCCTGGAGCGGAGACCAAGTACATAGTCCACTATGTCTAGTTTGGGCTTTTTGAGAGGTAACTCCCATCCTTCCTTCACCAAACACAATGGACCTCTCACAGGGTGGCCAAACAAAAGTTCAAAAGGGCTGTAGCCAACCCCCTTCTGTGGGACCTCTCTGTAAGCAAAGAGCAGGCAAGGTAAAAGAATGTCCCATTTCCGCCTGAGCTTCTCTGGTAATCCTTTTATCATGCCTTTAAGGGTCTTGTTAAATCTCTCCACAAGCCCATTGCACTGTGGATGATAGGGGGTGGTAAACTTATAGTTTACTCCACACTCCTTCCACATTGCTTTCAGATAGCTAGACATAAAGTTCGTGCCTCTATCTGATAGTACCTCCTTTGGAAAGCCCACTCTTGAGAAAACTGCAATGAGGGCTTTTGCCACCACAGGTGCTGTGGTGGTCCTTAGGGGAATAGCCTCTGGATACCTGGTGGCATGATCCACTACCACCAGTATAAATCTGTTCCCAGATGCTGTTTGGGGGTCCATTGGACCCACAATATCAATTCCAACTCTTTCAAAGGGAACCCCCACCACAGGTAGTGGTATTAGGGGGGCCTTTGTTGTGCCACCTGACTTACCACTGGCTTGGCAAGTGACACAGGAGCGACAAAACTCCTTGACATTTTCTGACATATGAGGCCAGTGAAAGTGTGAAACAAGCCTGTCCCACGTCTTGTTCTGGCCTAAGTGTCCTGCATGGGGAATATCATGGGCCAAGGTAAGAAGGAACCCCCTAAACTGCAGAGGTATGACCAACCTCCTGGTCATGCCAGGCTTGGGGTCTCTAGCCTCTGAGTAAAGGAGTCCATCATCCCAATACACAGTATGGGTACCTTGGGCATCCCCAGCAGCCTCAGCAGCAGCCTGCTGTCTGAGGGGTTCAAGGGAAGGGCAATCTAATTGAGCCTGCCTCAGGTCTGCCCTTGAGGGTCCCCCTGTCCCCAGAAACTCAACCTGGTCAGGTTCAAGTTCCTCAGAGACAGTCTCCTCTTGGACTGCAGAATCAGTTTCCTCTGAAACTTGATCCTCAACCTGGGGCAAGGTGGAAGGCTCAGCCTTTCCTCTCTTGCTCCTTCTCTTGGGTTGTGGTTGGTCTATTGTTCCAAGATCCACCACTGGTTCAGGAAGGCACTTCTTAGCCTGAGACCTTGTCACTGCAAGGACATGCTCTGAAATCCCTAGCATTTCTGCATGAGTCCTGTACTCCACTTCTGACCACGCTGAGCTTTCAAGATCATTGCCTAACAGACAGTCTACTGGAAGGTCTGCACTCACAACAACTTTCTTTAGGCCATTTACCCCTCCCCAGGAGAAGTTCACAACTGCCACACTATGGGAAGTAGTGCAGTTGCTTGCATTGGTCACTAGGTTACTCTCACCTAGTACAATCTGTCCAGGGTCCACAAAGTCAGGTGTCACCATTGTGACACTGGCACATGTGTCCCTGTAGGCCTGAGCCAGTTTCTCATTAATTAAGGGAGTCTGCCTATATTTGCCCAGGTTACTGGGACTCACTGCAGTGGGCAAATCTATGTCCACATCATATAGGAGAACTGCCTGTGTAGGGATTCTGACTAGGCCAGATCCTATTTCAATACCCAGGGTCAGCCCAGCTACACCCTTGGACTGTGTTCCACCACTGCTTACTGTACTAGGGGTTGCAGTTGCTTTAGGAGCTGGAGTGGTGGGGACTGGATTTGCCTTAGTGCATTCACTGCCCCAGTGTGAAACTGATTTGCAGGTATTACACCAAGGTGTCTTTGGACCTTTGTTCTTCTTCTTCTTGTTTCCATTTTGGGAACCACCCTCCTTACTATTAGTTTGGGGGCCTGAATACTTCTGGTCTTTTTCTTTATCTTTCTGATTTCCACCCTTCTGGTCTGTTTTCTTCTGGTCACCACCTTGGTTCTGGGGTTTCTGCTTAATCCTTGTTCTGACCCATTTGTCCGCCTTCTTTCCCAATTCTTGGGGAGAGGTCAGATCAGAGTCAATAAGGTATTGATGCAACAGCTGGTTTGTACAGTTATTAAGGATCTGCTCTCTCATTATAAGATTGTACAATCCTGTATAGTCTGAAACTTTACTTCCCTGCAACCAACCCTCCAAAGCCTTAGTGGCACACTCAACGAAATCAGTCCAGTCTTGAGTCTGTGCTTTTTGGGTGTCTCTGAACAACAACCTGTATTGCTCAGTGGTTAGGCCAAACCCTTCAATAAGAGCACTCTTCAAAACAGAGTAGTTTTTGGCATCCTCAGGTCTAACTGTGAGGAGCCTGTCCCTCCCTTTCTCAGAAAAGGAGTACCATAAAATTGCAGCCCACTGATCTTGAGGAACCTGCTGTACCATGCAGGCTCTCTCCAGAGCAGTCATCCATTTGTGGATGTCATCCCCTTCTTTGTAGGGGGGCACAATTTTTGTCAGGTTTCTATTGTCATAGCCCCTGTCTTTTTCTCTTGGAAAATTGCTGCCACCAGTGGCATCTAAGCCACTTAATTTCTGCTCTCTTGCCAAGGCAAGTCTAGCTTGAGCCAAGGCTACCTCCTCCCTCTCTATCTGGAGTTTGACAGCCCTCATTCTGGCCCTATGCTCTAGCTTTTGAGAAGCAGTCATGCCTCTCTGTGATTCTCTTGAGGCACTAGAAATATGAGAGTCCCCTGAGGGAGATCTCACTCTTCTGTTGCCTGGGAGAATAACATGGTGGGATCTGGGGAGGTGCTGGCCCTCTCCATTCCCCAGTAGGTCTAAGTTGGCCTGGTTAAGCCTGGCAACTGGGACCTGGCTACCCCTCTGATCCTGATCTTCTGGGTCCTCTACTTCTGAGTCCTCCTCCTCCTCTTCTTCTTCCTCTTCTCCTTCCTCCTGAGGGGGATCAGTTACAGGGGGGTTCACTCCATCTCCTGACTCTAGGGAAGCTTCCTTCGCCCTCTCTAAGTCATCCTGTTCTAGGATGTCTATCAGGATTTGGCAGGTGGGACTTCTGCCCCTTTTTAACCCTCTTGAAATGCACAAGGCAATCAAGTCCTTTCGGGTTAACTTGTCATAGCTGGAAGTTGCCTTGGTAAGGTCAACTGTCACAGGAGCAGACCCTGAGGCTTTTCCTGTGTCAGACATGACTGCTAGTGAGGCGTAAGTGGTGCACTTACCTACACTAAGTGTTTTCCTACTGTACCTTGCTAGTGAGTTGTAGTCAGGGTGTGCTAATCCCTTTAATCTACAACTACTAAGTTCAGTAGAACTTAATATGCTAAGCTTTTGATTTATATGTACCTAGAGGTACTTGATGTGATCTTTCAATTTGATACAAAGATTGCAATGGTAAAACAACAGCAAGCTCAAATCCGCACCGCTGCTCACCAATGTGAGAAGTTGGCCTGATAGGTGATGTTTCCAATTCTGGAACCACCTATTATCAGACCAAACAATCCCTTATGGTGTCTGGTTGTAAGTCAACCTTATTAGACAAGCTATCCTAGGGGTAGCATGGACTAAGCAGCCTAAAGGCTTAACTTAAGAGGTCGTGTTAAGCGAGCTGTTTTACCACATACAATCCTGTAATATCAAATGAAAGGACACCACACAAGTATATATTATAAAAATATATGTATTTATTACTAAAAACAATCCCCAGTATTCTTTATGAATAAAGGGGCACACGCGTTAAATCAAAAGCACTGTTTAAACATACAAAGTTGCACAATTATGGATGAGGGCAGGGGGCCACTCAAACCATATACTAAACAAGTGGTATAAGAGATGCCACTCGAGCAGTGGTTAGGCCTAGGGCCTAGGGAATCGCTGGGAGCAGTCGGGACAAGCAATGCTGAAGTCGGGAACGGCCCTCGGGATTCGGGAGCAGTGCGGAAAGCGCACGCATGCACCAATGTTAACCAATGGTGCGTAAAAAGTGTAAAGTTAGAGTTTAAGGACACTTCCGCTGAACCTAGAGGAACAAAACTTAAGACACAGACCCTAGAGATGTGTACCAGTGTGGGAACACCGGCGGAGCAAAGTTACCTCACCCACAGGAAGTGGGTGCACAGGGTCAAAGTTGAGTCGGGTTTCGTCACGCAGGCTCTTGGTGCTTGAAGCTGAAAGGGCTGCAGGCGGGGTGAAAGTGAAGTGTCCGGTGGAGTCCAAGGGTGGACTCAAGTCGAAGGGTACCTGAAAGCAGAGGGGAGAGAGTCTGGGTCACTCAGCAGTGACCAGGGTGGAACCAGGACGGAACCAGGCAATGTCGGGCGCAATCAGGTGGTCGTCGAGGAGCTTCTCTCCGCTGTCACGTGGGCTCTGGGGCATCTGCGACGTCCAGGAGCAGGTCACGATCTGTCCCACGCAGGCTCTCGCCGTCGGCGCTGTCGGCTTCAAGATTGGAGCAAACAACACTTGGCAAAAGCAATCCACGCGGAACCGGGAGATTGCTTCTCACTCGAACCAGGAAGGTCAGAGTGGGTGCTCCTTTTCAGGGGAGCTGGTGTAGATCTGGAGCAACCAGATTTACAAGTCGTCTTTGTAGTTTCGTCGGCACAGGGACCACTAGCCAGCTGGCAAGTGACCGGGCCAACGCGTTGAGCCAAATGGAGCAGAAGGGCCCCACGCAGCACTCGTCGAGTGTGGAGGGCTGAACTTCGTTGCAAGAGTGGCTCAGGGTGGGGGCTTCTCAAACCCCGGTGCACAGCTTCGAGGGTCACTCGTGGGCTGCACGGTCAGCGTCTCGTGGTCAATTCAAGATGGCGTACCCCACGCTTCCGGTCACCTCCACGGGTCTCAGCTCTGCAGGGACTGTGGATCGGGCTGTTGGAAGGCAGGCAAGCTTGATCTCGTTGATCTCTGTCGCTCGAGTTCTGGCGAGAACTGCAACAAAGTAGATGTCGAGGGCTGGATGGTGCCTGCTGGTGCAGGGTGGTCACTCCTTGACCACAAGGGAGATTCTTCGGGCTTCCACGTTGAGTAGGAGGTCCAAGGGTCCAGAGTTTCGTTTCTTATGTTTCTTCCAGGAAAATCTGATGTGCATTGGCACTGCTCCCACTCTTATTCAAATCTGGGGGGCGTGATTACCTGCTAGGTGCCCCCCTATGGGTGGGACCCAGGAAGTGGGTGGATACACCCCCTTCCTTTGATCCAGGCCGCCCTGGCACGAGGGCTGGAGTGCCCCAGAACCGGTTTGGCCGGATTATGCAAGGGGCAGCCTTGTGCGCCCCAAGCAGTGTCTGGTTTCTTTCAAACCTCCCTGCTACAATCCACTATCTCCTGTCTGGAGGGCGGTGACACCCTCCTGTGACAGGAAACCCTTTGTCCAGGCCCCATTTGGCTGAGTTTCGGTCAGCTGCAGGGGTCCAGACTCTTGTCTGTGGCAGAGGCATCCATTTTGTGGATCTAAGGTCTTTGTAGAAATTAACCGCATTTAAGTAAAGCAACATGTCCTACCCCTCTAGAGGGGTGGAATGCTATCCCCGTCGCCAGAACTGGCGAGGGGATAGTATTCCAAATCGTATGACACCTTACACGACATGTTTTGATAAAGCCAAACCAAAGTTGCTATATAACCGCGAGGATTATAAGGCACTTAAGAGTATATGGTATGGCATTATCCTGAAACAGCTTAGGGAGTTGTTCCCGACAGCTGCAGACAGGCTCAGCTCATGCTAGAGCTCCATCTCACATAAAACCACGCACTCTGCCTCCAGGATTGATGAGGCCTTCCATAGGAGTGGCTCACAGGTTTATATGTGTCCAGATATAGGTTTAGATATAGGTATACTATATCTAAGCAAGGGGTGATTACACCACCTTACCCCAGCTGAGTGATCAGCCAGTTGTGTCAATTTAAGAACCAGCCAGGGGTGGCAAAAGATATGCTGCAGCCCCTGGTAGGCCTTGGTGGCCCCTATGCCCTGGGCACCTATAGTGCATTATACAGGGGCTGACAAGGAGTCCATTTCCAATTGTGGTATGTGCCTATAGCACATGTGTCAGGAATTTAGTGAGAGAACAGCAGGCTGGGGGTCTGATCGGCAGGCCCACAGCCTCAGTAGTCGAAAACCAGTGAAGCAAAAGCAAAAATTTGGGGTGACCATAGGATAGCAGACCCTACTCTCCTACACTATTTCCTCGAATAGTGAATGGAAGGGCATTCCAGAGTCTGGTCGCCGAGTGGGAAAAAGAGCGGCCACCCCAGCGGGCTCTATTGATTTTAAAGGAGGTAGCCAGCTGCAGGGTGCCAGAACGAAGAGAGCGGGCTGGGACGTAGGGCGTAACCAGAGGATGCAAAATCGCTGGGCCTGCACGATGAAAGGATTTGTGAAAAATGCACAAAGCCTTAAATTGCACCCTGGCAGCCATTGGGAGCCAATGGAGATCTTTCAGTGCCTTCCTCGCCGACTGCCGACTGGACAGATTAAACAGTAGGCGGGCCGCACTATTTTGTGTGACCTGAAGCTTCTGTAGTACCGAGGCCGGGGCTCCCAGATAGAGAACGTTCCCGTAATCCAGGCGGGAGAGTATCAGGGCCTGGACCATGATCCTCCTCGCCTGGAAAGGGAGCAAGGGGAGTACCCTGCGGAGCATCCTCATTAGTCCAAAACAGATGGCAGCAGTCTTGGTGGCCTGGACCGAGAAGTCAAGGGCGGTGTCAAGCCAGATCCCGAGGCTCTTTATCTGGGACTTCGGGGCGGGAGGAGCGCCCAGACATGAGCGGCATTTAATTCTGGTAAGACCAGTAACAGCCTTTAGCGACCCACCCCATCAGAATATGAGATCTGCTGCATCTCTTCACTTTCACCCTGAGTTTACAAAAAATGAAAGCAGCTGAAAACAATGTTTGAAAGTATGAGGAATGAGGAATTACCGAGAAATCAGACTCAAAATAAACATTTCTCATTTATTAATGGCTCCTCCGGGTCCAACTTGTAGTGGGCTGGATTTCTCTCAGCCCTAGAGTTACCAGTATTCTCGGTAGCATTAACTCCGGGTTAGGAGGAGAATCCGGACCATCTACCAGGCCCTCATAACAAGGGCCTATGTGTATTAGTTAAGAATAACTGCTGCATGTACTCAATGAATAAATAATACAGACTACAACAACATTGTCTTTAAAGAAATTGAACGATAAAAGAGCTCAGGTCAAAGGGGAAAGACTGACAGCAAATAGGCAAACATTGCTGTATTTAATTGGAGATTGAGGAAATAGATAAAAGGGAAAAAGGGAAAGGGGGGTGGAAGAATGGATCATTTTAATATATATTGCACAGTTCATATTAGAAAATAAAAACTTGCTGAAGCTAAATGTATTTACAGCCCATTGATGAGTGAAGATCATATGACGAATCAGAGTACCTCTAATCGATAAGCTCTCTTTAGTATCATTACTGTGGGCAAAAATAAAATCTACTATTTATAGTGCTTAGAAACAGCAGAAGTGTGGTATGAAGAACTGTAAAAAAAAGACATTATTATTATTAATAAAACATCATTATTATTAAAACCACAAAAGGTATTTTATCAAAGATCCAATAGGTAAACAATTTACAAGTTATGTAGTCTTGGCAGAGACTTTGAAACGTCATTTTCTCTTACTAGATTTGTGAATGTTTATCTTAGACATTGAATGATTAATGATGTTCCCATTTTCTGCATGTTTGGTGTCAGTTTGTCTATGAATTTCACATTTCAGCATATGCTAAAGTCTCTTAGGACTGGACATGTAGTTACCATGGAGACCCGTCATGGGCTGGGAGATCCAGGGTGGAAGAAATACTGGTGCTTGAGGAATATGGTTTCATCATCTTAACCCTAGCATCATTGATATGCAAGATTCCTTTTGATGTTGGCAAAATGTAGTTATAGTGGCACACCTTGAGATAACCAGTAGTTGCAAATTGAGACAATAGCTAACATGACAGCTGTCACATTCTTGACTGGTCTGTATTTAGAGGTAGCAAGAGTGATGATTGATTTAGACTTTTTAACTGCTGGGATTTAAACCTCCTTCCTACCAGTGGAGGCTACTACTGAACAGGGGTGGTGGGGTGGGGGGAGAGAGGAATGCAAATCAGTCTTGACCCTGTTCCTTGTGGGAACAGTCCAGCCCGAAGTGCCAAGCCAGGTCCTCCCTGGACTGGAAACAAGCATCCTGGGACCGGTTTCAGGGCATCACCCTTCATCAGCCAGGCTAGCTTGAATCCAGTGGTGTAGTGAACACGGGACCCACATCTGGGCATACCCTTCCCACTTAGGGTGACATATGCAACAGAAACGGTTGATGGACGGAATGCTGGACAATGCAAACATTCACCCCCAGTCACAAAGCAGTTTGGGCTGGACTGTTCCCATTGGGCACAGGGTCAAGACTTATTTGCATATGGCTAGGTTCAAACTGGAATTGCATGGGGAGCAAAGAAATGATGGATTTTGCCCCCAGGGACCCTCAGTATTGAAAGAGAATTAATTCTTCAACTTAAAATGCGCCACGGGGCATGTTTGCACAGTGGTGAAGGAAGGGGAACGTGGCCTGAGGCGCCCTGTGGCGCGTTTTAAGTTGGGGAATTAATTCCTCCTCAATCCTGTGGGTCCCTGGGGGCCAACTAGCCCACCAGGTATCTCCAGTATGCGCCAGGGGGCTGTGTTGCAGAGAGGTGTTCAGAGGCCACGCCCCTTTTTACAACACTCTGCAACACAGCTCCGTGGCACTTACTGGAGGTACCTGGTGGGCTAGTTGACATGGGACCCTCAGGATTGACGAGGAATGAATTCCCCAACTTAAACCGCGCCACAGGATGTGTTTGCACACATGTGAACTCAGGCCCCCCCCTCCCTTCAAGTCCCCCAACACAGAGTTTTTTAATGAAAAAGAAGCCCCCGGGGTAGTGGTCCCCAGGGCTGCGGGGGGCAGTGTGCCCCCCGCAAACTCAATTACGTTGTGCCTACCCTGCCCCCTTTTCGTGTTTTTCATGTTTTTTTCTTAGGTTTCTTGTGCCTCGGTTCTACTGAGGCACAAGATGGCTGCCAACACTTCCTGATTTGGAGTGTTGACAGCCAATTAGAATACAGCTCGTGCTCGGCTGGGTGCGCTTAGGGTGCGCGGATCCTCCGCGGCCATAGATATATATGTGATTTTACTTTTGATTTTCTCAGGAACTACTGAACGGATTTACACCATTCAAGCAAAATGCACGACTCTGAACCAAGGTCTACCTCTCTGCCAAATTTGGTGTAATTCCGTTCAGCAGGTCGGGCTGTAGCTGCGATTAACGGTCCCTATGGAAAATTGCATGTGGAAAACACGTTTTGGGACCCCCTTTTTTCTCGGCCCCTGCTTGACGAATCACCCCCAGACTTTCAGGATAGGAACCGACTGGAGCGGGCCATAAGTTTTGAAAATTTAGTGAAGATTTGTCAACCGGCGCCAAAGTTATTCCAAATAGAATGTTGCGGATTTCCTGTGGAAAATAGGTCCTAACTATAACTACCTACTGGCAACCGCCAGTAGGTAATATATCTGTATGTGTATATATATATATATATATATATATATATATATGTATTCCAATGGCCTCAGCTTTTCAGGGTGCACTCAACAGCGCGTTACCACGAAGGTCATTGACATCTCTCGCCATCATCCGGGAAGTTACGTTCGCCTGACGCGTTTCTGTGGTCCAATTACCACTTCATCAGAGGCGTTCTCCTGCTTTTAATTGGAACGCGCTTCATTGACGCATGCTCATTTATTCGTTGTCATTTGTGGAACTTACATGATTTTTTTAATTAATCCACACTGCATGCTGGTCATAGTAGTTCTTGTGCGCTGCATTGATTGTTCCATTAAAGCAGATTTGGAGATAATGTTTGTTTCCTTTAGTAGGATCCGATTTGTGAAGGCGAGTCATTTAACACACAACGTGCTGTGCTGACAGATTGGAAGGGTTCCTCTGCCTTGGCCGCTCGCTTGTCTGAGCCGGTGCATCCTGCACGGGAAGGCTCCCGTGTGAATTTTTGTATTCCAATGGCCTCAGCTTTTCAGGGTGCACTCAACAGCGCGTTACCACGAAGGTCATTGACATCTCTCGCCATCATCCGGGAAGTTACGTTCGCCTGACGCGTTTCTGTGGTCCAATTACCACTTCATCAGAGGCGTTCTCCTGCTTTTAATTGGAACGCGCTTCATTGACGCATGCTCATTTATTCGTTGTCATTTGTGGAACTTACATGATTTTTTTAATTAATCCACACTGCATGCTGGTCATAGTAGTTCTTTTGCGCTGCATTGATTGTTCCATTAAAGCAGATTTGGAGATAATGTTTGTTTCCTTTAGTAGGATCCGATTTGTGAAGGCGAGTCATTTAACACACAACGTGCTGTGCTGACAGATTGGAAGGGTTCCTCTGCCTTGGCCGCTCGCTTGTCTGAGCCGGTGCATCCTGCACGGGAAGGCTCCCGTGTGAATTTTTGTATTCCAATGGCCTCAGCTTTTCAGGGTGCACTCAACAGCGCGTTACCACGAAGGTCATTGACATCTCTCGCCATCATCCGGGAAGTTACGTTCGCCTGACGCGTTTCTGTGGTCCAATTACCACTTCATCAGAGGCGTTCTCCTGCTTTTAATTGGAACGCGCTTCATTGACGCATGCTCATTTATTCGTTGTCATTTGTGGAACTTACATGATTTTTTTAATTAATCCACACTGCATGCTGGTCATAGTAGTTCTTTTGCGCTGCATTGATTGTTCCATTAAAGCAGATTTGGAGATAATGTTTGTTTCCTTTAGTAGGATCCGATTTGTGAAGGCGAGTCATTTAACACACAACGTGCTGTGCTGACAGATTGGAAGGGTTCCTCTGCCTTGGCCGCTCGCTTGTCTGAGCCGGTGCATCCTGCACGGGAAGGCTCCCGTGTGAATTTTTGTATTCCAATGGCCTCAGCTTTTCAGGGTGCACTCAACAGCGCGTTACCACGAAGGTCATTGACATCTCTCGCCATCATCCGGGAAGTTACGTTCGCCTGACGCGTTTCTGTGGTCCAATTACCACTTCATCAGAGGCGTTCTCCTGCTTTTAATTGGAACGCGCTTCATTGACGCATGCTCATTTATTCGTTGTCATTTGTGGAACTTACATGATTTTTTTAATTAATCCACACTGCATGCTGGTCATAGTAGTTCTTTTGCGCTGCATTGATTGTTCCATTAAAGCAGATTTGGAGATAATGTTTGTTTCCTTTAGTAGGATCCGATTTGTGAAGGCGAGTCATTTAACACACAACGTGCTGTGCTGACAGATTGGAAGGGTTCCTCTGCCTTGGCCGCTCGCTTGTCTGAGCCGGTGCATCCTGCACGGGAAGGCTCCCGTGTGAATTTTTGTATTCCAATGGCCTCAGCTTTTCAGGGTGCACTCAACAGCGCGTTACCACGAAGGTCATTGACATCTCTCGCCATCATCCGGGAAGTTACGTTCGCCTGACGCGTTTCTGTGGTCCAATTACCACTTCATCAGAGGCGTTCTCCTGCTTTTAATTGGAACGCGCTTCATTGACGCATGCTCATTTATTCGTTGTCATTTGTGGAACTTACATGATTTTTTTAATTAATCCACACTGCATGCTGGTCATAGTAGTTCTTTTGCGCTGCATTGATTGTTCCATTAAAGCAGATTTGGAGATAATGTTTGTTTCCTTTAGTAGGATCCGATTTGTGAAGGCGAGTCATTTAACACACAACGTGCTGTGCTGACAGATTGGAAGGGTTCCTCTGCCTTGGCCGCTCGCTTGTCTGAGCCGGTGCATCCTGCACGGGAAGGCTCCCGTGTGAATTTTTGTATTCCAATGGCCTCAGCTTTTCAGGGTGCACTCAACAGCGCGTTACCACGAAGGTCATTGACATCTCTCGCCATCATCCGGGAAGTTACGTTCGCCTGACGCGTTTCTGTGGTCCAATTACCACTTCATCAGAGGCGTTCTCCTGCTTTTAATTGGAACGCGCTTCATTGACGCATGCTCATTTATTCGTTGTCATTTGTGGAACTTACATGATTTTTTTAATTAATCCACACTGCATGCTGGTCATAGTAGTTCTTTTGCGCTGCATTGATTGTTCCATTAAAGCAGATTTGGAGATAATGTTTGTTTCCTTTAGTAGGATCCGATTTGTGAAGGCGAGTCATTTAACACACAACGTGCTGTGCTGACAGATTGGAAGGGTTCCTCTGCCTTGGCCGCTCGCTTGTCTGAGCCGGTGCATCCTGCACGGGAAGGCTCCCGTGTGAATTTTTGTATTCCAATGGCCTCAGCTTTTCAGGGTGCACTCAACAGCGCGTTACCACGAAGGTCATTGACATCTCTCGCCATCATCCGGGAAGTTACGTTCGCCTGACGCGTTTCTGTGGTCCAATTACCACTTCATCAGAGGCGTTCTCCTGCTTTTAATTGGAACGCGCTTCATTGACGCATGCTCATTTATTCGTTGTCATTTGTGGAACTTACATGATTTTTTTAATTAATCCACACTGCATGCTGGTCATAGTAGTTCTTTTGCGCTGCATTGATTGTTCCATTAAAGCAGATTTGGAGATAATGTTTGTTTCCTTTAGTAGGATCCGATTTGTGAAGGCGAGTCATTTAACACACAACGTGCTGTGCTGACAGATTGGAAGGGTTCCTCTGCCTTGGCCGCTCGCTTGTCTGAGCCGGTGCATCCTGCACGGGAAGGCTCCCGTGTGAATTTTTGTATTCCAATGGCCTCAGCTTTTCAGGGTGCACTCAACAGCGCGTTACCACGAAGGTCATTGACATCTCTCGCCATCATCCGGGAAGTTACGTTCGCCTGACGCGTTTCTGTGGTCCAATTACCACTTCATCAGAGGCGTTCTCCTGCTTTTAATTGGAACGCGCTTCATTGACGCATGCTCATTTATTCGTTGTCATTTGTGGAACTTACATGATTTTTTTAATTAATCCACACTGCATGCTGGTCATAGTAGTTCTTTTGCGCTGCATTGATTGTTCCATTAAAGCAGATTTGGAGATAATGTTTGTTTCCTTTAGTAGGATCCGATTTGTGAAGGCGAGTCATTTAACACACAACGTGCTGTGCTGACAGATTGGAAGGGTTCCTCTGCCTTGGCCGCTCGCTTGTCTGAGCCGGTGCATCCTGCACGGGAAGGCTCCCGTGTGAATTTTTGTATTCCAATGGCCTCAGCTTTTCAGGGTGCACTCAACAGCGCGTTACCACGAAGGTCATTGACATCTCTCGCCATCATCCGGGAAGTTACGTTCGCCTGACGCGTTTCTGTGGTCCAATTACCACTTCATCAGAGGCGTTCTCCTGCTTTTAATTGGAACGCGCTTCATTGACGCATGCTCATTTATTCGTTGTCATTTGTGGAACTTACATGATTTTTTTAATTAATCCACACTGCATGCTGGTCATAGTAGTTCTTTTGCGCTGCTTTGATTGTTCCATTAAAGCAGATTTGGAGATAATGTTTGTTTCCTTTAGTAGGATCCGATTTGTGAAGGCGAGTCATTTAACACACAACGTGCTGTGCTGACAGATTGGAAGGGTTCCTCTGCCTTGGCCGCTCGCTTGTCTGAGCCGGTGCATCCTGCACGGGAAGGCTCCCGTGTGAATTTTTGTATTCCAATGGCCTCAGCTTTTCAGGGTGCACTCAACAGCACGTTACCACGAAGGTCATTGACATCTCTCGCCATCATCCGGGAAGTTACGTTCGCCTGACGCGTTTCTGTGGTCCAATTACCACTTCATCAGAGGCGTTCTCCTGCTTTTAATTGGAACGCGCTTCATTGACGCATGCTCATTTATTCGTTGTCATTTGTGGAACTTACATGATTTTTTTAATTAATCCACACTGCATGCTGGTCATAGTAGTTCTTTTGCGCTGCATTGATTGTTCCATTAAAGCAGATATATATATATATTTTTTTTTTATATATATATATATATATATATAAATATATATTAATATATAGATAGATAGATAGATAGATAGATAGATAGATAGATAGATAGATAGATATTTTGACATATGCAGTCTTTCTATATCTACGATGTCATTATTGATCCCAAGAGTGAATATGGCCGTATGGCTTTTGTGAGAACATATGTGATGGAGTAACAGTGGGCATGGCAGGTTTTAATCTGAGAACTGCTCAGCCCACCAACTGCTTGCAAGTCCAAATTGTGAACCATGGCCCTGTGGGCTCATTAAACCGCATTCGCACAATTGCAGAGCATAGTTTGCTCCCCATGCACGCGCGCTCAGCTCTCCATGAGTCTTTAACCACATGCGTGCGGCCGCTATTTTCGCGCTGTGCTCGTCATGAGCATGCGAGCGGCGCAACTCATGACGAGCTCAGCTCGTCATGTGCATGGAAGGGGTTAAGAAGAAATCAGACATACCTACTAGCAAGACATGTCAGATGGAAGCAGAAATATAAAGGACTTAGGAAGCATGAAGGGACAAAAACAAGATAAAAGTGTATTAAACCTCAAACAAAAATACAGAAGTATCCTCAAATTTCATAAGGCCACACAACAAAAGAGTAAGGCAAAAAACAAAGATGATGGAAAGCAGACTAATAAAGTTAAAGAAGCATGCAGAGACTAAGGGCAAGCTAATAGGAAACTGACCCCAGAGTGAAGAACATGCTTCTGGCGTTGGTTCCTGTTTTACAGGGTAAAATCGAGAACTCTATTGTACAAACACCGGCCATATTTAATGAGAACAAAATAAGTGACTTTATGTTGAAATTTCCCTTTTCATGATGAAAATGGATTGTCTGGAAATCTCCCTGCTGCGTCTCTCCGAATGAAACCCTCGGGAGCTAATCGGGAAACTTGGTCTGGGTTTCTGCTAGAGTTCGCCGTTAATTTTTTATTTATTTGAAAGTGGCACTGGAAGGGTTTTCAAAGTGAGTCTAAAGTAATTAGGAGCTCTCACTGATGGATTGCACTGGGGGGACGCGTGGATTATTTATTACAAAGTCACTCGCTGGAAAGGTTGGAGGCTGAGAAGTAATTATTTTTCCTTTCTTTTTTTTTCCAAGTAAAGAAATCAGCACAGAAAGCACTTATAATGCCCCACATGAAATCTCGTAGCATTCTAGACTCCTCCCTCGTCTCTTCTCACCCTTTATTTAACAAAGCACTGGGGGCAAGGAGAAAAGGACGTCGGCCATCTTGAAAGGTCTTGCACAGCAAGACTTCGTACAACCTATTGTGCCTGTTAGTTCGGTATTTACAGCTACCAGTCTCTTTTTACATTCCAACTGAAAATATTGGGCTTGATTCACAAATACCCCCATATGTGTATACATGTGGATGGGTGTCTGGTATTTATTTATGAGATTTGGGCATTCCAGCCCATTCACGTTTCCCAGGTCCAAACAAGATTGCTCTAGTCCGGGTTTTTTCTTTGAATTCTGGGTCTTGTAGTCTTGTTGATTACATTTTAAAACAGGACTACAAGTCCCACATTCCAAAGAAAAAAAAACCTGAACTGGAGCAATACTTCATGCATGGATCTGGAAAACTTGGCAGCTATGCTTTCATAAACATTCCCAGCAGTACTCCTGGAAATCTGCGTCAATTGTAGCTTTCAGTTCCACTACTGGGACTGTTATGCGACATTTGCTATTTGTCCAATACGGGAGCTGTATGCACAAACTCTGCATTGGGGAAAGGCAATCCGCTGTGCAAATGTATGTTTACTTCTCTGCATGGTGAAGCTCCTCCCCCAACCCCACATGAAGTTTGGGATGTTCCTTTCTTCTTCCCATCTGGGAAAGAAAGTCCCTCCAGCCCCCTAGCTGGAGTGAATCTGCAGCCATTTCCAGGGTAGTTTGTGAATTGGGTTTAATACTCTTTAATTATACACAGCAGTGGTGTGCAATTATGCAGTAGTAAAACCGTTTCCACCTGCCAGGTCTATTTTGGATATATGAAAAATATAAATGAAGCCGCTTTAAGCAATTACCGGCGTACTGAATGAGGCCCATATTTGGCGAAATGATTTCTCCTACATGAAGCTAAGAGATAAAATTGACACTTGTTGAAAATTAGGGGTGTGCAAAATGTGCGCAATTTATTTCCTTTCTCGAAAATGACTAAAAATTGCACTTAGTCACGTGAAATGCAAATCATCATTTAGTGCTATATTGTCACGTGAAATACAATCGCTCATCAAATTCAGACATGAGGATGCATTTTGTGCTAAAAACACAATCGCCTTGAACAAATGCCATGTGCATTTGCATTGGTAGTTTGCATGGTTCCTGCACCTCTGGAGTTATGATTTTGCCACAAACCGCAGCATTATTACACAATGTGGCATAATGGCATGATTTGGGGAATTTCATATGACAAGTCTAATCCGAAATTTCCAAAATAACTTGAATTACACTAGCCTCATTTAAAGTTTACCCATGCCCACTTGAAATCCAGATCTACTGTCAAGATATTTTATGAATCTGTGCAACTGGGCTATCAGATATTGGAGCCTATTCACAAACTTAGCTTCGTATTATTTAAGTAGTACTACAATAGCTCTACTAAAGTGCTACAAAAGGCTATCCACAAACCTACAAGTGTAAATCTGTTCCTCCACCTTTCCCATATTTTCTGTGAGGAGATCCGAACATGTGTAAGTTTAATACTTTATTGAGAGTTTTATTCTTTAGTGTATACATTACACAGTGCTATCACAGTGCTGTACAGTGAAACACAAACCAGCCATCAAACAATGTTGATTACAGAGACCATAAGGTCAAAACAAGTTGCATTTAGTTAAAATTTGTAGATTTATAATGTGCGGCTTACCACCCGTGAGGGTATCCAGGCGCTATCCATGGGCACAGGGAGATTGTGATTTGCCTAGAATAACGGGATGTTGCTCTGACGCCAAGACTCAAACCCAGAGCCCCAGCTCCTTCGTCGGCAGCTCTGGCCACTGTACCACACATTGATAACATTATGTTTAAAAATTCATCTGTTTTTCCAGGGGACAGGTTAGCAAGCCACTTTGCCTCTGCCTTCTCCTTGTTGATCTCGAAAAGATTGGAATTCTAAGTCATACAGGTGTTAAAATAAAGTCGGGTCGGGGACAATCGATATTTGCCCGGCGGTATTGCCTCTGTGACCCTCTAATTATTTAATCAATGAAGAGGCAGGCGCTGGAGACTGGAAAGCAGGAAACAAGGTTTTTATTCTCTCCGGAGGAGAACACGGCAAAACGGACAGCAGGTATCGTTCTGAGGTGCTCTAACTTATGTCTGAGGCCTGGCCCCTTATATACAGGGTTTTGCGGTTTTTATTACAGTTTACATACTCATGACAAAGCTTTGATGTACGGAAAGACATTCCCGGAATCCCCCCTCCGGGCCCGTTCCCACACACATTTACAGTAGAGGTCCCCACCCTAGTCACAACAGGTGATGAGTATCGCGCAGCTGGATATTCCGTCGATTCATGGAATGCGGGGTTCGATCGGATCCCATGGGGTGGGGGCTTTGATCAACCCGGGGATCCTTTGATGGGGGAAGCTTTCTATTGTACGGGGAGGGGCAAGGAATAGTATCGGCAGAGCTGGGTGTCGGCCTGGGAACGAGGAAGACAAACGGGCACACGGGGAAAAGGGTTTGCATCAAAAGGGCCGGGGATCATGAAAGGGAAGAAGGGAGGTGTTGCGCTGGGAACAGGATGAGGGCCTGTGGCAGAGCAGCGCTGAAAAGGGGTTTATGATTCAAGGCAGGTGCAAGCAGGGGGTTGATCAGCGTGCAGGCTTGGTGAGGGCGAAGGGCGATGTCAGAGGCCAGCGGCATGCAAAAGGGTTTGTTCTGCTCAGGGCATCTTAAAATGGCGGGTGCGCACGACAAAAGTGTGGCATCAGGGGAAGAGGCAAGATGGCGCAGATAATGTTCACCAAACCGTACTAATTTTCAACAGTCCTCCCTTTAACATATTCAAGACATCTTGCTGGTTCATTTTCTACCCGGTTCTATTGTGGTGGGCATGAGAGTAGGAACCCTAGATGAAAGAGTTGTAAACAATACATTTTAAGATTTCTAGTTTTAAGAGGCGGACCCATAGACAAACTTTGATAAACTTGTTTAGCAGGAAAGTCATAGTAATGCAATGCAAAAGTGATTCGAAGTGAGAGCAGTGAGTACATTTCATAAGGTGAACTGATGGATTGTTACATAATCAATACAATGTTGGCTGGGAGAGAAACGAGACGTGGCAGAAATGATCGGGAATGTTCGAGGTTTAGTAAGCTTTCAGCAATTCTTCGTCTTCCGTTGGCACTGTGGAGCACCGGCGGTGGAGCTACGAGTCCAGCTCTATTCTAAGTTCCGTGTTGCAGGGCACGACCTTTTCCTCGCGTTTCTGGTCAAAAAGGTCTTTCTCGCCCGGTGTCCTTTGGGATCAATAGTCAAAAGTTCAGGTGGAAGAAGAGTGTACAAAATAGTCCATAGGGTAGGTCGGAGAAAAAGGGGGATGGAGCAAGGCCAAATCAGGAACAAACTAGGGGAACGAGAGATTTCAGATAGGCGGGCTCATGACCGAGTCTAGAGAGCGGGGACCTTTCGGCACACATTCGAACATGGAGCAGGGGCATCAGGTTAGCCCTTTCTTCTCATTTTGTTGGAGACAGTGCCTCGTCCTGTAGCTCTGTTCTGTCGCGGTCTCGCCTTGGCCCATGTCGCAGACGTTCCATAGTCCGTAGTCAGGCCACGTGCTCCCACATCCGGTCCTTCTTTCCTCCGACAGCCGTACCCTTGAAGGAGTTTGAAAAGACAGTTTTTAGAGAATTGGTAGAGGAAAAGTAACAACATAAGTCTATTTCTCTCCCAGCTCCAGGTAAATGAGGATAGAAACGTTCGTTATATTAGGGTTCACAACTGACGCATAAATGATCGATGGTAGACCTGCTGGATTTACTATGACTTTCCTTCACAACTGTTTAATATAGTCACGACAGTTCATCTGATGGGGACCCACCTCAGTAATGCAAGCCTGACAATGCTAAACCGTTCTCTAGGGGTCTACATTTACAAAAAGGCGGTGTGAGGCTAAACATTTTTTATATTATCAATGCATCCTGCCCTTTAACTAAACATTTTCACTTTCGGCAAGGCTCATTGTAATGGGTTTCTTTGCTCCGGTCTAATCTTTAACTTTGTAAAACATCATTCTGGTCCCTATGCAGCCTCTCGCGGCCTGATTACTAAATTAGAAAAGACAGGGGTCTCATCGGAAGACACCTAGGTACATAGAAAACTGTGATGGGGAGGCAACTGGACGCAATACTGGGAGCGTCCTGAGAAGATGGGGGGTTTCGGTTACCTTTATGGTTTTGGGTATCGCGCCAATTTGGGACGGGGAGGGGCGCGTTATCTGAGGCACTTTTATCTCATAGTAGTAGCCACTGACATGTAGTTCCCTCATTTCAGGTCAGATTTAGGGAACCTCAGTCAGCTTACCTGTCCTTTCCTTTATGACCAATTCTCGGTTTCATCAAAATATTTCCGGAAAGGAGAGGTGGTGACACAGCATTAGGGTGATTTTATTAAAGACAAGTTTGAGCAAATACCGGCGGTATTTGAAGCCAATTAGGTGGTGTGCTAGGGGTGGCAGTCTGCCAATTTCGGGGCTAATCGCTCGGAGGAGTGGGAGTGCAAAAAAAAGAGAGAGAGAGAGAGAGAGAGAGAGAGAGAGAGAGAGAGTGCAACGGCAGGCTAAATAGTACACGTGCAACAGAGAGTGGCAGTGTATTTAAGGAAGGCTATTTAGTGCATTACACAGTAAAGGACATTCACGGGTCTGCGTTAGAATCTTGAAATCATGCAGTTTGAGCATTAGACAGGGTAGAGGGGACGTGCCTTGAGAAAAAGGAAAAAAGAAAGGAGGTACCATTTTGTCGCACTTTCTTGCATTCTCGGTCCTTCGACCAGTTGGGTCGACGCCTCAGTCACACACACACATTCTCTCATAGTTTCGCATCATACGTGACATGGGTTCATTCATGCGGTCTGGTTTAAGGGTGATCACTTTTTATCAGGTCATACTAATTTTACGGGTTTGTTCGCTACGTGAGTAGTTTGTAGGCGTGCTTAGGCGCCACCTTGCAGCACCAGTCTGCTTCGTGTATTAGACATGGCAAGGCTTCAGATCTTCGCCACACCTCGGCTGTAATCTCTGATGTAACCTGCAGAGGGAGGAAAAAAGGGGGGAGGGGAGGGGAACAGCATTCGCGCATATTCAAATACATTGATTCGAGAGTCCTTTACTTACCTCTTACTCGTCTTTCCTCCTCGGGGCAGAGTCCCCGGGGATATGGTTTCTGGAGTCGGGGGGGCAGTGTGTCCATATAGGTCGCGCGCGGGGAAACGTAAAAAAGGAAACCAGAGGTGCCTAGTGCGAGGTATCTAGTCGAAAGATGTATCTCACTATCGGGATCCTTAAACCTCCTTCAGCGCTGTGATGTTCTAAGGTTCTTCGGTTCTTGGGTCAGCTCTGTTCCCTAATACCTTTGAACGTCGTACTTTATAACATTTACATCGTTTTATTTTACCCTTCTTTTACATTCCCTCATTTATACCGTTCGTTTTACCCATCCTTGGAAGTCGAGGTCTTCCTCCATGCGAGAGTTCATGAGTCAGTCGCGTACTTTGAAGGCAGAGTGTCGTGTTGTCGATCCGATCCGTCCTCCAGGGCTGGGCAGCCATCTTCTTAATAACCTTAAAGAGAGAGCATAGTAGGGTGCACAGAAAAGAACTCTCCCGCCCATCCCATATTTTAAATAAAGCATGCAATACCCGTTCATCATTTCGAAAAAAGGACCTTTATTTTTGCGAGATCATAGTATGTGGATTCATAAGGGTGCAGTCGTATTTGGCCGGGCACGGCAATGGCTAAAGTGCGTACAGTGGGGGTGTCGTTTTTGCAGCAATAAAAACGTTAGAAAGTTTTAGTAATTCATTTGTAGTAAACCAGAACGTCTATCAGTTGGCCGGGGGCTCGGGGGCGTTTATTTCATAATTTAGAAGCATAGTCATACTAGTTGCAATCAGATTTCCTATATGCATACCGTGTGCGTGCATCATAAGCGAGGATATACATCGGCTATAAAAATATAATACATTGTACATTTATAATCATCATTTTTAACGCGATCCTTTTACATGTTCCTCGAGTGAGCTCTCCTTTCTTCTCGTCAAGTGTACAAAGGGTCATATATGTATCAGAACATTAAGTTTGTATAGTAAAAAAGGGACACCACGAGGTGTTCGTAAGTTCCTATTGATACCGGCGCCATTTTGGGCGGGCCGGGTTAGTCCGGAAGTAGCATCAGGGAAAAATGTTTCCTACAACCGGCAGTTGGACCAGAGTCCTTTTCGGCAGTTCTAGAATTCATGCTAACAGAAGGAGTGGCAATGTCATGTTTATTTCGTTGGCGATCAAGGCAGTTGTCCCTTACCGGAGGCCTGCAGTGGCCGAGGGCTCCTCCGGGGACCTTTGTAGAATCTTCAAGGCTGTGGAGATGTTGTCGGAGGTGGGGGCTCGTGCTCAGGTGGGCGAGCGACCGAGTTATATTGCTGGTCAAAGTTACTCTAGCGGCCGAGGCCCGCCTTCCAGCGGATCCAGACGCCATTTTGGGGCCCTACAGGGGCCACTCTCGTCGAGTTTGCAAGAGTGGAAGAGATCCTTCGGAGTGAAAGGAAAAGAGCTCTGTTTTGTGAAAGCGGGACGTTCGGCTGGGGTGCAGCTGTGATGCCCCCACCTGGGGGGCGAGGGAGACTCGTTCGCGCCGTCTCCTTCTCCCGGTGCACTCCATGCTGCTCTTTTTCATCGCCCCGCACGAAGGTCTCTCCGCATCCGGTGTTCCCCAAGTCTTGTGCTCAGTGCTGTGGGAGTATGGCCATCTGTGGCGCACACTCGGTGCCGCACAAGTATCGGTGCAGTCATTGCATATTCGGTGCTCCGAAAATATGGGCACCATTGCACGTTCGGTGCTGCGCAAGTATTGGGGCACCATCGCCTGGCTGGGGGTGTTCGGCGTTGGGCCGGGGGGGCTGGGAGACCTCCTATCCGTGGAGGTGGGAGAGGCTCGTCCGCGTCGCCTCTTCCTCCCAGCCCAACTTGGACAAATTGTTGCGGAGGTACGTGCAGGACATCCCGCCGTCCAGAGCTGCTGCGGCTGTTACGGAAGGGAAAAGAAAGAGGTGTCTCGTTCTTCTCTGGACATGTGGCGGGACTACCTAAGACTATCCAGGCCCGTTGCGGCTGGCCGAGGAGACATGTGGCGGGACTACCTGTAACTGCCCAGGCCGCTGGCCCCTTCCTCTCTTCCGGCTCCCCAATACGTTAAGATTTCCTGACCAAGAGTTGGCAGCAGGGCCCGCCTTATATGGGTTGCCGCCGGTTGGGCGTAGCCTTAACCCTACCCTACTTTGGAAGGTTCCACAAGGTGGGGGGGGCGAATGTTCTATTGACTTTCATGTTCTACAGTTTACCGTTCTTGTTTTTCTAGCGTTATTGTGTTTTTCCTTGCTTGTTATGTTAAAATAAAAGTTCGTTTTTATCAGTGGCTTACTGATTTCGTTTCCCATTTCTTTCTTTCCAGGTTGTTTCATGCTAAAATTTCTATTAACATAGTTTATGTAACATGGAAGCACGTGCAGGGGGATGACGCAGATTTACGTACACATAAACTCAGACGGGGGGGGGTAGTAGAAAAGTATGACACACAAGATCCAAAGACAAACATAAAACAGTGATTATTTGGCCAAAATTATCTTTTTCCGTCTGTTAATTTTAGAGCTAGGCTGGGTTCCCGTTTTTATATTGTCCGACCTAGGAAAACTCGAACATGTCGCTGAAATCGTTCTGGCGGAACCTGTGCCATCGGGCATAATCAAACGTGGTGGTTCTATCTGGTCTGTCCGTGCGAGTCGGATTTTTCTTTGTCTCGCGCTTTTTCTCATTCTGCCGGCCTGTCATTCCTGTCGGCCCTTTGCCCTTACTCACGCTCAGTAGAGTCGGGCATTGGGCTTTCCAGTGTCCGACATATCTACAAAAAGCGCATTGGTCTTGCCCTAAGTCTGGCCGTCTTTTGCGTAGTGTCGGGGAATAACTTTTGGGTCGTGGTGCCCCGGGGCTGTCCTGTCGGTATATTTCTCTACCTGGTTTGTCCTCGTCTTTTCTCTGTCGTTGCATAGCCTCTCTGCGCCACATACCGAGACTGTCGAGCATAATAGGCGTTGTCTTATTATTGCGAAGGGCTATTTCCAACGTTTCTATTTTATCAAGGTCAAAGGATCCTGCCAGTGGCCACTGTTTGTCTTGACTTTCTTTGGTATACCTGTGCCACAATTTATTATAGGCTATGGTAACTAATCCATAGTTTATGAACATGTCCTTATTAGGGGTGCCTTCTAGTGGAGCTATATGGTCCACCTCTAATACACGGTCCGGGCTGAACCAATTATCAATCAGTGGGGAGAAGACAGACATGACGGCTCGTAACGAGGGACAAAAGTCAGCACTGCCTATCTTATCACTGGGCGCAAAGACTAGACAGAATATTCCTATTCTACGTTGTTTGCAGGCAGTGAATACCTCATGAACAAAAAGTAATCAATAACGAGGAACAATCAAACAATCAATAAATAAATAAGATAGAGTAAGATCAATGGGGAGAGTAAGTAGGGCGCAAAAGTCTGCGTCCTCTACCCTTTCACTATCCGTAAAGAGGAATCTGTTGTTTCCGGTTTGCAGACAGAGAATCTCCAGAAGACAATCTGCGAACAGTAGTTCGGGGTCAAAGAACCCAGTTAATCAGTGAGGGAGAGGGAGTCTCCCAAAAACCGTTAGGAAATAATAGAGTCAGTGGGGGAGAAAAATAGGCGCGACGGTTGCGTTACCTATCCTTCACTGTTTGCAGAAGGGAAAGAGCCTACTGTTTCTCCACGTGCAGACAGTGAATCTCCAAATAAGTTAACAAAGAGTAATACTAGTATATTTTTTGTAAACAATCAAGCAATCAATTATTTTCGCAATCCGTCGTGTTTACACGACCTTACCCGGACCGTATGGACAGTTTCTTGTCTTCCGAATCCAGCGCCCGTTCGTCCTCTTTTTCTCGTATTTCTCACGGCACTCCTAATGGTCCCCAGTCAGGACCGTAGATCACTCGAGAGAGGTCTGTTCGGAACTAGTGAAGTTCGGATGATCGGCTGCCAGACGAGGGTCTATCGGGCAAGAGCTCTCCCGATCGTTGCAGTCGTTCACTCTGTCGTCGGGACCTCTCCCACTGGATCCACGAGTCGCTGATGGGCCCCACGCTTGGGACGCCAATTGTTAAAATAAAGTCGGGTCGGGGACAATCGATATTTGCCCGGCGGTATTGCCTCTGTGACCCTCTAATTATTTAATCAATGAAGAGGCAGGCGCTGGAGACTGGAAAGCAGGAAACAAGGTTTTTATTCTCTCCGGAGGAGAACACGGCAAAACGGACAGCAGGTATCGTTCTGAGGTGCTCTAACTTATGTCTGAGGCCTGGCCCCTTATATACAGGGTTTTGCGGTTTTTATTACAGTTTACATACTCATGACAAAGCTTTGATGTACGGAAAGACATTCCCGGAATCCCCCCTCCGGGCCCGTTCCCACACACATTTACAGTAGAGGTCCCCACCCTAGTCACAACAGGTGATGAGTATCGCGCAGCTGGATATTCCGTCGATTCATGGAATGCGGGGTTCGATCGGATCCCATGGGGTGGGGGCTTTGATCAACCCGGGGATCCTTTGATGGGGGAAGCTTTCTATTGTACGGGGAGGGGCAAGGAATAGTATCGGCAGAGCTGGGTGTCGGCCTGGGAACGAGGAAGACAAACGGGCACACGGGGAAAAGGGTTTGCATCAAAAGGGCCGGGGATCATGAAAGGGAAGAAGGGAGGTGTTGCGCTGGGAACAGGATGAGGGCCTGAGGCAGAGCAGCGCTGAAAAGGGGTTTATGATTCAAGGCAGGTGCAAGCAGGGGGTTGATCAGCGTGCAGGCTTGGTGAGGGCGAAGGGCGATGTCAGAGGCCAGCGGCATGCAAAAGGGTTTGTTCTGCTCAGGGCATCTTAAAATGGCGGGTGCGCACGACAAAAGTGTGGCATCAGGGGAAGAGGCAAGATGGCGCAGATAATGTTCACCAAACCGTACTAATTTTCAACACAGGTAGGAATTGTTGATTCAGTTCATGGATGAGCTATGACTGGGTGGGTGTTTTGAGAATAGTAGCACTTTGACCTTTCCTGTGTGGGAAGCAGTTGAGGTATCTTCTCGTATTTCTTGCAGAAGTGATTTTCCAGATTCTAGGAACACTTCGAGTGATAGATAAGATATTTTCTTTCTGAATTTTGGTGGCTCCAGCAGCGGCGAGTCCGCCTGTGTAGGGAGTGCTGGTCACCTGTGGTCTGATTCGTTTTCAAGCCAGATAGTTTTGAGGATCATAATGTTTTGCTTTGTGTGTAATGCACTCAGTTTTTAAGATGCATTGCGCTTCGATTAGAAGCAACTTTAGCCAGGTGAGTGTGGGAGTAATATGATCAGATTGTCTCATCCCTGAGATGAGTTTTGCTGCTGCAATGAGAGTGGCCTTCAAGGGCACCAAGTATGTTCATGGAGTGCCTGTGAAGCTAGCACTAACAGTGTCAAGTCTGGCTATGACACTATCTTTTTGCGGTCACTCTCAGGGATGAAGGCTTTCGTCTTTTTGAGGAGTCTTAGGTTATGGATTGCTCTTCTGGCCATCAAATTGATATGCACTGTCATGTTCAGGTTCTTTTTGAGAACTATTCTCAGAGGTTTAGTGCAGTCAGTGGTTTTGCGGGTGCAGTTTAGCCCACCTAGGTTGGTGATCCAGTCAAGGATTGGTGGGGCATTGTACTGTGGACAGAATAGTAAGAGTTCCGTCTTCTGAGGGTTGAGCTTTAAGTGATTGAGGGATTGCCAGCATTGTGCTTTCTTTTAGGTTACGAGTGGGCCTTCGTTGAGAGAGAAGATTGTTATGTAGTCTTAAGTATCACCTGTGCATAGAGGGTTTTCTGGGTTGGCTTGCTGGAGGATCGAGGCCAGAGTCTCCATTTAGCGCTTCAATGGAGTGGCGGATAGGATGGAGCACTGCGAAACACCTTGGTTGATAATGGTTGGATTTCAAAGGGGATCTTTTAGTTTGATTAATTGTGAGCGATTGATAAGGAATGAGGATGATGACGCTGGGATTCCCACCTAGATTTTTTACCTTACCACTCCGAGGAATCCCCAGGTCGACGGGTCTCTGTAGTCTGCATGGGAGTGTGAAGGAAGTTCTTTAAATTCAATACACTTTTGACAGATTCTCAAAACCAATACATTTTAATCTGAAGGACCACTGACTCCAAAGAAAAGTTTAAAATGTATTACAAAGCCAAAAATAACTGGACATACAAGCACCTCAGCAAGAGGTTCAAGAAATAAACTGGCACTAATACAAACATAATCCTACCCGAGTCTCAAATGACTCAGAATAAAAAGCAGAGTTAATTCAAGAAGCATTAGGCATGCAATCACTGTGCTCACTGGAAAACTTGACTGCATCTGTTCCAATGGAAAGAAAAGATTAGTCTGTCCCTACATTAATTCTAAAGTGACATCCCTACTTAACATACCTCCCACGCAAGAGAAAAAGGTGTCATCTGTGAAGGCTCCATAAGAAGCACATTCACTTTTCCAGGTAAGTAGCCTAAACTACCGAGCTCGTTCTAAGATGCTCCATAGTTTCTCCTGCCTAGTCCAAACTAAGACCCATGTCTAACTGCACATCCAATTGAACTGCCTTAGACAACACCCAGTCTAAACCCAACTGGCCCTAACCCTAGCTTCACTAAGACCAAACTAACTCTTCACCCTCGGGGCACTTTCCCTAATACAAAATCCCAACAACAATGGGTACGCTCATGACACTCCTCCTTCAGCAGGTACAGCCTCTCATACTTTTCCAGTGTCAAACCTTCTTCTTCCAAAAACCGTTGCTGTGTCCTTGGATCCCAGGCACCTTCTTCGCCATATGTAGCAAGTGCACATGCCAGCACACTCCCTTCGTCTCCACTCCTACCAATCTAACTTCTAAACAATGGCTCATCCTACCTAACGAGCTACATGAGCTGGCACCTGCAAAAGAAATGCATGAGAATGATCCCTCTCAATTCAACTGCAAATACAAGCTTCTTTCTCAAGGTACATTTCCAACTCGACATCTCTAGTCATGCTAAGAAAACCACGGTTAGGCCTCTACTAGCGTTTCATCTCACAGGCCTTTACTCTTTTAAATGCATTTCTAATATGACAACATAAGCATTTTATTAATAAATCCTAACACTACATTTATGTAAACAAACATTGTTCTCATGTTAAAGCATTACATTTCTCATTAAGCAGCCTACACGTGCAACTTTAATATGGCACGTTTAATCTCAATGCACATTGTGTACACACAAAGCAATTAATCCTAAATTACTTAAGGCATTATTCTCTCGACTAAGCACTAATTAATCAGTAAATGATATGAGCATAATTCTATATATGGCAAACTCTTGATTAATCCTACATTTCTAAAACCAAACATTAGTAGGCCCTCTAAATATGCAGGTGCTTACTACGCACGGTTATGATGCATCCCTACAATTTTTTAAACAACATGGAGTTCTATCAGTCTCCCCCCTTTGATGACCTGTGTCATCACCCACTACACCATCCTTAAGGAAAGAACCGACTTAAACAGAACTCGTTGCCATTCTACCTCTCCTGAGCAACTCCATGTTTTTCAAATTCTGATATTGACTGTCCTGCAGTCTCCTCATTTGTCTCTCTTGTGCTCTCAAAGATCTTTCCAATCTGCCAGACTTGCAGGGCCGGACTGGCCATAGCCGGCACCTGGCATTTCCCCGGTAGGCAGCTAGGGTGGGGGCTGGTTTTGGACCCTGGGGGGCCGTTTTTGTTACCTGGGGTCGGCAATGTCGGCCCCCGGTAACAAAATCGGCTGAAACTGGCTGTCGCAAACTGCTCAGCTGCACTCCCCCTGACCCCAGGGGGGCCAGCTGAGTAGTTTGCCTGGGCCGGTTTCTGTTCTCAGTCTGGCCCTGCAGACTTGTACCACTTGTAAGCTCTTATCAAACCCCACAATCCAATCTCTCACACTACAGCTATGATAAGAGGCTTCAACACATAACCAAGAAATCCCTTTCCAAGGTTTGCAAGCCAACTCCCTACTTTACCAAATCCTTTTCAAACCTTCACCCACACAGTTTCCTCAGTCAAATCCTCAGTCTCATAGTGAATGGCAGTTATGTTACTTATATATTTCTCCAGATCCTTGCTATTGTCTGGTATATAAGTACAGCACTCTTGGACCTTCAAAAGTTTACAGACTCCTTGCTCTTTTGCTAGAAGGACGTCTAAAGCAAGACGATTTTGAAAAACCATCGTCCTTATCGATAACATCTCCCCTTCCACCAACACCAATGACTTAGCTGTATTCATGGACAACTCATCCACAACAGTCGCCAACCTTCTGAGCTTCCCATCATTCAGAATCACTCCCAAAGTTGGTATCATTGCTCCAAAAATATCTCCAACCACAGCTGCTACACCTCGTTTCACTCTCACATGTTGTCCTCCTTCTATGAGCTCAAAATCTTCTGTATGGTAAATCTTAGGAAAGATTATAGCTAAATAGCACATACCATACCATTTCTCAGGCAATCGCACATAGGCATTCTTCCCACACACAAAATACACAGTTGGAATTACTTGCACTATACCTTGCAAAAAGTCCTTTGAATAATAATAATACTCCATCGTAAAGGTATGCTCACATGTGGTCTGCCCCACATACACATTCTCATAGTATGTCTGTGGACTACTTATGCACAACTTCCCCTTCTGGACCTCATCCAAAGCTATCGGGCCATAACTCCCGTTTCACTTGTGCAACTTCTCCTCATCTGTCCAATCTACTTCGCCCTGCCCAGCATCTCGCAACTGCTTTTGTTTCCTGTATTTGTCTTTCACTTGATCTATAATTTCTTCTCTGTATCTGACAACAGGCACGTCAGATTATGGTGATGAGCATAAGCTGTGTCCAACTCCTGAGTCGGAATGAAATAAATCCTAAGTCTATCTTCAAATTTATAATAATCATACTTATTCAAATGTTTGTAAGCTGGCACTTCAGGAAGAACAGCATCATAATTCGAAAAGAAATACTCAAAATGATTTTGTCTATAAAAAATGCTAAGCAGCAAACTACATGAAATGCCATATATCAAGGGAAGATGATGGTATCTGATACCCTCATCTAATGAAGCTGGCAACTGCATACACACATAATCTTTCGCATCCTTCGCATCAATATACTCATACAACAACTTTGCATACACATTAAGCTTGAAATTACCTCCGGACAGATCTGCATGTAACCTACGACTCTTCTACCAGCGAAGCTCTTTTGTTTCCTACCTTGACCTCTTCTTTGCTAGGAGTAGTAGGTGTAGGTGTTCCCTCTACCTCCAAAGCGTGCTCATATGGTGCTAAATATGAAACTACAACTACCAAAACTATGAAGAGTATCACTTCTCCCACAAGTGTGCCTACTAAGCACCTAGCTCTACGGTTTAAGTTTCCAGCCTCCATGGTCTCAGAAATATTTTCAGCTTCCTTGTTCAACCAGAAACGCTCAAAAGTCTCTCTTTTTGTTTAGGCACTTGTAAATCAACTCAAAGTACACCTCGGGAAGCTAGAAGTCCCCTTTTTGTTTCAGTTCCTTATTTACAGCAAGCAAAAGACAACCTTAACCCTCCTCCGTCCTCTGTGGAAAGTCCCTAAATTTCTTCTTCTTCCACTCGGACCTAGGTTAACTGCATTTATTTATAATAAAATCTCTTTTAGTCCATAATAAGATTTGTTCCTACTGCTTCTAACACATACTCCAAAAGTTCAAGACGAAGAACAATAGATTCATGAGATGGTATTTCCGGTCCAAACGTAGGAAAGATCAGTCGACTCAGAATTAGATGGCGAATTCCGCTCACTATCGGGGGATTCGGAACAGTGATGGTCAGTATGTGGTAAATGCTTTCTATATCTTTTCCCCTTTACCACTGCATCAGAATGTCCTGTGACATCATGGAATGTTAGAGTCCCTTTCTGTGGCTAGAGAGTCAGTTGGTCATCTGAGGCTGAGGAGCTGGTAGCTCGCTCCTGGTGGGGTTTTCTCCTTGTATTTTCCTATCCTGTAACCTGCCACCTAACTACCTGCTAATAAAGAGGGATCTTCTACTACACCTGGACTACGCATCATTGTTTATGTACTACATTTTGGCGACTTTTCTTGGACTAACCTATGCTGCACAGAAAGAGGACTGTAACTTAGCACTAAGGAAACCAAGGACTGTTTTGGGACCCAGTCAAAATTAAAACAGAAGTACGTTTATATTCTTTTGTAATCGGAGAAACGCCCAGCAAACCCCACCAGTGTCCTTTTCAACTTGGACAGCCTGCAACCTGGGCGTTCGTATTGTGTGAGAGTCTATTGCCATCTAGCTGTCAACTCGAGACTATTTGTTTCCAGCTACAAGAGCCACTGCCTCAGCGGGCCTGATCACCCTGTTGTGCCTTCTGGCTTTCTTGTGTACTTTGACAGTTCGCCTTGGATATATCCACTGTGTATTCAGTATATTTTTCACACAGTGTGGGCACTTCTCCTCCTACGAACCCTTGGTGTATTTGTTCTTTTGGAGTTGCCCCGGCGCTAGCAGTACTCTCTTTCTCACAACGCTCTTGTGTCTCTACTTTCTCATTACTGGAGCCACCCATCATCTGTTTTGTCAAGCTTGGTTCTGGACTTTCGGTTTTGGGTGTATTCTCCCACAGTGTGGTGTTTCCTCTGCCTTCACAACTTCAAGCCATTCAGCGTATAGAAGCAGCGTGTGGAAGCTTGGAAGTCTATTTGTATTTTTGCGGTGAGTGGGGAACATTTTTGAGACGTTTTGTGCACTTTTCCAATGCGATTTACTTTGAGGCGGTTGAGCCTTCACATCATGCGCAAACCAACTGCCATGGCGTGCACGCAATCTTACCCGCCTCGTGGAGCCTGCATCTTGCCCTGTGTGACGTCTGCCTCTCCGTCACTGCTTTCTCCCTTGCCAGTCCAGTCTGCACATCTTCGCCGTGAGCCTTCCGGCGCTGACGTGATGACGTGCCTCCTTCTTGTATGTTTTCATTGCGCAAGTCTGAACTGGTCTGTCTGTTCCTGCCACTGGTCTGTCAGCTGTCCTGTTGTTTCATGGTCTGCTCCAGCCTGCCTTTCTGTGCAAGTCCAATTTCTGCTTCATTGGAAAGTAGAATATCAGCAGTTTTTGTCTTCGGAGCTTTACCGACATTGGTCCCATTTCGTGACTTTCTTCACGTCATTCAGCACTTCCATTCGGATGATTTCAAGTTCTCCAGCACTTCTTGGCGCATTTGGGACTTGCCACTTCCAGGAGGAGCTGCTTACAGGAACCCGGGTGAGAGATCGCTCACCGGAGCTATCGACTCTTGTTAATTCATTAGTTTATTTTAGAATGCCTTAGCATCTCTGTGTCTGGCTTTATTCTATGTTATATTAACCTACTGCTTCAGTTTTGCTGTGCACTCCAATGTGTCTTGTAGGTTATTCTGTATTGTTTTCCTAAGGCAACATGTTCACCCTATGGTGTACCCTTACTTAGGGGAGGTTGTGGTGCTAGCTTATGCATAATTTTAGTTCCTAGGGTCATGTTACTTCATGGTAAACCCTATATTTATTCATAGGGGATGTTGCTGTTTTGCCTTTTCAAGGGGTGCTTACTGTATTTAATCCTACTTCGTCGGTGTTTGTGTTAATCATTCTTGTACTTGTGTTATTTTCTCAGAACGAGTGGTGGGTGGGCGTGTATATCTTTTATGGTGTCCTCTGTATACATTTTGAGGTTGTTGCAGTTTTTGGTCTCACAGCGTGTTTATCCTGTGCTTCACACTGCTTGGGCAGCTGGGGTGTTTGTATATAGTCTATACCCATTCACGTTCTAGGGTTCAGTAACCTATGGTGTACCCTTACTTAGGGGAGGTTGTGGGGTTGTGGTGCCAGTCAGTGCCTACATTTTGTTTCCTAGGGTCTTGTTGTTACTCTTTGGAGAAGTTACCTTGCGCACTTTCACGTGGTGTACCCTTTTATTAGGGGAGGTTGTCTGCATGTAACTATTTTGTTCGAAAGTTTCAAGGATTAGTGTCCTTGTGTACCCTTTTCTGGGGAAGATGGCGTGCGTAGTCAGCGCCGCCATTATGTGATGTTGCTTTGAATAATTTCTGCATTGTTCAATGGTGTACCCTTTTGTTAGGGGAGGTTGTCTGTGTTGGTCTGATTTGTATCACTCTTTGTGAGAAGTCGGAGTGCGTTGTCAGCGCTACCTCTAGGTGTAGTTGCGCCACTGTTGTCAGTATGTGGCTACTGTTTTCTTTGTTCCAGGGGTGTTAGTATCCTCTGGTGTACCCTTTCCTGGGGAATTGTTGTGTCCCACAGTTTAAAGGTTGCCTTTCTAGGTGTACCCTTGGAGGGGAGGTTGTTAGTGCACGTCATGCGCTAGTCTTTATTGCAAGGCATACCCTTTTTCTGTGTAGGTTGCTTGTTCATTTTTATTTGTGCTTATTTTCATCTGCACACATTTTGTCATTTAGTTGTTACACCCTACTTAGTTTACCGGGATCGCTACCTTGTTTTATTAAGGAGGGTGGATGGGCATGTTATGTAATTTTGCATTTCTTTCTACATGCCTCTTTTAATTTTCTCTCTGCTTTCACGCTTGAGTTTCCTGCTTTTCAAATTGTCTCTTTGACTAGCTCTTGTGTCTTCAGTCTTCTCTATATTCTTCAGTTCCGTCTTAACTTCTTTCTGCTGTTGTTTGCTTACGGAAGAGGATGTGTGGTAAATGCTTTCTATATCTTTTCCCCTTTACCACTGCATCAGAATGTCCTGTGACATCATGGAATGTTAAAGTCCCTTTCTGTGGCTAGAGAGTCAGTTGGTCATCTGAGGCTGAGGAGCTGGTAGCTCGCTCCTGGTGGGGTTTTCTCCTTGTATCTTCCTATCCTGTAACCTGCCACCTAACTACCTGCTAATAAAGAGGGATCTTCTACTACACCTGGACTACGCAACATTGTTTATGTACTACACAGTACGCCTTCGATCTCAAGTCCTGGTACCAACAATAACACATCCAGCTTGATGTTAGGGCTGGTACTGATCACTGTCACTGCCCTCACCCTTCTTGACCTCAGCACACCTGGCATCGGTCACAGGGTATGTCCACTCTGGAGCTGCGCACTTCCGGCAAGGCACTCTCTTTCTTCTTGATCTCCTCAGACCTTCATGTTTGATCTTCCTCACCTTCATCTGACTCTGACTCTTCATACACTGGGGCAAGATCCCTCTCGGAGACCAGTCTCAGGATCAAGCGCCTCTGCCTCTCTGGCCACTGCTCTTCAGCTCTGCTTAATATCTGCCTTTCTCTTTGCTCACCCTGCTCACAACTTCTCTCTGCTGAGTCTGACTCTGGACCACTTTCAGAGCAACTTCCCCTTTCAGAGTCAGTTTCAGTGTCGCTGTTGTCATGACCCTCCTCAGCTTGGTCAAGTGAGCAACCAGCTTCTTCAGACACCCTCACAGCTTGGCGTGTCCCCTCCTGTGGCCCTGCCACTTCAGCTGGATTTTCATCAGGGAGAGGAGCTGTTTCTTCCAAGGGTGCTGAAACTCGACGTGTGTGTAAAGCATGCACCCAGTTCGGCAGACCTCCAAACTTCACTGCAGTGTTCGTCACTAAGATGACTTGGTATGGGCCTCTCCAGCGAACATCCAAGCAGCTCTTTCTCACGTGCTTCCGAACCAGCACCCAATCCCCAGGACTCAGGTCGCGACAGAGGTCGCTTTCAGCCGGGACCACAGCAGCCTGCACCTGAAGGGACACAGAACGGATGACGTCAGCTAGTCCATTGCAATAATCAAGGATCAGAACATCGGTGATGCTAAGCAAGGCTGTAAATGGAACTGCTGGTAACCTCATATCCCTCCCCATCAGTATCTCATGAGGTGAAAGACCTTGTCTCCTGTCTGGGGTACTGCGCATACTCATCAACACCAACAGCAAAGCATCAGGCCACTTCAGAGACGTTGATGAACACACTTTTACAATTCGGGCTTTCAGAGTCCCATTGACTTGCTCCACTATCCCAGAAGCCTCTGGGCGGTAGCTACAATGGAGTCTTTGATCAGCTTTCAATGCAGCACAAAGCATCTTCATTATTTCGCTATGGAAATGCGTTCCTCTGTCCGATTCCAAAGAGGTCGGAATCCCAAACCTAGGCACGAGTTCCCCCAACAAAAGCTTTGCTACTGTGAGTGTATCACACCTACGTGTAGGGTAAGCCTCCACCCACCTTGAGAATACACACACCACAACCAAGATGTACCTCAGCCCGTTACACCTAGGCATCGCGATGAAATTCAATTGCATCCTGTTGAAAGGCGCCCCTGACCTCCCTATGTGACTCATTGTGACCACAGTTTTCTTTCCAGTATTCATTTGTTGACAAGTAACACATCTCTAACACACAGCTTCCGCCACAGCACGAAATCTCGGATTGTACCACGTTTGTCTGAACACTCGCACCATAGCATCTCTTCCCAAGTGTACTGCACCATGAATCTGTCTTGCCATTGGGCTCAGCAACTCATCCGGCAACACTGCCCTTCCATCACTTGAGACCCAAATATCCACATCTCCTATCACACAGCTTGCATTGATCCACGCATTCTTTCCTGATCTGAAACCTGTTCCTGCAGGCACTTGAGCTTATCCCAAGTATCTGCCATGGCCTACATGGTGTTGAACTCTGATCTTTCTTGACTCACATCTACATGTTTCTCAGTGAATGAACAACCTTGTTCGGCACAGAATCGTGCAACTTCATCCGCATAGCGGTTTCCAATTGACATGAAATCTGTCCCCTCTTCATGAGCTGTGCACTTTACAACTGCAATTTCTTTTGGGGGCTGCAAGGCCTCTAAAATCAACCTCACAACCTCCCCATATCGGATAGGTGATCCAGACTATGTCATGTAACCTCTCTGGGACCAGAGCTGTCCAAAGTCATGAACCACACCAAACACGTATTGAATGTTAGTGTAAATGGTAATTCGAATTTGGTCTGCTGCTAGGCAAGCACAAGTCAAATTGAATGGAATCTGTTTGGAAATGGTGCCTGTCTTTGAATACCTTGGTGTTACCCTTTCAGAAGATATGCAGTGGGCGCCCCAAATAGCCAAAGCTAAGCTCAAGCTATCTCAGATTGCCGGGAGCATAGCCAAATTAGCCAGGGTACCACCTTTTAAACCCATTGGTCCCGCGCTTGAAATGTACAGGGCTCAAGCGCGGGGAGCAGCACTGTATGGTGTGGAACTATGGGGGCCCTGTTCGTCCTCTACCTTAGCTATAGTCGGGAATAGATTCCTAAGGCAAATAACGGGTCTCCCAGTAGGTACCCCGCTAATTCCTTTATGACTAGATCTGGGTATTTCGCAGATTGAAGACGAGATCGCCCTAAAACCCCTAACCTTTTGGCATAGACTCTGGGCAACTCCCAAACTAGTATCTCACCAGGCAGAAACAAATGAGCTTTTATCTTATCCGGGATTACTGAAAAGGGTTCCTTGGTTCGCCCATGTGAAGCAAGAGTGTGAAAAGCTTGGTAAACCATCTTTGTGGAGTACTACAGGGGCTACTAGCCCCTTAGTCCCTCGAGCTCTAATACCAAAGACCTATCGCACCCAAAAGCTCGAAGCCATGCACTCAAATCCCAAACTGGGCTCCCTTACAACACAGTTTCTGGCAGTGAAGGATAATTACGAACTTGAAATCTTTCTGGATGATATCCTTCCTCAGGTCGCAAGAAAATTGTATGTCCAGTTCAGATATAGCACTCTACCTGTACGTGCTTTTACTAATAAACGGCTGGGAAGAAACAGGAGGGGTGCTCAGTATGCATCACACAAGAGGAAACAGAAATGCATGTTTTATTCTTCTGTCCTGGTTATCAAAAAGCGAGGCGCTACTGGCTTGTACAGCTTTGCCGGAATCTGGGGTTCGAGCATTGCAGGGAGGCATTTTGGTTTTTAAAATACGACACATCCAAACCCATTGTGTTTGCTGTTTCACGTTACTTAAATACAATGTGGCGAAGGAGATGGGCTTTTATTGAAAAGGGCAAAAAATTATAAATTGCACATCGGCATTACATTTTTTGTATAATGTTATCAGTATGTGATTAGTTTCTGCCAAATACTGACTTTTTAATTCATTCTGTATATATAAGTACTCTTGACGAATGTGATTTTATTGTAAATAGCGTAATTTTAAAATTATTTATTGAAATATTGCTGCTATTTTTTAGTTGTTTGCGGATTGCACCATATTAATTCATATAATTGCTCCCTACTGCCCCATTCTTTTGCCTCCTTTCCTCCCACCCTAGTTGTCTGGTAACATTTTTGGATGTGACTTATAACTAGAAATTGTATTAATATATGGAGTGTTTTTAAGCATGGTATGAATTTCTTAAATATGTGTGGTATTTGGTGCTTCTGTACACTTTTTATGGTCCTAGCGACCGAAATAAAAGTTTTTGAAACGAAACAAGTCAAAGCAATGATCTCAGCCACCTGAGCAGAGTATACTCCTTCCAGGCATGCAGCTTCACTTACTCCTGTAATGGTACATACAGCAATGGCAGTTCTCAAACGACCAACACTGTCTCTTAAACATGAACCCTCGACAAAAAAAATCTCATCAGGGTCAAGCAATGGCTCATCAACAATGTCAGGTCTCGGTTTGGTGCAAAGCTCAGTCACATCAAGACAGTCATGGTCCACACAATCTTCATCAAGTGTGTTTGGCAACGGCATCAAAGTAGCAGGATTCAAAACAGAACACCTCTTGAGGGTCACATTCTCCGCAGCAAGTATGACCTGCTTGTAGCGTGTGAGCCTATTGTTGGTCAGGTCCTGTGTTTTGGTCCTGATCATTAACAATTTAACAGAATGTGGAACATGTACAATCAACGGATGACCCATGACAATACTTTCACACCTTTCAATGCTGACACCCATTGCAGCAACGGATTTGAGACATCCTGGCAGTGCTGAAGCTACTGGATCCAGAGTAGCTGAAACGTAGGCAACTGGTCTACGGACACCTCCAAGATCCTGGACTAAAACTGCTAATGCACACCCTTCTTGCTCACAACAGAATAGTGAAAAAGGTTTGTTGAAGTCAGGCATTCCCAATGCCAGAGCCCGGCAAAGGTCCTCTCGCAATTCTAAGAATGCCTTCATACAGTCATCGTCCCATGGTACCGGATCACTTACACCCTTGTGCGTAAGTTTCTGCAAAGGCTTCACTTTCAATGAAAAGTTGGCAATCCACTGACGACAGTAGCCAACCATCCCTAGGAACATCCGGACTTCTCTCTGAGTAGAAGGCACTATCATTCTCATGACTGCCTCTATTCTGTCTGGTAACACCTTCCTCTTGCCTTTTTCTATCCGGTGACCCAAATACTGCACCTCATTCAAGCAGTATTGTAGCTTATTTGGCGACACTTCATGTCCATTCTCTGCCAAAAGATTCAGTTAGGCGATGGTATCAATCCTACACACATTTTCAGTCTCTGACGCCACAAGGAGATCATCTATGTACTGGAGAAGAACAGAGTTCTGCGGCCGTACAAGACTCTCAAGATTCTTTTTCAAGACCTGATTAAAGATCAATGGGATCTCTGTATACCCGGGTGGGATACGACACCATGTTAAAACATGGTTTTTCAGCTTAAATGCAAAAAGAAATTGGTTCTCCTCATGCAATGGAATCGAGAAGAAAGCATGACAAAGGTCAATCACAGTGAACCATTCCGCTTGACATGGAATCTGAAACAATATTACAGATGGATTCGGTACCACTGGACAACAGGGAACAACTATGTTGTTCACCCTGCGCAAATCTTGCACAATCCTAAACTTCCCACTCGGTTTCTGCAACCCCATAATAGGCGAGTTACATGGACTGCCCATTATCTCCTTCAGGATCCCTTGCTTGATCATGGACTCAATCACAGGTTTTATCCCTGCAATTATCCCTGGGGTCAAATTGTACTGGGGTGTTCTCTGAAAGTCAGCATTCTGCTCAACCTGAATTTTGACAGGCTCAACTCCTTTGATCAAGCCTATGTCCTCACCAGTGACATCCAACACTTCCTGTGAGACTGAATCTCTCAATTTTAGTGGAAGCTCTTCCACTGTCACGACAGGGTACATTTCGATACACAAATGTTAATTTGTGACCTTAAAAGCAGCATCATCATCATTGGTTTGCAGTTCCACTCCTCTAGGGGTACAATAAATGGTGCAGTTGAGTTTATACAGGAGGTCCCTCCCTAGTAAACACACAGGGCTCGAATCGCACACCACGAACCGGTGTCGATCTCGAAACTTTCCTATTTTCACAGTTATCGGTTCTGTCAAAGGGCTTGTTATTCTACTGCAGATCTTAAAGTAGAACGGGTAGCACCAGTATCAACCAAAAAGGTGGTAGGGTGACCATCAACAACAGCTTCCACAAATGGTCCCCTCTGGTCTACCTCCAAGACTGCCCCAAGTGTGCAGTCCTCCTCCCCCCTCAGGCACCGTCATGCCAACGGGTCTAGATAATAATCGTCACTGTCATCAAAAAGATGCATCTGCTGGTATGTCCGAGTCCCTGTCGGGATTTTCGGGGGCAGAGGAACCTGCACTCATGGAGCCGAAGTCCCCCCTTTGGTCGACTTTGGCCTTGCCACCGACTTTGTCACTTCGGGCTCGGGCACCTGCACTACTTCCTTCTCCTGCTGTATCTGATTTGCAGGGTTCAAGGGACACTCGCGTCTCCAGTGTCCAACCTGATGACACTGATGGCACTCAGTGTTCTTTTTCAGAGTTGCCAAATCCACTTTTGGCCTAGAACCGTCTGTGCTTCCCTTTGGCTTGCCCTGACCATTCTGTTTCCTTCCCAGAGTGCCTCCCCCTGACTGAACTTGGCCTCCCTTCTCAGCGGCTTGCATCTGGACCAGCATCAGTTTATCCTTGTGTTTCTTATGCTTCGAATCAATCTCATCACTACAGTATCTGGCATACCTCAATATCTCGTCAAGCGGCTTGTTCTGCCAACAAATTAAATGCTGCTGGATCATAAGGCAAATCTCAGGTCTCAATCCCAGGACAAATTTCGACACAAACTGTCTCATATCCCTAGGATCCATTACATCCAACCCACTGTACTGCTTGAAGACTTGCAACAACCTTTAGTAATACTCATGCACTGTCTCCTTTGGCTCCTGAACTGTTCGATCTATTTTCACCCAATCAATGTCCTGTTCCGATATCATAGCCTTCAACCACGTGATCACCTGCTTGTAATTCTTCATAACAAGATGTGATGGGCCATTAGTGAGAGTATCCCTCTCCGGTTCAGATGTGGGCCATTCGACTGCAACCTTACAAGCTACCCACAAGTCACTCGGAACTACAATGTCAAACAGTGTATTCAGATCAATCCACAACACCTTTGAAATCTTGACAAATCTCTCAACTTGCTTGTACCATTCAACTGGGCTCTCTCTCAGTTTTGGGAAGTCATTTGTGAATGCTGCCAAATCTCCTCTACTCCAAGGCACATGCACATACCCCCTACTAGCTACCTCTCGTAAAGGGTAGTTCCCTATTCCTGATATCCCCCCTCCCGGAGGAAGTGGTTCTGCTGCATTTCTCTTAACACTCTTTTTCTTGGACCATCTATCTTCCCACTTGTCGAGTCTACTCCATGCTCATATCCCTATAATCAGTTCTCTAATGTGGGTCTTTAGTCCAATTACTCTCTTTTCGTCCAAAACCTGATCAGTGTACTGTAACTGGTGACCACCCTGCAACATTTTTGTTTTTGACAAATCCACATTGTATCTGTTTGCCAACTCAGTTAATTTCTCATGTGCCGATCTTGCTTTATGAGTCACATCCTTTGCTACAAACAACAACTCGTCTGGCTCATAGAGTTCCACTCTCTCTATAGGCAAGTTCCCTTCAACTATTTCGTCCACTTCTGCTTTCAATTGCATCACATCTAACCTCTTTGCCCTTATCGCTGTCCTAGGGATACCTCAACTAGATGCACCACTCGACTCTCTGCATTCACTATCCTGTCCTCCGCACCTGTTAACTTCAAAGGTGTCCCTTAAAGCCACTCTATTCTCGGCACTCCCATGATCCCAGTCCTCTCTTGACCGATCACCTTCAGTCCCTTCAACTGACTCCCACGTTCTCAGGTCTGACCTCAGCTCTCCCAGGGATTTTGGTCTTGGTCCCCTCAGATCCATCGGGCCTCTTGATGAATCTGCCATAGTCAGCAACGGTGTGCTCGACTCTACAGGCTTCTGTGATGGAACCAGCTCATTCACTGCACTGTTCCCTCCAAAACCAGCACTTCTTTCCATTCCTGTCTGTGATGGACTTCCATTCCTCACCTGTACTGGGTTGTACACTGACACTATGGGGCCGATAGTAACAGGCACCCTAAGAGCATCCGGTAACCTCTGAGAAGTGACACTTTCTGCATTCTGCATTTCTGCCATTGAGAGTTTTCCCACTACTTCAGAACTTGGTGGAGCTTGTGGTTCCCTAGTTCCTTCCAACGGAGCTGATCTGTCCCCCTCTGACTCCGGAATGTACGGGGATGATCTCTCAGATAGCATCCTTTCTAGCAAGCTATCATCAGTATCAATGTCTTTCCTTTTCTGCACATCTGCTGACTTGACCAACAATGGATACAACTTATCCCCCTCAATCGTCTGTACTCTCCATCTCTTTTCCAATGCATCCCATCTCGCGTCTTGAAACGCCCTGACTGACCTCTTCACCCACTCCTGTCTCCTATCTCTGTTTCTCTTGTGTGCCGCCCTAATCTACGCATTCAGCGCCTCAAACTGTGTTGGTCTAGGCAATGGTCGCGAAGAAGCCATAATCGATTTCAACTGATACAACACCTCTAATCTAAAAGTTCCATATCTGTGAAAAGTAAATTCATCATTTCCGTCAGTCATTTAGCACCAATTCTCGAGCCACAGTATGGTATGCAAAACCACATTCAGAGCCTCTTACCCCCCCCCCCGCCCCTCCCGGGGCTCTAATCTCTTTTCTCCTTTTTTGAACAAATCTCGCAACACTTTAAAGCATTTCATGATGAAACCAGCGTTTCTCTGTTCGCAGTGCTTGTTTACTTTCTGACAACGATTCACCAATCTCAGCAGGGCTTCACACCAATCGCCCTATCACAGCACGGCACCTTTCGACGTCACCTTTCCCCCCACTCGCAGCAGACCCCCTCCTTTTCACTTCTCTTCTCACTCACGCATGTGTCCCATACATACACTGAAATGATCACTTACGACCAAGCAATCACTTCGCTGACTGTAAACCCACAGTCTGACTGCACGTCCACAGTTTTGTAATTATGTTTTTGGTGAACGGTACACCCGACCCACTTAAGCTACTCCTTGAGCCTAAGATTTTCCCGGGTTGCGCACGCTCACAGCCTGATCTCCTTTCATACAACAGGCATTCCAACTCTGCAAGACATCACAATCTGTACACCACCACAATCTAACAACACAAAACCCTATTCATACTCACTGTCCCACGAACTGCTGCTTTCCGCTGCACCGTCACTCTCCGCCAGTTTCCACGAAACACCGTCTTCCAACGATGATCCACTGAACGGTCATCACCTGAATTCTATGGGCCTTGGGGAAACTCTTATCCTAACCTATTTATTTACTTCCAGAGACTAACCTGGCTATCAACTGATGACGCTGGGATTCCCACCTAGATTTTTCACCTTACCACTCCGAGGAATCCCCAGGTCGACGGGTCTCTTTAGTCTGCATGGAAGTGTGAAGGAAGTTCTTTAAATTCAATACACTTTTGACAGATTCTCAAAACCAATACATTTTAATCTGAAGGACCACTGACTCCAAAGAAAAGTTTAAAATGTATTACAAAGCCAAAAATAACTGGACATACAAACACCTCAGCAAGAGGTTCAAGAAATAAACTGGCACTAATACAAACATAATCCTACGCAAGAGTCTCAAATGAGTCAGAATAAAAAGCAGAGTTAAATCAAGAAGCATTAGGCATGCAATCACTGTGCCCAGTGGAACACTTGACTGCATCTGTTCCAATAGAAAGAAAAGATTAGCCTGTCCCTACACTAATTCTAAAGTGACATCCCTACTTATCATACCTCCCAGGCAAGAGAAAAAGGTGTCATCTGTGAAGGCTCCCTAAGAAGCACATTCACTTTTCCAGGTAAGTAGCCTAAACTACCGAGCTCGTTCTAAGATGCTCCTTAGTTTCTCCTGCCTAGTCCAAACTAAGACCCATGTCTAATTGCACATCCATTTGGACTGCCTTAGACTGGACCCAGTCTAAACCCAACTGGCCCTAACCCTAGCTTCACTAAGACCGAACTAACTCTTCACCTTCGGGGCACTTTCCCTAATACAAAATCCAAACAACGGGTAAGCTCATAACACTCCTCCTTCAGCAGGTACAGCCTCTCGTACTTTTCCAGTGTCAAACCTTCTTCTTCCAAAAACGTTGCAGTGTCCTTGGATCCCAGGCACCCTCTTCGCCAAATGTAGCAAGTGCACATGCCAGCAGACTCCCTTCGTCTCCACTCCTACCAATCTAACTTCTAAACAATGGCTCAGTCTACCTAACAAGCTACATGGCCTTGCACCTGCAAAAGAAATGCATGAGAACGATCCCTCTCTGCACGTTCTAATTTTCAATTCGAAATTCAACTGCAAACACAGGCTTCTTTCTCAAGGTACATTTCCAACTCGACATCTCTAGTCATGCTAAGAAAACCAAGGTTAGGCCTCTACTAGCGTTTCATATCACAGGCCTTTACTCTTTTAAATGCATTTCTAATACGACAACATACGCATTTTATTAATAAATCCTAACACTACATTTATGTTAACAAACATTGTTCTTATGTTAAAGCATTACATTTCTCATTAAGCAGCCTACACGTGCAACTTTAATATGGCACGTTTAATCTCAATGCACATTGTGTACACACAGAGCAATTAATCCTAAGTTATTTAAGGCATTATTCTCTCGACTAAGCACTAATTAATCAGTAAATGATATGAGCATAATTCTATATATGGCAAACTCTTGATTAGTCCTACATTTCTAAAACCAAACATTAGTAGGCCCTCTAAATATGCGGGTGCTGATTACGGACGGTTATGATGCATCCCTATAATTTTTCAAACAACATGGCGCTCTATCAGTCTCCCCCTTTGATGACCTGTGTCATCACCCACTACACCATCCTTAAGGAAAGAACCAACTTAAACGGAACTCATTGCCATTCTACCTCTCCTGAGCAACTCCATGTTTTTCAAATTCTGATATTGACTGTCCTGCAGTCTCCTCATTGTCTCTCTTGCGCTCTCAAAGATCTTTCCAATCTGCCAAACAACATGGCGCTCTATCAAGGAGAACCATTTCAGAACTGGGCCTCTGATGCCAATGCAAGATTTTAGGGTGCTTCAGTAAGTGCCATGATTGACTTTTCTGAATGCTGATGAGAGGTCAAGTAGAATGAGTAGGTATGAGTGTCCTTGGTCCAGCGTCCTATAAATGTCATTGATGACACTGAGGATGGTTGTTTCTGTACTGCAGCCTGCCATGAAGCATGTTGAGTAGATCATATTCCTTGATGTGTTCATTGATATGTGACAGAACGCATTTTTGGAGGACTTTGGCCAGAATGGAGAGGTTGATGGTGGGGTGTAATTTGTTTAAGGGTCAGGGTCTGCTCGTGGTTTGTTGACGAGCAGTGTGGCCTGTCCAAATTTCAAGCAGTCCGGGACTGTCCCATGGACCAGTGGTGCATTGATTATTTTGGTCCAGAGGAGCGAGAAGAGGTGGGTGAATTCCTTAATCAAGGATGAGGGGTATGAGGTCTGATATGTACATTGTAGAGTTCGGGCTACCTATGATTTTTCAGAGATTATTTTCTGTGAGTGGCCTGAATTTGTTCCAGGAGGCGGTGTTCTTCTACAGTTGTAGTGGTGGTGAGCTCTGTTTCACTGGGGTCAGTCTTAGGGGCAAGGAGTGGGTAAGGGTGCTCTTGTATGGAAGGGCTGATTGTAGTAGATCTTTGCAATTTTGTTAGCAAAGAAGATGGCGAAGGCTTCACAGCTGTCCGTGGAGGGTTTATGGTAGGAGCATTGGTGGGTGATATTTGTTGCTCGGTGATGTTGAATAGCTCATTTGGGCGTTTTTTCACTTTGTCTAATTGGGAACGAATTAAGGTGGCATTTGCTCTGAATAAGTATTTATTTTACCTGTTTCTTTTGTATACTAAAAAAGTAAGAAGTGCTCCTGTGGGATATCTGCATCTTCTTTCAGTTATTCTGTGTTGTCTCCTCTCTTCGTTCATCTCCTTGTTAAACCAGAAGGATGAAGGGTTATCCTTAAGTCTATTGAGTTTCATAGGGGCTACTTTTCAAAGTAAGTCTGGCATTACTACTTAGTAGTAAATGTGCGAGGGACCAATAGGAGAGGCTGGAAAAGGGGGTATACTTACTGCTACGTGGGTGGGTTTTAGGGAGCAGTAAGGTGGGGTTTAGGGAGGGTTATGGAGGGAATTAGGGAGGGACATGCACCCACTTACAAAAGAGTAAGCCTGTTGATATCACAAACTGCACTTCTAACATTACTACAGCCAAAAAGGGACCCAAAATAGTAGTGAATTAATGCAGCTCAGTGCATCCAGCAACACACATGGCCAACCACTTGTATTGCAACATCCTTCCATTAAAAATAATGTAGGCATGGACTTAAAATAAATCACCATAGGAAATAATATTGAATGGAATTAAATTATTTAAAATAGTTAAAAATATAAATAAATACAATCTAATGTCAAACAATATCTCAAAATAAAACATATTTATTATTTAGTGATAAAATATTTTAAATCCTTTTTTAAATAAATACATCAATGTAACATAATCTTGTATTCAAATGTAATTAGGTTACTTTAAATCAATCCTATGCATTACTTGTAATAATTATTAATTACATTTTTTTTCAGATTTTTTTGCTAAATAAACTTTTTTTTACTTTTCCCTTCACTTTACCATACACAGACTACAGAGACGGGCAGATATCTACAAAGCATTGGGCAATCTGTTTTCTTTATGAAAATAAATTGAAAAGCAGCTGAGATTAAATCCAAACAGTACTCCACAGAATACAGTGGAAGTGAGTGGTGCAGGGGCAAACTATCCAATGTAAAACTAAAAATCATATAGGAGGAGTCTGGGAAGAGCGGGACTAATCATGCCAAATTTAAGATATTCATTGGTTTAGGAGTTCATTCATTTTTGAAGGTATGTGTGGCGAGGCCCAGACGGTTGTGGGCATCCGAGCTCTAGTAAACAACTGACGGACAGAGGATGGGCAGGGAGGGTGGCATTGAAGTCGTGCAATGGAGGATAGAGAGAAGTTAGCATATAATATGAACAGTAGAACATGGGTATGAGGATCTGAACCAAGATTCATGCTAAGGACGAGGACATCATCATTGCAAGTTAGGTCTGCAGACATCTAGTTTATCCCTGTGCACCTACATGACTGAAATACACTTGTAAAACACAGAGCGCCTGATTTCCTGACTCCCTTTAAGTTTCCTTCTGTGTTTGGAGTACATTTCAGATTTTTTTTAATTCACAAAGTTTGCAAGCAGTTTGTTTGGAAATCCGCAGCAGTCATAGATTCCAAGAAGTACTCCTTGAAAATAAATTCATTTTTATTTACTCGTATGTAAATGTGCTTTCTGTGCAATTATGCGTGGAAAAATGTCTTGCACAAGAGTGACAGCATGTTATCTCCCCCCCCCCCCCCCAAACTAAATATTCACGTGTGGCGAATGCTCTTCCTCTACACTCCCACCAATTTTGGTGGTTTTCCCCTTCCTTTTCCCTTCATGGAAAATGATTTACTCCTGCCCTTGATGAAAATAAATCTCACAACCTTTCCGGGTGGGAATCTTGTTTTCCTGAGTCCCTATGAGTAAATCTTTTTATCAGTCCAAAGCCACATTTTGTGACTCATCCACTTGTGCTATCTTTAAGCATCATTTACACTTGGAGCCAGCTCTGTGAATCATATATGAAGTGTGAACTGTGCATATAAACTCCTATCAGCCACCAGGCTTGTTTGCATCTGCGCTAAAATAACACACACAGCATCTTGCAATTACCCTCCTATTATTATTATTATTATTATTTATTAAATTTATATTGCGCGCAGCTACCCGTAATGGGTTTCCCGGCGCCAGGGACAGACTGAAGAAGAAAAGACAGATGAATGCTGAATAAAGAATACACAGAGCCGTGATCAGTTAAACAACAAAGTTTTCAGTTTTTTGCGAAAAGCAAAAAGATTAGTCTCCATTTTTAGCGCCAGCGGAAGAGCATTCCACATCTTCGGCCCCAAATGGGCAAATGAACGGCCTCCCATTTTTGCCAAACGAATTCTAGGAACTACAAGGTTGGCTTGATTGGATGACCTGAGGGGACGACAAGGTTGGTAAGCCTGAACAAGATTGTGCAGATAAGTAGGGGCAGAGCCCTGGCGAATCTTGAACAGAAAACACAAAGTTTTGAAAGCCACGCGGTCGGGAATTTTTAACCAATGAAGGTCACACAGGGCTTGCGTAGCAGACATTCTTCGTGGGACATTGCACAACATGCGGGCAGCTGAGTTCTGTACAACCTGGAGAACATTTATAGTGGCTTTATCGGCTCCCAAATAGAGCACATTTCCATAGTCGATACGGGACATTACAAGAGCCTGAACAACTATTCGACGAGTGGACTCAGGCAACATCCATAGGATCTTCTGCAACCAGCGTAAGGTATTAAAGCAGATTGCAGCGACCTTAGTTGCCTGCTGTCGCATCGACAGTTTCTCGTCGATTAGAAAGCCGAGGTTACGAGCAACTGGCACCCATGACAACCATCCCTGTCCTCTGACTCCTAAAGCCACGCCCAACACGTTTAGCCCACTCTACACAAACTCACACCATACAAATAGACTCCTGACCTAGAGACGACAGTCACACCCAGAGACCAAATAATCCTGTTCCAACCACATTTCAGTGCCCTTTCACCCCCCTGGTCACTCATACATCTCACACAAAACTAGTGTACAAACCTAAACTAGGGTTTAGGCCTAAAGATGAGTTGACCCCTCACTTGTTTGTAGTCTTTAACACATTTTTCAATTTATACTCCTGCCCACGTTTACCTCTATCTCAAGTCTTGCTGTCCCAATTTATTAGAACTGGGACCCAAAATTGCTTCCCTGCCACTGAGCTGTGCTCCTAACTGCTCGAGGAGCGCCCCCTGTGGGGAGGCAAGGCTATTCCCGCTCCTAATTGCAGAAGCAGCTGGGGTGCTGTAGTCAACATCTGGTAAACTGAGTCCCTGCTCGGCCGTAGATCCTGTTTAATTGATATCTTCTGAATGAGTTCCACTAAAACTTTATCCAGCTGCTCCCTCTGTGAAGGTGGCCTATCTATTGCACCGCTGGGGGCAATATCCCCGTTATCTCTCGCATCAGCATCCCAGGGTGCCTCGTGTCTCTAACAAACGAAGCCTAGAAACTGCAAAACAGAGGAGTCCTAGAAAAAATGATACCCGTGTTTATGAATGTCACGCAGTTTGCTGGTGACAGTTGTATAATGTGTTTTTTTCTGTGTATGAAATTTGCACATAATGTAATTCATTTTATCAACTATGGTGTAAAATATTAATGTTATGGTTTCATTCTTTTATTTTACTAAGGGGAAAATGTACAGCTATAGATGCTTCGATTACTTACGTTTTGGGCAAAGAAATATTTAATTGGCAAAAAACACTTTCCATTGTCACCTTATCCCTGGTGTAAGTCATACACTGATTATTTTGTTGTTATTCAGGAAAAAATATTTTTGGTTATTAAATTTACCCACCCTTTTGTCTTCCTAGTATTCAGGTCGATTACAGTTTTTTTCCCATTAGTCTAAATTCATATTTTTCTAGCTAAGGTTTTCTTAGGAGGAACTTTCACTTTTGACTTCATTAGCATGAGAGTAAAATCAGAGAAGTGAGCCATTTTACTGGTGTGATGTTTTAAACATAGTTTGTCTGATTCACAAAAGTTTAATTGCATGTTTAAAGTGCAGTTACATTTTTTAGCTGTTGCTTGATATGCACGTCACAAAGTTGGCACTTGCAAATTGGTATTCCTATCCAGTGGGAATCTACTTATGTTTTCCTTAAGATGTGTGTACATAATGTATCCAGTGCATACATAACTCACGAAAATTATGCATTATGTGAAAATGCAGTGTTTTTTAACTGTACTATTTTTCTGTACTTTTTTAGGCACATGGGGTCTCTTCCTACCCAACTTCTGAAAATTGTACATAAATTGATGCGCTGCTCTACACTTTCCATACAGCTGACACAAAATATATCTGGGTGTGATTTTAATGCCCACCCAAGTGTAGGGATTTGTTTCAAAATTACAGTGCGCATGAACAAAAAAGTTATCACTTTCTATTACAACCAAGTTTGAATTGCATTTTTTCCTTTTAGGAGAACAATTCATGGCATTAAATTAAGCTAAGCCAGGAAAAAACTTTTAGAATAGATAGCAGTGTTTTCATACAAAAAAATCAAAATTTCTCCATGGTGTCGCATATTCACCAACAGTGTAGCTCGCACGAATGTTGGTGAGTAGGGGTGTGACTTATTCTTAACTGACTCCTGAAATTTCATGAATAATTCATACCTTCTTATGAAGACAAGCTTTGTAAAGTTCACGAAGGTTGTCGAATTTTAAAGAAAAGCTTTTTGCAGAAACAAATCCTGTGGAAGTAGATTTTGCTGGAAACTCGTCACTCTTACACCACCAATAAGAAGCAGAAGAATTATATTGCACAAAAAAATGTTTTTTTTGTAAATTATTAGTCCAAAAACTGTTTTTTTGCTGAAATTATTGGAATCAGGCGACGTTTCATGAAATTGAAAAACGTCACTACACTTCACGAAGTGAGAAGCATGTCAAGTTATGAAAACATACCAGAGAAATTTAAATGTTGCCCACCACCAGTGAAAACTCTTTATGCAGAGACGTAAGTAAAGTTTCCAACTGCAATGGCAAAAAAGATTATCAAAGCTACGAAGGTGGACAGGCTTGTGGGGAAATTAGAAGACTTTATGACAGGCTGCAACCAGTGATGTTGGTAGGTGTGGGAAAAAGTCAGTCAGATGTCAGTCCAGCTCCCCACAAGTACCCGCCTTTTACACGCAGTGGCCATTCAGGAAATGTCCTCTTTGCCCACTAGGCCAATCTGCCACTGTCCATTTTCCTTCTAGGTCAGTCTGGCACTGTTCATAGAGAGGCCCATGTCCCTTTAACAAGAGGTTTTCAGAAAGGCCAACCTTACCTGGAGACCCTGCTTGCACTTTTGTGTGTCTTTAGGGCTCTGCTTCCAGCACCGACTAATACCTTGGCTGTTACTCATACTCTGCAAATACAAGGAGATGATGGACGGACTGCTGAAACTTTTCCGACACTCACCCCCAGTCACAGATCTGGGTTGAATCCATCATCATTTGTTAGCTCACTTCACCACCCCAGTTAAGACAAAGCTTTATGCAAATCAGTCTTGACCCTGCGCCTCATGGGAACAGTCCAGACTGAACTGCCAAGACATGTCTTCCCTGGACCGGAAACAAGCACCCTGGGACCGGTTTCGGGGTAACACCCCTCATCAGCCAGGCTAGCTTGAATCCAGTGGCTCTATCCTCATCTCCTTGTGTTTGCTTTGTTACTCATACTCTCCTACAAAAGTGTGTATGTGTGTGTGTGTTTGAGATGAGATGCTGCCGCCACACCCCACTCGTGCTAAAGTCCATTGCAGTGCACACTAGTGACTAGTCACACCACACAACTGGTCTGAGGGGTACAGTATCTCAGTCTAGAACTTTCTTTCTCCCACATTCAACTCAAGGGATCTGATTTGGGGTACTCCAAGGAAATTAGGGGAATGCCCAAGCATTGATGGCATGGCAGCCAAGGCAAACGCAAGCATTTGAAGGCCATGGGAGGTGATGGGGCGAGATAATATTTTAGCACATGCTGCTTATCGAAATCAAGCCTCAAGACATTAGATCAGGGACATTGTTGCGCGGGGTTCAGGGGGTAGAACAAAAGGTGCCCTGCCAAAATTATCCAACATCACCAAAATAATAGAAATGCATTAGAACTGCATTGAAATTAGAATTTTTTGATTTGCAAACATATACTGTGCCCAAGATAAACCCTAGAACACAGAGAGGGCAGAAAAAAGCAGACTGCGCCATCTGCGCAGCATGCATGTTGGATGGTCATGAATAGCTAACCTGAGCAGAAGAGTTGGTTTAACTCAAGTGAGATAAAAACGTCACTGCCTGAACGTGCCTGACTCTGGGCTAAAATAAAAGAGCTGTTGTGTGTTTTCAAGTTCACAAAACGACACTAATGGGCTCCCCCATGCCTTTTAAGTGAACACACCGGGACAGAGATCATGCTAATTTCGTCAATGCCTCTTGATGGGTTTCCTTGCTAGACCCGCGTGGGCATGGCAACGACAATATGTTGGCCCAGGGGGTGAAAGGTTCCGACCGCGAGGCAGACACCTTCACCGTGACTGCGTGTTTATTGTTCTCCCTTTCTGAGTCAACACGCTTGTCTTTGATGCTGGTGGTGGTGAGCTGGGATCACGTCTGGGAGTTCACCTTTCACCCTGGGTTGTGTCTGTGTGTGGCATCGCCCTCCTTGGAGACCCCTTACTCATTAGGGTGCCGAGACGTCGAGCCCCGCCCCTAACACAACATCTCAGGCTCGTGATTGGCGGACTCCTGGGAGCAGGTTCACATTAGGCACCATGGTAAAGTTTACAGCGTTGAGGGACATTTTATGCTTTGGGGCTGCGGCATGGCGTCTGCAGAGATGTGCTTGAGCGCATGACATCTTGCCATGCAGAACTCAATTTCCAGCTCCAACTCTCCCCTCTCGGCCAGACCATATACTGTGCAAACATTTTAACAAGTAGCCAGGGCTTTAAGTGGGATGACAAAACTGGGGGTGGGGGGGTGTCGATCAAAAGGGCGTGGCCAATGTAATTAAGGGCGTGGCTTAAAACACGCAAGTAAAAAATCTGTGCTTAGCATAGTGTGCCGCCCGACTTGTATTTTGCTGTTTCTGTCATTGCTTCCAGATATATGATACAACAAGTGACATCATACCTACAACAAGTCTGGACTATTGGCTTTGTCAATGGTTGTTAGTTGCATAAGATAAATAAGCAGCAACTATGGTTTGTATATTGAAAAATCTTCCACTTAATGCCCTGGTGAATACACAATGTTGTTGTTCCTGAGTTTCAAAAAGAAAAGGGAAATCCCTAGAGAAAATGACTCTTTTAAGGATTTCCTTTCTCCTTCAACGCTCCACTAGTGAGAAGTGAGCAGTGTGAGCACGCGCACATCGATGTGCCTGCTGTCAAATGGACTGCCTATGCCAGGGCACACAACAGAGCCCGATAGAAACTTGTTTCATTTTAATTTTATTTTAAAAGTTTTATATAGTGCTAGCTTAACCCTTAAGTATCAGAGTGCTTTACATACACACAGTAAACAGCAGAATGACATTACATTACATAGTAGGCCGGCAGAAAGGAAGCAAACCACAGAAACAAAAAAATACAGCATGGGCAAAAAATATGCAGTGCAGCGGGGGAGGAGAGAGCAATAAAAGAAAAGGCGAGAGTGACATAGTCCGGTCACCCATTATCCATGAATGTCCAGAGAGAGAGGAGACAACTCGGATAAAGAAGACTAGGTTAGTTGATGTTGGTCATTAAAGTATTTGTTTAGGAGATGGAGTTTCAGGTCCCTTTTGAAACAGGAGAAAGAGGGGTTGCATCTGAGGACTCCAGGGAGAGCGTTCCATATCCTGGGAGCGTTGCCAGAGAATGATCGGTATTGTGTGGTTTTCTTTTTCAATTTCGGAGGAATGAGAAGGAGTGAGTTGGAGCTTCTTAGGGTTCTGGATTGACCTGCTCTACTCAGTTTATTATTTAAGTAGTTGGGGTCAGGAGAGTGAAGGGTTTTGTGTGTGATGCAGGCCAGCTTATAGATACATCTCCCTTCCATGGGAAGCCAATTGAGGCAGTTGAGAGCTCGAGTGATGTGTTCAAATCGTTTAACTCCTGATACGAGTCGAGCGGACATGTTTAGCACTGCTCTTAGAGGGGCTACGTGCGCTTTTGGAGTCCCTGTAAGGATGGCGTTCCCGTAGTCGATTTTAGAGAGAACTAGGGATTGGGCTACTGTCTTGAGTTCATCGTGGGGTAGAAAAGGTTTCAGTTTCTTGAGGTGTTTTAGAGAGAAGAGAGCACTTTTTGCAGAGTTTTTGATGTGAGCCTCCATTGATAAGTTCTTGTCAAGGGTGATGCCTAGAGACTTAACTGAGTCGGATAGGGTAAGGGGGCAGTTTAGGGCTACCAAATTCTTGAGCCACTCTTGGATTGGACGATGGTTACTTTTTGGAGAGAATAGGATTAGTTCAGTTTTGTCTAGGTTGAGCTTTAAGTGGTTAATGTAGAACCAAGTTTGGATAAGGGGGCAGTTTAGGGCTACCAGATTCTTGAACCACTCTTGGATTGGACGATGGTTACTTTTTGGAGAGAATAGGATTAGTTCAGTTTTGTCTGGGTTGAGCTTTAAGTGGTTAACGTAGAACCAAGTTTGACAAGCGCGAGCATCGAGGAGCCGCACTTAGGATTCGGCCCCCCGGCCCCGCCCCTACCTCATCTAAGCTACGGGCGGCCGGTCTGCCCCAATGGGCGACGGCCACTTAACTCTTCCGGGGCAGGAGGACGCACTTCCGGTGGGACAGAGGGCGGAGCATGGGGACCTATTTAGGTTCCAGGGGCAGGGACCCCGGCTTCTCCTTCCTCTGTTGCACCGGATCGGTGGCAGCCTCACAGAAGCGTCCCCCTCCTACCTCCCCCTGTGTAGTTTTAACTTTTAAATTCTCAAATTCCCTCGTCCGAAGTTGGAGGCGGAGGTCGGAGGTTCATCGGGGTCAACGATGCAACACAGCCGAGTCCGTGGAGGGATGCGACGAGGAGAAGCGCGTCGGGTCATAGCCGTCCATCTCGCCAGGTAGGGAGTCGGGTGTGCTCAGGGGGCCTGTGTGCAGCCGCAGATTGCGGGAGGGGTGTATGGAAGATGGGAGCTGGAAGCCCCCTTAGTGCTGGAGGATTGGAATCTTAATCTTGCTGAAGAAGATCTGGAAGTCAATAAAAAAATTGTGTTGATAACTGTAAAAAATACATTTTGAAATGCCTTGTCATGTTTATGAAATATCAAATATTAAACATGGCCGTTTTACACCCACACAAATCTCTGTCGATGATTCTCAAGTGGGTTGTCAGGTTATCAGGAGGGAGCGGGGAGCATGCTGGGGGATCACGGTCCTATGGATCTCGGTTAGGGTGTTATTGAGGAGTTGGATGTCACTGGGAGACTTGATCCTGAAATAGATTTGGGTGTCGTCCGCGTAAAGGTGGTAGTTCATTCCGGCTTTTTTCAATATGATTGTGAGGGGCTCCATGAAGAGATTGAAGAGGGACGGGGAGAGGATCGAGCCTTTCGGGACCCCAAGTGTGACTTTAGTTGGCTTTGAGAGACAGGAGTTAATTTTAATTTGTTGCGAGGGGTGTTGAAGGAAGGAGGTGAACCATTTTAGTACTGTGCAATTAATGCCGGACCGTTTCGATAGGGACTCCAAAAGGGCTGGATGGTTTACTGTGTCAAATGCCGCAGATAGGTCAATAAGGATGAGTAGGCAGGCATCACCTTCGTCTAGGGCCTTGTGAATGTCGTCAGCGACATTGAGCATAGCTGTTTCCGTGCCACAGCCTTTTCTGAAACCAGATTGAAAGACATCAAGGAAGTTGAACTCATCAATGTGCTTATTGAGTTGGAGGAGAACACATTTCTCCATTGTTTTTGCAAGGAATGGGAGGTTAGAGATTCGAGGCCCCCATTAAGAAAAAACTGCCAGCACCGGTGAGACCCGGCCCACTTAAAGCCCTGCTGCATTATCTTTCTGTGTTGTATGTAGTTATTGTAAAATTCCATCGATTGCCGAGCGCCTAGAGACCTGCAGGTGATTGGCGCGATATAAATCCAATATAACAATAACAATTACAGCCAGGGCTTTGAGTTGGCCGGGCCCTGTCCAGTCTCAGACCCGGCAGAAATTTAAACCAACTTTGAAACAGGTCCCTATCGAACTCTATAATTCATGACTTTACTGATAAAAGGTTGATCTATTTCTCGACAATAATTGTAAAAACCCTTATGGTCGGAGATGCAGTTTACAATGCACATGTTTTATTTAATCTTGCATTCCCTAAGAGTATTTGCTTTAACTTCAAGGTGTTGTGATTTTCTATTTTTTTTGCAACACTGCATACAATGAACTGAGTCATAGCCAGATACCTGAGTGAGTTCAGTTTGTGGGTGGGTGTTTATGACTGAGCACAGTTGAGAGAGCTCACCTTGAGGTAGAAGGCAGTGTGAGTTTCTCACAGTGCTTGTAAATGGGTCATAGAGGTGTGCAGAATGGTGCGCCCTATGGATATCGAAGACAGAATATCGTCGTATGGAAATATCGAGACCCAAACCATTGAGAGGTAAGGATAGATTTTGTATACCATTCCACATATATGTACTTTGACGATTCATTTATCTTCAAGGTGCTTAGATGTGGATTTGGGAATAGTAAATCAGCACTTCCTCTATATGCACATACCTTTCAAAATGTTGGTCCAGTGGCGGTTGGTATAATTGCTTAGTGGTGAGGTTGGGCTGGGGAGGGGTTAATACAACCAAAACTAAACACACTATTTTAAAAATAATTAAAATAATACTTACCTGCCGCTCTGACGGCCGCCGCCTTGCTTCCCTCCTCCGATTCTGGACACCGACTGCGCAGGCTCCTAGATGCAAAATCCCAGCGCTTCTCTCATGATGGGACTATTCCCAGCATGAGAGAAATTCTGGGATTGGTCTGAGCGGTTTTGTTTGCCGCTCAGACAGTGCCGGGGAGCCTGAGGTGCTTTTCAAACCCAGCTGTGCAACACAGCTGAGTTGTAGAAACGTAAGTGCACATGTGTGTTTGTACATTATCAAAAGGGAGAGACGAAGAATAGTATATTTAAAGAGGTCCTGCACCCACGCTCCTCAGGAAATTAATATCAAAACAAGAAAGGTACTTGTTTTGATGCAATTGGGGAGATTCCACCCATAATTCAGGGAAGAGGTACCCCTTAGGTGAGGCAGAGGTGGTTCACCTACAGAGAGAGTGATCCCTGGGTCCCCCAAACCTTCAAGGCGGTCTCCTGCAGCCCAAAATCAATGACTATCTGTGAACTGTAGTAGACTAAGGGGTCACTCATCACATTCAGGGCAGGAATAGAAACCCAATGCAGCTTTGGAAATTTTCTCGGACCAGCACATGGGGAAGCATTGCTGGGTCCCGGGAGGCTGGAAACGGTTGCTTGCTGCTTTTGTTACCGAGGGCCAATATTGCAGTACCACTGCAAAACCGATCCCCAGTAGATAGATAGATAGATAACAAGCTTTATTCGTCATCATAAAAATACATTAAAAGAGCTTCAGTATATTTCCCATAGAGACAAAGTTATAGTCCAAATCATTAATTTATTACAAGGTTATCAGCTCCCTATATTTTATCACACTTTTCAAGAAATTTGTTAAAATCCATATCGTAAATTCATTATCTAAAAATTGTAAAGCTAAAAACGCTGGTCGACATCTTCTAAAAGCAAGCTTCTTTAAAAGTGGAACCGACCCCCAGTAACAAAACTGGCCCCCACTGCTGTAAAACCGGCCCCCACCCTTCCAGCCTCCCAGGGACACGCCCAATACCTGGTACGGCCAGTCCGATCCTGATCACATTCTGCAGGGGTTCCCAATTATTTTGTGTTACGCCACTGGCGCTTAATGGCTCTCTGACTAAGAGCAGCTTCAGAACCCACCTAGACAATATTCACATTGATGCCCAGATAATCACTAAACCCGCTCCTGGAGCAGTCAGGAGCCAGCCGGAGCAGAACGCAGATTTCAGTGGAGCATGAGCGAGGGAAGGCGAGCACAGCGGCCTGGCAATGCGGCGGGAACGGATGGCATGTATTTATGTGGCCTTTTATAAAAACATGCTCCCCATGAGCTCTGGCAATCATAGCACTTAACACCTCAACACGGCACAGCAATCGCAGGGCTCCAAGCACCTGACAATTGATTTTAGCACTTGCTAGCTGCCTGGAAGTGGTCTGCACAGTAGACGCAACGGAATATGAAGAATTGTGCGTGGGTATGATAGTGGCTTAACGAAAAATGATGTGACCCCCATGCAGAATGTGATGAGGGGACCCTGAGTTTCCCATATCCCACAAATATCCATTGGCCTTGGGCTGAATGGGGGGCCGCTGAAGGGTTGGAGGGGGCTCCCTGAAAAGTTGTGGCCATGCTGCACTGCAGGGCCTGCTAGGGCCTGAGTTACGCCCCTGCGGTAAACATTAGCAACACAGCTTTTCCAAGGGATGTCATAGACAACGAATGAAATGAAATGAAATGAAATGAAAAGACAATTTATATAGCGCGAATGAAGAGCATGATTGATTCCTCTCTCAGAATCCCAAAGTGGAAAATAGCCCCTTAAAGAAAATGATCTATGTCAATTTTCATGTTGTATTGGTTTTCTGCATTTCTGTAGCACCAGCCTGAGGTATTCTTAGGGATAAGCAAAGTAAGTGGGGGGATGAGGGGTCGTGGGGCAGCTCTAAATAACCTTTAGATAACAACAGTCACCAGCTATTTCTCCCAGCTTGATAATCACACAAGGTGCAACCTGAATTGGGCAGGCCGGTGGACATCTGGGGCCACGGTGGGACCAAACGCCATTCCAGTATGGCGGGCCGCTTCGAAGTCTCCTCTCTGTTGGGAGGCGTGGCCTGCCATGTTGGAATGCTGGACCCTCACAATGGTGTGGGTCTCTCGATTGCCACGTGATGATGGGCGAGGAATCGGGCGCAGGCCTTCATTTTCAGCTTTGCCCCCTTTTTGGTTACTGGCTGGTCCTCGGCAGCCACGGCTCACCATCTACTGGTGTTTGGTTGTTTGGCTGGTGCTGCGTAGGGGCGGATTTTGTAGTCTGATTATTCTCCCCCCTTTAGCGTTTTCAGCTCTGCTCACATAGCCCCTTCATCTGCCCCTCCAACCATATCATCCTCACAAAGCCCTAGACAAAGACGTAAGGAGTGGAAGTGGTGGGTTTTGCTAGATTAGTCTGTTTTCTGCTCGTTGTGGAGTTCATTCATTTTTTGTGGCTCAGGTGGTGCGTGTGGTTCTGCTTCCTAAGACTCTCAAGAGGGTGCCCGGCCGCAGCAGGGACAAAGACATGGAGATAGTGCTGAGAAGGCTTGATTCTATGGACAAGTTGCTTGTGCTGCCGTGTCCAGCTTTGTTAATGGCGAGTGGAGCAGGCACAGCAATGCCACCAGCTCCTGTAGAGGTGTCAGAGTGGTTGAGGAGGCCATGGGTTACCACAAGGCCCGCCTTTCGCCCATGCCAAAGGCGGCAATGAAGGGTCAGGTGGGTCAAGGGAACCAGCCCACTGTGCATGATGCAGGGGTCATGGATGCTAAGGGGCAGGTACAAGTGGGTGGGTTGTTGGGCAGCACAAGCAGGGTGCAGAGTGGTGACGGCTGTGTAGCCATTGGGGGCAGTCACAAACCCAGGTCCTAGCACAGGTGGGGAGCTAGGGTCCACTTCGTTGGGGCGCAATCAGACCTGGTAGCTAACCTCATGAATGTGTTGCCTTGGCTCTCAAAGATAGGTCTCACTATGGTCGGGTTGAGGTGTGCACCAGCTGGGGCTTCAGAGGGGGACAATATGGAGAGGGCAAGGAGGTTGGTGAAACAGTTGGAGTCTGGGAAGCATGGGCAACCCCAGTCTGCACAGCTGATGACCCAAGCAGGGGCAAAGTCCAGGTCCCTGCAACTGAGGCCGCGGCACCCATAACAGCACAGCCGGATAAGAGCAAAGAATTGGTCTCTGCTGGTACTGTATCTGTAGCCTCTGTTTTACCAAGTATGGGTTTAGATGAGGTTCGAGCATGATCATTATGGGAGTCACTTTCACGCAAAGGTGAATGTAAAGATTTGTATCGGGGTGTTTGTGGAGATATTTGATTTGATAATTGAGTCCATGGGAAGGGAGGAGCCTAAGTGTTGCAAGGAGTGTTCACACTCTAGGGATTGCCCGCATGCTCCCCCACCCCCACCGTAGGGAGAAAGTTGAGGAGATAATGTTGAACTGGGTGAAGGGTTTCACTATTTTTCATACAGTCATGGTGGAGAAATTCCCTGAGCTGGGGCTTCAATTATCCTGTTATCAGAACAAAATAATCTGGGTGCATGATGAGTTTGGGGGCACGTCATGGAAGGACTATGACAGGGTTTTACTTTTAGGGAGGAAAAAAGTTACTTTCTTGACTTTATACTGGGATCATACCAATGTCAATGCATGGCTTAGCCACATGATGGTCAAGAACCCTGAGTCTAGCACACATCAAGCCATTCGGGTGGGGTCGGGGGTGCAGAGGGCTGGGGAAAAGAGGCGTTCGTGCTGGGCCTATAACAGGAAAGCTTGCACCAGACCGCCTGGGACTTGTACATTTAAACACAATTGCCTCTTCTGTGGCACCCTAAATTCAAATGCTTCAAAATAGGGAGACAGAAGATCCAGCAGAAGCAGTGATGTAGTGTCACCTTTTCATAAGGCTCATTCACTGGTTAATATTCAGGATTTGACCCCATGGCTTAACAGTTATAGTAACTCGAGGGCTTCACAAATTGTTGGAGGGCTTCACACATTTTTCCAGTATCCCTACTGGGTGGTTGTTGGTGGTTCCCTTTGGAATCAGCAGCTCTTGCATGCAAATAAAGAGGCGGCCAGGCAATAAATCACCAAATAATGTTCCTTGGGCCAAGTGGTTCGTCCTTTTGCTTCGGCGCCTTTTCAGGATTTTGTCTGCTCTCATTTGGGGGTTGTGCCCTAAAAGGAAACGGGTCAGTTTTGCCTCATCAATAACCTGTCAGCCCCAAAGGGAAGCTCGGTGAATGAGGCTATTGACCCTGCGTTCCACTCAGTAAAGTATGCTTTGTTCCACCAGCAATTGCTATGTTGCAGCAGTTGGGTATGGGAGCGCTGTTGGCAAAAGAGGATATTGAATTCGCCTTTTGTTTGTTGCCAGTTCACTCAGAAGTTTTCCATCTGCTGGGGTTCCAACTCTAGGGCACATTTTACTTTGACAAGTGTATGGCAATGGGTGCTCTGTGCATGTATTTTGAAATTTTTAGATCTTTCCTTGAGTGTATTTTTAAGAGGGTGACAAGCGCCAGGTAAGTACTGCATTATCTGGATGATTTCCTCTTTCTTGGCCCCAAGGGCACATCCCAATGTGCAGAAGTTATTGAGGGTTTTGTTGATTTGCTTGGGTGTTTTGGAGTCCCTTTGGCCCAGGGTAAGACTTGTGACCCGTTCAGAGTGATTACCTTCCTGAACATTGAGATGGGTTCTGTGAGAGGCTTGTGCAGGTTTCCTGAGGATAAAGTGGACCTGTTTAGGAGCTGCCTGAAAGATTTCTTTGCAGCCAGAAAGGTGACGCTTCATCAGTTGCAGGTTTTAGTTGATCAGCTGAATTTCGCCCTCTGCATCATCCCTAGGGGCGGACGTTTTCAAGATCAATTGTGCAAGTCATGGTGGGCCTTAACCAAAGGAACCATCGGACGAAGCTGTCTCTTAAAGTAAGAAGGTAGTTGAGACTTTGGGATTCGTTCCTTCAACGCTTTAATGGGTCAGTGGCATGGGCACCCCTGCACCAGTAAAGCCCATAGTTGGGTTTGTTCACAGATGCTGTGGGAAGTGTGTGCTTCGGTGAAATCTTGGGTAGCCATTGGTGCACACAGCATCGCTTGAGTGGTGTCAAGACAATCAAGTGCAACCAACAATAAATCTTAGTTAATTCTAATTTGCATCTCCGTGATTGAGGGTTCCACCCTTAGAGTGGTGGTCTCTTCAAATTTCTGTAGGTACACGGGTGATCAAACTTGTTGTGGCCATTGTAATGGGTATGAGTGATTAAATTAAAACAGTTAGAGATCTCAACAATGAAGAAACTGAAAGGAAGGCTGGTATCAGCAGTCCGGTAAGCCAAGCAAGAGTTTATGAACCTTTGCAATACTATAAAAGTAGGCAAAAAATCTGATTAAAGTTTCTGATCAGAATACCAATCCAGTCTGCGGGTATCCGAAAACTTGCATTTCCCCTACTTGATTCTCCCTGGTGACAGTGAAGTACCCTATCCCTATTGTTTTAATAGCTTGCGCTGGTAGTGTGCCCAGCCATGGCCCGTGCAGGTAAGAGCAGTAAGGCCCGTGAGGGGGGGATTTCGATGGACGATGAGGGAAAATTGAATAAATAATACATTTTTCCTTGTCATCGTCCATCGAAAACCCCTCCCCAACTGTGCCCCGCCGCTCTTACCTGCACGAGCCACAGCTGAGTGTACCACATTTTCTTGAAAAGGGTCTCTAGGCACTCTTGGCACCCTCATTGATGATACCTGGTGAGCACCTAAGTCCTAATGCTGAGAGATTGCAACCTCTCTCAGCCACAGGCCCAGGAAACCTCACACTCCTGGGGCAATTGCTGACATCAGGAGAGGAAGGATGTAGAGGAGCCTGAAAGGTCTAATCACTCCCCTCTTCTGCAACATCTGGTGCTTCCCTCCCCCTCTTTGTTTCGGCAAAAAGGTTGCCTGAAGAAGAGCCTTAAATTCTGATTCAGGACTTCTTTTGCCCTTCACCTACTCTGTTAACGCCGGAGCCAAGTAGGCCAAACCACAGAGTAGGCAATAGATTTCACTCCAATGTCCCCCAATAAAACCAAGCAGAGATGACTCCACCCTATGACTAGACGCCTCAAGCTCCTCAAGGATGTCACAAAGCATCCACGACCAATGAGTGACAGTCAACTAGTCCTTCATTGCTTTCTGTTGTTGAGCTAACAATCCTCCTTAGACCATCTGTCATGTGAATCCTAAGGCCTGAATGTGGAGTGACTACGTATCTGGCAAGTGCTTTCCCCATACAAAACTGGATCTGGGATCACTTGGAGGAGGGTAGGAACATTAATCCAGTCCATTGACTGCCTCGCTTGACCCATCCTGCATGAAGGTGACATCAGTGGGTTGGTTTTGGTTAGCAATGCACCATCACAGTATAATATATAAGTACCCTCTGTCATACATTATAAGGATATTGCAAGTTACTGAGGAGTTCCTTTATAAGGTTATTAGAACTCTGAGGTGACTTGCAAAAGGAGATACTTTATTCCAGATACTACACGGTCACACCTTTGTTACAAATCACTTAACACCTTCGGTGCTCATGACGAACTCATGAGGCACAGTGGCGCTGTGCTCCGCGGTGCTCCCACGCGGGGATAATTCCCCTACTGTGCTGAGCGTTTTAAAGAAACGGGTGTGATCATGACGAGCTCAATTCGTCATGAGCACAGCGCCACCGTGCTGCGTGATGAGCCAAGCTCGTCACAAGCACCGCGGCGCCGAGCGCGGCTCCCCGCACCGCGGGGGAATTAGCCCCGCGGCGAGGGGGTTAAAACCTTGTTCGTGGCTCTTTCATATGAAAGAGCATGCATGTTTGCAAACATGAAGAATGAAACTAAAACCTCAGTTCAAAATTGTGCACATCAGAAACCTGTTAGTTATTTGTTGCAAACAGATATTAGAAACAGTTCAATAGAAGGCAGTTGAAAATGTTTTAAATAAAAAGCTGCACTTACTTTGGATGTGTAGAAACATGAAGAAAGATTTCTCTGGCTATCTAAGAAGAGCACATAATTAACATGTTCTCTTTACTTTTCATTGTAAGCTAAACAAATACAGCAGAGGAAAAGAACAGCAATATTCTGTTTTAATTGCTTTAAACAGCTGCCTCAATTATGCTCTCTCCCTTTCACCTCTGGCAGCAGCCTTTGTGACGTCAGAACTGAACTATAATAACTTATTATAGTCGAGTTCTGACATCTCTTCTTGATGGTACATCAAAAGTCTCCGATTATAAATTAATTAGATACTGGCGTCTAATACAGTACTACAGAATCCCATGTGTTGTATGTGGACTACTTTCAGCATTACACATTTCAGCCACAAGAGGGAGTGGATGTGCAGAGCATCTGTGAGGTCGGAGACCAGCTGGCCAGCACTATTTTCAAAGCAGTCTGAGTATGAAAATTTTAAAACAGTCCTTATCCCTTCCATTCGTTTCCGGTCGGTTTAAATTGTGACGTATTCCATTTTCACGTGTGTCATGTAGAAAGCAGCAGCCTAGGCAGCCATACTAGGCTAGCAGCTGAAACCTGACGTCACCTGCCACCACCTACCAGCAGTTTTATTGAGTATCAAACTGGGCCTATCTGTGCCTCGCCTCATCACCAGCGGAGGGGCTCACGAAGCAGCTGTTTGCAGGTATTTGTCAGCAGCCGTGCACGGTGACTGTTTAATGATTTGACTGCACTAATGAATATTGGGCCAGCTCTTTCCAAAGCTTGTTCAGACTGATTACTTGGAGAGCTGTGTATGTCTACCAATTACCCAGGCAATTAGGCAACTAATTAAACACTTACCCACAGTTTCACAAACAGTAAAAACAGAGAGTGAAATCGAGAGGCAGAAGGAGAGGGCTGCAGCTCCGGATCCTGTGAAATATTAGCTATCAAGGGTATTCATTCATCGAGGGAAACAACAGGCAGGCGGGCGGATCGGCAGCAGTGGAGTAAACAGGAGGGAAATGGGCTGGCTGCCGGTTCATGGTACTTCCACATCACGCCCGGTGCTCCATTTGTATGAGATGAAGTTCCAAGACCTACATTTTTCGAAGACACGCGTCAGTGACGCTGCTGAATGTTGGGTTTGCCGAATACCAAGGCTGTCTAGTCTTTGTTTCACCCCACGCCTCTCTCATTCTCCAGTAGGCTACTCCTGTCTCTGTATTACACTGTCGTCGTTGGCACGGCACAAGTCCTAAATAAAAGAAGTGGGGGATGCTGACCTCACGACAGGAAGTGACGTCACGAAAGGTGGCTTGCACCATCAGACTCATTGCCTCCCCTCGCTCACCCCTTAGATGCGATTGCATCAGAGAAGCCAGCGCTTGAGCAGGGTTCTGAATGAGCTCCGATCTGGCCCCAGAGAGGCCAAAGAGTGAATGTGTGGCTCCATTTGCTCCAGTTATCGAGCTCCCGGTAAAATAAGTGGAGGGACGCCGTCCACCGCATGGTACCCTGACTCAAGCCCTGGTCGTTGGTGTAACATTAGCCCGCGCAGTCCACGCGGTGCGGGGAGCTCCAGAGCTCTAGGGTGCACCCCTCCAGCACTGCGCATGGGCTGCGGGCCCCTGGCCTCAGAACTCATGACTGGGTCAGAGGCTGTGGGGTGGCCCGCCATGCAGTGGTGCAGCTTGGGTTGCCAGTGTCAGGGGGCGCCCCTGGCAAGGCAAGTATTGCGCCCCCTAACCCATGGAGCATTAGCACTTCCTGAGTCCCTTCCACTTTTCGTTTAAAATGTTCCACCCCCTAAGAATTTTGCACCTAGGGCAACTGCCCCTGATGGCCCCCTCTCCCACCTTTCTTTGCACGGGGGTCCACTCAAGTTGTATTACACCACAGTCAGAGACGTTTTAAGGCATGGGCAAAGTGGGCACTGGCCCAGGGCCCCAAACTTTCAGGAGCCCCCTCAAAAAGCCAGCTCTGTTCTGCAGAGCATCTTTCCCTGATGGCATTGAATAATTCTTAAACAGATTGTTTTAAATGCAGTTTTCCTTTAATTTATTTTTCATTTGGGTGATGTGTGAGAGTCTATTACAGACATTTTGCAGAGAAATATTGTGTTCATGTTTCATGCAACATGCATAACAAAAAGTTTCTTTTAGTTCAAAACAAGACCTCACATATGAGACGTGGGAGCGGGTCACAGAAATTATTTGTAGTGTGTTAGCGAGTGCTGCTGTGTTACAATATTGAAAACACATATCACTTTCCCTGAATATTAGATGTAAACACATTTAGAATTTGGAGGAGGGTGTCTGTGCCCTCTCAGTGACCTGGCCACAGAGGACTTGAAAGAGCTGAAATCGGATCATAAATTCAAAGCTGATCCGCACAGGGGCCCCAAAAATACGTTTGGCCCAGGGCCCCAAAAATACGTTTGCCCCAGGGCCCCAAAAATCCTTAACCCCTTCCATGCTGATGACGGCCCCCAGCCGTCATGGCACACAGTGCTCGTGTGCTGATGACGACTGGGGGCCGTCATGACCACGCCCCCGATCGGAATGTCCAGCACAGGAGCGGAATTCCGGCCGCGGGCAAGGGGTTAAAATGACCCTGTCGCTACTGACTGTCGTACGAGCCTTATCGTCCCTGGTTCTATATCACACTCTTGTAAGTACCTTTTCATCTCTGCTTTCGCATTTTGCCTCTGGTTTTATGCCTTTCTCTTCATCCTCATTTCTCCATTTTCTACTTTTTTTCTCTCTTTTTCTTTCTCAAAGTCTGACAATTAAAAATAAGTTTCCGTTCACAAAACGAGTGCCGGTGGGCCCCGCCTGCAACCATCGGATCCAATTCAGCGCTGCCCATGCCCCATCTCGTCCCTCCCACTTTCCCTGATATCCAAAGAATGTATGTTTCATGACCAGGTGTGTTTGTAAGATGAGGTGGCAAGGGCTGATAGTGAACAAGCTTATTGGTAGGTGGGAGGGGTTTAAGAAAGCAGCATATTGCAATGGGTTTTATTTCAGCAGCACCCAGTGCCCTAATGACGTGCTGGGGTTTTCGAGCAGGAGAGATTTCAAAATGTCTGCTTCAGAGATGCATAATTGGATTAATTACCACGGAATAGGTTAGACATTAATCCTTGGGAAATAGGAGGGTTCAAGTTACCTAAATGGTAGGTGTGAAGTGCACATCATAACTAAGGTCTTATGTGCTCCCTTAGAAAATAAACAGCAGCATGGTCCCTGTTGAGAAAAGGTTGTATTTACTCGAAACTCACAGTTTCTGTATCACAGGTCTGATCATTGTACAGACTAACCATGCACTAAACAGCAAACTATTACAGCACCTCTTATGTGGTTCAATATGATTTAATCACAAAACAGTTACATAGAAAAATAATTCTGAGAAACTATTTCACCAAAACTGTTTTTGCCACTAGGTAGAAAAATAATTATAGATTTTTTTCTTCCAAATTTGCCTTCTATAGGCTTTTTTTTATAGGTAGGTTACCATCTGGGTCTGGTGTCTCTGTGGATTTATGCTTTCACTCAAGGGATTTTTGTATGATTCCATGGTCACAGGTTTAAATCTCAGTGCATCCTCTTAGCATTTCCCCTTACTGAGGTTCACAAAGTGAGCACTAGTGAGATGAGCAATCACCAGGGCCACTGAAATCCTGAAATTTTGCGGCTGCTGCATTTTGCGCACAATTATGGATTGTACGCATTTACCGTGTAATCCATCGCCTGCAGCATGATCTTCAGATTTTACCAAAAAAATGATTTTTAGCGCAAGTGGTTCAAATGTTACTAAAAATGCAGGAACACATGTTGTTGCACAGTGGAAGGCCCATTGCAAAGACTGGCTAGTACAATTTCCCTTGCTATTTGCTGTCTCTGGGCGTGAATCTGGTACTAATGATGTCAAACCATTTTGCCCAGACAGTGTTAACCTGTATAAAAATGAAAAAATAAGGAAGTAATACTATCACAAAATGTGACACATTCAGCCACATATTTTGCCATTGCTTGCCCCATAATTTAGTCTACCCTGCAGCATAATTTGGTCCTCTCCTATAGCATAATCCCAGTGATCATGGTAAAAATATACATTAAATATCTATAAACAGCTCCAAAGGAGCCCATGGGAATTAATGTGCGGTCGACTTATATGCCTGTTCTCAATTTAAAAAAAAGGTTTTATCTGTTGGTGTTAATGCAAAGTTAGCAAATATCCTTTTTCCTTCACCCCTTCCCATTTCACATTCTGTCAGTGGGTGACATTTCCTTTTTTTCCAAATTTCTATTGTTGGGGATTAGTCCCAAAGCCCCACTATTTTTAGGCTTTGCCTGAACAGCATGAATATATCGTTAATAAAAAATAAATGCTTAAAAATGGGCTTAGAGACTGCCCATCACTGTACAGTTTCCCCCTGAGCTCCTACCTCGGTCCATTGTTGCTTCTCCCACCCCCTAACAGCTCCCGCGTGTTGCTTTAATCCCCATCCGACACCCTCCTCCCACTGTCCGTGCTGCTCCCTCTCTCCTCCCACACACCTCCCTGGTGTTGCTTCCCCTCCCCCGCCTGCTGTCTGTTGTTTTTGTTCCCTCCCTCCTCCCAACCCCCAGTGATCTTTTAGACCTATTGCACAGAGCTCAGCCTGCTGCGTAATATGTTAAAAAAAAACATTGACAAAGGCAATAGATCTCTCATAGGGAAAACCTATTGGCTTTGCCGATGGTTGTTCCAATACTTGCTCAACATAACATTTCCTTATTCCACCCACTCTCCTCCTATCATCTTGGTTTCTTTTTCTTTGGGGACGACAGACACTACCAAAGCTGCTCCTTCGCTGAGTTTTATAAATTAGTTTATTTTCCCCTAACCATGCTCCTTTTGCAACTTTTTTGATTTGAAAACCCTTCTGTAGCTCATTTCTTCTCTTAAACATATACCCGGTCAAGCCTGCCTCTACCTGCTTATTCTTTTCCCTCATTTAAGAATAAAAGTATGTTGTCTTTTACCCATTCTTCTTTTTGATCAAATTGTATTTCTACGACAGTTTGCTTTCAGGTGAATGAGATTTCTGGTATTTGTGTTCTCTGAAATGGGTTTCTCTTATTTTATTTTTCTGTGTATTTACACACTACATGTGTTCACACTACAGTATAGGCAATGATCTCATTGAACAAGTTTAAATCCTTTATCTGAACTGAGTTGTGTCCTTTCACCAACAGTGCAACAAGGCTCAAACTGCATGGGGAAGCCAAAGTTAAGAGGAATCCAGGGTTTGGCGTTGGGCTCCCCATCTGTAAGGCCTGCCCCACTGCCGGGAGCCTCCTTTGATTCTGGGGGACACCTGCCAAAGTCTTTGCCTTCGAGCGGAAGCTGTGGGTGTCTGATGTCCCATTGTGGGGAGGTTCTGGGTAAGCTCAACCATCTTAAAATAAGTGGGGGGCAAGCAACATCTTTTGTCGCCGACTAACAGTGCCTCTTTGCTACACCACCACATGTCGACTTGATTTGTATACCTCGTCCTTGCTGCTATTACCTGCTGCAGCATGATGCTTCCAACCGTACTCTCTGTTGTCGTGACGTCAGTAATCCATGGATCTGGCTCCATGCCTCGTCGCTTTAAAGCGGCAGGTAACATTTTAGGTTTTGTTTTAATATGTGCCCCAGGGCTTTTACTAATTTGGGTAAGCACAGGCAAGCTTTTTTTTTTTACACCTCGATGTTTCCGAAAGCAGTCAAGTGGGCTGCGGGGCGTGCCAGCTAGGATGAGGACTTGGTAAGGGTGATGGACAGGACCGCTAGACACCATACTCTCCTTGTCATGCCTGTTTTTAGTGCCAACTAGTATGGGGGTTCTAGGGTTTGTTACTCATCTGCCTAAACCGGACCCCAAACCCAGCAGAGGACTAGGAAAACAAGGTCTGGAAAGACAGAATGTGCTTTGGGAAGGCCTGAAGCAGTTGAGCCTGGCAAGAGGCTGCACAGCTGACACCAGGCACGCAACACCCATTGGGCTCACGGGGCTTCAGCCCACCCCCCCCCCGTCGTGTGTGTCAGCCCGGGCTGACACAGCTTTGCGGGCTGGCGACCATCTAATTGCAGCCGCACCCGAGTACTTAACAGGTCTTTAAAAGACCATTTACTTGTAAATTAGGCTTTTGTTGTGTTTTCACCCCTTCTTTCAGTCACTCTGTCTATGGTTTAAGAATTACCCCCCCCCCCCCATCTCCCAGTCTGTACAGCTGCTGACATGGCACTCATGATTTACAATAGAAAAAAAATCCAAAAAAGGCCTATTTCTCTTAACTTTCGATATTCAAAAATAAATACAGACAGGAAAAAGGTAGTTTTCTGGCTTTATTTATCTGTAAAAATCATTAAAACTGAAAAGTGGTAAACTTAGATATAAAGCTCTTGCACTATGGTATACAGGATATCTATCCATCACGTTTGTGATGGAGAATCCGTCACAAACTCTATATTAGGCTCCACTTTAAATATCCCCTTCCCTTTAGTGACGTCAGGGGCTCCTCAACTTTGTAAACGCTCTTGGAGCGTCTTCTGGAATGGTGGCTGTTACTCTGTACACTTGGATAACTTTATGCTATACAAACACTCATAACCATACACACACTGAGATTAAAATACAATCATAACATATCACAAAGGATTCTGTCGAGGACATCTTTGCACACGCCAATCAAAGTTTGAAAGAGTTTACTGACAAAGGAACTATGATAGTCTGAATCACCAGTTGCGGCTCCTGCAGGTGAGCGCGGTGGATCACTGACATAATATCGACCTCACAAATATCGAGATACAAAAATATCGAGTGAAAAATATCGATTGACAAAATATCGACTCCCTATCTTCAAACAGGTAAGTACCAAAATATCGACTCCAAAATATCGACTTACAAAAATATAGACTGTCAAAATATCGATTTTTTTAAATGTCTTAAAAGTAAGTTAAAACTAATATAGTAATAAATATATTTAATATAAACTTAGAAATAATTATTAAAAAAAATGTAATTTTAATAAATAATTTATATAATTAAAAAAATTATATCACCAAAAATAATACATATATATATATATATATATATATATATATATATATATATATATATATATATATAAACATATTATTAAATAAACATATATAACATTTTTAGCGTTTCATAGAAAATGGTTACAATTTATTGTTACAACTATAGTGAGTTCAACATTAGCAAAAGTGTTGGATAGCGTAGAGGTAAAATTTACTATTCCCACTCCAGTGGGTGCAACAGTAGGGAAAGCGCTGGATAGCGTAGGGGTTAAAATTACTATTCCCACTCCAGGGATGTATGACGTTACAAAGCATACTTTTACAACGCCTACCATTACAACAAAACTTTTACAACGCAAAAACTTTTACAACGCATACATTTACAACGCAAGATTTTACAACGCATAAACCTTTACAACGCATACCATTACAACGTAAGTATTGGTAAGTATATAATAATTTTTTGAATATAAATTAATTAAAAATATTATAATATAATTTAATTTTATTTAATTTTATTTAATAAATTTAATTTAAATGTAATTTTACTTTATTTTTACAAAGTACCCCTGTACCCCAAAAACCCAAAACTGACCCTGAACCCTAAAAATACTCCTTTACCCAAAAACTGAAAACTGACCCTGAACCCTAAAAATACCCCTTTACCCAAAAACTGAAAACTGACCCTGAACCCTAAAAATACCCCTTTACCCCAAAAAACTGAAAACTGACCCTGAACCCTAAAAATACCCCTTTACACAAAAACTGAAAACTGACCCTGAACCCTAAAAATACCCCTTTACCCAAAAACTGAAAACTGACCCTGAACCCTAAAAATACCCCTTTACCCCAAAAAACTGAAAACTGACCCTGAACCCTAAAAATACCCCTTTACCCAAAAACTGAAAACTGACCCTGAACCCTAAAAATACCCCTTTACCCAAAAACTGAAAACTGACCCTGAACCCTAAAAATACCCCTTTACCCCAAAAACTGAAAACTGACCCTGAACCCTAAAAATACCCCTTTACCCCAAAAACTGAAAACTGACCCTGAACCCTAAAAATACCCCTTTACCCAAAAACTGAAAACTGACCCTGAACCCTAAAAATACCCCTTTACCCAAAAACCCAAACATATAACATTTTAAAAATAATTATATACTTACCAATACTTACGTTGTAATGGTATGCGTTGTAAAGGTATCTGCGTTGTAAAACCATGCTTTGTAAATGTATGCGTTGTAAAAGTTTTTGCGTTGTAAAAGTTTCGTTGTAATGGTAGTGCATAGTAAAAGTTGCGTTGTAAACGTTGCATACCCACTCCAGTGGGTGCAACAGTAGGGAAAGTGTTGGATAGCGTAGGGGTTAAAATTACTATCCCAACTTCAGAGAGTGCAATAGTAGGGAAAGTAAATACTTCACAAATAGATATAAATAACATAAATAGTAATACCAATTACAAATAATTAAAATATTTTACAAGTGTATAAAATATATTAAATATTTATTTATAAATACAAAATAAAATTATTTAATTATAAAAATTGCCTACTCATACTAATTAATTACCTATTAACAATAAATTAATTTACAATTTAAAAATTAATCAATTAATTTTAATTAAAAATTATATTTTAATTTATTTCCTATTAATAATTAATTAACAATTAATTCAAAATAAATACCAATAAATTAAATGACATATTTAATTAATCAGAATTAAATTACTTCCCACCCTATTCCCCTATAATCAACAACCCGCTACAGAAAATAAATTAATGAAATTAATATATTTATCAAGTCAATCAATCAATCAATCAATCAGAGATATTTTTAAAGCGCACTACTTACCCGGAGGGTCTCAAGGCGCTTGAGGGGGGGGTTGTGCTGCTACTGCTCGAAGAGCCAGGTCTTAAACCCACCACCCGCTACAGAAAATAATTTAATAAAATTAACATATTTATAAATTAATCAATTTTTATTAATTACCAATTATATTTTAATTAATAACCAATTATTAATTAATTACAAATTATTTCTAAATAAATATCAGTAAATAAATAAACTTAATTCCCACCCTATTCCCCTATAAACCCACAGCCCGCTTCAGAAAATAAATTACCAAAATTAAAATATTTATCAATTAATAAATTATAATTAAATACCAATTATATTTTAATTAATTACCAATTAATAATTATTTAACAATTAATTCTAAATAAATATCAATACATAAATTAACATATTTAATTAATTATAATTAAATTACTTCCCACCCTATTCCCCTATAAACCCACAGCCCGCTTCAGAAAATAAATTACCAAAATTAAAATATTTATCAATTAATAAATTATAATTAATTACCAATTATATTTTAATTAATTACCAATTAATAATTATTTAACAATTAATTCTAAATAAATATCAATACATAAATTAACATATTTAATTAATTATAATTAAATTACTTCCCACCCTATTCCCCTATAAACCCACAGCCCGCTTCAGAAAATAAATTACCAAAATTAAAATATTTATCAATTAATAAATTATAATTAATTACCAATTATATTGTAATTAATTACCAATTAATACTTATTTAACAATTAATTCTAAATAAATATCAATACATAAATTAACATATTTAATTAATTATAATTAAATTACTTCCCACCCTATTCCCCTATAAACCCACAACCCGCTACAGAATAATATTACACAAAAAATTAAAAATATTATTAACTTACCTTAAATTGGATATTTTTGTTGTCTATATTATGTCTAGTCGATATTATGTCCATTCTATATTTTTGATTCGATATTATGTCCATTCTATTCGATATACATTTTTTCTAGTCGATATTTTTGTTGTCTATATTATGTCTAGTCGATATTTTGTCCATTCTATATTTTTTACTCGATATTCTGTCCAGTCGAAATAAACAACTCGATATTATGACTGCCCACCGAGCGCGGTGGGCCGGTACGCGGGGCGTGGGGGGGGGAGGATTCGACGGAATAAGGAAAAATAAATAAATAAATCCTATTCTGTCGTCTGACGATGTCCCCCCGCCCGCCCCACTGCGTTTTCCTGCAGGAACCGCACCTGTGAATCACAGAGTCAACGGGGCAGCAGTTGCCCCTGCAAAGGCGAGTGAAAGTTAGCTGATAGTAAGAAGACAAGATTCAAAACTATGCTTCACTGCACTTAAGTTTCTAGTAGTTGTTGTGATGTAAATTCTTACAATGAGCACAAGCAGGTGCCTAGGTGACATCAAGAGAATGAGAGAGGGCGTGGACTTTCAATTGTGACAAAGATTTAAACTTGGTCAGCTGAGGTAGGCCGTCTTGAAGCAGGTAACAGTTATACTAAAGCACGTAAGATTGTTGTATGTGTTTTTTTTTAACAATTGCTTGGTTCTTAAATCTCTAAATCTGATTTTGAAGCATTGAGCAGAGTGTACACAAATGCAAAAGCCAGCACAAACAGAAATGTGTGAGTGGCCTTCTCCAAGGCCTGCATACACAGAAGAGATCTTTAATCTGTGATCCAAACACATTTTGTGCACATCAGGCATAAGGAAAAGAAGTAACCTGCAGGAAATTGGGTTAAAAAACACCCATTTATAAATGTGTATTTCACAGCACAGTTTTTTCGGTTTTGTAGGGAGAAGTTCCAGCTGGCCTTCTGCTGTCATCAGGCGCACTTTAATCCAATCCAGGCTGTTTCAGCCAAAAGCTTTTTGCATATTGAAAAGTTTAAACCTAGACATTAAAACTACAGGAACATGGATGCAAAGTGTTGCCACTTAAAATGCTAGAAATTAATCTGGGGGGGCAGTTGGTAATTCTAATATTGGGAATTGCTTTAGAAAGAACAGTCAAAGGCATATCACACCTACTTTTTTTGCATTACCAAAAAAATAAATATATTACTAATGGATTACATCCATTAGTAGAGCTATGCAAACAGAGTTTAATATGCGAGACCCTGATTACGGATGTCTTCCAACCCTTCTAATTTATATGCAGCCGTATAAGTCGTAGTGTTTTCTCAGCTCTAAAGTAGTGGAACATTTGTAGGCTGTCTCTTGAGGGAGCTGTTCCGCTAGATCCACATCAACAGGCCCAGCTCGGTTTGAATATGGAGTCTGTATTATTCAGACAGGCCGCTGTTTTGATAGTTTCCCTGCATTTACGGCATGAACACTTTGCAGTTTTCTGTGTAAATGACCCATTTCTGAAAGCGGAAAGCAGCGGCCGGGCCAGCGCCCAAGGTTCTCGGGGTGTATCCGGAGTTTACACACTGTCCCCACCCATCCGTGGTGGCTAATGGACGCTCCCGCTGCTGGCGGGCCTAGGAGATCGGTTCCAGGCCACTACCATTCCATCATGGAGGTGGGGTGGTCTCCAGAGGCTGCCAGGACACGTGAGGATGTACTCAGCGCTTCGTGCCGACCATGACGTTGATTAACGAGGCTTCGGTACACATGGGCTTTCTGTTGTCATGCACCTACGAGTGTACACAAGCTGTTGCGAAAAGTTCTATAAAGGGAAACCGATTGACTCAGTTTGCTTTAAGCTCACCACAGGCTGCCTCGCGCCATTCCAAGGCTCCCACGTAAGCACAATGGATGGGACTTGGTGTGAGAAATCAGTGTTCGAGACTGGGGCGAGCTTGACAGCATTGGAATTTAAAGGTATAGGCCTCGATGCCCAAACACATTGTAGGTTTATTTCTAAGTTTGTTTGCAGATTTTTGAATTTGTATAGGTCTCAAAAGTTTCCAGCAAGTAACATTATAAATGACTCTAGACTAAAGACTTTCTGATGATCTGATCCTAAAACAATGAACATAAGAAAATCATGGCCATCAAAATGCAATCCATGACTGAATGAGCATGTAAAAATAAGATTGTACCTACTGTGCAAAAATATTATTATAGGACTGGATGCCCACATATATTGTAGGTTTATTTCTACTTTTGTGTGCAGATATTTGAATTTGTATACTTCTTTAAAGTTTCCAGCAGGTTATCTGTGACATCCACAGTTTCCACACTAATTTCTGTATTGCAGCGAGCCAATTCAGTGTATTCATACAAAGTTATAGAATTTGAGTAACATTATAAAGGGACACTAGATGTAATCAATCAATCAATCATTTGTAAAGCGTGCTACAAACCCGCGAGGGTCTCAAGGCGCTGTGGGGGGTGCTACTGATCGAAGAGCCAGGTCTTGAGTATCCTCCTGAAGGTCAGCAGGTCTTGGGTCTGTCGTAGGCTCAGTGGGAGGGTGTTCCCTGTCTTGGCGGCGAGGTGGGAGAAGGATCTCCCACCGGTGGTTGTTCTTCGGATGCACCGGACGGTGGCGAGTGAGAGGTCTGTGGAGTGTAGCTGGCAGTTGGGGATGTAGAAGGAGAGCAGTCTGTTGAGGTAGGCTGGGTTGGTCTTGTGGAGTGCCTTGTGTGCGTGGGTGAGGAGCTTGAAGGATATCCTCTTGTTGACAGGGAGCCAGTGCAGGTTTCTCAGGTGGGGTGTGATGTGGCCGTGGCATGGTACGTCGAGGATCAGTCGTGCCGAGGCATTTTGGATGCGTTGTAGTCGTTTGATGAGCTTGGTAGGGGATCCCGCGTAGAGGGCGTTTCCGTAGTCGAGTCTGCTGCTGACGAGGGCCTGAGTGACTGTCTTTCTTGTACCTGTCGGGATCCATCTGTAGATCTTGCGGAGCATTCAGAGGGTGTTGAAGCAGGAGGAGGAGACGGCTTTGACTTGCTTGGTCATTGAGAGCGTTGAGTCGAAGATGATTCCCAGGTTGCGTGCGTGGTCGGTGGGTGTTGGGGCTGCCCCCAGTGCCGTCAGCTACCAGGAGTCGTCCCAGGCTGAAGGGTTGGAGCCAAGGATGAGGACCTCCGTCTTGTCCGAGTTCAGCTCCAGACGGCTGGTCTTCATCCAGTCGGCGACGGCCTTCATTCCTTCGTGGAGGTTGGCTTTGGCGGTGATGGGGTCCTTGGTGAGGGAGAGGATCAGCTGAGTGTCGTCGGCGTAGGAGATTATGTTGAGGTCGTGCTGTCGGGCTATGTGTGCGAGCAGGCCCATGTAAATGTTGAACAGCGTCGGGCTGAGGGAGGATCCCTGGTACAGATGTACAGACTTTCTGATGATCTGATCCTAAAACCACGAATCTAAGGAAAATGATGGCCATCAAAATGCAATCCATGGCTAAATGAGCATGTAAAACAAGATTTAAAAAAAGTAATTGTGCCTAATGTGCAAAAATATTATTTTAGGACTGGATGCCCAAATATATTGTAGGTTTATATCTATATTTGTGTGCAAATTTTTGAATTTGAAGACTTCTCAAAGGTTTCCAGCAGTTTACCTACGAATCTGCAACATTCACAGTTTCCAAGGAGTGCTCCTAAAAATCTTTTGAAACTTCCAACTTACACTAATGTGGAGAAGCATTTTGCATTCATAATTGTACACAGTGATGACCTCCAAAGGATTTAATAGAATAGGGGGGGACAGATAATAAAAGCACCTGGGGTCACCATTTTGATGCGGATTTCTACCATATGGTGTCGGAATTCCCGTCATGTTGGAAGGGAGTCAAGAGACACCTAGAAAACACACTGGAAAGGCCTGAATTAAACTCCCATGAGAAGTGTTTGCTGAGTCGGGTTCCAAGCCCAGCCTGAAAATGCAGACAATAGATTCTTGAATCTGGATTTCATACTGGATAAAAAGGGATGCTGCCAGGTATCGGCAGCGGCAGCCGGAACAGCTTGCGTGGCTGGCGCAGGGGGTTATATATTTTAAAAAAAGAATAAAAACTGACCTTGCTGCAGGGTCCCGTGTCTCTGCTCCTGCTCTTCTCCATCGGACTCCAAGAACAGGAAGCACAGTCAGTCTCTCCTGACCAATCACAACTCTTGTGATAGGTATGAGCGTCATCATTCAACGCTCAGCCTGGGAATGGGGGCCTGGGCATGTTCTCCACGCAGGCTGTAATGCAGCCTGCATGGAGAACAGGGAAGTGCACATGACTGTTTGGAGAAGCGTGGCTCAGTGGTTAGAGGCGGCAGACCCGGAAGCTGAGATCGGCCGTGGACCAGGGTTCGATTCCCCGCATCGGCGGGTCTCGGGCTCAAAATTCCACAGACTCGACAATTCTCGCTCCGGTGCCTACTCGACTCACGGGGTCACACTCTGCGACTCTGGGCAATAGCTTGCTTAATCTCCACTACGGCCCCTCGTGGCGGGATGCCTGGCTTTCACCTTGTGGATACCCTGCCGGGGTATCTCACAGGGGAATACCAGGACGGGTTCCCTAAGCAAGCGCCTTGAGACCCCTGGGTGATTCGTGCGCTATATAAATCGAAATACATTTACATTTACATTTACATCCCTGAGGGCCGGCCAAGCATTCATGCACACTTGGACTGAGCAAACCACTTCTGCCTTGTCCTGCTCCGATAGCAGAGCAGCCTCGCCCGGCCACCAGCAAAGTAGCATGGAAACATAAAATAATAATAACTGAGGAATTTTAAATGGTCCTCCACCTTCACTGTTCAATTGAGATCATTTGCATTGAAGTAGTTTATTTACATTTCTACTGTTATATTGGTTTGTTGCTCCCGAGAATCTGTATCTAGTGGCTAAGATCAAGTTCTGACCTCTCATATTTGGACCGGTCACCTGCTTATATAGCTCGCACATGCACTTTGAATTGCCAGCACTATTTTCATTTTTGATTAATTTATCGCCTCATATGATCTGATTCTCTCACTTGTTGAGCTGCCTGCACAGATCGCACCATACTTCTTATTTGCATCAGGCCATAACTCTGTATGTTTTATCTAACTGTTTTTATTGTATGTATCCAATCTTGCTATATCTCTCGCTCTTTATCCATATCGATTTTAAAGCAAATGAATTGTATGCAATTTTAGATGTAGCTTTAAGGTCAAACTGACCGAAAGAAAGTTATTATTGATTGATTGATTGATAATAACTTCAAGTTATTATACTTTTTTGTTTCCTTTACATTGCACTGCTTAAAAGCAGTAGGGCGATGTTCTTCCGCCATAGCGGAGGTGTTGCTACTGGGTATCAGAGCGCAGAGGATAGACCCACACTAAGGAGATAGAAGTAGGAGGTCAAGAAATGGGTCAGAGATGAAAATGTGTTATATAGAGAGAAAAGGGATACGAAGAAGGCTGACAGCAAGACACATGGATGGAATCATGGGTGTCCTGACGATCTCCAGAGAGAAAAATAACTAACTGAGATGTGAATAAAACAATGGAGTGTGAGTGTACAGGAACAGTTTGTAATGCAGGACAGTCAGGCGGGTGAGGGTAAGATGCATGGACCAAGTAGATTGAGCTACCTACCATTAAACACTCACACAGTTGCATAAACTACATTCTGTATTGAAGCAAGACTTCAGTGTATGCACCCAAAGTTATAGAATTTAAGTAATATTATAACTCTTTGGGTACTAGAAGTATGGACTTTCTGATGATCTGATCCTAAATCAATGAACCTATAAAAATAATGGCTATCAAAGAGCAACCTGGGACTGAATGAGCATGTAAAAATAAGATTGAAAAAAAAGTATTTGTAACTAATGTGCAATTAGAAACCCAATTTGTTTTTGGTGCGTGCTGTTGTACTTTTTAAACTTTTTTTTCCAATGGGGAAAATATTTTTTCCTTTTCTAAACCTCGTCCTCTATCCCTCTAAACATTATTTGTGGAGAGCAATCGCTGCATGTGTAAGATAATCAAATTACTAAATGTCTAAATGTTACTTCTGCCCTTAAAAACCATATCTACATTTGATTTGCTGGAAGTGCAAATGACTTTAATTATCCACTCCTGACAAATAAGAGATATAGAACTGGACAGAGTCAGTGGTATCATCTCGTCAAAACGACAAGGGTGATGGAAGAAATGTCACACACTTTTAGCCTCAGTGGCATTAAAGGAAGTGACATAACACGATTTTTGACCGAGACAACAGTCCCTTGTACGTTTCTTTCAATAAAGTTTGAGCAGAAAGAACCAGCTCCTAAAACTAGCGAATGCTAAGCACTACTTTAAAATGTCAGTGGATCAGCCTGTTACCCAAGCCAGTAACAGAAGGATAGCAAAGGGCAAATTGAAGATTTCTAAACCTAGCAAGCATTGCCACAGCCAATAGTTCTGGCTTGCATTTTGAGTCCTGATTAAAACATTAACAAACAAGCATTAAAAATGCAATAGGTCTCGCCCTTTATTAAGTAAAATCAATTTGCTTTGCTATATAATACAATTGGCAAAGCAAATGGCTTTAACTTCATCAAAGACGAGACCTATTGCATTTTCAATGCTTGTTTAAGATGGCAGCCAGGCCTTAGCTCGGGTCGATGTGTACACTATACGTTTCTATTCATATCCGTTACAGTCTTTATTTAGTTCCAAACACCCCATAAAAGTACTAACACGCAGATATTTAAGACTACCTCTTCTGTAGGTCCCACTACCTTCGCTTGTCTTTCTGGGAGATGAAGTTCTCTATGAAAACTGCACCACGCCTCATTTCTCTGTTGAAGGTTTATTGGTGGAACGTGTTGCAGGAAGTGTGGCTATTGGTGACAATCACCCCAGCTCAGCCAACAATTGGTAGGAGGCCAAAGCTCTGATTGGTGGCGGGGTTGTATAGTGCCAGGACCAAAAGAGGCGGTATTTAGGGAAACACAGAAGTACAGCGGCCACGCAGGCATGGTAGGAATTGTTTTGTTTGAAATTGGACTTTTGGGTAGCAGGTGTGACTGAGGGGTTTATTTCTGGGACTGACTCCCAATTTAAGCATTAACAGACTCTCACTTGTGGCGCTGAGGGGAAGTACTTTGGATGGCAGGAACAGTAGTGAAGCAGCAGGAAAGTCCCCTGACCGCAGGCGTGGAACTGCCATAGGATGGGTGGCATCGGCACAGAAGGGGCAGTTCGCAAATCACAAGGGCAGTGCCAGGGCAGTAGGGCATTATTGAGCCAAAGAGTCCCAGAGTAGTGCATCAGAGTCTCTACTCCTGCACTATTTTTATTTGTATAGTGATATCTCTAATTGGGTGTATGATAATTCCTCGCTTGGGTTTTTGGTGGATTCCACCCCCAGTCCATGGCATGCCTCAGTACTTTCCATTGACCGGCCCTAGTTGTGTGACTTGTCTTGTGCACGTTTTTGTCGGCTGGAACATTTGCTCCCTCTGCCCTCGTATTTTCCCTATTTATTTTGCAGCATAGGGCACCCCACTGACATCCTTTATACAGTGCTAAGTGCAACGCCCTTTCTGCCCAAGAAAATGCCAAGCAGTGACTAGAGTGGTTAAGAAGAGCGGTCTCGGCTTCGACCAGGCAGCGATGGCCACCCCCTTGGAACAGTCCTCCTCTGGAGGATCCAGGCTTCTCAGAGGTTCCCGGACACGCTCCTACGGAAACCTGATGCAGTCAGCCTGCTCCCCGGTCCGGCAGAGGAGGGTCGAGCACCAGATCGCAGCCGGGGACACCTTGCCGGGTCTGGCACTCAAGTATGGTGTTACGGTGAGTACTGGCCACTTGCTTGTTTCAGAAACTTAAATGTGTCTGCCAGAGCTGTGTACTGGTGGCATGTAGTATTACACATATGAACGTGTATGATGTATGTGGGTGGCATTCCTAGTCAACTGTCACAAGTTAATAAACAGCAGTACAGCACCACACAAAGACAACCTAGGCTCTTTGCTTATTTATATTGCCTCAAAAGGGAATTGGTTACTACTGTTCCCGGGTTCATAGCATTTCTGAAGGAAAAGAAGCAAAGAGTTATCCCAATCTCACTGTAGTAGAATGGAAAATTGATCAGTGTTTAATTAACTAATCATTGATTAGGCGTGTGCAAAGCACGATTTCTGTATGACATAGCACCTTATATCTGTGTACACACTATGGCAATGAAGTACACCATTTCCCAGCACAAACAGGGACACCACGTGTGTCTTCAATTATGCGCACCGGGCAGCCGCAGGAACCAGAGGCTAGAGGGGTCACCTGATCCAGCCCCCCACCCCACCTTGTTTACCTACAAAAACACTCGCAAAGCCTCCCCCGCGATTGCCCAGTGCCACAACCAAAGCCCACCCTTTACCTCCGTGCACCGCAACTTCCGCAAGTACACCACAGCTTAATTCCTGCCTTCCAGCTGTATTGCAACTCCGCTGCCCAGTATTGTTGCGAGGCTCTTACACGATGACTGCTGCTTGCAAAAGACAACGATCACCAGTCCCCCAATGTTCCGTAGACTCGCTGACCCGATGAAGCTCCCGGCGGTGACCTCTTGTCTTTATGGGGCCATGTGTTTCAAACACATGGCCCCATAAAGATAAGAAAGCTTTTGCGACAAACGAAAATCATACGAGCCTGTCCAAGTGGGCCGTCTGAAAAAGAGAAAAGTCTACGTCAGGAAAAGCTCTTTCCCAATGGCTGGCCACCGTTTAGCATAAACGGTTACGCCGGCCAATGGGAAAGAGGGGCGGGGCTTGAAGCCCTTGAATGAAAGCCTTCTAAATCATCAAATCTCGTCAGCGAGACTGTTCATGTGCGCAGCCCATGCCAACCGAGACCTAAAAAACCAGCACAGTAAAAGTATGAAATCAAAAGTGATTACTTTGTGTTTACTATGCATCAATGCACCCCACAACCTCATTGGTAGAGTTCCACAGGGATCCTCTCTGATCCTTGTCCTACATGATCCCTCTAGCTTGCATCATTCACTCTCATGATATGAAGATCCCCTGCTACGCCGACGACACACAACTCATTTTGTCCCTCACGGACAAGATGTGGACCAAGACGTGCATTAAGTTCAATTCCTGAATGACTGAAATTGCCTACTGGATGAAGATCTATAGGCATATTTATGAGAGGACTGAGTCACATTTGCACCTAGCAACGTGGTACATGCATGACGCAAACCTCTGAGACAGATTTATGAAGCCATGCAAAGCCACTTTGCGTGGCTCCGAGTGGCTTCACAAATCTGGAGTTGCGCAACTCAGCAATTTTCGGGTAGGCGTTCCATGGGCATTTTGGTGGCTGTTCCAATGAAAGGGGAATATGCCTCATGAGATTGTTTTTGTGCAGTAAGGTGCAAAACAATCCTGCCGACAACACAGGCTCCTTTGCACCATGGTGCAAGGGTGCCTGCATTGGTGCTAGGCTACCAAAAGGATGCCAGCACAAGGGAAAGGACAGAAATGCACTGTAGTCCCTTAAAAATAGCACTTTCCTGCCCGTTCCCTATGGCACAGAGCAGCTAGATGACTTGATGCACTGCACCATAGTTACGTAAATATGCCCCAATTGTCTAAAGTTGAACACCTTTAAGACCACAATCATGATCTTGGGGAAGAGCATATCACCGTGGGACTCTACCTGATATCCAACAGTGCTAGGACGGATAAACCCATGCCAAGAACCTTGGGATCATCTTCAACTGCAAACCTGAGATGACTGCCCAAATCAATGCCTTCGTCGCCTCATGATTCCATACCCTGAAGATGCTGAGGAAGATTTTCAAATGGCTCCCAATCAGCACTCATAAAAGCATCCTCCATTCACTGGTTGCAAGCAAGCTAGACTACAGGAACCCACTCCATGCCGGGATCAACAAAAAACCCTCCCAAAAACTGCAGACAATCCAGAATTCTGCAGCCAGAATCACACTCAAACTCCCACATCACATTCACACCACACCACACTTGAAGGAGCACCAGCGGCTCCCCATTCACAAACGAGCACAATTAAAATTACTCACCCACACTTTCAAGGCACTACATACCACTGGCCCAGCTTACCTCAACAATCGCATCTGCTTTCACAAACCTTCCAGACACCGCCGCTCGTCTGGACTTCTACTTGAAAAAATCCCACGCATACGGAAAACAAGATCCCGTGCTCAAGCCTTCTCCTACCTCACTCCTACTCGACCTGCCACTACACAGCAGAGCCTCCTCCTCACTTCTTGAATTTCGCAAGAAGCTGAAACCTGGCTTTTTGAGTAGTTCCACAAGGTCCTGGCTGTGCTAGAATCACACCTGCTCAGTGCGAGGATACCCTTCCTTGATAGTGCACTCTGCAAATCTTCATAACATAACATATGAAAAGATCATGTAATGCGTGATACTTCATTGCACTTTAGAGAAGTACAGCAGTCCCTCAGATATTGCCATGAAACCACTCCATAGTAGACGGATTGATACACCAAACAGCTAATAGCATGACATGAGAGAGAAATTATCATATGCAAAGTGCACTCTAAGCATATTTTAAAGTACTGATAACCATAGGTCTTGCAGAAAGCTGTGCTGTCAACCTAGACCAAACAAACAACTTGTGAACAAAAATACTGCCCCAAATAACATTCATGGATTTAGTAGGACAGTCTTTGCATAATTCTGCCAAACTATATTGTCAGCTAGGTTCAAACACCTAGTTGGTGAAGGGAAGTTCAACCTTGGTACACAAGTAATCCTTGAACACTGTTGTGGCTGCCAAATAGTGTGCTTTCTACTTCCAAAATGTGATGACGAGTCCTCTTGTGTGGGATCACACAATCATGTCCTGTAGCCCACTGTGTAGCCTGAGAAGTAGTGTAAGTTGACATCAAGCATGACTTCTCATCTGACTCTGGTGTCCTGCATTCCCAAGATGCAGTGTTAACATATATATGTATGTTACTATATTGCCTGACCATCATCAAACGGCTGAGAGCTCCAGCTAAATTAAAGGGTTATTAAAACTCAAGTAGAACTCACAGATTTGTTTTTGCTCCCTTCCCATTTCTTTGTGGCACTTTACTGAGGTCCTAGTTACTGTGCTGGTCAGACGCACGTCCGACCGGCATCATGTCGGAATGGAAACCAACCGACTAGTAGTCGGTACTTCCATCTGATGAATTTGGATGCGACTGCCAGTGAGGTGGTCGTAAACATCCATTTTCCTAATGCGGCTTTTGCGGAAAAGGGCTGCTGCACAACCCACATTAGGAAAATGGATGTTTACAAACATCCATGCACCGTAAGCCAGGCACCATGTAGTACCTGGTACGCTGGGTATCGATGTTTGGTGGGTCACCACTGGTGCCCCCCAGGCCTTTTAGCGGAGGCTGCAGAGGGATGGGGTCCTTCTAGGACCCCCAGAGTCAGTTTTTGACAGCCTTTGAAGGCTGTCTGAAACGTGCATTATAATCCCTGCGGCGGTGCCTGAGCAGGCACCGTCCCATTGTAGGGGATTACTTTCTGCCTGCTGCCCCGACAGGCTCCTTGAGGCCATCGGATTGGCAGCGGTCAGTCCCTCCGCCACCCTGCCTCTGACCGCAGCATCATAATGCAGCGGTCAGACTATATATATAGATGACGGTCAGGTCACAACCGACAGGCCATCGGTTGCAATCCGACCGACATCGTAATCTGCCCCTTAATTACTTATTTCATGATTTGTAATGCCTGTAAGGAATGACCAACAAAGTGACATACCAATAAAATTACATTTACCTAAAAGTGGTCTTCCCTGTGGCTCTGCATTATCCCGGTTATGCCTCCCAGTAGGATGAACAGGAACATTTGTCTCCAAGATCACAACTCACAGTAAAAATGGCAGTGTAAGGAAGTGGATTAATATTTGGAGTGGGCCTATTTCAAGGAATAATGACACTATCCTTGTGAGGGTTTGCAAGAAAGGCACTAACTTAACCTGGGCTCAACACCCTGTTATGTTATGTTATAAGCTGTTTTGTAACGCGCTCAATTACTACCGGAGTATCCTAGCGCGGTATACCGCTGGAGAACCCGTCCTGGCTTTCCCTGTGGGATGGTCCCTACTGGGAGTCCCCAAGGTGAAGCCAGGCATCCCCGGCGTTGATGGGGCCGTTGTGGAGATTAGGCAAGCTAATGCCCAGAGTTGCCGAGTGGGACCCCTGGTTAGAGTAGGCACCGAGATGAGAATTATCGAGTCCGCTGACCCTGGTCCACGACCCTGCCGCGTCAGGAATTGAACGCTGTTCCTGAAGAACCGGGTTATTTAGGACCCGGCGGCGCCAGGGGCACGCCTGGCTTCACCTTGGGGACTCCCAGTAGGGACCATCTCACAGGGAAAGCCAGGACGGGTTCCCCAGCGGTATACCGCGCCAGGATACTCCGGTAGTAATTGAGGTTCTGGACGGAATCTTCAAATACATTGAAGATTCTTGTGTGTAACGTGGCGAAACCACTCGTACTTGCCGCACTCATTAGTTACGGTTCATTGTTACCAAAATCGTAACGGAACCATGACATTTAAAACACGGGTTCAGAATTCACGGAACCTCAGACCCTCCTTTTGCCCTTACATAGGCAATTACTTAGTCTATATCTGAGTCGATGTCAATTCTCATTAGATCACCAAGGTGCTGTTGAAGCAGTATCTTGTTTCTCTGTGCATCTCTCGAGACTGGCGGTCTCCTGACACACGTAGTAGCACAAAGGCCACATATGGCAGGACCGCACTGTACACATATACAACATGAGAAAAGAACCGCTAGAGCCGCACCAATGATCATTAGAATCTTCCATCCCCAAATGGATAACAGTCCCCAAAACCATCCAGTTAACGACCAATCTCCTTCGTCCACATGTATAGACTCGGAGATCTTATGTAACCTGGAAATGGCCTTGTATACCGTCAGAGCATTATCTGGGATAAAAATGCAGCAACTCGATTGGATCACTTTACATACTCCACCTCGATTTGCGAGTATGACGTCTAAAACCATACGATTCTGTAACGTCATAAGGCGATCCGCTTGAAGCTCAGCTGTCAGATTACTAAGGGCACCGGCAGTTTCGTTTATGGTGGATTCAACCACTCTCGTTAATTGCCGTAAGCCTCTACTGTTAGCCATAGGTCCCCAAAACGGTAAGAAACCCTTAAAGAAGTCTCCCACTTCCTGTCCAGCGGTATATTCCCGACTGAAGACACCTCTAACAACTCTTGTCTTGTGGTAATCTGCAGCAGCAGTATACGTAGGAGGCAACAAGTATCCAACATAACATGTTCCTGAAAAATCAGGGGGCAACCATGTATATGCTTGGGTGTAACAAACAAAATACGTGCCCTTAGCTGCCAAAAACGGCAGGGAAGATTGAGACGTAAAAACATACGTCTGAGTACAAACACTCTTCCCCAGCTGAGCTTTCGGATTTTTGCCATTACCTTGCAGACAAAAATTACCTTGGTGGGGTATGACCCAAATCGGAGGTGACCTCTTTCGTTTCTGCTTTTCACTCAGACTAACACTGTATCCGGTCGTGTTCCATCCAACATAAGCCGATAACTCTTCCTTGGGAATAGTCCTGTACGTATTGATATCTCTGCTCATATTCATAACTCCCTTCACCAAGGCTTGATTACTCAAGTTATCTTTCATGGAATGCAGGGGATAGACTTCCAGGGCATAAATGAACATCGTCTGAAAAGCCCATAACGACCCATTCTGACTAAACGGTAAGATCAGATAGGGAACAACTCTATCTGTAGTATGTGGCATAAGACCACACACCCAACAATTAGTAATGTTCACTACCAACTGATGTTGATGCAGTAACTGTACGAATGTGTTATGTACAAATTCTGACCTTCTAATCTGCTCGTGTTCAGGTAAGATATGAAAAGAATGCAAAGAAGTAATAGTAGGAAAGGCCGTAGGTTGGGAAATGGGTGCAGAAGTCAATTGAGTAGAAAAAACAATCCAACCCACCAAAGTTAACGTCATGCTAAAGAACATCAGAATACATGCAATCAGAAAACATTTGCTATACATCTCTCTACATAGTTTCATCTTAAAGTTCATTTTCTCAGCAGCTCTCTCGGTCTCAAAAAACTCCATCCTCTAACTGGGCTGTTCGTGGCGGTTGGTTTTCTTCTGCTAAGGAGTGCTTCTGTCAGTCCAGGGAACGCCCTGAAACCAACCAGAACCGTCGACCTTGTGTCTACACGGCTGCAATCCCAAGTCTTTTACACCGCGTTCCTACAGCTGAACCCGGTTGGCGGTTGCAAAAAGGAAAAAATGATCAAAACAGTTTCTTGGCTGAGAGAGTGCAGTTCTAAAAATAAAAAAGGAATTATTTGTCCTTTATTTGTCCCTTATTCCTAGGTCGTAAATGTTAGCGGTTTTTGCCAGGCTCTGTCTGGTTTTGAAATAACAGTTCAGGCTCGGTGGTGTCCAATCTCAAAGATGAGGGCACAGCTGCTTGTAAGACATCATCATCTTCTTTCTCAGTCCCTCTCCATACCAACTCAGCTTCGGCAACTTTTCAGTCTCGGTGTCTGCAATACCTTCGAGGACCCACTGGTCGTACGGCAGAGGTAAAGGTACCCTCTTACAGTGTACGCCGTGGATCCAATTTTTCTTCCCAAAAACTTTTACTGATGTTCTTGTAGATAGCAAAACTTGATGAGGGCCCGTCCAGCGGGGTCCACAGAGGCTGGTGGCAGGTTATCGTGAACCTGTTGATGCAAGACACGCAATTTAGCCGTTAGGTCATACAAATAGTCCACCAACACAGGATAGTCAATATCACTAAATTTTGTTGGTCTCGGCACTCCCCACACATTTGACGGTCGACCAAAAACAATCTCATACGGACTAAGACCGATTCGGGAATGCACTGTAGTTCTAGTTGACAAAAGTGCCAACGGCAAAGCATCGGGCCATCGGAGACCAGAACTCGCCTGAATTTTGGCTATCTTTAGCTTCAAAGTGCCATTGTAACATTCCACTAATCCAGCTGATTGGGGATGATTTGCAGCATGGAATTTTTGTTTTATGCCCAAACCCTCACATACTGTCTTCATTATCTTCCCCACGAACTCACTTCCGTTATCACTCCACACCATCCTTGGCAACCCAAACCTAGGGAAATATTCTTTGAGCAAGACTTTAGCTGTGGGCGAGGCAGTATTATCTTTTAGGGGGTATGCCTCTACCCATCTAGAAAAGGCACAAACAACTACAAAAACGTATTTCAGGTTGTTGCATCTTTCCATGTGGATAAAATCCAATTGCAGAACCTCGAACGGATACGTCGGAGGCGCAAAGTGACCAGCTGGAGTTGGAGTTCCCTTACCTGGATTAAACTCAGACTGGACATTTAGCAACTCTACAGGGACTGAACCCAAATCATTATCAGCCCATTCCTCACGGAGGAAAGTACACATTACATCAAACACATATCTTTGCTTGGGTGCTTCCCACTGCAGGAAGACATCCATAACTGACTCTAAATTATACCTTGAAACATTTGAAATCCACCTTCGAACCAGGAGATCCAACACTGTCCGCTCTTTGGGACTAGGTAACTGACTACGCAGTTGTTTACGCGCAGAAACGGGGGTCATACTCGACGACCCAAAGAAAGGAGACAAAAGACCAGTAACAGTTTCAGTCATCCGTTGTCGAGCAGAAGGAGAAGCCGTCATAAGGACAGGAGACAAAGTATTTTGAGGCAAAGTAGCAGAAGTCAAAGGTAAAGGAGAGTAAGGCAAAGAAGGTCCAGGCAAAACTGATAGCAAAGTTTGCGGCCCCAGAGGAGGCGGGCCGTAGGAGGAAGGACCAGCTGAAGAGGAGCCGGTGGGTGAGCAGGACCAGGAGGTGGAACAGCTGGAGGGGGAGGAGGTGCCGTAGCGTTCTGTGCATAAGGGGGTGGTAATCTCAATAGATGCGACATTAAAGGGTCCTTTTCAGGGTCCCTTGTCGCCTTCTCAAGAAGAGGTGGCAATGCTGGATAACATTTATCAATAGCCATATTATGTTGCCTATCTGATACCTCAATTGCTTTATCTTCTTCGTCTTCTGTAAACTGCTTGGCAGCTTGCATTATCGACAACCCCTTTTCTCTCTTATCTCTTTTAGCTTGTTTGATTTCTCGTTGTCTGGCTTCTTTACGCCAAAGGCGAAAGGAGTCAAACATTGCCGGCCGGGCTTTCTTTCTAAACAATTTTGTTTCTAAATTATCTAAAATCTCAGTATCAAAACTACCATATTGGGGCCTTCGTAAGATCCCATCTTTCCTAGTATAGCGGACCCACACTTCATTGAACGTAATGGGGCCCACGCCGTGTTTAGAATAGAGCTCATAAGTCGGAGTTCCAACTGGAGGTATCAGACATGAATCCTCCAATCGGGAATCCCTGTTTCAACCACAACAGAATATCCTCCTAATTTTGCTAAGACTAGGCATCTTCGCTCACTAATCTAGCTTCAAACTTCAAGGGATTATCTACAACGATAGTCTCGCAAATATACGAGTCCCTCGGCTTTGGAAATTGCAATACCCAAATCAAAGACCCAAAAACTAAGTATCCAAAGAACCAAAAAACAAAGAACTGGGAGCGACCCACGTATACTTAACTAAGGTATCAGTCACGTCACCAGAAGACCCGTCTATCGTCTCGCCTTACAAAGCTGCACAAAGGGGGGTCCAAGACAGGGCGGCAGTCAGGGCAGCGGTCCTTCGTAGCCGTCTAGAAAGCGGGAAACCTCGCAGCAAAGACCTTCAGTCCACGTTCGACATACCGGAGTCGATGGAGTGGGGGCCCTTCTTCCGGAATTTCCTGACGAAGCTCCTCACAATCTTCAGGCTTGGACCGGTACCGCTTGATGTCGCCCCGCGTTGGGCGCCAACTGAAGAACCGGGTTATTTAGGACCCGGCGGCGCCAGGGGCACGCCCAAAGTCTTCGGGTTCACCTGTCTTAGAATACAGAGACACGGGATTCTTCTTGGTGACGTCAAAGATCGAATTTATTGACTGCAGCCAGTAACAGAAGTCCTAGAAATCATCATGGTATGAGTTCTCAGGAGACTGCTCAATTTTACAAAGCAAGTCATCCCTTTTTATGCCAAAAATCACATTCCAGACAAATACCTAGCATTTACGAACTGACCAATCACATGTATTCACATCAAAGGTATCGCATGACGGTAAAACACACTTTTCAATTGCCCGGCCCATGATCAATCAGTGGACAAACCCAACATTCTTCTTTAGACAGGTCGAACGAACCCATAATAAAAAGGCCACAACCCATATCATAAATAGACCATAAAGAAAGAAACAGAAACAGGTGAGAGTAGGATAAGGCATATTTGTGTGTAGTAAAACTTTACGATGTCCTGCGCTCTGATCTTAGTCTTGATCAGCTAGCGGGCAAGAACTGGCTCAGCAGGGTCGGCTTCAGGCAACGAGGTCAGTTCACCTTTGGGTCATGCAAAAGTCAGCGCAAACCCCAGCTAAAGGGCACGGGTCTTAAGGACTCATTCAGCCGCAGTCATCGGCCTATGTGAGGGCAACCACAAAATGGCTGCCTTGCACAAAATGGAAACCAAGGTTCAGGACGGAATCTTCAAATACATTGAAGATTCTTGTGTGTAACGTGGCGAAACCACTCGTACTTGCCGCACTCATTAGTTACGGTTCATTGTTACCAAAATCGTAACGGAACTATGACATTTAAAACACGGGTTCAGAATTCACGGAACCTCAGTCCCGGGCCGACTCCTGCTTCCGGGTCTGCCGCCTCTAACCAGTGAGCCACACCACCCTTGTAGATATGGCACAGACCAGACAGGCTTAATGTAGGAAAACATGTAAAGTATTTATGCAGTGCCAAAACAGTAATAAAGTCAAAACACCAAACAATAAAAATCTCATACCGAATTAGAAATATAGCTTAGAGGTTCCGTGGTTTGGGCAATCAATTTAAGCTAAAAGGATAAATACAGGAACATTTCTGAAAAAAAAACAATTGTAGTTTTGGGATAATTAGTTCATTATTCTGGAGAATTTCATTCTCACTCAAGTAATCACTCCTTCAAACATTGCATAGTGATACCTGGAACCAGTGTAATGAACGTGTGGGGCAGGGGTTGCTTCTCCACCCTTGCAGGAGCATCTCCCCACTACTTAAATGTAGAAAATGAAAAATAAAATGATAATAAAACATTATTATTATAACTTTATTTTTCATTGACCGCTGAGTTTGCTGAGTCTGTCGAGTCTGGGGCGGGGCCAGGTCGCAGCCGTCACCAGCAGGGGGTGGAGGAATAGTGTGCACTGAGAGTGTGCATGTTGTTTTGTCCGCCCATCCACTTGGACATCTCCAGGCTATTCCTTGGAGATATCTCCAGGGTTTAGGAGCACCGGCTCCCAATCCCTGATGGAGAGTGAAACCGTCCCGCTCCACCCAATCCCAGAGCGCCTTTCTTGCTAGGAGTAATAGCATGAGAGAAGAGCTAGGATTGAGTGGTGAGCTGAGAACCTGTGTTCATGGAAACTGCAGTGCCTGGAGTAGAGGAGCAGCGAGGCGCGGGAGCAGAAGCTAAGGGCCCGATTCACAGAACTAAATTAAGACAAAATCCTAAACTTACAACGTTTGGTATTCACAGAAGTTAGGATTTTGTCTTAAGTTTGTCTTAAAACAGACTTAAGACAGACTTAAGTTAGGATTTTGTCTTAAGTCTGTCTTAAGACAAACTTAAGACAAAATTCTAACTTCTGTGAATACCAAAAGTAGCAAGTTTAGGATTTTGTCTTAAGTTAGTTCTGTGAATCACTGCCCACCACATAGAATGGGCAGCAGCCATGACTGGTGTGGGGATTAAACAACAACTGCAATTTTGGACCAGGAATATGGGAGAGAGTAGAAAGCAAACAAAACAGTAACATACAATTCAGACAAACAGGAACGGGTGACATAGGGAGAAGTAGAAAGGGTTTTAAAAGGGAATGATGAGTGGCCACAAAAGACAGACAGGGAAAGTGGTGTAATTTGGAGATTCAAAGTGAAAAAAGGTAGTTAAACTAAGGCAGGGAGAAAAAGGGAGAAGCAAATACAGGGTGATGAGAGCATCCTTTAAAGAAAAATGTCTTAGTACATTGTTAAAGAAGGAGTTAAATAGGAGCCATTGTGTTATCCCCTATAAAGTGGCATTCAGTAACACAGCCCTGTTTAGGAACACAGCCCTGTTCAGGAACCACAACTTATACAGAGCTCTGGACAATATAACGACTGGGAGAATGTGCAGAAACACACAAATCCTGTTGCTTATCAGCCAGATAAAAAGGTGGCATAACAGATTTTGTGCCGGATTACAACGCTGTAGCTTTGCAAGCACCAACATCTAAATCAATGTGACAAAACTAACTCGAAATATAAATCAGCTGTAGGACCTCAATATGATTTGCACCAGGGCCACTGACATGCATAACGGCCACATCTGAGTTAAAGACCTGTGGATAGGTCACCAATGATATGTTTATAAACTTGTGTAATAAATGATAGTGCAGTCAAGAATGGCAGAACTTGCTCTTAGAGGTGTGACAAAATGCAATGTTCAGTTCCCCCGATGCCATTTGTTTATGACCACCATTCTCAGCTTCAACTTAGTTGCAGCAGAACAAGCTGTCTCCTGTTGTACCCTGAAGCTGCACTGATTAAAAGAAAGATATACGTACTTGCCTCACTTATTTACAAACAAACACAGATTCTAATTGACTCATACAACTTTTTCGCAGCAATGTCTTACCGGGAAGTTGAAAAAAATGAATCAAACTGAAGAAATGTGGCTAAACATCGTGCAAAGGTAAGTACTTCCCTGTAGGAAATCAGCCTTTTATGCAGTGTCCCCCTAGATTTTTTACGACCCTACTTTTGTGTGACTTAGAATTCTGTGCACTCTTACCCCCAGGGCCGGACTGGGAACCACAACCGGCCCTGGCAAAGTGCTCGGCCGGCCCCCCCTCCCCACTCGGGGGGTTGGAGGTGCCGCCGAGCTCTTTGCCCGAGCCGGTTTTCGGCCGATTTTGGTACAGGGGCGATTTTGCAGCTATGCTGCAATAACGCCCCTGTAACAAAAACGGCCCCCAGGGGCCCAAAACCGGCCCCCACCCATGTGGCGCACCGGGGGATTGCCCGGTGCCCGCTATGGCCAGTCCAGGCCAGCTTACCCCTGCTAAACAGGACTAAAGTGCCTATGCTCTCCCGTTAAACATGGTTGCATTGGCTTATCCACGGCTGACATATTTAACTTGTCTATAAGACCTTAGTATATGGTGTAGGAAATGCACTGAGGGCATGGAACTAAAATGCTGCCTGTGGACAGGAGAACCTATTGAGGAGCCACTGAGTGGGCCTGTAAAATATGGCCTCACTCCTGCCACCTGTAGCCTTACTGCAGCAGCCTAAAAACCTTCTTTTGACAGTCATGAAACCTTGATTTTCAATTAATAGTTATCCCTAGTACACTTTGTTGCCCACAAGGTAGGGTGCCGGATATTTAAAAATAGAACATGTACAAAAAAAAAATTGCCATGCTCCTCCAGGAACTAGGCACCAAAAGCTGGTTCCACCGGTAGGGCTGTAGCTGAATCCTAAAAAATGTCAAAGTACTAATTATAAACATGAATCTATAAATTCTGACAGGAAAGGCTAAAATAGTCACTCAAGAACTACTTTTCAATCATATTTATTAAAAGTCCAATTTATTGGTGAAGTTAGATTTATAATAAATATTTAAGAACAGTTACTTTTTGAAAGTTACCTTTGCCATACCTGAAGCTCATGGAGGATAATTTGCATTATACTCCCAGCAGCTGCCTAGCAAATGCTTGATCTTAATGAGGTGTGAAAAACACTGCCTGAGCAGAAGAATGGCTTAGGCCTAGGGACCGGATCTACAGGATGTGGCACATTTGATCCCTATCAATGATGGAATGACAGTCGTGATGGACCCAGTAGTTTATTAACTTGAAAGAGACAGAGGTGAGGCCTGCCCATTTATAGATTAATGTAAGGGGAAACCAGAAGAAGGCAAAGCCTTAATCTCTAAGGTACACACTAGCCTGGCTGGCTTTGAACATAGGGAGAGGGAAGCTACCCCAGCCCTGTTCTGGAGTGGACACATAGGAGGAAACTCCTCATTCCAAGGCCACCCCTCTGGTGGACACAAAAGCACTGCCAAGGGAGAAAGGATTTTCCACATTTTGGACACTGTGGTATTGTTTGCACTAGGGCAAACTGGAACTACAGAAAAAGTGGGTAGGAGTGCCTCTGGGACCTCTTTCCCTATTGCTTATGGAGTGTCAAGGAGTCACCTTCACCCACTAACCAGTTCTAACATTAACTGTAGCCCCCACAAGAAACTCTCCTCAGAAAAATTTCGGGACAAGTGGAAGAACAGAAGAGGACTGGACCTTCCGCCTGTGGAATGAGAAGGGCCCAGAAGGACTGGAACCCAAGGGTCTGATGGCTGACCTTCTGTGTTACTACACCAAAACAAAAAACTGCAAGAGGCCTTATTTTCTTAAAGTGACTAGTGCCAACTGAACCTGGACTGGTGGCCTCAGCTGGAGTGAGTTCTGACCCCTAAGTAATGTCCCTAAGTTCCTGTGAATCTTAGAAGTGACAAAAGGGTGCTGTGCAAGAAACAATAGTTGGGACTAAGAAAATGTTTGGACTTCCAAGACTTCCTAAGTCATCAGGGGGACCTCGCGACAAAGGTGTCGGATTTCAATGATTTTCCTCGAATAAGGCTTTAGGCTTGCCCAGTTGGAGGATTTTGAGCTGCATAAAAATCACTAATTCAGAAGGTAAAATCTTTGACCTGGACGAATACGCTTGGTGTATCCAACCCGCACTGTATCTGGGTTGTACTAAAATCACGCTTAGGTCCTGGTCTACTGTTTCCATAGTCTATCACTGGTGTTTGCTGCTTTTTGTGTTGCTATTTTTAATTTAAAAAGTCATATGTCCAGTTCCCCTTATTGGATTTTTGTCATTTTGGTGTCATTTTGTTTATTACAATTTACTCAAGACCACTCTTGGTCCCGGTCTGGTGGATTAGTGGATTGCTGCTGCATCTACTTCTGTAGTCTATTTGGACTAATGGTCACCGCCTCGGAAATGGTGGGTCCACTCAAACTTTCATCTTTTTGAGATTAATAAAATGAGTACCATTCAGTTGGGCAGCAATACAAGTTTGTTAATCAATGCCAACATGCTCCATGGAGAGACCAAGCTCTTTACAAAAACACATTATGTTCGTATACTCCTGGAAAATCATCACTCCACCACACAGTCTTCAGGGTTTAGCCCTGGTTTAACACATTATCCTCTGTCGTGGTGTGTGGCAATAAGTATATAGTTTTGCGGTGAAGTATCTAAACCCAGGCGTGACCCCTATGGTCATTCATAATAGTTTAGTCTATTGACCCACCCGTAACCAATTCAGTTTACCATTTTTTTAATGAAAATTAATATTTATGATAATTATCTGGATTTCAATCACAATAACGATGATAATTATCAGATAAATGAGGAAGGAAGAACAATCGTTACCTGAACGTGTGTTTAGAGTTATCTCTAGATAATCTCAAACATCACTTTGAATGAAATTAGAATGTAAGATGGTTGATGGTTGAGGCTCACGATGAAAAAACAAGGTTAACCCCCCACCTCTACATCCTTCATTTTGCTTTACTGACTGCATGGCCTTTTTGGAGAGGAATACACAATATCTCCCTCCAATGTAAACCCATTTGAAATATAAGTGCCTGGTGTCACCTAGACATCAGCCGCTACAATGAATTTTGGCTGCAGCAGATGTCAGTCTTCTATCTCCATCATTTCTCTGAGCTTAAAAATCCTGACCCATTTTACTGGTTGGCTTCTTAAACTCTAAACAAACCAACATGTATTGGTAGAGTGGCTGCTGCACAACTAATGTGAATAAAGGTGTTAACCCAACTGCAGAACTAATGTACAGGAGCTATGTTGAGATTGCCCCAGGCGTGCCACTGTGCGTCCTAAACATGGACAGGAGGGCTGCCCTGTCTTCAAGGCTAGGACTAAGACTGATAGGAATGACGAATATCTGCTAGCCTGTTGCCCCAGTTCATTGGCTGGACTGCCTTTTGGTATGATTACAGCTCCTCTCACGACATGTCGGTGTTTTCAGCAGTTTTGCCAAATCAAATTTCTGCATCAATACGATATCTCAACAGAGATTTACTTGCTTTAGATCAAGTTGCCCCTCAAGAATCATTGGTGTGTGTTGCATGGAGAGCAAGAGAATCATTACTTGCAACTCATGGGCAGACATACCCTCTTACGCTATTTGGGGCATATTTACAAGCCCCTAATGCCACCGGAGCATCCCTTTTGTGACGCTCCGGTGGCATTGCCCCATTCCCCATATCTACAAGGTAGCCTGGCCTAACGTCACCTTGTAAATATGCCCCTTTCTGCCGCAGTCCTCTGCAGCAAAAGGGCATGCAGTGGGTGTTGTTGTGGGCCTTCCACCGCAACACTGGTTGCTTTTTGATGCAGCCCCAGATTTACAAGGCTGGGGCAGAGCTAAAAACTAAGGCCAGGCCGTAGGATGGCGATACAAGGAGAAATGATTAATTTCTCCTCGTTTTTTGCTCTTTCCTCAGCACACATTGAAAGAGCAAATTACCATGGATGATTGTTTTTGTGCAGGAAGGAACAATCACCCCTGCAGCGCAGGCACCCTTGCAACATGGAGACAGGGTGCCTGCACTGGCGCTATGCAGCTTTCTTAGCGCAATCTGAAATTGTTAGAGTGCAACATTTGTTTTGTAAATATCTCCTTTATCTACTAGTGTTATAATTGGTTCTACTTTTCCAAAACTTATGTACAAACATTGTGTACCATTCCTAGCAGTGTTTTCCACGAGGGGCAAACATGACACACAAGTCAATTATTTCAGAACATTTAAAATACATTTTTCAGATTACAAGCAAGTCCACTCACCGTATGAAGACAGCTCAGCACCTGGAGCTGCAGCACACAAGCTGCCATAGAGCCATGCACTTTATGATGGCTACTATTTTACTGCTAGAAATCAACAAGGTACATTGTAGCATCCAGTGAGGCGCCATTAGAGAGATACTTATCTTCTGCTCAGAAGTTGCAGGCTGCTCAGAGGGACATTGTAGCTTTATATCAAACGCATAGGAGCAGCGACCATCCAGTGGAAGCACGTGAAGGTAGGTCAGGTGCACAACGGATCCAAACTTTAAAGTATAGCTTGTTAATATTTCAGTTTACGTTAGAACATTGGAATGTTGGGAGCTCCATTGAAGACAATGGAGTGCACCGGGCTTATAATGGCTGGTAGAAGCCTGGGGCTCCAACATTCCAATGTTTGTCATTCACAGCCGTTCCTGTGAACAAAAGCCCCAAGGAGCCCGAGGGGAATACCCTTAGGATCACTGAGGAATTGGTTTTATTTATTAGAACATTCTGCCCTCTATTGGTGGAATGTTCTAATAGCCTTATAGTCCACCGTAGCCGGCGCTACCAGCGGATGTACGACGTTACAACGAATACTCTTACAACGCATACTTTTACAACGCATTAAAAAAAAAATTTTTTTGATATATAAAATCTGTCACGGGATGCAGGGAAATTAGGGGTTTTGGGTGGGGAAGTGTTTTAAAATGTGGAGATAAACTGCACGGAAATAATCCGAAATTACCGATTATTTAAAAATTAATACTCGAGTAACATAATTAATGCGCGAGTAACAACGCATTAAATCTGTCACGGGATGCAGGGAAATTAGGGGTTTTGGGTGGGGAACTGTTTTAAAATGTGGAGATAAACTGCACGGAAATAGTCAGGAAGTACCAATTTTTTAAAAATTAATACTCGAGTAACAAAATTAGTACTTGCATTTATAAAAAATTTGCCAATTTTACTGAAAAAAATATTATCTTTGTTTTAAAACGGCCTTTAAAACATAGAAACTTAATTACGAAAATGAAAAATAAAGATTTCATTTCAACGAAAAAATATTGCATATATAAATCCGCCATTTTAAGTACTTATTTTAACAAAGAAGTCCATCAACTATTTCCTTGACCTTAAAGATAAACACAAGTCTCAAAATGGATGCCAAGAACGGAACGAAATTCTCAAAACAACACTTCATAAACAAACATTTTAAATTAAACGTTTCCACATTATAAGTCTTACTATAAAATTAGAAGTGTAACGGTGTAAATTACAAAATTAATGATGCTATTGAGTAAAACATATAAATAGAAGCAAGACACCATTTTACTTTCAGTTGATTATCAACTCCCAGAGTAAGCAGACGTCAACTGGTGACTCTCTGACCTCTTGAACTACATATCAGCAGTAGCCAACTTTATAGCGTTTATACACGGATATTGATGTAAGTACTTAATATGAAGTAAATGAATGTCTATATTAAACATTTAATCAACTTAATTTAAACATTTTAATTTTATAAACACGGTTAATATTACCATATTAGCCATTATTTTAAAAAATACCAGATTTTATTAACAAAGTTCTCTCAATAAACCAATGTAAATATAAATGTAATTTTTATACAAACGTTATTAATATCTCATGTGGCAGTAATTATTTCCGAACATTCAGATAACTTGTTTTAAGCAAAGATATATATATATTTTTTTTAAAACAGTTCTCCAAAGAAGTGACACTCATACATAAGCTTCTTTTCATCAAAAGCTTGTTTTCAACTAATGAACATATGTGAAGGTGACTTATATTAAGGTATTTTTTTCAACAATTTATCTAAAAACGAGACTAAATATTTCACAAATCTTACTAGAAAATAATCCTTAGCTATAATTTTATTTTCTTCACACAGATAAACCAACTAAGTTTACGAAAAACATCGTTTCCATTTTCTACAAAAAACAAATAATTCTAAAAAGGTAAATTATTAAATATTATTAGATATACGAATTTATTTCAGAAAGCAAAAATCGATTATGCACTTCTCAGTTATCATTTACTTGAAAATAGTTCTGATTTATAACAACAAACAAATTAAATTCATTTTAGATACTGAAAATTATCTTTTGAGGCCCTCCAAAGAAGAGTCAAACTGAGAATATACCTCAACACACAAAACCAACAAAGAAACATCCAAATAATTACAATTATTACTAAGGTAAGTCCGTGATAGAGTAAATACTCTATTGTAACTCTATAAAAGTGCATTAGTAGGGTAAGTGCTAGATAGTGTAGGGGTGTCACTTACTATACAAACTCCAGTTAAATGCATATGTATAATAAGTGATGGATAATGTAGCAGTACCACTTACTATTCTAACTCCAGAAAAGTGCATATGTGGGATAAGTGCTAGATAGTGTAGGGGTGCCACTTACTATTCCAACTCCATTAAATTACTTCAGTAGGGTAAGTGCTGGATAATGTAGGGATGCCACTTACTATTCTAACTCCAGATAAGTGCATATGTAGGGTAAGTGCTGGATAGTGTAGGGATGCCACTTACTATTCCAACTCCATGAAAGTGCTTCAGTAGGGTAAGTGCTGGATAGTGTAGGGGTGCCACTTACTATTCTAACTCCAGGTAAGTGCATATGTAGGGTAAGTGTTGGATAGTGTAGGGGTACCACTTAATATTCCAACTCCAGGAAAGTGCATCAGTAGGGTAAGTGCTGGATAGTGTAGGTGTGCCACTTAATATTTCAAACTCCCAAAAAGTGCCTCAGTAGGTTAAGTGCTGGATAGTGTAGGGGTGCCACTTAATATTCTAACTCCTGGAAAGTGCATCAGTAAGGTAAGTGCTGGATAGTGTAGGGGTGCCACTTACTATTCCAACTCCTGGAAAGTGCATCAGTAGAGTAAGTGCTGGATAGTGTAGGGGTTCCAATTACTAATCCAACTCCTGGAAAGTGCATCAGTAGGGTAAGTGCTGGATAGTGTAGTGGTACCACTTACTATTCTAACTCCAGTAAAGTGCATCAGTATGTTAAGTGCTGGATAGTGTAGGAGTGCCAGTTACTATTCTAACTGCAGTAAAGTGCTTCAGTTGGTTAAGTGCAGAATAGTATAAGTGTACCAATGTGTATTCTGATGTGTAAAATAAATGTGACATGTGTTAAAAATGTGTACATTCAAAAAACATGTTTTATACCAAATTGAAAAAGAATCATTTATTATCTTGCCGTACAATCACATTTTTAATAAAATACAATAACATGAAACATTTGGAAACATATGAAACAATCTCTAATTTTTTTTTGTTAGAATCCAACTTGAAGTTCCAAACCAGAGAAAACAATCAACCAACAACCAAAACAAACATAAAGTAGAAGACCAGGAAGAGCAGCAAGAAGCAAACACCAAAAACCCAAGGTAATTTATCATAAAAGTCACCTGTAAATCACATAATTATGACCAAAATATAGATATATCCTTTTTTAAAAAAAACAGAGAAATATCATCAGAATAGTAAGTGCTGTTTAATGTAAAAAAGTCACTTTCAAATCGAACACCATCAAATTGAAACAGTAGGATTAATGTTAAATATTTTCAAGTTTACATTTTTTTATGTAACCCAGTGAAAAGTGCTAGATTCTGGTAAGTGCTGGATAGTGTAGGGGTGCCACTTGCTATTCTAACTCCAGGAAAGTGCATCAGTAGGGTAAATGCTGGATAGTGTAGGGGTGCCACTTAATAATCTAACTCCAGGAAAGTGCATCAGTAGGGTAAGTGCAGGATAGTGTAGGGGTGCCAGTTACTATTCCAAATCCAGGAAAGTGCATCAGTAAGGTAAGTGCTGGATAGTGTAGGGGTGCCAGTTACTATTCCAACTCCAGGAAAGTGCATCAGTAAGGTAAGTGCTGGATAGTGTAGGGGTGCCACTTACTATTCCAACTCCTGGAAAGTGCATCAGTAGAGTAAGTGCTGGATAGTGTAGGGTTTCCAATTACTAATCCAACTCCTAGAAAGTGCATCAGTAGGTTAAGTGCTAGATAGTGTAGTGGTACCACTTACTATTCTAACTCCAGTAAAGTGCATCAGTATGTTAAGTGCTGGATAGTGTAGGGGTGCCAGTTACTATTCTAACTACAGTAAAGTACTTCAGTTGGTTAAGTGCAGTATAGTATAAGTGTACCAATGTGTATTCTGATGTGTAAAATAAACGAGACATGTGTTAAAAATGTGTACATTCCAAAAACATGTTTTATACCAAATTGAAAAAGAATCATTTATTATCTTGCCGTACAATCAAATTTTTAATAAAATACAATAACATGAAACATTTGGAAACATATGAAACAATCTCTATTTTTTTATTGTTAGAATCCAACTTAAAGTTCCAAACCAGAGAAAACAATCAACCAACAACCAAAACAAACATAAAGTAGAAGACCAGGAAGAGCAGCAAGAAGCAAACACCAAAAACCCAAGGTAATTTATCATAAAAGTCACCTGTAAATCACATAATTATGACCAAAATATAGATATATCCTTTTTTTTAAAAACAGAGAAATATCATCAGAATAGTAAGTGCTGTTTAATGTAAAAAAGTCACTTTCAATTCGAACACCATCACATTGAAACAGTAGGATTAATGTTAAATATTTTCAAGTTTACATTTTTTTATGTAACCCAGTGAAAAGTGCTAGATTCTGGTAAGTGCTGGATAGTGTAGGGGTGCCACTTACTATTCTAACTCCAGGCAAATGCATCAGTAGGGTAAGTGCAGGATAGTGTAGGGGTGCCAGTTACTATTCTAACTCCAGTAAAGTGCATCAGTAGGGTAAGTGCAGGATAGTGTAGGGGTGCCAGTTACTATGCCAACTCAAGGAAAGTGCATCAGTAGGGTAAGTGCAGGATAGTGTAGGGGTGCCAATTACTATTCCAACTCCAGTAAAGTGCATCAGTAAGGGAAGTGCTGGATAGTGTAGGGGTTCCAATTACTATTCCAACTCCAGGAAAGTGCATCAGTAGGGTAAGTGCTGGATAGTGTAGGGGTGCCAATTACTATTCCAACTCCAGAAAAATGCATCAGTAGGGTAAGTGCTGGATAGTGTAGGGGTGCAAATTACTATTCCAACTCCAGGAAAGTGCATCAGTAGGGTAAGTGCTGGATAGTGTAGGGGTGCAAATTACTATTCCAACTCCAGGAAAGTGCATCAGTAGGGTAAGTGCTGGATAGTGTAGGGGTTCCAATTACTATTCCAACTCCAGGAAAGTGCATCAGTAGGGTAAGTGCTGGATAGTATAGGGGTGCCAATTACTATTCCAACTCCAGGAGAGTGCATCAGTAGAGTAAGTGCTGGATAGTGTAGGGGTGCCAATTACTATTCCAACTCCAGGAAAGTGCATCAGTAGGATAAGTGCTGGATAGTGTAGGAGTGCCAATTACTATTCCAACTCCAGGAAAGTGCATCAGTAGGGTAAGTGCTGGATAGTGTAGGGGTTGCAATTACTATTCCAACTCCAAGAAAGTGCATCAGTAGGGTAAGTGCTGGATAGTGTAGGGGTGCAAATTACTATTCCAACTCCAGGAAAGTACATCAGTAGGGTAAGTGCTGGATAGTGTAGGGGTTCTAATTACTATTTAAACTCCAGGAAAGTGCATCAGTAGGGTAAGTGCTGGATAGTGTAGGGGTGCCAATTACTATTCCAACTCCAGGAAAGTGCATCAGTAGGATAAGTGCTGGATAGTGTAGGGGTGCCAATTACTATTCCAACTCCAGGAAAGTGCATCAGTAGGATAAGTGCTGGATAGTGTAGGAGTGCCAATTACTATTCCAACTCCAAGAAAGTGCATCAGTAGGGTAAGTGCTGGATAGTGTAGGGGTTCCAATTACTATTCCAACTCCAGGAAAGTGCATCAGTAGGGTAAGTGCTGGATAGTGTAGGGGTTCCAATTACTATTCCAACTCCAGGAAAGTGCATCAGTAGGGTAAGTGCTGGATAGTGTAGGGGTTCCAATTACAATTCCAACTCCTGGAAAGTGCATCAGTAGAGTAAGTGCTGGATAGTGTAAGTGTAGCACTTACTATATTAACTCAGAAATTTAATTTAAACATAAAAAATGTATCCTTTTCTAACAAATAAAACATTTATATATATATATAAAACATAATAATGTACTTTTCTTTATTTTTTTCAACAGATAATGTCAAGCCAGGCCACAGCATCCTATATTAAATCCAGGAAAGGGAACAGACTTCTACAACATTGTGGATATATATATTGTAATGAAAGATTAAGTGAACCAAGGAAGCATTGGAGGTGTGTGAAATATTATTCTTCCGGTTGCAGCGGCAGAGTGGTTACTATTGGTGACATCATAGTAAATACCACTGACCATAACCACTCTGCCTCTGCAATGGAGATTGAAATACGTCAAACAATTAACGAGATGAAAGATATTGCATCCACCTCCAATGAAACTCCTGGTTCAATTTTAAGAGAGGTTGCACAGCATGTCCCTGGTCATATTGCTTGTAATATGCCTATTATACCCAATTTGCGTAGAATTATCCAACGTAAAAAGCAGGCAAGTAACACACACACAGTTACCCCTCAAACTTTTGCTGACATAACTATTCCTCATGACCTTACTCTGTCTTTCTCTAATGAACCTTTCTTACTCTATGATAACCAAAACCCTCTGAAACGTATTTTAATTTTTAGTACTCCCCGCAACCTTTTTAAGTTAGAGAATACTGAAATTTGGATGATGGATGGAACGTTTAAATGTACACCCCATCCATTCACTCAAATTTACAGCATTCATGCACAAATTAACAAAAATGTAGTTCCCTTAGTGTACAGTTTACTACCAGATAAGCAATATGCAACCTACACTGAATTTTTAACAGTGATTAAAGACAAAACATCTGGCAAAAGTCCTCGGAAAATCATTATTGATTTTGAATTGACTATGATCAATGTGATCAACAAATTGTACGTGGATACCCAAATTCAGGGATGTTTTTTTCATTTTTCCCAGGCATATTGGCGTAAGTTACAAAAAACATCCCTGGTTACAGATTACTGCTCAGATAGTAAACTGCAATTTGAATTAAAAAAATTAACAGCACTTTGTTTTGTACCTCCTGAAAGTGTAGACGAGTACTACACTGCAATTTCTGAATCTGAATATTATGTCGAAAATGAAGAAAAATTGGCTCCCTTGTTAAATTACTTTGAGGACACATGGATTGGGCATCTAAGCCGATCGGGTCGCAGGAGGAAGCCACGTTTCCATGTGGAGTGGTGGAACTGCTACTCAACCTGCTTAGAAGGAGGTGCTAAAACAAACAATGCCATAGAGGGATGGCTTAACTCCTTCAGTCATACAATTGGTAAACATCATCCAAATTTCTACTCTTTTTTGAAAACTTTGAAGAAGGAGCAAAGTTTTCAAGAAATGAGACTTGCTCAAGCATTAACAGGTAGCCTAAATCCACGACCTTCTAAGCAAGTTAAGGAAATGTCTGAGAGACTATTGGGAGTACTTCAACAATTTCCGTTGACTGTGGCATTAGACTACCTGGAAAATGTAGCTAACATATTACATTTCTAATCATTTTTCACAATTTTACTTTCCTGCTTTGACCTAATTTTTTTTACAAATTTAATTTAATTGGCATTTTTGTTTAAAAATATTTTCACATTTTTGTCGGGTTCCTTTACCTGGAATAAATTTTTTTTTTAATTCCTCATTTTTACCGAGAAGGTAATTTCACTGGAATATGTTTCCTATTCAAAAGTCCCTTTAAATTTAAAAAAAAAAATTATCTCCTTATTTTTCCAAACTTATGATGATATCCATTGCATTCCATATCTAATATATTTGTTGTGAAAACATTTTGAACGAGAAGATTCCAATATTCTATCCTTTCTCACCACTTATTTTTTCCAAAGTGATGCTTTAATAATCAAATGTTTGATATCCTAAAAATTGTGATTTACAAAATAGTTATATGACAGTATTTGTCATAATTTTAAATATTGTGACCTGAACTTATTTTTGTTATTTGCAGTAATGCTTTCTATCTCATAATTAACTAAATATTCAAATGCCATAAAATTCCATCCTTTTTGCTAACGTATTACATATATATTTTTTAATCATTGTTTAAATTTTAACCAAAAAAGTACGTCTTTCTAAAGAAATACGTCTTTGTCACACAAATCCTTAAACCTTAAGCATTTTTCGGTAAAATATATTTTTAAATTTTTTTACAATCCCAACCTGGATATTTTTCTGTTATCATATACCACATCCTTACTATTATTCTTCTCACTATCTAAATCAAATAGTATCACATTCCAAAACTTATATTTTCCTATAAAAATCCAAAAAATGTCTTTAAAGCAATACATCAAATAACCGCCTCGAAACGAAAAATACAATATACAAAAATGTAAAGCTTTGAACGGAAAAAATACCACAAATCCCAAAAAAATGACTCCTTTTTTTTCGTACAATTCGAAATAAACAGTTTTATTTCTCAAACACCTTGTACAAAGCAATCATTTTGTAAAAGTCAAACAAACAAACTATCCTATTTCTCCGCTTCAACTTGTCAATCGATAAACATATCTAAGTTTATTCAAACAATTAAACGTTCAAAATGTTTTCAATAAATTACACAAATATATACTTATTTTCACTCTGTATCCATTACATTTTTTGTTACATAACCCGACGTAGACATATGCATGTAATATGTTCGGCGACATGCTGAAAACAAACTTTAAACATCATTTAACAACTATCGCAACCTCTCCTTAATCTTTCATTACAATATATATATTCAATAAAGTTTTATAGTTAGAAAATAACTTTATAAAGTTTCCTACCTGAGCGCAGATCAGCTTCCAGCTGCTTCCAGCAATCGATGCTATCCAAAATGGCCGCTAACGTCGACGTCAACGTAAAGACGTCAACAAAATATAACAAGATAAACAAAGGACTACTTATTATACATTATTAAATAAAATATATTGTTTTATTTCACATGTTATTTGATGTTATAAAATTATTAAAAAATATGAAGTATATTAATAAAATTAGAAATTATTTTTATATTTTTTTTTACAAAAATAAAACAAATTTGAAAAGAACGTCATTGTCTTTATACTTTTTTACTTCATTAATTTTACTCTTTAAGTATTTTATTCACTACGATAAATAATGTTTTTGTTCACTTACCTGTATGCTGGTCTTGTTTTCATTTTCTCTCTCCTCCTTCTGTTCTTTTTCGTCCTTACTAATCCATTGCGTTAGGTTACTATGGAGCGATCATTGCAATAAACGAAGGACTAAACCTCCCATTGAAATCAATGTTAAACCGTGGAAAAAAAGACTTAAATTGTATTAATTATATGTGTATAATTTTGAAAAAAATATAAATATTTTCTATTATTAATTTGTAAAGAAATATATTTTTTAATAATAATTTTGTACTTAATATAATTATATAAAGGTAATTATAAATCTTTTAAATTAATAATCTTTATTAAATCATTTATCTAACATTTACACCATCATTACATTTAAATAATTAATTATTTATTACTGAAAATAAATACCTGAGTATTACTTTTCTAAATTTATTATGATAACATTTATCCAATAAATAAAAAAATAATTATATTATATATTTCAAACAATTACTTTTTCTAAAAAGATACCCGAGTATTAATTTCTGTAATTTAAATCAATTGTTTAATAATAAAAAATGTTAAAATATATATTTAATACATAGGAATTATTTTATAATTTTATTAACATTTATCTAACATTAACACCAACATTACATTTAAATAATTAAATATTTATTACTGAAAATAAATACCTGAGTATTAATACTTTTAATTTATTGTGATAACATGTATCCAATAAATAAAAAAATAATTATATTATTTATTGAAAACAATTACTTTTTCTAAAAAGATACCTGAGTATTAATTATTGTAATTTAAATAAATAGTTTAATAATTAAACATTTAAAATATATTTTTAATACATAGGAATTACATTTTTATACTATTAACATTTATCAACATTAACACCTACATAAAATTTAATTAATTAATTAATTAATTGCACAAAATAAATACCAGAGTATTAATGCTTGTGATTATAATCATTTTAGCATTTTAGCAATTTAAAATTAAATATATTTAATACATAAACAAAATTTTTCTTTTTACAAATTAATATTTAAAAATTAATAAATTTACGTTGTAATAACATGCGTTGTAATAGTTTTTGCGTTGTAATAACGTGCGTTGTAATAACATGTGTTGTAATAGTTTTTACGTTGTAAAAAATGCGTTGTAATAGCACTGCGTTGTAATAGTTGCGTTGTAAAGGTCGTTTCCCGCTACCAGCCATTAAAGACCCACTCCCTTCTTAAAGGCCCTTGCCTTTGGCTCGGGCCTTTAATGCTGGTATAGCCCGCTTCAGTGGGCTATATGGCTATATTAAACAACATTAATAATGTAAGTACCGAGCTCAAACCTGCCAGTGTAACTAAAGCACTATAATTTAATCTGCTCACGTGTTAATCCTACACCATAGGAACGTTAGTAAAAGAGGAAAATAAAATATGTGTTTCTTTTTTTTCACTCACCCATCTCATGCGTCACCAAAAACCTATATATAAAACCTTAAGAAGGAATGTACAAAATAATACCACCTAGAATGAGGGATGAGCACAATACAAAGGTGGCAGAATGGGTGCCCACATTAAACTTCAACAACCATAAGCAACTAATAGCTCTATACAATAAATTAGTTATAAAAGTAATCAAAATGTTAATTCTAAAAAATGCCACTGTGGATACGCAATTTCTAACCGGCCAGATAAAAGAATTGCAACAGGTGAGTCCAACTGGGCTGATGAAGTTTGCCTAAGAGTATTACCATTTTTTAAAATTATTATTTTGAAAACTTGGATCACTGATTTGGTTTCTTCCCTCCTTTTAGGCTGAACTCCCAGTTGTCTGATGGGTTATATTTTCAGGCGAGCCCATTGGTGTTGCTGTCTCCCGCACCCTTTTTGATGCTCGATAAAAAAAAATCAGGTCTGGGAGAGGAAAAGTCCAGTTCTGCAGCTTGGGAACTTCTCCCCCATCATCCACCTCTGGTGCTGATGCTCTGTTTGGACCAGACCAAGGAATGTGTCCCACATGCTTCAACTCAGAATTCAATGAGTCAATAATCTCTAGTCGGTTTTTTAAATTTCTTCGAACTATGAACGCACAGCTCAATATAATTCATCATCTTTCATTTGCATGTTCAAGATTACAATACGAGCATGAGAGATTGTGACTTGAGATGCCATCTTGATCAATAATCAATAAAACAAAAACAAAACAAGGAAAAAGAAATAAAAACTGAGATTGCTCTCTACACTCCATTGAGCTGAGCAGTCCTTCAAGCAGCCTTGGCATTTGTTTAGGACCAGCCACCCCCCAGGGCGGGGGGATGCAAGAGTAAAGCACTGGTGCTTTTGTTACTGCTGGCTGATATTGCTGCACCGCTACAAAACTGGCCCCACCCTTCCAACCTCCCGGTAAAAACGCCCGATGCCCGCCTGCGTGGCACATTGTTCATCAATAATCTTCCTTATTTGTAATGCTTGAGAAATATAGGTGGATGCTATCAGGCTGACTTCAGTTGTTTGTAATCGCTGCAGAAAAGACAAAGCAAGGCTACATTGCCTAAACTGGTATTTCCATAATAGGGTTTAATAATGTTCGCTCTTGGATCATTTTCGTACCGCAAGGCTCCCCTTTCAGTTTACAAACTATTCCTTCAGAACTCGCACACCCTTGCACTATGGCGCAAGAGTGTGTGTTGGCGCATGGCAGCCTAAAGCGTCAGCACAGGAACAGCGTACAACAGCACCATGGACCAGGTGTATCAAAAGGTTTTGCCCATCCTGTGTCTGTGGGAAAACACTTGCGTACTTTGCAAAGTTTGCTCTACTTCGCACTACGCGAATTGCACGTAGCACAGTGCAAAGACGCGTAGCGGTAATTTTTTGCTTGCTCGCGGCCCTCAACGTCAAGTGGGCGACCGCGAGCGTAGAAAATAAACCTCCCGGCGAGATTCTCAACACGGGGAGGTCAGGTTTCTCATTGCGACTGGTCCATATGCTCACGTCCGCTCGCGATGAGAAACTACCAGTCCGCATTGAGAAAACTGCCGCTCGAGTAGAAATCTACTCAAACGGCAGAAAACGACTGCTTGCACTGTGCAAGATGCGGTTTGCACTGATTGCACAGTGCGGACAAGCATCCGTAACTGTGCAATCAGTGCGAACAGCATTTTGCACAGTGCACTACTCAGTTCCCGTAGCTATGCGTAGCTTGCGTAGTGCAAAGTGCACTTTGCGTAGCTACGCGAGCGCTACTACGCGATTTACGTCCAGGGTTAGCTGAAATGCTCTTGCTGGGGTTCAAACCTACGCCACAAACTGAAGACTCGTTACTGGCACATATACCACATATATAAATATGCATAATATGTATATTAGGTAGAATGATAAATACAATGGCAAACCACTTACTGATGTCGCTTGCAGCATCCTGCCATCTCAGTTGGCCCTTGCCTATTTGTATGTCTGGAGACTGTCTGTTCCGCCCATTATCTGTGGGCCTAGTTATTAGAGATCTCTTGCTGTCCTCCCAAAAAAAGTACCCCGCTCCTATAGTCAAAGGCAACAGGTCAAGACATACTCTAAGGTCCATAAGTAACATGTGACATGTGAATACACGTTTGAAAAGAAACGCCAGACATGGAACATCCTGCCCCTTCACCTCAAGCAATCCCCGTCTCTGTCCCAATTCAGGAAGGACCTCAAGACCTGGCTCTTCGACTGAACTGGCACACCCAGACGGTCAGCAGCCCCCCCCCCAGCGCCTTGAGACCCTCACGGGTGAGTAGCTGCGCTATACAAACTCCGGATTGATTGACTGTTTGATTGAAAAGAAGGCCAAGGTGCAAAGTATGTTGCCAGGTAGAGAAGGCTGCTTATTTGGCTTGGACTAACCTCTGGCATATCTGGGGTAATAATGGAAGCATTGCTCTTGATTCAGACAACGTCACAAGGAATTCTTGCAACCTCCCCCCCCCTTTCACTATCAAAGGAGCAACCTGCACAGTCACTGCCATACACTTAAGTATACATATAAGGGCTGCCTGTTTCAAAAAGTCTCTGTCAGTTCCATTCTGAGCTTAGTCATATATATATATATATAGATGAAGGCTTCATACTTACCTGCAAAATACTTACATTTGCGTTGTAAAGGCAGGCATGGTAAATGCATATGCCTGGTTAAAATATTTGTGGTAAAAACATGCATGGTAAGGGCTAATGCGTTGTAAAGACCACGTTGATAAGGGATGCATCTTAAAGGCATGCGTGGTTACATATTACAAGCATATGTATAAATATATTCTCTGAAACAAACAAAAGTCAAAGTGGAGTTATACGTAGGTCTTCTAATAATAAAATAACTAACATAAAAAAACACTGAAATTTACCAGTTATTCAAAACTCACCTACGTATAACCTTCACCGCTGTAGAATTCAGATGTCATCAGTAGTGTAGTATGTGTGGTCATAAGCAGTGCATCATAGCGGTGCAAGCTATTATCAGCCTAGTTGTGTTTCAATGAAGCCAACCGGCGTACTACAGGCTTTATGGAGTTGTATACATATGTACCACAATACGCCATTCTTCTTTCTGAAATAATTAGCTGTAAAGTACTGAATGTTGTGGTGGGATTTCCTTTCAGTCCACGGCCGCCTCTCAGCAGGAAGCAGCACAATTAACTCCCACAGTACAATATGCAATAGTGTTATTGATAAAAGGACGGCGCGCTGTCGGCCATCGCCGCACAATAAGACTCCATCCTGGTGGTGTTCATTGACCGCAGGCTGCCAGCCGCCGTGCAGCGGCTTGTGGATCCCCCGCCAGGAGGAGGAACCTAGAGTGAAATAGATCCATTAGGAGAAGCAAGATGGAGAAACAGGAAAAGTTGTGGGCAATTCATTACTAACAAACTGGCAAAGTTTTCTTTTCTTACAAAGATTCCAATCAAACACTAAGGCCTGTTTTAGTACAGCGACCCCTTATTGTTGCGTGCAACTCTCCTGGACTGCTTGCCAAACTCCAAGACTTAACCACACTGGCTGCTGCTCTTTGAACTCTTTGAATATATTTTTCTAGAGCTTTGTGAGCTCATGCCTGTTATCAATCGTTGATTATTGAAACTCTGCAGCCTTGAGTATTCAATAAAGTTTATTGAAAAAAAATACAGTGGCCTGTCATCAAGGTAAAGTTGTGTGATGTCAGTTGCTATCTTCAGTGGAGTCAAAGTGCGTCCGGTGTAACTTCTGAAATCATCATAACTTAGCAAAGTGCTGCCACTGCCTAGTTCAGTGACTGAACCTATATAAGTTATATCTATTGTACATTTATTTTGGTATTTTTCTTAAAATCCAGACCATGTTAGTTTAGTTGATATTATTGTATGTACCTGTAATGCACAGAAATGCCACCAGGGGTTTGTAGGGACCAACAGGGTTTGAAGAAGAGAGTGGAGTTAGGAGGCAATAGGTTGTGAGGAAGTATTTCTTTTCCACCTTTATTGGTAGTGTAACCCCATCACCAGCTAGAACTGTCTCCATGTGTACATCATGAAAGGGGGCAACTACAAAGGAATATGTTTTTTTATCACATGCATAGTGTGAGCTTATTTGCCCCTTGTTTCACTAGAGTAGTGACTGAGCTAGGACTCTGGTGCAGAAAGAGAGGGTAATGCATCTACTATCCCTTTCGCCCCCACCACTGAAACCCTTCAATCTCTACTCCTGCTTGTTTCTATAGACAGATGAGACTGTGGTATTCTCAAAGGATCCTTTGGGCTTGGTCGGTGGACCCTCTAAGTAGAATCCACTCCTCTAGGCTGTGTAGTCTTTCGCAAGGCATGTTCAAAGCTTTTGGGATGGTTGTAGTGTACAGTCACTGTGCATTATACTAGTCTTAGTCTAGGGTTATGTCAGATTCTAATCTGTGGTTCATGCAATAAATGAAAGAACCAGTGATTTTCAGAAATCTGCTCTTTAAATGGTGTTTCGAGAGAATATCGGAAAACGAAATATCGTGGGACAAAATATGGTGTCAAGAATATCAAGGACACAAATATCGTCAAGGTATGTTTATAAGCAAAGTTTCACTATATATAATTCCACGTATATGTACCTTGCCGATATCTTCAAAGTACGTAGGTGTGATGTTAATAGTGAATCTATACTTACCTATTTGCACTTACCTTCTCAATATTTCGTTTCTCGATATTTTTAACACAATGTTCTGTCCACACAATATTTTGGTTTCTGATATTCTGTCAATGACCCCTTTCAATTGAACATACTGCAGACAATTTTGTCTTACTTTGGAAAACTGATCTAATCTTTCTCCTACACTTGCTACCTCAATTCTAGACGGATCTTTTCTCGGAGTAATGGTAATGGAGTAAGTGCAGGATCTACAGAAGTAAGTACAAAGTCTTGAGCTGGTGTTACAGATGGCCCAACCTCCAATGTAGTAATGTTTTACCCCTGAAAGTTCCACCTTTCAATTTTCAGTGCTCTAGACCATCACGGTTCCAACTTTACGCCCAACCAAACAGAGTTCTAGACTCTGCTTCAGTGAGGACCCCCATATTTGTATTCCTTTAATTTCTAAGAAGTACCCTTCCCGGCCAGGCTATGGGTAAGTATATAGTTGGTGGCCATTCTTGTTGTCAGAGTACAGTCATTTTACTACTATCCCAAGGGTGAGATTCACTGATCTCTTCTTAAGAGGACACCTGCCCTCTTTTGCCCACACATGCTTGTTGAAACATTTTAACCCTTGCCTGTGGTGGTCTACTAGAAGGAACAACGCATAGAATATTGGCTCTTCTGTGGAAGGCCACCCAGTGTATGTGACCCTCCTCACACCGCCCGGACATAATCTACAGCTGTATCTTCTTGAAAGGGATGGTTTCCTCTCCCCCCTACCAGCTCCAATAAGATTCTCCAGTTTGTCAAGGAGAAAGCAACAATCAGTTCATTCTCATTTCTGGCCTACCACCTCATTTCGAAACACACTGTTATGTTGATTGGAGATGGACCTCTTACCAGCTCTACCTAAAGTAAATAAATATGTGTGCAATATTGATCCAAAATCAAACCCTTGGTATAAATGGGCCCCAGGCTTTTGTTTCATACACCAGCCTTGGAAGATCATTCCGAGAGATGTGCTGACGATGATCGGGACCATATCCTCACAGACATATAACTTGCGAGTTTCTTTGAGAGTTCAGTTACCCACCCACTTGTGTGATGTCTAACATCTCTTTATATCTCTGCCTTTCTCCATCACTCGTTGGTTCCCTCCAGCCCCTTCCTTTCAAGCGCCCAATGCTCACAGGCCCAGAGCGGACCCACGACTGAAATGATCTTCTTGTACACTATCTCCTCCTTTCTCTCTTTTATTCTCTTTCTCTCCCCTTTTCATCCATTCTTATTCTTCTAGCAAGACAGTGGAAAAGGGGACAGCCAAACATATATACCACTTACCTTTATCCTTGACAAGGACAGCCAGTTTGGGCTGTTACCCTGTAATGGTAAAGCGATGATAACTGTATGTATAACAATTAATAAAATGCTTTGAAATAAAAAAAAATTCCTCTTTTCCCCCTTTCCATTTCTCCTGTCTCCCCTGAGTGTTAAGGCGGGTTGTTTTAAAGCACTACAGGAGCAACCAACTTAACCATGACTCCGATTTTAGAATCAAATTTTCCCCAGCTAATTGGTAGAATTTGTGCCCTAAATTGATCTGCAATCGCCCAGTCACCCCGATAAATGCATCATGAGAAAATGGAAAAAGTCTTTGTCAAAACAGCCAAACTATTGTTGAAAAAAATCTAATATAGTCTTGGGATACAAAAGCTTTGTAAGTAAATCAAAAAACTAAATTCTTATCGTATAATTTTTTTTTAAACGGTTTACATTCTTGATATACTAAAATAATTTGTATTAAAACAAATTGTGATTAACCCAAATCGTTTTTTAAGAAAAGCAATACAGCTAAACAGGCAAAAATCTACAATTCCACGACTCATACAGTTTTAGATCCAATTCGACATTGGCAAAAATACGTTAAAATGTTAGTCAAGTTATTAGCCAAATTCTGCTTTGCACCCCATAATATAATTTGGCTTATTCTTCTATTCGCTTACATTTTAAAGGCAGACAGACGCCCCTGATGGGCTGAATTCACTTACATATAGTAACAGGTGTGTAAACTTCAGCACTCAGTCTCTGTTCTGTAATTTTAAAAGTACTTTTGCGTCATAAATCAGCCAGCTAATCTTTCACAGTGCACCAGGAACCCTCAGTGGGTGGGTGATAAATAGCCCTCCAGCCTCTGACAGCTGCTGGGAAATCATTCAGAGCCGCAGACAGGCCTCTAAATCTGACGTTACAGAGTGTTGAAAGGGAGAATGTCTGTTTTTATAACCCAGCTCAGATATAATAAATATTTAAAATCCACATTAGTATCCTTCGTATAGCTGCAATCTGCCCGCCCTGGAACAGTGTCCACCGAAGATTTAATTAGCAACTGAACCGCTCGGGGCCCGGCTCCCGGCTCCGCAGAAGGCCCGGCGCTCCTGCGGAGCCCTCGTGTTTTCTTAAACTATCTGCACTGTCATAAATATTACACGTGTGTCAGAAGCCAGCGCTGCTAAACACTGCCTTTTTTGTCTTTCGGAAAGCGTTCATTTAATTTAAATGAATGGAGATTTCCAGGCTCCGAGGGGAATTTGTTCCCTGCTCCACAGAACTTTACCACTTGACTTCCGACTAATGCTGTCTCTGAGCACCTGGAGAATGGAAGGGAGGAAGCATTTCCGCCCAGGTAAAGCGTCGTAAAATAGTCCACGTCTGATATTGGCAGAAAACAATCCTGGTTGTAGGAAAAGAGAAAACACAGAGCTTAGACCACTCTACCGAAGGAAACACAAGGAAGGACTGTGCAAGAATTTAGCCTGCTACAGATAATCACAGTAGGGAAGACACTGTTTGCCTAGATGAGGAATTTACAGATGCAAACCATATAGCACAGGAGTCAACATTACATTAAGCAATACCCGACGCCAATGGGTCTCGCCTTCAAAGTGTGAGTGCCTAGATATTGACTTCATTTGTTGTTTGCTTTGGCATTTCCAGGAAGAAAATACAAATTATAAAAAATGTCTGCAGCTGCCTCACCACATATACACACATATTAGTTGCCATCCTTGAATATTTTTTCTCAATAAGTAAAGACATTCAAACTGGCTACTGAGGAGTTGCTATGCATGTTCCTCATAAAGGAAAGGCATTCCAAGATGGCTGCCTGTGTGGTGTGCACATGGGTGTTGAATGCACTGGCCACCATTTTGAAATTTTTATTTACAATGCACTTTGCTATTCCAAGATGACAAATGCCATTTTGATATGGTAAATTAAACACAATTAAGGGTGGAGTGCAGAAAGCTAAAAACCAGCACCCAGTAGCAGTGTGCAGCTGATTGTCCCTTGCAAAAGTATTTTAAGAATATTAAAAAAAATTATATCAGACGAAGGGGAATAGGAATGGCTAGAGAAAGACAGAGGAGCCAGGGACGAGCAGGGCCATGAGTGGTTCACCAGAAGTGTGATTTAAAAAAAAAAAAAGCTTTTAAAAAAAGCCAGTGAAGTAGTAGCCAGAACTGGGGATGCCGCGCATGCCCACAAGTTGATAACAGTCTGAAGGATGTGTTTTACTGCCACAAACAGCTAGAAGAACACTGGCTGCTGATACAGGCTGGATCCCACCCGAATGATATCTGTGGACCATTGGCACGCACTAGGCGATGAGAGCTGGGAGGAATGTTTGAGGTATTAGATAGACTATGGTCCATGAGGACATGACGAAAGATGAGTTAGTGACCGATTTGTCCTATAAATCCTCTGTGGCTATCTTCCTAGGAACTCCCCCGTCCTCCCAACACGGGTAGACTTGCAAATGTTCAAACGGTCACAACAGGGCAAATTTAGGGTGGTATAATCGTGGAGGCCTGCATCAGTCCTCAAATGATAGCACAGTGGCCCACTCTATGCTGGACAGAGATGACCATCATTTCCAGATATATGTTTATATGCGGTCGGAAACTGCAGTATTCATGTGGGAACTGCATTGTAGGTTGTTACAAAATCTCAGGAAATAAATTTAAAACAATAGTTGGCAGGAAGAGGATGGAGAGAAGTCAATAACCGATAGTGGGAGCAGAGTAAAAATAAAATGCAATCCCCTAGAGTGGTAACATGCAAATGAAAAATAGCTCTCTGTCAGTATAGGAATCAGGCATACAGTAGTCATTGGGGTGTTAGGGCTTCATCCCCCAAACTCTTTGTACCCTCCTTCAAGCCCCCTCATCCTGGGATTCCTTGGTTTAGGCTACTGTCAGATCAGCTTCATCCAAAGTGTCCGAATTCTGTCCAGAGTCCTCTTTACAGCCAGGAGGCCTGGCCTCAGTTATGTTTGTATTTCTATTTCTTTGCAGAAACTGGGCACCCTGCTTCCAGTTTCTGTCTGCCCACTGGATTCATTTAACTGATCATAAGCAATGCGTTATCCCCTCAGCTACATGTTCCTGTGGATGGATGTGCAAATGAATGATCCTTCCCCCATTCCCTTTGGCCAACAATTTTCCCAGCTATACTTCCATGGTACTGCCTTTGCTTAGGTGTCGAGGGCCATACTATTTTTAAAATAGTTTTAATAAGCCTTTAGAAAGCACTGTCAGTCTTCTTGCATTTATTAGGATTAAGAATTCCTGTTGCATGAGGTAAGAAGTAGCTCTGATCCACACATTTTGAGATTATGCCCTACAATCTGGGTTTGGTTTCAGTACCTTCTCTTATACCCATTTTTACATATCTCAGATTAGATCTCTTACACAAAATCTTGTACCCAACTGGTTCCCTAAGTAGCCTAGATGGGCATTAAGGAATGAGTCAGTTGAACCGAGTCACAAGAAAAAAAGTTTTAAAAAAGGATAATCAACAAGAAAAGGGGGCAGGGTAGAAACACCCTGACCCTATAGGCCTGCTCAAGGTGTCCCACAGGGACCCCCTGGGCCAAAAGCATTTTACATTTTCGGCAGGAGTCGCTTTGGGTGTGCAAATCCCACCAATTTTTTTTAAACTAAGCGCAGTCTCGAGCGCTTCATTCTCCTTAAGCCCCCGGGGGCAGTCAAGAAAGTACATGCTGGCCCATGCTGGCCCCCACAGCCCCAGGGACCGCCACCTCCCCGGGGCTATCTTTAAAAATTAAGTGTGGGGGGGCTCGAGCACCTCCACAAAGCCCCAGGAACTACCACCTCCCCAAGGCACAAATTTAGTAAACGCAGGGGTCCGTTGAGGACCTCTGGCACAACCACCTCCCCGGGGCTACACAGAAGATGGGAGTGGGCCGGAGGACCGCCATCACCCAGAGCCGGGTTCAGGAATGTCCCAGGGTGTCCACCCCCGAACATTGCAGTTTGCTATGGCTTGGCGGGAGCACTGCTCCTGCCAGGCCTTAGAAATGCTCTTGCTTCCATGATTCAAAGCAGAATTGCTTTTGGGCAGAGGGAGCTGCATGTTAGCACCTCCCGCTGCCCAAAAGCAATGCCGGGTCCAACAGGGTCCGTGGGGAGCCGGCAGGGACCGCGGGGGCCTTTGGGCTCATCCAGCGGTCCCCAACAAGAGGCCAAGCCCTGGGGGATGGGGTCCCTGGGGCTTAATAAATGGCCCGGGAGAGGGTCCACTTGGCCCCCTCCTTTTTTTTTTATTTAAGAAAGAAAATGGCTGGGCACCGGAAATGGGTTCCCCATGGCCAAAAAAGGCCTGGGCCAGGGGTCCACACACCCCTCCCTTTTAAATTAAATTAAAATAAAAGAATGGGCCAGGCCACAAGGGTGCGGCCCCTGTGGCCCAAAAGTGCCAAGGGAAGGTGGGGCACACAGTTCCCTTTCCTAAATAAAAAATAAAAAATAGGAACCAGCAACTCACTGGAGGCCCTGCCCCTTTTCTTTACTATTCTGCAACCCCGCTTCCTGGCACCCTCTTGGTTGGGGGATGAAGTCCCTGTCACTGCTGAGGGTCCTTCAGGACCAACTAGCCCACCAGGTACCTCCAGTAAGACCAACACAGTGGTGTTGCTGAAAAGTGGTCGAAGGCCACGCCCCATTTTACAACACTCTGCAAACACCCTTCTTGGTGCACTGCTTGTGGGGGGATGAGGTCCCCCTGTGTCTTGAGGGCCTCTGGACTAAAGCGGACTTCATCCCCCAAGTAGCAGTGCACCAGGAGGCACGTTTGCAGAGTGCTGGAGAAAGGGAGCGTGGCCTCTGACCACCTCTCAGCAATCCAGCTGTGTGGGGCTTACTCAAGGTAACAGGAGGGCTAGTTGGCCCCCAGGGACCCTCAAGAGGCAAGGGGACTTCATCCCCCAACCAAGAGAGCTCCAGGAGGCGTGTTTGCAGAGTGGTGGAGAAAGGGAGCATGCCCTGCGACCACCACTCAGCAATCCCACTGTGTGGAACTTACTGGAGGTAACAGGTAGGCTAGTTGGCCCCTAAGGACCCATAGCAGCGAAGGGGACATCATCTCCCAACCAATTGCACACCAGGAAGCGTGTTTGCAGAGGGGTGTACAAAGGGGTGTGGCCTGCTATCAGAACTCAGCAATCCTACTGTGTGGGACTTACTGGAGGTAATAGGAGGGGTAGTTAGCCCCCGAGGGCATCCTCGGGGGCCAACTACTCCTCATGCTACCTTCAGTAAATCCCACAGAGTGGAATTGCTAAGAGGTCTTTGGAGGCCACGCTTGTTTCTCCACAACTCTGCAAACGCACCTCCTGGCACGGTACGGGTTGGGGGCTGAAGTCCACTATTTCACTCAATAAATCTTTATTTCGATACGTTAAGTATCATAAAAGATGCATAAAATACATTACAATCAAAATACAATAAAAGATAAGTTGTACGATAAAATAGATCATAGTGTCACATAGCGGGATTATTAGCTCATGGGCTTTTCATTTCATTTACGTAACAGACACCGTTCTGGGGGCGGATAATTATATTAAAACAATTAAATAATGAATAAATACTAGTTAAAAAGGGAGTAGATATACACTTGAAGGCATACATTTTAAAAATTATTTTTAAAAACTGAAAATCTAAGGATCAGTCATATTAGGCAATTAATATGATATATATAAATGTTAATAGCATTCTGCTTCATAATTCTTTAACCATATTACATAGAGATTTGCACCTGATTAATTAATCTCTACAGCATCAAAGGTTTAGACCCAGTTTCATTCTCATAAAACTAACGGTCAGGAGGAATATACTAACGCCAAAGACTACCACCTGACTGGTATTAGTCTTTAAGATTCTTCCAGCCTCTTTATAGGATCTAGAACCCATGTTACGACAAAGAGGCAGTATCCACCTTTTCCTTGGTATTGCATAACTCGGGCAAAAAAGCAATATATGTAGATCGTCTTCCTTCGCCTGGTTTGCACATAAGGTACATAAGTTACAGCTAATCTTGGACCACCTCATTTCAAAGACATTTGTCCTAAACATGCCATATCTGAATTTCGGATGTATGACATTACAACGCATGCATTTACATCGCATGCCTTTACAACGTAAGTATTACAACGCAGTCCATTACAACGCATAAGGCTTTGGGGTGCTGGATAGTGAATAGTTTAATTTACTATTCCAACTCCAGTCCCCGTGGACACTAGGGAAGGTTATTGCATAGTAAATTAACCTATTCCCTATCCTAGAGCGCCCCCCAGAGTAATGCGTTGTAATAGTTTGCGTTGTAATGGTTGCGTTGTAAAGGCTCTGCGATGTAAAAGTTGCGTTGTAAGTGTTGTTCACCCTGAATTTCATATAGATTGACTTTGCTAATGGTGGATGTATCTCGTCCAAAAAAGGTTCAAAGGATGCTATATCTTTGAACAGTAGAAAATTGTTGGTCAGAGATCCATGTATTTTTACATTCACTGACTCGTAACTTACATGTGACCAATATGATAACTTTAAGATTTTCTTTGAGGACGGGTTTATTGTTGCTGGGTCATTCCAATAGTGTGCTAAACCAATTTTTATCAACCAGGATCTTATATGTTTAAGCCAATGAACCTTTTTACAGCAATCAAGATCCATGATTTCTTTTAGACCTTCCTTATAATCGGACAGTTCTACAGTCGTCCACAATCTAACCCAGAGCATTAATGGTCTCAGGGTTGCATGATGGTCTATGCGTTTCATGTTTAAGTCCAAAAGGAGGGGAGTCAACGGGGTATTTACTGGTAATTTTAACAACCCCCTCAAGAACTTATTCTCTCCGATTTCAAAGGAGTTTCTACATGTTGGTCCCCATAGTTCTGCCCCATATAGTACCGCTGATTGTACTTTAGATTTGAAAATCTCTAAAGCCGGGGTGACTGCTTTATTCAGGCATTTACCATGTCTTTTCAGTATCGGAAGGGAATTTTGTTTAAAGACTATTTTGCTTTTTTCTATCTGACTTCTCCATGATAGGTTTGAATCTAGAGAAACCCCCAGATAAGTAAAATTCTGGACATATTCCAATTTTTGTCCATTTAATGTGAGTTTTTTCCTAAAATTTCTATGGGCATTTAGGGCCATATATTTTGTTTTCTTGACATTAATCTCTAGGCCCTTAGAGCTGCAGTATGTCTGGAACCTGTTTAGTAGATTCTGTAGACCCCGGGGTGTTTGAGAAATGAGAATTGTATTGTCCGCAAAAAGGAGGGACGAAACCCGTTCGCCCCCCAATTTTGGGGAGTCATTGTCGCATGCCTCCATATAAAGCGGGATGTCGTTGACGAACAGGGAAAATAGTGTCGGGGCCAACACACATCCCTGGCGGACTCCCTTCTTTATTGGTATGGATTGTGATAGTTCCCCGTTGGGACCCCACCTAACCTTTGCATAATTGTTCATATGTAATTTTATGACTATCTTCAATGAGTCGGCTGGTAACCCCTGGCATTTGAGTGTCTCCCATAACAATTCTCGTGGGATTAAATCAAACGCCGCCCGAAGGTCGACGAATGCTACATACAGGTGGCCTTTTCTTAGGGTGACATACTTCCAGCATAAGCAACAAAACCTTAGGACCTGGTCAATGGTACCTGTTTTAGCTCTAAACCCAGCTTGATATTTTGTGAGCACTGACTCATCTTCCATCCATGTGTCAATACGGTTTAAAATATGCCTTGCAAATATTTTCTGTGTTATGTCTAATAAACTTATGGGGCGATAGTTAGCAGGGTCATTTCTATCGCCCTTTTTAAAAATAGTAATAATTTCCGCCCCATTCCATGTGTCCGGGATTTCGGCACCAGCAGCTATAACATTACATAGGTGATTTATATATGGTACCCAAACATTTCATTTGTTTGAATAAGTCACCTGGAATTTTGTCAAGTCCAGGGGCCTTCCCATTTTTGACCAAAGCAATAGCTAGTTCTGTCTCTTGCTGATCAAAAACTCTTGGCGTGCTCTCGATATCTACAAGTGGCAAATTATTTTTACCCTGTGTGATTTCACCCCCCTCTGAAATAGCGTATAATTTGGTGAAGTGATGAATCCAAGTGGCCTCGTCACGAAAGACCTCTCGCGAACCCTTCTCCTTTTTGTTGCCTTTTGCCACTATTTCCCAAAATAATTTTTGATCCTTCGTTTTAGCCGCTATATTCCTGAGGGGCCTTGGGGCTAAGAAGCCCTCCTGATAGCTCCTGTAAGTCCTGCACAGTGGAATTCCTGAGCGCAGGTTGGAGGCCCAGCCCCCTTTCTCCACCACTCTGCAAACGCGACTTCTAGTTAAAATATCTTAGAAATTCACTGAAAAAACACTGGTTTCAGGGACATTATAGTCAGAAATTAGCATTTAAAAAAACAAATATTCACAGAAAAAAACAAAGGTTAGAGGGACGTTATAGTTAGTCTGACATTTGACTCGTACAAAACCAGAGAAATTCAGCTGTTATAGTTAGCTGAGGTAACTATAACTTGTGCCCCACAATGCATTGCTTATGACCTAATATATTACATCACTGATGACATGGTCAGTGATATCACTGATGACATCACTGATGTGGCTATCTAGTCTTCAGAAATTCCTGGGTTTGGGTTGGTTTTCCTAGGTAGGTGATGAGCCCTGGGCCAAAACTCACAGCTCCCCATATTGCAAAAGAAGGTGGTCTTTAAGTGGAAAAATGTGACCTGCCCATGTGGCATTTTGAGGCCTCTCCCATCGCAGACACTGTTCCACCCCCACAAGTGCGCACCATTTTTTTCTGGAGACCAGCGAAAACCCAGAATAGTAGAACATTTGTTATTATAATTGGATTTCTCTTCATTTTTGGCTCCAACTTTAAAATGAAAGCCAGTGTGCATGTAAGGAGACATTTTTCAAAATGCCCTCTGAAAAACTTGCTAGTTTGGATAACCACAAATTCAGAGGTGTACAATAACTACTATTCCTACATTCAGTGTTTTGTGCACATTTCAGAAATAGATAGATTTCCTTCATAGCTATTTTTCAGTCGTTCTATTTTACCATATGAACTGCCGCATGGCCAGTACCAATTTTCGCTCTAATTTGTTTCTTCTGTGTGTGTCAATGAAGGTTCTCTGTGCGCAGCAGCCACAGCTGCATGTGCCAAAGGCATGTAAAAACTCGCTATGCAAGTAATTGCAGCGCATGAGCTACCAAAGACAGTTGGTTCTACCACTTCAAAATATATGTAAAAGGTTAATTTTGACTCACTCTTAGTTGCATGTAATAATCATATTTACCTCAAACGTATTATAGACTATATTGATAATACCAGTCTCTCATGACATTTACTCCACCAGCACCTGGATTAACAGGCACAGAAATGACATAACTCAAATGTGTGTACCATTAAGTACATTTACTTTGAGTAGAGTGGGAAAGCATTCAACAGAGCTCTCGTTTTCCCATGTCAGGCATGATTAGATGATCCAGCCATGTTTTTTTCTTGCTGAAGAACCGGGTTTTTAGAACCCAGCGGCGCCAGGGGAAACACCCAAAGTCTCCGGGTCCACCTGTCTTAGAATACAGAGACACGGGGTACTTCTTGGTGACGTCAAAGATCAAATTTATTAGCTGCAGCCAGTAACAGAGATCCTAGAAGTACAACAAGGTGTATGTTCTCAGGAGACTGCTCAACTTTACAAAGCAAGCCATCTCTTTTTATACAAAAAATTGTGCTTCAGGCAAACATTCCTTATTTACAGTTTGACCACTCACATGTTTCCACGACAAAAGCAGGAGCATGATGACAAGCCCATTTTTCAGTTTGTCCAGCCCAAAATTAATCATCAAACAAACCCATAATAAACATTCTTCTTTTGGACAAGTTGGAGACAAACCCATAATAAAATACCTCAACCCAAATCGTAAATAGGCCATAAAAGAAGGAACAGAAACAGATGAGAAGCAAGATAGAAGGGTGTGTGCGTGTACCATAAACTCAGCAATGTCCTGCTCTTTGATCTCTATCTTGACCAGCTAAAGGGCAAGAACTGGTTTGGCAAGGTCAGCTTCAGGCAGCAGGGTCAGTTCACTTCAGGTCTGTTGGACAGGCCGCATGGTCGGGCTGCCCCCCCTCCCCGCAGTAGGACCTGGACCCTGGCTCTCCCTGCATCCCCAGCCAGAGTCCCTAAACGACCACCCGAAGTACCCTGCAATCCCTCCACTACAAGACACCAGCCCCGGACCCAGCTGGCCCGGGTCACCATCCACACCACGACATCGAACCGGCCGCCATCTTGGGGCACTGCAGCACGAGGCCGCGTGGCCTCAACTCGACCCTAACCCTGGGCCCGGCCGGCCCCGACATCGGGGCACCAACCTCCCCCCAGGAGGCAGAGTGACCACTTGGCAAATCAATGGGAGAAGGAATCGTCAACGGCTCCCCTCCGCCAGGTGTCGATCACCCCCGGCCGCCCTGGGCGCTGGCTCCACCCCCCTGCTGGGTGTCTGGACTCCCTCATCCCGGACCTCCCGGCCCCCAGGCGCGAGGGTCCGGACATCAAAGGGGACCAGACCTATAACTGGGGCAGTGCCAGACCAGGAAGGCAGTTGTATCCTGGAGTCGAGAGACCCGAGAAGAACTCATCCGTGACTGGCCTGCTGGCGCTGCCGCGGCCCTCTGCCTCGTGAACCCATCTTGGCCTGCTGGCGCTGCCGCGGCCCTCTGCCTCGTGAAACCATCGTCTTGGCCTGCTGGCGCTGCCGCGGCCCTCTGCCTAGTGAAACCATCTTGGCCTGCTGGCGCTGCCGCGGCCCTCTGCCTCGTGAAACCATCGACTTGGCCTGCTGGCGCTGCCGCGGCCCTCTGCCTTGTGAGACTACCATCTTGGCCTGCTGGCGCTGCCGCGGCCCTCTGCCTCGTGAAACCATCGACTTGGCCTGCTGGCGCTGCCGCGGCCCTCTGCCTTGTGAGACTACCATCTTGGCCTGCTGGCGCTGCCGCGGCCCGATCCACAGACCCTCCAGCTCGAGGATTGTGAGCTCGCCCCTTACCACTACCTGTACCGATCCGGTACCAAGACTGTCCCGCTACCCCCTTTCCCTACAGAGACTAGAAGTGAGAGGACCCCCGGGTCCGAGATATCCTGTATCGCTGATATCCTTGCCTTAAGAACCTTATATAAAGCATTGAACTCGACTTGGTGTGGTGCCTGTTTGTGGGGAGGGAGGTAACTTGTCTGTACGATCACCGGAGACGGTCCCCCTCGGGGATCTCTCCCTCAGTATCCGGCCGACCCTCAGGGTCCCCGTCTAACATTGGTGGCCAGCGACGGGATCCGAACCTACGCATAATCGTACAGAAAGTCACCGACCCACGACACACGACCACCATGACAACAGAGAGCGGAACAACGGAGAAATTCCAGATGGAAAAATTGGAAGACTACAACCACCGAGAACTGAAGCAATATTGCATGGAACTTGGTCTCCCAACCACGGGTCTGAATACGAAGGAAGACTTCAAACGAGCCCTAGAAGCCTGGGCGGAAACGGGTACGGCCGTACCCCGAACACAAACGACCGAAACGAGCCCCGCACCAACTAAAGAAAGAGCGGGTCTCTCCCTGGAAGAGATCCGAGAAAGAGAAAAAACCAGACTCCACGAATTAGAACTAGCCCGACTTCGCTTGGATGGAGAACTCAAGCTGGCCGAACAAAAAATAACCCTGGAACACTTACGGCTCAAGGAAGAGCGAGAAGACAAGCAAAGACAGAGAGAGCTAGAGAAAAAGAAACTAGAGTACGAACATGAGCGCGATCTCAAAGCACTGGAGATCCAGAAACAGAATAAAGACCTCGGGCTCCCCGAACGACCGACCCCGTCTGCCTCGACCGAACCCAAGGTTCACATCCCCAAAGATGTCATCCGGGAATACCACAAGAACGATGATATACAGCAGTGGTTTAAAGCCTATGAGGTGGCAATGACCTCCCACCGGATTCCCCGAAGCGATTGGGGAGCCGGATTATGGGGGAGGTTTGTCAACGAAGGGCGGGACGCCCTGCTGCAACTCCCGGACCAGCTGATGACCTCCTACGACCACATGAAGGCCGCCCTCCTCACTCGATACGGGCTCACACCTGAGATGTACCGCCAACGGTTCCGCGACTGCAAACGGATTCCGGGTACAACTTGGGTGGAGTACATGAACTTTTTTTAGCCGAGCCTTCGAGGGGTGGATCAAGGGCAACAAAGTAACCACCTACGAACAACTCTTTGACCTTATCGTATGGGAACACCTGTCGAACAACTGCTTCGTGGAGCTCCGGCAACACCTCCTGGACAGTAAGCTAACCGACCCTCGACAACTCGCCGTCGAAGCCGACCGGTGGGAAAGCACCCGAGTTGGCCGGAACGCACCCAGCGAATTATCCAGACCGTATCGCCCCCGAGGGGGAGGAGGGAGTCAGGGTCGGGGGAGAGACCCCGGCCCCTCGTCACCCCCCAGAAACCCCTCGACCCCGGTTGGCCGAGGAAGCCCTGCCGTCCGGGCCGGTTTCCGGGCCAACATTACGTGCCACAGGTGCCAGCGACCCGGCCACTACGCCAGTGATCCCAACTGCCCAAAGAATCCGAACACTACCCCCCGCCAAGTTGCAGCGGCGGCCCTAGGGGAAGAACTAATCCCGGAAGACCAAGAAGAGTACGAGACCGATCCCTCTGAATGGGCGCCCGCCGCCATGGCACTGGTCTGCTTAGGGGAGAGAGACATGATTCCGCGGGCCCCCCTTCCCGCCAACACCCAGAAGTACGGTCAATGGGTCAACATTAATGGCCGCCGGGCGGAAGCCCTCCGCGACACCGGGGCCAGTGTAACGGCGGTCCGACGCCACCTCGTCACTCCCGACCAAATCTTGCCGAACATTCTTTGCCCTGTCCGATCAGCCGACAACTCCGAAAGCCTATGCCACATGGCCTGCGTCCCCTTCGAGTGGGGAGGAGTAACAGGGATGTTAAAAGTAACTGTCCGCGATGATGCCCCCGTGGACTGCCTCCTAGGAAACGACCTTGAAAGCTCTCCATGGGCAGCTGTCGAACGGAGGGAGCACCTGGGGATGCTTGGCCTCCCCGAATGGGTCTGCGTCACGACCCGGTCCATGACCGCCCGCGCGGTCCCCAGCCCAGAAGAGCCCGAGTGGCCAGAACCTCCTCCCGCGCTCATCCCAGAGGAGGCCGCCCCAGGAGCCAGTCCATTGACCCAAACCGAAGAAGGATCCGACCAGCTTCGGGACGTCCCTGACCTGGCACAATGGCGGCAGGAGGGAGGCCCCACGCAGGAACAATTCCGGGCCGAACAGAAAACCTGTCCCTCTCTCGAAGGACTCCGGCAGCAAGCCCTGGCCCAGAGCACCGGGGATACCTCGGGGGCCCACTGGATCTACTGGGACCAAGACCTGCTCTACAGCGAGCAGAAAGTGGCGGAACTAGGGGCCAGTCGGGTGCTGGTGGTGCCCCTTCGCTTCCGAGACTTCCTCCTGAACTTAGCCCACGATGTCCCCCTTGCCGGACACCTGGGGCAGGATAAAACCTACGACCGCCTGGTGACCCATTTTTTCTGGCCCCACATGCGAAAGGATGTCACCAACCACTGCAAGGCCTGCCCCACCTGCCAGGCCAGCGGAAAAAGTGGCCGAAAAATCAAAGCACCATTGCAACCCTTTCCTGTCGTCACCACCCCGTTTGAACGAGTGGGAATAGACATTGTGGGGCCCCTCGACCCTCGAACAGCCCAAGGACACCGGTTCATCCTGGTCCTCGTAGACCACGCCACTCGCTATCCCGAGGCCATCCCTCTTCGGACGGTGACGGCCCCCGTGGTGGGCCGGGCCCTGATGGGGATCTTCTCCCGGGTGGGGTTCCCCCGGGAGGTCATCAGTGACAGGGGCACGAACTTTATCTCCAGATATATGAAGTCTCTTTGGCAACAATGCGGGGTCACCTACAAATTCACGACCCCCTATCACCCGCAAGGAAACGGACTGGTCGAGAGGTTCAACCGCACCCTCAAGGGGATGATTATGGGCCTAGAAGAACCCCTTCGACGCCAGTGGGACGTGCTACTTCCCTGCCTCCTGTTTGCCTATCGGGAGGTCCCGCAGAAGTCCCTCGGCTTCAGCCCATTTGAACTCCTGTACGGGCACCCCGTCCGGGGCCCCCTCAGCCTCGTCAAGGAAGGTTGGGAGCAGCCTCCCCAGAAAACTCCCCCGGACATCTACAGGTACCTCCTGGCTCTCCGCAACCAGACCCGGCAGTTCCGAGACACCGCCAAAGCCAATCTCGAGGCCAGTCAGGAGGACATGAAGAGGTGGTACGATCAGCACGCGTCCTCCATTGAGTTCGAACCGGGACAACAGGTCTGGGTGATGTCCCCGGTTGAACCCTGTGCACTCCAAGACCGATGGTCCGGGCCCTTCAAGGTAATCGAACGCAAAGGGCCCGTCACCTATTTAATCGACATGGAGACTGCCCGGAACCCCCTACGGGTCCTCCATGCCAACAGGCTAAAACCCCATTTTGTGCGATCCGAGCTCAGCCTCCTGATGGCTACCGATAATGGGACAGAAGAAGACTCCGAACCCCTTCCGGACTTACTGAGGGCCTTCGAGCAGGATGGCTCAGTGGAAGGGGTCCAGCTCTCCGAGGCCCTGTCCCCGGAGCAACGCCAAGACTGCCAAACGCTCCTGAGGCGGTTCGCCTCCCTGTTCTCCCTCACCCCCGGAGTCACCCCCTGGTGCCTCCACGATGTGGACACCGGGGACAGCCCTCCTATCCGACACCGGGCATACCGCGTACCAGACCGGGTACGAGCCTGCATCCAGACCGAGGTGTCCAAAATGCTGACCCTGGGAGTGATCGAACCCTCAGACAGCCCCTGGGCAAGCCCAGTCGTCCTGGTTCCCAAGGCGGCCGCCCCGGGCGTTGCCCCTGAGCTCCGGTTCTGCGTGGACTATCGGGGGCTGAATGCAGTTACCAGGACCGACGCTCATCCCATCCCCCGGGCCGACGAGCTAATTGACCGGATGGGGGCCGCCCGCTACCTGAGCATCTTCGACCTAACAGCGGGCTACTGGCAGATCGGCCTCACCCCTCGGGCCCAAGAACGATCCGCCTTCTCTACCCCAGACGGGCACTACCACTTTAAAGTCATGCCCTTCGGCATGAAAAACGCCCCGGCCACGTTCCAACGGCTGGTAAACCAGGTACTGGCGGGCCTGGAAGACTTCAGCGCCGCCTACCTGGACGACATTGCTGTGTACAGCCACCAGTGGACCGACCACCTCCGCCACCTGCGGGAGGTTCTACACGCCCTCCAGCAAGCCGGGCTCACCATCAAGGCCAGCAAGTGCCAGGTTGGCCAAGGGTCCGTGACCTACCTGGGACACCAAGTGGGAAGCGGGCTAGTGGCTCCTCTCCAACTCAAGATTGCTGCCATCCAGGCCTGGCAACCCCCTACGACCCAAACGGAGGTCCGGGCCTTCCTGGGGCTCACCGGATACTACCGGCGGTTCGTGAAGGACTATGGCAGCATCGTGGGGCCCCTCACAGAGCTCACCTCCAAAAAGGGCCCCAAAACCGTCAACTGGACCCTGGACTGCCAATCGGCCTTCGAGAAACTAAAGACCGCCATGTGCACGGCCCCCGTGCTCCAGGCTCCCGACTACAGCCGGGAATTCATTGTGCAGACGGACGCCTCCGATCATGGTGTGGGGGCCGTCCTCTCCCAACTCAACGCCGAAGGGGTCGACCATCCGGTGGTCTTCATCAGCAGACGCCTCTTGCCCCGAGAACAGCGCTGGAGCACCATTGAGAGAGAGGCCTTCGCTGTAGTCTGGGCACTCAAGAAGCTCCGGCCATACCTCTTCGGCACCCACTTCCGGGTGCAAACAGACCACCGACCCCTGCAATGGCTGATGCAAATGCGGGGGGAAAACCCGAAGCTGTTGCGCTGGTCCATCTCCCTGCAGGGGATGGACTTCACGGTGGAACATCGTCCAGGCCAGGACCACGCCAACGCCGACGGCCTGTCACGCTTTTTCCGCCTCAGCGAGGAGAGTCCCCAGGAAGATGGCTGACTCTCCCCGCCTTCAGCTGGGGGGGACGCATGTTGGACAGGCCGCATGGTCGGGCTGCCCCCCCTCCCCGCAGTAGGACCTGGACCCTGGCTCTCCCTGCATCCCCAGCCAGAGTCCCTAAACGACCACCCGAAGTACCCTGCAATCCCTCCACTACAAGACACCAGCCCCGGACCCAGCTGGCCCGGGTCACCATCCACACCACGACATCGAACCGGCCGCCATCTTGGGGCACTGCAGCACGAGGCCGCGTGGCCTCAACTCGACCCTAACCCTGGGCCCGGCCGGCCCCGACATCGGGGCACCAACCTCCCCCCAGGAGGCAGAGTGACCACTTGGCAAATCAATGGGAGAAGGAATCGTCAACGGCTCCCCTCCGCCAGGTGTCGATCACCCCCGGCCGCCCTGGGCGCTGGCTCCACCCCCCTGCTGGGTGTCTGGACTCCCTCATCCCGGACCTCCCGGCCCCCAGGCGCGAGGGTCCGGACATCAAAGGGGACCAGACCTATAACTGGGGCAGTGCCAGACCAGGAAGGCAGTTGTATCCTGGAGTCGAGAGACCCGAGAAGAACTCATCCGTGACTGGCCTGCTGGCGCTGCCGCGGCCCTCTGCCTCGTGAACCCATCTTGGCCTGCTGGCGCTGCCGCGGCCCTCTGCCTCGTGAAACCATCGTCTTGGCCTGCTGGCGCTGCCGCGGCCCTCTGCCTAGTGAAACCATCTTGGCCTGCTGGCGCTGCCGCGGCCCTCTGCCTCGTGAAACCATCGACTTGGCCTGCTGGCGCTGCCGCGGCCCTCTGCCTTGTGAGACTACCATCTTGGCCTGCTGGCGCTGCCGCGGCCCTCTGCCTCGTGAAACCATCGACTTGGCCTGCTGGCGCTGCCGCGGCCCTCTGCCTTGTGAGACTACCATCTTGGCCTGCTGGCGCTGCCGCGGCCCGATCCACAGACCCTCCAGCTCGAGGATTGTGAGCTCGCCCCTTACCACTACCTGTACCGATCCGGTACCAAGACTGTCCCGCTACCCCCTTTCCCTACAGAGACTAGAAGTGAGAGGACCCCCGGGTCCGAGATATCCTGTATCGCTGATATCCTTGCCTTAAGAACCTTATATAAAGCATTGAACTCGACTTGGTGTGGTGCCTGTTTGTGGGGAGGGAGGTAACTTGTCTGTACGATCACCGGAGACGGTCCCCCTCGGGGATCTCTCCCTCAGTATCCGGCCGACCCTCAGGGTCCCCGTCTAACAAGGTCAAACAGGAGTCAGCACAAACTCAAGCCAAGGTGTACGTGTCCCAGAGACTTGTTCAGCCAAAGTCAAAGGCCTATGTGAGGGCAACCACAAAATGGCTGCCATGCACAAAATGGAACCCAAGGGTTTCAGAACGAAATCGTCAAATACACAGTGAATCCATCAATGTAACATGACGGAAACACTCATGCTTGCTGAGCTCACTGTTTACGGTTCGCTGTTACCAAATTCGTAACAGAACCACGACCATTATGACCCAGGGTCAGAATTCACGGAACCTCAGACCCTTCTTTTGCCCTTACATAGGCAATGACCTAAACTCACGTTAATCTGAATCCAGGTCTATACTCATCAGATCATCAAGATGTTGCTGTAGCATCATCCTATTACTTAGCACGTCTCTTGATACAGGTCTCCTTGCACACAAGGTAGCACAAAGGCTACATATAGCAGGAGCACACTGTACACAAAGACAGAACAGGAAAAGGATAGCTAATACCACCCCACTGACCATCAGAATCTTCCATCCCCAAGTGGATAACAATCCCCAAAACCATCCCATCAACGACCAATCTCCTTCGTCCACATGCACAGAATCGGAGATCTTATGTAGCTTGGAAATGGCTTGGTACACTGTCGGAGCGTTGTCTGGAATAAAAACGCAGCAGCTCGATTGAATCAATTTACATACCCCTCCTCTATCTGCAAGTATGACATCTAACGCAACCCTGTTCTGAAGAGTCATAAGGCGATCAGACTGGAGCTTAGCAGTCAAGTTGCTAAGGGCACCGGCAGTTTCAACTATGGTGGCCTCAACCACTCTCGTCAATTGCCGTATGTTCCTGCTGTTAACCATAGGTCCCCAAAACGGCAGAAAACCCTTCAGAAAATCCCCCAATTCTTGCTCTGCAGTATCTTCCTTACTGAAGGCACCTCTAACAACTCTTGTCTTGTGGTAATCTGCCGCAGCTGTATAAGTAGGAGGCAATAGGAACGAGACAAAACATGTGCCCGAGAAATCAGGGGGCAACCATGTGTATGCTCTATCGTAACAGACGAAATAGGTACCTTAGCTGCTAGGAACGATGGGGAAGTCTGGGACGCAAAAACGTACGTCTCAGTGCAGATACTCTTCCCTAACTGAGCTCTCGGATTCTTGCCATTACCTTGCAGACAAAAATGACCCTGATGGGGTACAATCCAAATCGGAGAGGATCTTTTCGCTTGCTGGTTCTTACTCAGACTAGCTCCATATCCGGTCACGTTCCATCCAATATACGCTAGTGTCTCATCTCTCGGGATAGTCTCATAGGAATCTATTCCTCTAATCATATCTACTATTCCCTTAACTAGAGCACTATTCTTTGGATTGTCTTTCACAGAACGTAGGGGGTAGACTTCACGAGCATAGATGAACATCGTTTTGTATGCCCACACAGAACCATTGTAGCTGAATGGCAGGACCAGGTAAGGAATACCTTTATCAGTAGTATGGGGCATAAGGCCACACACCCAACAATTTGTCGTGTTCACTACTAGCTAGTGTTGGTGCAGAAGCTGAACAAAGGAGTTATTAACGAATTCCAATCTCCTAACGGACTCATGTTCAGGCAGAGGATGAAAAGAATGCGAAGGAACAGTAGAAGAAGGTATGGGTTGTGTAGTGGGGGCAAACGTCACTTGAAAAGAGAATATAATATATCCCATCAAGAACATCATCCAGCTAAGTAACATAAAAAGACATAATATAAAAAAACACTTTCTACTCATAATTCGGCACATTCTGCTCTTAAAACTAATTTCTTCAACAGGTCTCTCCATCTCGAAAAACTCCATCCTCTAACCGTGCTGCTCGCGGCTGTTGGGTGTTCCGTATTAAGGAATGCGTCTGTCAGTCCAGGGAACGCCCTAGGACCAACCAGAACCGTCGACCTTATGTCTTCGTCTTGCACTCCCAGGTCTTTACACCGCGACCCTACAGCAGAACCCGGATGGCGGTTCGAAAAAAAAAATATGTTAAAACAGTTTCTCAGATGGGAGAGCTGAACTTTCAGAAATACCAAAAGGATTTTCACTTTATTAGTCCCACAGCTCTTGGTCGCAAATTATAACGGTCTTTCCCAGGCAATGTCTGATCACGGAACAAGAGTTCAGGCTTGGTAGTGTCCAGTCGAACTGACGGTGGCACAGCTTCTTGCAGAAGATCGTCACTTTCACGCTCAGAACTCGTCCCAATTAAACGTGCATCGCTAAAAGGCAGAAAACGAGGAACGGTGTCAGTTTCTGAATCAGGAATGCCCTCCTGGACCCACCGGTCGTACGGCAGAGGCAAAGGAACCCTCTTACAATGTACGCCGTGGATCCAGTTTTTCTTCCCTTGCACTCGTACTGCAGATCACGTAGACAATAGCACCAAGTAGGGACCGGTCCAGCGGGGCTGATCGTTCTTTGTCCGCTGAAAGTTCTTCACTAGGACCCAGGAGCCAGGATCGATGGCATGTCCTGAATCTTCAGAAGCCTGAGGCAATGTATCATGAACCTGTTGGATCTCCGAGTCTGTGCATGATGGACGAAGGAGATTGGTCGTTGATGGGATGGTTTTGGGGATTGTTATCCACTTGGGGATGGAAGATTCTGATGGTCAGTGGGGTGGTATTAGCTATCCTTTTCCTGTTCTGTCTTTGTGTACAGTGTGCTCCTGCTATATGTAGCCTTTGTGCTACCTCGTGTGCAAGGAGACCTGTATCAAGAGACGTGCTAAGTAAATAGGATGATGCTACAGCAACATCTTGATGATCTGATGAGTTTAGACCTGGATTCAGATTGACGTGAGTTTAGATCATTGCCTATGTAAGGGCAAAAGGAGGGTCTGAGGTTCCATGAATTCTGACCCTGGGTCATAATGGTCGTGGTTCTGTTACGAATTTGGTAACAGCGAACCGTAAACAGTGAGCTCAGCAAGCATGAGTGTTTCCGTCATGTTACATTGATGGATTCACTGTGTATTTGACGATTTCGTTCTGAAACCCTTGGGTTCCATTTTGTGCATGGCAGCCATTTTGTGGTTGCCCTCACATAGGCCTATGACTGTGGCTGAACAAGTCTCTGGGACACTTACACCTTGGCTTGAGTTTGTGCTGACTCCTGTTTGACCTGAAGTGAACTGACCCTGCTGCCTGAAGCTGACCTTGCCAAACCAGTTCTTGCCCTTTAGCTGGTCAAGATAGAGATCAAAGAGCAGGACATTGCTGAGTTTATGGTACACGCACACACCCTTCTATCTTGCTTCTCATCTGTTTCTGTTCCATCTTTTATGGCCTATGTACGATTTGGGTTGAGGTCTTTTATTATGGGTTTGTCTCCAACTTGTCCAAAAGAAGAATGTTTATTATGGGTTAGTTTGATGATTAATTTTGGGCTGGACAAACTGAAAAATGGGCTTGTCATCATGCTCCTGCTTTTGTCGTGGACACATGTGAGTGGTCAAACTGTAAATAAGGAATGTTTGCCTGAAGCACAATTTTTTGTATAAAAAGAAATGGCTTGCTTTGTAAAGTTGAGCAGTCTCCTGAGAACATACACTGTGTTGTACTTCTAGGATCTCTGTTACTGGCTGCAGCTAATAAATGTGATGTTTGACGTCACCAAGAAGTACCCCGTGTCTCTGTATTCTAAGACAGGTGGACCCGGAGACTTTGGGCGTTTCCCCTGGCGCCGCTGGGTTCTAAAAACCCGGTTCTTCAACTCTTTAGTCTTCTTGTCTGCTCTATCCTTCTCATCCTTATCCCTATTTTCGTAGTACTGTGCAGTAGCCAATATCTGTGCTGATGAGGAAACAGCCCAAGAACTCTCTGAATCCTTCAATTTAGTACACAACTCGGGAAGCAAGTTATGCACAAACTTATCAACAAACAACCGTTGACCACCTTCCGTACTCATGTCTTGACCACTATGGTCAATAAACATTTCTTCAAACCTAGTGAAGAAATCAGACACACTTTCATCTTTCTTCTGCTTTCACGCAGACAATTTGTCCCAGTTTACTCGCATAGCAGGCATTAAAGTCTTCATATAAGTAACGATCCTACCAGGAAGTTCTGCAACTAGAGGCTCAGGTTTAGCACCACCAACTTGTCGACCATCCGCAGCACCAATATTAACCCAGGTATCACCTAACTCTTGCGCATAATCCGTGTGACTAATCAATCCCCATAAAGGCTGTGGAACCGCATTTCCAAACAACATGTCTATATCAGCTAGATTCATAATACATGAGTCTGCAGTCTGTGATAATTCCTTATAATACCCTGCAGGATTTTTACGGGGGTCAGGCAAAGTCTGCTTAAGAGCCAAAACTTCAGCTCGCTTCCACGGAACATGTACCCAAACACGTTGAAAATGGGCTGGCGCAGCTACAATACCAGCATTAACATCGGCCTGAACGGCCTCTTTCCACACCGGAGGAACCTCCCTCATTGGATATTGTCGCACTTTCCTCCTAACAGAAGGATCAGGCTCAAACAACGGCTGAGAAGGAGACTTACTCCTAAACGACAACAATGTCGCAACTGCTCTCTCAACATCGAGACCGACTATAGTTCCCTTCGCAAACTCGGACTGTACACGAAACAACTCAGGCGGAGTCTGTCCCAAATCACCATCTTCCCTTTCTTCCTGAAGGAAAGTACACATTTCATCAAAAACATACCTCTGCTTCGGTGCTTCCCATTGACGGAAGACATCCATAACAGATTCTAAATCATATCTCAAAGTATTAGTAACCCATTTACGTGCCAAATGATCCAGTACTGTCCGCTCGTCGGGACCAGGCAATTGACTACGTAATTGTTTACGCTCTGAAACAGGGGTCATACCTAGTGACCCAAAGAGAGGAGAAAGGAGACCAGTAACAGTATCAGTCATCCTCTGTCGAACAGAAGGAGAAGTTGACAGAAGGACAGGAGACAAGGCAGACTGAGAGGAAACCAATATAGGAGCAGTAGCGGAAGAAGTAGCAAGAACAGGACACAAAGTCGTAAGGATTGGAGACGGAGCAGGTAGCAAAGTCGGCGGCCCTTGAGAAGGCTGCACCAGAGGAATAGGAGCCAACTGAAGAGGAGCTGGCGGCTGTGCAATAACCGGAGGCAAAGCAACCGGAGGTTGCGCAACTAAAGGTTGCGGAGGTGCTGTAGCACTTTGCAAATAAGGGGGTGGCGACCTCAACAAATGGGACATCAAAGGATCCTTCTCAAGTTCCTTCATCGCATCTTGCTGATGAGGTGGCAAGACTGGATAACACTTATCAATCGCCATTTTACGTTGCCTGTGCAACTGCTCACTCGCTTGTTCTTCTTCATTATCTTTAAACTGTATAGCAGCTTGCATTATCGAAATACCCTTCTCTCTTTTATTTCTTTTCGGTAATTTAATTTCTTTCTGTTTGGCTTCCTTTCGCCAGAGGCGGAAAGAGTCAAACATCGCCGGCCGGGCTTTCTTCTTGAAGAGTTTAACTTCTAAATTATCTAAAATCTCCATGTCATAACTGCCACATTGGGGCCACTTTAGGACACCGTCCTTTCTAGTGTAGCGAATCCACACTTCATTATACGTGATGGGGCCCACGTCATGTTTCAAATAGAGCTCATAGGTTGGAGTTCCAATCGGAAGAACCGGACACGAATCCTCCAATCGGGAATCCCTATTACAACCACAACAAAATAACTTTCCAAGTCTGCTAAGACCAGGCATCTTCGCTCACTAGTCTAGCTTCAAACTTCAAGGGAGTATCAAACACGATAGTCTCGTGAATACACGAGTCCCTCGGCTTTGGAGCTTGCAAGTCCCAAATCAAAGATCCCAAGGATACCCAAAAACAAAGGACTGGGATACGCTCCACTCATACTTAACTGAGGTATCGATCACGTCACCAGAAGACCCGTCTATCGTCTCGCTTTACAAATCGTCTAAGGGCTCCAAGACAGGGCGACAGACAGGGCAGCAGTCCTTCGTAGCCGTCGGAAAGCGGGGAACCTTGCAGCAAAGACTTTCGGACCACGACGACATACAGGGGTCGATGAAGTGGCAGGCCTTCCTCCAGAATTTTCACACGAAGCTCCTCACGATCTTCAGACTTGGACCGGTACCGCTGAAGTCGCCCAACGTTGGGCGCCAATTGAAGAACTGGGTTTTTAGAACCCAGCGGCGCCAGGGGAAACGCCCAAAGTCTCCGGGTCCACCTGTCTTAGAATACAGAGACACAGGGTACTTCTTGGTGATGTCAAAGATCAAATTTATTAGCTGCAGCCAGTAACAGAGATCCTAGAAGTACAACTCGGTGTATGTTCTCAGGAGACTGCTCAACTTTACAAAGCAAGCCATCTCTTTTTATACAAAAAATTGTGCTTCAGGCAAACATTCCTTATTTACAGTTTGACCACTCACATGTTTCCACGACAAAAGCAGGAGCATGATGACAAGCCCATTTTTCAGTTTGTCCAGCCCAAAATTAATCATCAAACAAACCCATAATAAACATTCTTCTTTTGGACAAGTTGGAGACAAACCCATAATAAAAGACCTCAACCCAAATCGTAAATAGGCCATAAAAGAAGGAACAGAAACAGATGAGAAGCAAGATAGAAGGGTGTGTGCGTGTACCATAAACTCAGCAATGTCCTGCTCTTTGATCTCTATCTTGACCAGCTAAAGGGCAAGAACTGGTTTGGCAAGGTCAGCTTTAGGCAGCAGGGTCAGTTCACTTCAGGTCAAACAGGAGTCAGCACAAACTCAAGACAAGGTGTACGTGTCCCAGAGACTTGTTCAGCCACAGTCATAGGCCTATGTGAGGGCAACCACAAAATGGCTGCCATGCACAAAATGGAACCCAAGGGTTTCAGAACGAAATCTTCAAATACACAGTGAATCCATCAATGTAACATGACGGAAACACTCATGCTTGCTGAGCTCACTGTTTACGATTCGTTGTTACCAAATTCGTAACAGAACCACGACCATTATGACCCAGGGTCAGAATTCACGGAACCTCATTGCCATTGCATAACATGTATTTTCTCCACCACATTATAACAAGAAAACTACAAGCAGTAGAATGAAAATTGAAAAAAAGGATTGGAATAGCTAGCTATGCCTGTCATTTGACAACATGAGATGAGCTAGCTATGCCCTGACACTGGACAGCAAAAGATATATACCTCTGGTGCCTGGAGCCCAAACATAACTCTGGGTCATGTGAGAAGTGCAACTTCATGCATACCAAGGCAATGAAGGAGTGGAAGGTGTAGCTCTTCATCACACAAGTTTATGCTGACCGCTGGGTGCGTAATTGCTGCAGGTCATTGCCTGATTCCCGGGCATCAATATTGTCAAGGTATCTGATTTTCATAGAGATGCAACTGGCTCTGGGCCTAGAGCCTCCTCCTTTCTACCTAGAGTTTTCATCTCCTGGGACTGACACTGCACAGGTTGTTGTCTTCTCCCACGCTATGCTAGCTCTTTTAACCTCTAGATTTTTCTGGTGCACCTGAAAGCCTCAAGAGCCCTTGGGGCCTCTGACTAGGACTAGGTTCCTACTAGAGAATTCAACCCTGGCCCTGATCAACCCTGCTCAGCTTTGTCCTGACGCGGCAGTTGTCCCGCAGTCAGGGTTTGAACCATCACTGATCTGTTACAAAATGCAGCAAATTTCACAAAGGTGTAGGCCATTTTAATATAATCCCAGTCCAAAGCCCAATAATTGATGGATAAAGAGTTCCTTGCAGGGCTTTACCTTGTAGTAAGTACTTTGGCAGGTTTGAAGGGATCTTTGGCTCTTACTCAGACCACATTCAGAAGGCCAATATCATCAATCAAGATGATAGCAATCAAGCGGTTAATCTTTTTCCCCTTAGTAGCACAGAAGGTGGGAACAGTCTGGCTCTGTAGAAAGCAACTCGCCTGCGCACATTCCCTTAGGTTGATCTGGAGAGCCCATCAGCACCTCTGAAGCAGGAGGTTGCCTCCTTAATGGCTGTGATACACAAGATTGTAAGGATTATAGAATACCCTTGCCTGTAAATGAAAACAAAGCTAACCACACAGATTCTGCAGCTGGCCTCCTCTGCTGTGAATCCCTTGCTCCCTTTCAACAAGGCTTTTATAGATCTAATTTTGGTCACATCGAGTAAAGACGTTTCTACTCATATAGTGAATTATCAGGTCACCTATCGACATAATCTGTCATCTCAACCTTCCCTCGCTCACTCCACGAGAGTCTTGGTTTATAGGCTTCCATTTCTTCCTAGCAGAATCCTGACTCGTTTGTCTCTACTGTCTGAGAGGGAATCTTAGAGTATTGAGGCAGTGGGGAAAGAGTTTTTCTTTTTTTGGGAGCCATGCCCTTTTGCTCCAAGAATGCGTCTTGGCTTCTGGCCTGTTGCTTTCATGATATTTAGGAAATTGCACAAATGTTTTTCCTGAACCTCTCTGATCACCTTTTGGACCATTTTGCAGAAGTATTGATTGATGGTAAGGACACAGCTACTGTTGGAATTGAAAATGTTATTGCCCCCTTGCTCGTGTTTTATACTGTGTTAAGTTAGCATTCATGGCGCCATTTTATTAGTAGCCGCCATTCTGTTCTATGATTGAAGCTAAGCTACTGCCTCATACTGCATGCCTCAGCAAAAAAGTGTCTCCGTGCATCTCTCCTCTAGCTTCTCCAAGGCCAAGTTCAGCTGCACTAATGAATGTACTCTCTATTGTGACATACCTTTGCTGTTAGATAGGCTCGTTCCCACCTCCTAGAATGATGGGCATGGGCAGAGTGACCTTGGAATTGAGATAGCATGTACCCGGGCCCAGAACTGTAGCTCATCCTTCTGTGCCTCCTTTGTTTGCTAGTGCCTGGACTGGAATTTTCCAGTCTTGGCGTGTTCTTAGGGATTTTGGAAATGTATAATATATTGTGTTATGCTGGGGGGGTCAGTCCCTCGGCAGCTACCTCATGAGACTGGTCAGATTGGGCTCCGCAGCAGCGCAATACTAATAAATAACTTGGGTTCATATTCTCTACTGTCTGACCGACTCTTCATTTGTTTGGAAGGCCGAGAAGTGGTCACGAGTGACCCAGGTGACCCTATTCGGGTCACTTCCTTCACTAAAGAGAACCAAACCCCTTCTGCTTTGACCTACATACTGTGGAATGGCTGGTGAGGTCCATGGGCTTCTTTATTGCCATGCACCACTATGCCTGGATGCACTAAACTGGCTTTTGGTGATGCTCAATGGATTCTTATGAACATTCCCTATGATGATGCTCATATTTTTGGGAAAACGGCTGACTTACCCTTGGAACATTTTAAACAGGGTTGTGCCATGGCCCACTTTTTTGCCTTGGTTTCATCCTCTCTTCGGTTCCACAGACAATACTGTAAGTTCAGGGGTTATTCCCAAGGTATACCCTTTTGCAGCACCAGTCCTCACAAACTGTGCAGTAGCAGGCCAACCAGTTCTTTCCATAATACAAAGGACACAGCAGTTCCAAGGTGTCAACAAACAGCAACAACATTCCTCCTCTCCATAATTGCAAAACCACTTTCAATCACCCTCGATGGAACACATCTGGCCTGTGGGAGTGAGGGTGCCATTTCACTTATATTATTAGCTGTTCATCTCCATGGATCATTGGTTCCACCAGAGTGTCAAGCAAGGCACACCCTTCCAGGACATGTTCTCTCCATTATACATTTCCTCCATTCCCTCAAAAGACCAAGCTTTCACTCCCTCCATCCCAATGTATTTTCTTTTCCTTTGGCACTGTCAACACTTCATAAAGGTGGGCGAGCCAGTGGAGGCTTGAGCCAGATGCCTGTTGCTGGCTCACCTTGAGGTCCTCTTGGAACCTCAAGACCAAAACAAGATGAGTTTTAATGAGGCTCCTGCATGCCACCCACATTCTAAGCTCATGTGCCAAAAATTGAAGACAAACATTAACACTTGATGTAAAGTACAAATTGTACAATGTGAAAACAAAAAACCTGGCATCAATCTTGGCATCTCTGTTTGACCAGACTGTGTGATCTCAAACAAATGTTTAATTTATGTGTCTCTTTTTTTTTCATTATTGCATATGAGAGCATGTTGGAATATGTAAGCTGCAGATGTGGCTGTACAAAATATATCTTGTGTTTGATTTCATAGACGTAACTATAATGTTTTTCCAGCTATAATAAGAATATAGGCCATATGTAGGGTGCACATGACAACTGACGTACCTCTTAGTTCACTAATGGCATTGTTTTCATGGCAGGAGGCATAAATGTTTCTAAATTCACATTTAAATGCTTTTCAACGCAGTAAAATATTCTGATGTACTAAAGTGCTTGTGCTTCCGTATATAAAAGAAATATGTTTTGGGGAATTTTGAAGAGATCGTCTCATATTTTTGCATTGTGTTTGTTGTATAACTTACACACCACGCATTATTGGGACGTGGCTCGGGGGCGTGGCTTGGAAGCCGAGGCGGATGGCAGCGTGAGCGCCGAGCTCCACTGAGAACCTCCAGTAAAATCCTGAAAAGCGTTTGAAACCAGACCCAATCCCCCTCCGGACAGAAAGGGAGAGCACGGGGACCAAATCGGGGCACGAGTTCGCACCCGAGCCGAGGCTCACTTGCGGCTATCAAGGGGAGATTTGGTGTGAAGAAGGAGGCCGAGGGGACGCAGAAGATGGCGGTGGTCAGCTAAAGGGGACGGCTGAGTCAGACCGAGGGTGCGTGGAGCTGAGACGGCCGGCTAGCTGAGGGAGGCACAGCACCCGTCTTGCGGGGAGCAGGCTCACGTGGAGCCGCGCAACGAAGCCTGTGGGGCTGGGGTGGCGGACCGCGGTGTCCGCAGCTTGGAGGAACTGCGCGGTGGCCCCACGCAGTGAGGGGGCGCACGGGAACCGGGGCTCTGGGCCCTGTGAGCGGCAGTGAGGACGCCGTCGGTGTGCGGCCTTTACAAAGGGCTGACAGGAGAAGAGCCTTCTAAGAGAGGGCGGCCTGGGAAGACGGACGGCGGCCGACCCAGACCTGGAGAGGGGGCAAGAACCGAAAGTGGTGCGACAGGCCCGGGTGCTGCCTGGGGAGCTCTGGGGCTCCGGGACACGCACGGGGACCTGGGCATGGTGGCACGGACCATGGGAAACTGAATGTCCCCGGCGATCGGCGAATCTGCGCATGAAGGGCGGGACGGCAGGGCCTGAGGCGAAGACGGGGCGTGCAAGCCGCGCGGGAGGGCGTCCAGGAGCTGATTGGGAACACAGGCGCGCCATCTTGTCTGCATTGAGACACGACAACGGCGAGGGGGACTCCGCACCATACGGCTGAGATGCAGGGCCCTTGAGGACTTGAGGTGAGCAGCGCGGGGGAGCCCGAAGTTTTGGAAACCGTGTACCCGGGAGGGCTGCGCCAACGCTCTGGGCGATTTCGAGTCTAGAGGGAGGCCGCGCCCATTGCAACGACACACAGGAGTCGAGGTGGCTGAGGGGCGCTCAGCGAGACGACGTCTATCAGAGGGGAGTTGGCCGACCTGGAGGCCGCTCACTCGAGGCGAACCACGTGGCTGTTAAGGAGAGTGGGGAAGGGCCGCGTAGCGTCGCTGTGGACATTACCCGGCAGTCAGCATGGGTAAACCGAGACCAAGAAAAGAGGAGTCGCAGCAGCATTCGGACACTGAACCCTCACTCCAAAATGACCGGGACTCGCAGGAGGCTCAGCAGGAGCCAGGCATACAAACACAATTCGATAAAATGTTGGCGGCCATGGCGGATTCCCGTGCAGCACTGCAGCAGTACATTGCGCAGGTGGCGATGGGCCTGGGCCTCTTGAGGGCGGACATTCCAAATTGAAGGATAGAGTGGAAACCGTGGTAAAGGCACTTCAGGAGGTAACACCAGCGCAGACTGAGCTGAATGCGACTGTGGCTAATGTGCTGGAGAGGATCGGAGTGCTGGAAAGGCGAGCCGAAGATGCAGAAGGCAGGAATAGAAGGAATAATATACGCGTGGTGGGACTTCTGGAAAAAGCGGAAGGGTCAGATATAGTGCGCTACTTGGAGGACTGGTTGAAAACAGTGGTAGCTCCTGAGGAACTGTCACCCTACTACACGCTAGAAAGAGCGCACAGGGTCCCGGCGAAACCACCACCACAACAAGGACGACCCCCTAGGCCGGTGATAGCTCGACTCCTGCATTTCCGGGACAGAGACGTGTTGCTCCAGAAGGCCCGAACTGATGGCCCCTTCCATGTGGGTAATAGTAAGGTAACCCTGTTCCCGGACTAAACCTTTGAGGTCCAGCGCCGACGGGCGTCATTTCAATCGATCAAACAGGTCTTGAGGGCGGAAGGCTTGCAGTACTCTTTGTTGTTCCCGGCCAAGCTGAGGATAGCGCTGGATGGAAGGACTCATTTCTTCGAAACGCCTGAGGAAGCATGGGAGTGGTTAGAATCTTACAGAGCGGGCAAAGACGGCCAGGAGCATCGACCGGCTGCCAGCGTGGAGAATCGACAGCTCCGCAAATCGCAGAGAATACGACGCCGGCGACGTGGACTACAGAAACCGACGTTGTCGCAAACTGACATGGAGCGACAGGCGGTCCTGAGGGCAGTCACGGTTCTCTCCGGTGATCTGCTGGGGAATTCGCAGAAAGATACAGATGTTGAGAAGGAAGATGAGCACTTGGGCACTGACACTTTCAGAGCCGAAAGTTTACCAGCACCGTTGGTCACACCAGGAACGGCGGATGAACTGTTGGATGAGTAGACTTGTATAATGGTGGAGTAAAGCGGGGTTGTTGGGAGGGAGGGATGCCTGAGTGGTGTTGCAGGTTTCTTGATGGACCTATTGGACCTAGGGTGGAGACATCACTGGGAGGCGGAGATCGTAATGACGGTCCAGTGCAGGGGTTGTGCAGTCATGGAGGTCTGGTACAAGCTCCGGAGAGGGGTGGGGGGATGGGAATGTCATGTCTCCGAAGGGGGTGTGCAGCGGGCTTAAAATCGAAACACACAGGGTCACCGACCAGCTCTGAGCACCCCCTGTTGCCCTTAAGGCAGGCCATCAGTGACGACTGGTGGAAAACGTGGCGATTTAGTTGTAACAAGGTTTGGATGGGGGCTAGCAGTGTTGCTCTACGTCCTGTTCTTGGGAAGGGGTGGGTTCAGGGGAGTTGGGGAATGGGAAGGTACGGGGGTCCACCGGTGTGTCGGGGGTGAGGGGAGAAGCAATGACTGCGGTACGGAGCAATAATGGGGACAACACCTGAGTTAGGATGTCTAACCTGGAATGTGAGGGGATTACGCACGATGACGAGAAGGTACAAGATATATGCTTATTTGGTTAGAAGGGGAATACACATAGCGCTCCTCCAGGAAACGCACCTCACTAAAGCGGAGGGGATATCTCTACAGCGTAGATGGAGAGGACAGGTATTCAGCACGGAATATTCAGCATTTGCTAGAGGAGTACTGATGTGGATACGAGCGGGGTTGCCGTTCCAGGTCACGAAACAAACTATTGATCCTGAGGGCAGGTTTGTAGCGGTAGAAGGGAAGCTGAGAGGAAAGGATGTGGCACTATGTAGTGTTTAGGCTCCAAACACGGACCAAATGGGCTTTTTTGAGCGACTGTCTGGATCATTGGCACACTATATTGCAGGGCCGATGATAATGGGGGGAGATTTTAACTCTATTGTTGATGTGTCCATGGATAGATCACACCCACCTTTGCCGGACACTCCGGTCCATAGATTAGCGAAGGGAAGCCTGAATTGGCAGACTAAATGGGGCTTGATGGATGTGTGGCGAATGCAGCACCCGCAGGCCAGAGAATACTCCTACTTTTCAGCAGTGCACGAATTGCATGTCAGATTGGATGCAGTGTTGTGCTCGTTGGCGGCCTCAGTAGTTCACATGGAGTACCTTACACGCACGCTCTCAGACCATAATCCACTGTTATTTGACGTACGTTGGATGACAGCACAATCGGACATTCCGACGTGGAGGCTTCGGCCTGAAACGTTGGAAGAGCCGGTGTTCCAAAGTGCCATAAAGGAGGGAATAGCACATTATTTTAACGAGAACGCGAACACAGCCAATACGAGAGCGATAGAGTGGGACGCATTTAAAGTAGTGATAAGAGGGCTTTGCATCAGTAAACACATGGGTGTGCGAAGGATCTTGATACAGGATGTAGAGAAAGCCGAGAGTAAGCTGAGGACAGCTGAACTAGCTCGACCAGGTAATCCTGGTAAACAGTAGGAGGTGCTGGCAGCTAGGGAACTGTGGCGGAAGAGGTGGAAAGACTGAGGATCTACGACTACAAGGCCTACCTCACGTGCACGTACGAGGAGGGTGATAAGGCGGGATCACTGTTGGCATGGCTAGCCACTCTGGGTTCACGGGGCTCACCGATTTTAGCCTTAACAGATCGAGGAGGTGACACGTGTTTACGCAACGCGAGATTCTGAAAAGGTTCTTAGACTATTATGAGAAGCTGTATGAAAGCGCGCTGGAGGCCACAGAGTCGGATATAGAGACCTTCTTAGAGGGCGTACCCTTACCGCAGCTGGATGAGGAACTAGCAGAAGGCTTAGGTCAGGAGATCACGTTAGAAGAGGTTCTATGCGCCATCAAGCATATGGCCCGCAATAAGACGCCGGGTGTGGATGGGCTGCCGATAGAATTTTATCTGCAGTTCGTTGACCTCTTGGCCCCCAGACTCCTGGTGGTTTATAATCAAGCACGAGAGTTGGGTTGTCTTCCGAGCACCATGAGGGAAGCGCTTGTTGTCCCGTTGCTAAAACCTGGGAAGGATAGCACAGATATTGCGGCTTATAGACCATTGTCCATGTTGACCACGGATTATAAGGTTTTGAGCAGGATACTAGCGACCCGCCTGTTGGAACACATGACTGATCTGGTCCATGACGATCAAGCGGGGTTCATTCTGACAAGGAATACAGCCAACAATGTACGGAAGCCGATTCGGATTATGGGTGAGGTACACCCAGACGATATGAACCCGGTGGTGCTATCGGTGGATATTGAAAAGGCCTTTGACAGTCTGGAGTGGTGAAGAACCGAGTTATTTAAGACCCGGCGGCGCCAGGGCACGCCCAACGTCTTCGGGTATCACCTGTCTTAGAACACAGAGACACGGAAACTTCTTGGTGGCGTCAAAATCAAATTTATTGGCTGCAGCCAGTAACAGAAGTCCTAGAAGTCAACACGGTATGAGTTCTCAGGAGACTGCTCAATTTTACAAAGCAAGTCATCCCTTTTTATGCCAAAAATCACATTCCAGACAAATACCTTACATTTACAAACTGTCCAATCACATGTATCCACACCAGAGGTATCGCATGACGGTAAAACCCACTTTTCAGTTGCCCAGCCCATGATCAATCATCGGTCAAACCCAACATTCTTCTTTAGACAGGTCGAACTAACCCATAATAAAAAAGGGCACATCCCCATCGTAAATAGACCATAAAGAAAGGAGCAGAAACAGGTGAGAGTAGGATAAGACATATTTGTGTGCAATAAAGTTTTACGATGTCCTGTGCTTTGAACCTCAATCTTGATCAGCTACTGGGAAAGGAACTGGCCTAACAAGGTTGGCTTCAGGCAAGAGGGTCAGTTCGCTCAGGTCATTCAGAAGTCAGCTAAATTGTACGTGTGCAAAAGACTCGTTCGGCCATAGTCATCGGCCTATGTGAGGGCAACCACAAAATGGCTGCCATACACAAAATTGAACCCAAGGGTTCAGAACGAAATCCCTAAATACATAGTGAATCCATCGGTCTAACGTGATAAAAACACTCATACTTGTCGTACTACCTAGTTACGGTTTGCTAATATCAAATTCGTAACGAAACCATGACCTTTATGAAACGGGTTCAGAATTCACGGAACCTCAGCCCCTCCTTTTGCCCTTACATAGACAATTAGCCTACACTCACGTCAATCTGAGTCCAGGTCTATATTCATCAGATAAACGAGATGTTGCTGGAGCATAATCCTATTACTTAGTACCTCTCCTGGGACAGGTCTCCTTGCACACGTAGTAGCACAGAGGCCACATATAGCAGGAGCGCACTGCACACAAAGACAGAACAGGAAAAGAATCGCTAAAGCCATCCCAATGATCATCAGAATCTTCCATCCCCAGGTCGATAACAGTTCCCAAAACCATCCAATCAACGACCAATCTCCTTTATCCACATTTATAGACTCAGAGATCTTATGTAACTTGGAAATGGCCTGGTATACCGTAGGAGCATTGTCTGGATCACTTTACATACCCCACCTCGATCTGCAAGTATGACATCTAACGCAACTCTGTTCTGGAGAGTCATAAGGCGATCCGACTGGAGCTCAGCAGTCAAGTTACTAAGGGCACCAGCAGTTTCAACTACGGTGGACTCAACCCCTGTCGTCAATTGCCGTATGTTCCTGCTGTTAACCATAGGTCCCCAAAACGTCAGAAAACCCTTAAAAAAATCTCCAAATTCTTGTCTTGCAGTATCTTCCTTACTGAAGACACCTCTAACAACTCTCGTCTTGTGGTAATCTGCCGCAGCTGTATATGTAGGAGGCAACAGGAACGAAACAAAACATGTGCCCGAGAAATCAGGGGGCAACCATGTGTACGCTCTATAGCTGGCTCAGTAGTGTCTAATCTTTGAGACACAGGCACAGCTTCTTGAAGGACATCGTCATTTTCTTTCTCGGAGCCTCTCCACACCAACTCAGCGTCGCTAAATGGTGCAAACTTCGGCACCCTTTCAGTCTCTGAATCTGCAATACCTTCACGGACCCACTGGTCGTACGGCAGAGGCAACGGCGCCGTCTTACAATGTACGCCGTGGATCCAGTTCTTTTTCCCGAAAACTTTCACTGAGGTCCTCGTAGACAACAAGACTTGGTGTGGACTGGTCCAGCGGGGCTGATCATTCTTGGTTCGCTGAAAGTTCTTTACCAAAATCCAGTCACCAGGATTGAGGGTGTGACCTGGATCCACAGAAGCTGGCGGCAATTTATCATGAACCTGTTGATGTAAGACACGCAATTTAGTCGTTAAGTCATACAAGTAGTCCACTAGCATAGGGTATTCGATGTCACTAAACTTCGTTGGCCTCGGCACTCCCCAAATATTTGCCAGACGGCCAAAAACTATCTCATAGGGACTAAGGCCTATCCGGTAATGTACTGTCGTTCTAGTCGACAAAAGTGCCAACGGTAAAACATCTAGCCATTGAAGACCAGTGCTCGCTTGGATCTTAGCCAGCTTTAACTTTAACGTGCCATTATAGCACTCAACTAAACCAGCTGATTGGGGGTGATTCGCAGCGTGGAATTTCTGGTGAATTCCCAACCCTTCACACACTCTCTTCATCACCTTCCCCACGAACTCACTTCCATTATCACTCCACACCATCCTTGGCAACCCAAACCTAGGGAAATATTCTTTGACCAGGACTTTAGCAGTGGACGAGGCAGTATTATCTTTTAGGGGGTATGCTTCTACCCATCTTGAAAAGGCGCAAACAACTACAAGGACATACTTTAAATTATTGCACCTTTCCATGTGGATGAAATCCAATTGCAAAACCTCGAACGGATACGTCGGAGGAGCAAAGTGACCAGCTGGAGTTGGAGTTCCCTTGCCAGGATTATACATCAGACACACCATGCAATTCTTGACCACATTCTACGCACACTTGGGAATTCCAGCATTCTGCCATACTGGAGCCAACAACTTACAAATCCCTTTCACACTGATGTGAGACAAACCATGTGCCATAGTAACCACTGCAAGCACGTACGCATCTGGCGACATCCATCTTTGGTGTTCTGACAATTCAACCCAACAACCAGTCGAATCCAATCTACCCGTAGTTTCTCTCCATACGCTCTTCTCACTTTCAGTAGCTTCAGCCTGTATCGATTTCACCCTTTCAATCGTATCTTCACACATTCCACCAGCCATAACCCATCTCGCTGGTCTTGCAACATACATACCGCTCATCATATCCTTCGCTGTTTCCTGCGCAACTTCATCCGCAAATGCATTACCACGGCCAACATCATCCGTAACCTTCCGATGAGCGCTACACTTCACAATCGCAACTTGCTTCGGCAAAGTAAGTGACTCGAGAAGCTCATTCACCAATTGTCCATGCTGAATCTTAGTCCCATGGGATGTGAGGAATCCCCTTTCTTTCCACAAACGTCCAAAACTGTGAGCAACACCAAATGCATACTGACTATCGGTATACACATTCACTCTCTTTCCTTCCAACAACACACACGCTCTAGTCAATGCTATCAACTCTGCTGCTTGCGCAGAATTCTGTGGTATACGTGCTATCTCGACAACTGTATTTAAAGTTGTGATAGCATGCGCTGCAGTCGTCTCACCATTCGGAAGCTTAAAACATGAACCATCAACCCACAGCGTACCATCCACATTCTCAAAAGGAGTGTCTTTAAGATCCACTCTAGCTTTTGTTTCTTCCTCTGTGCAAAGAAAACAATTATGCTGTTCTTGGACATCCGTCTCTGTAGAGATCGGCAATAACGTAGCTGGATTCAACACGTTACATCTTCTGATATGAACGTGGCTAGCCAACAGTGTCAACTCGTAACCTGAAAGACGTGCACTAGTAAGGTGCTGTGTCTTAGTCCTGTTTAATAAGGTATCCACTGCATGTGGAACCATCACAATCAGCATATTATCCAACACCAAACCAGCAGACTGTCGAATAGAAATGGCAGCTGCGGCTGTAGCTCTCAAACAACTCAGCAATGCTTTAGCAACTGGATCTAACGTTGATGAGAAATACGCGCATGGACGCTGCTTGTCCCCAAAAGATTGTGTCAACACTGACAACGCACATCCCTCTCTCTCGTGCACATACAACGTAAAAGGCTTGCTATAGTCTGGAGTACCCAACACAGGAGCCGAACTCAATGCATCACGTAATTCCGAAAAACTTTTCTGACAATCGTCAGACCACGGGAGAGGATTCGGTGTATGTTTACAAGTCAATGCCAACAGAGGTTTGGCCAGCAAAGAAAAATTCGGTATCCACTGTCTACAATATGACGTGATACCCAAGAAAGCACGCACCTCTCTCTGCGTATTTGGCACAGTCATTCGCGCAATCGCTTGAATTCGTTCTGGGGTCAACCTTCTTCCCTCCATTGACAAGAGATGACCTAAGTAGGTCACTTCTTGGCGACAATACTGCAACTTAGAAGGTGACACTTTATGATACAAGTCCGACAGATGTCGCAACAAAGAAAGAGTAGCTTCTTTACAAGTGTTCTCATCATCAGCGGCCACTAACAGATCATCCACATACTGAATAAGAGCAGCACCAGCAGGCAACACAAGAGTATCAAGCTGAGTCTTCAAAGCCTGGCTATAAATAGAAGGACTTTCACAATAGCCTTGGGGAGCTCTTTTAAACCGGAAGCTTCGGCCTCCTAAAGAGAAGCCAAAAATATCTCTACTCTCCTCAGCAATTGGAATACTGAAGAAAGCATTTTTCAAGTCGATGACTGAAAACCAAGCAGCTGAAGCAGGAATCAAAGTCAACAAGGCAGTAATGTCCGGAACAACTGGAAACTGTGGAACGACGATCTTGTTAACCTCTCTAAGATCGATCACAAACCTGTAAACAGGTGGCTGAGAAGAGTCAGTACGTTTCAGGACAGGCAAAACAGGACTGTTACACACATTACCTCTCGTTTCTTCAATCACATCTTTCTCAATAAAATCATAGATGATCGCTAAAAGCGCTCTTTCACCATCGCTAGAAATCCTATATTGGGGAATACGCGGCATTTTAACATTTGCTTTAAGCGTTACAACGTAAGGTGGAATCTCCAAAAGACCCACATCATTAGGACCAGTAGCCCAAAGAGTATCAGGGAGAGAACGCACTTCCGGTGGAAGCCGATCTTTAGACAAATACATCGGAGAGATCACTTTCTTACCCAATGTAAGCTGTACTCCCGAAGGAGAACAATGCAATGTCGCATTCAACCTTTTCAACAAATCCAAGCCCAACAAATTCTCGCCACAACCTGTCGTTAAAATGAGGAGTGCTTCCAATTCACAAGGTCCTATAGAAAGAGACAAAGGACTAGAAACTGGATTACGAACTGGGGCACCAGAGAATCCTACCAAACCATTCGTTAAGCCAGACAAAGGTGCGCCAGGGAGTTTAGAGTGCATGATAGAACTCTTCGCTGCACCAGTATCCAAAAGAAAAGGCTCTACCACACCCGATGTGGCTACTGCAACATAAGGCCCACTCTGATCTACTGGAACCGACACTACTCCCTCTCTTTGTCTATGGCTGTCCTAGCAATCATTATAATCAGCATTCTCACTCTCAACATAATAGTCATCAGCATAGTACTGAGTCGACCGACCAGATGCAATTTTCTGTTGATCAAAGCAATTCATAGAATTTTGTGGAGGAAAGGAACGTTCGTTCTGAGGAAATGCACCACGTCCTCTACCCCTAGACGTTTGCTGAAAACCACCACGACCTCTCGGGCCGGCATACCACTCGCACGTTGTCGTATAACAGGGCACTCATTTTTATAATGACCTTCTTCCTTACAATACGCACACTGATTCAAACCCAAGGGGGGTCTTGGAGGAAAATACCCAACGTTCTGTGGCGGTCTATGAAATGGGGAAGGTTGCTGAAACTGTGGGCATTGCTGTGACTCTTGCTGATTCGAGCGAGGCGGATACGCCTGCTGTAAAAGAACCTTTGTCTTTAAGTCTTTTGTCTTTTTCTCTGCTTTTTCTTTCTCGTCCTTATCCCTATTCTCATAGTACTGTGCAGTCGCCAATATCTGGGCCGACGATGAAACAGCCCAAGAACTTTCAGAATCTTTCAACTTATTACACAGTTCAGGAAGTAAGTTAAAGACAAACTTATCTACGAACAATCTTTGCCCACCTTCCGTACTCATGTCCTGACCACTATAATCTATAAATGTTTCTTCAAACCTAGTGAAGAAATCAGATACACTTTCATCTTTCTTCTGCTTAAATGCTGTTAACTTATCTCAATTCACTCGTAAAGCAAGCATCATCGTCTTCATTAAATTAATAATTCTACATGGCAATTCCGTAACCAAAGGTCCAGGTTTAGCACCTCCCTGTTGTCTACCATCTGCAGCAATAATATTCGCCCAAGTATCTCCTAATTCTGCCGCATGATCCTCATGACGAATCTTCGCCCACAAAGGTTGTGGAACTACATTACCCATCAACATGTCGATGTCGGCTAAATTCATAATACACGCATCTTCTGTCTGAGACAATTCTTTGTAATAACCAGCAGGATTCTTACGAGGATCAGGTAAGGTCTGCTTAAGAGCCAAGACCTCTGCTCTCTTCCAAGGGACATGTACCCATACTCGCTGAAAATGAGCCTGTGCGGCAACAATACCCTGATTTACATTAGCCTGAACTGCTTCCTTCCATACAGGAGGAACTTCTCTCATGGGATATGTCTCGCTTTTCTTCTAACAGAGGAATCAGGTTCAAACAGTCGCTGAGAAGGGAAATCGCTCCTTAATGCAAGTACCATCGCAACTGCATTCTCAATTCCGGGACCCACTATCGTCCCTTTCGCAAACTCAGACTGGACATTTAGCAATTCTACAGGGACTGAACCCAAATCATTATCTTCCCATTCCTCACGAAGGAAAGTACACATAATATCAAAAACGTACCTTTGTTTCGGTGCCTCCCACTGTTGGAAGACATCCATAACTGATTCTAAGTTATACCTCGAAACATTCGAAACCCATCTGCGAGCCAAGAGATCTAACACTGCCCGTTCTTCGGGACCAGGAAGCTGACTACGCATTTGTTTATGTGCAGAAACAGGGGTCATACTCAATAACCCAAAGAAAGGAGACAAAAGACCAGTAACAGTATCAGTCATTCGTTGTCGAGCAGAAGGAGAAGCTGTCAGACAGGAGACAAAGTATTTTGAGGTGATAGAAGCGTAGGGTTAGTAGCAAGAGAAGTTGAAGGTACAGGAGAATAAGGCAAAGTAGTTCCAGAAAAAACCGATAGCAAAGTCGGCGGCCCCAGAGGAGGCTGCGCCGTAGGAGGAAGAACCAGCTGAGGAGGAGCCGGTGGCGGAACAGCAACAAGAGATTGTGCAACTGGAGGTTGCGGAGGTGCCGTAGCACTCTGTGCATAAGGGGGTGGCAATCTCAACAAATGTAAAACCAAAGGTGATGATGGACGGAGCGTTGACAATACAAACACTCACCCCCAGTCAACTGATCTGGGTTTAATCCATCACCGTTCTTTAGCTCACTCCGCCACCCCAATTCAGACATGACCATATGCAAATCAGTCTGACCCTGTGCCTCATGGGAACAGTCCAGCCCGAACTGCCAAGCCATGTCTTCCCTGGACCGGAATCAAGCTTCCCAGGACCGGTTTCTGGCAAGAAAACGATGGATTTAGGCCCAGATCCTTGAACTGGGGTGAATGTATGACATTGTTCTACATTCTGTCCATCAACTGTGTTTTTTGCAATCTCAACAAATGTGACATCAAAGGATCCTTCTCAGGGTCCTTCGTTGCATTCTCAAGAATAGGTGGCAATGATGGGTAACATTTATCAATAGCCATATTATGTTGTCTATCTGACACCTCAATTGCTTTATCTTCTTCGTCTTCTTTAAACTGCCTGGCAGCTTGCATTATCGACAACCCCTTTTCTCTCTTATCTTTTTTAGCTTGTTTGATTTCTCGTTGTCTGGCTTCTTTACGCCAAAGGCGAAAGGAGTCAAACATTGCCGGCCGGGCTTTCTTCTTAAATAGTTTAACTTCCAAATTATCTAGAATCTCTGTGTCATAGCTACCATGATGTGGCTATTTTAAAACACCGTCTTTCCTAGTGTAACAGACCCATACTTCATTAAACATAATGGGGCCCACGCCGTGTTTAGAATAGAGCTCATAAGTCGGAGTTCCAACCGGAGGTATCGGACATGAATCCTCCAATCGGTAATCCCTGTTGCAACCACAACCAAACCAAGTACCAAATTTGCTACGATTAGGCATCTTCGCTCACTAATCGAGCTTCAAACTTCAAGGGATTATCTCTACCGATACACTCGTAAATATACAAGACCCTCGGCTTTGGAAATTGCAATTTTCAAATCAAAACTAAGGACCAAACAAACTAAGAACCAAAGGACCAAAGACTAAGGACCGGGAGCGACCCACTTATACTTAACTGAGGTATCAGTCACGCCACCAGAAGACCCGTCTATCGTCTCGCCGTACAAAGCATCACAAATGGGTCCAAGACAGGGCGACAGTCAGGGCAGCAGTCCTTCGTAGCCGTCAGGAAAGCGGGAAGCCTCGCAGAAAAGACCTTCAGTCCACATACGACATGCCGGGGTCGATGAAGTGGTGGCCGTCCTCCAGAATTTCCTCACGAAGCTCCTCATGATCTTCAGGCTTGGACCGGTACCGCTGAAGTCGCCCCACGTTGGAAGCGCCAACTGAAGACAACAAGTTATTTAAGACCCGGCGGCGCCAGGGGCAAGCCCAAAGTCTTCGGGTATCACCTGTCTTAGAACACAGAGACACGGAAACTTCTTGGTGGCGTCAAAGATCGAATTTATTGGCTGCAGCCAGTAACAGAAGTCCTAGAAGTCAACACGGTATGAGTTCTCAGGAGACTGCTCAATTTTACAAAGCAAGTCATCCCTTTTTATGCCAAAAATCACATTCCAGACACATACCTTACATTTACAAACTGTCCAATCACATGTATCCACACCAGAGGTATCGCATGACGGTAAAACCCACTTTTCAGTTGCCCAGCCCATGATCAATCATCGGTCAAACCCAACATTCTTCTTTAGACAGGTCGAACGAACCCATAATAAAAAAGGGCACGTCCCCATCGTAAATAGACCATAAAGAAAGGAGCAGAAACAGGTGAGAGTAGGATAAGACATATTTGTGTGCAATAAAGTTTTACGATGTCCTGTGCTTTGATCCTCAAGCTTGATCAGCTACTGGGAAAGGAACTGGCCTAACAAGGTTGGCTTCAGGCAAGAGGGTCAGTTCGCTCAGGTCATTCAGAAGTCAGCTAAAGTGTACGTGTGCTAAAGACTCGTTCGGCCGTAGTCATCGGCCTATGTGAGGGCAACCAGAAAATGGCTGCCATACACAAAATGGAACCCAAGGGTTCAGAACGAAATCCCTAAATACGTAGTGAATCCATCGGTCTAACGTGATAAAAACACTCATACTTGTCGTACTAACTAGTTACGGTTTGCTAATATCAAATTCGTAACGAAACCATGACCTTCATGAAACGGGTTCAGAATTCACGGAACCTCAGTGGAGGTACTTGCATACGACACTAGGGCGTTTTGGACTAGGAGAAGGATTTGTGAATTGGACATGGGTATTATATAATGAGGCGGTGGCCAGAGTGAGAGTAGGGGGGCTGATATCGAGCCAATATGGCGTTGCACGCGGCACGAGACAGGGATGTTCGCTCTCCTCATTGTTGTTTGCTCTGGCAATAGAGCCCCTGGTGGCGAGAGCGAGATTGGGCAGCCACTATGAGGGCCTCACCTTTAGAGGAGATCAGCAGTATATTTCGCTATACGGGGATGATCTGCTGATGTTTGTGGGGGATGCGGATGTGGCAACGGCTGGGTCAACGGCCCTGCTATCGTGGTTCGGGCATGTGTCGGGGCTCCGAGTAAATTGGGCCAGACATGCCTGTTCCCGATAAGGTTAGGTGGACGCCCGCCGGAGAGACTGAGCGCAGCGCGTTGATAGCCAACGTGCCTGGTGTACCTCGGAGTGAAAGTATATCATGAGATGGCGGACATCTTGGAGGGCAATATAGGGCGTGTTGTGAAGGCTTTAAAGAGTAGCATGGCTTTCTGGTCTACGCTGCCGCTATCAGTGATGGGCCGCGTCGCGTTATTGAAGATGGTAGCGCTGCCGCGACTGTTATACTATTTTAGAACCCTGCCTGTTTGGATACCGGGCTTGATCTTTAAGTCCTTACGCTCCCAGGTAATAAGCTTTTTGTGGGGAGCAGGAAGGAGACGGGTTGCACTAACCACATTGATACACCCGAAAGCTGAAGGGGGCCTAGCGGTCCCGGATTTTGAACTGTATTATTTAGCAGCACAACTACAAGTATAAACACAGGAGATAGCTAGAGAATTTAGAGGCCCCGACCATAGGAGAGGGAAAGGGATACCACGGCATGTGTTGTCTTATATCATCTTACAGCAGAAGTTAGACCCCGCCGATCCTATCCAGGAAGAGAAAACACTGCGATTGTGTTGGAACCGTAGCCAGCATAAAGCGGGAGTGTTCACCATTATGTGCCAGAAATACCGTTAGGGATGCTTACAGTGTTGCCACACGGGAGTGACTGGACGCCTTTGATGGATTGGGAGCGAGCTCTGATACAGATGGTTGGGGACTTGTATGAAAACGGGGAGCTATTGCCTTACGAGACCTTACAGGACAGATATGATCTACCTATGGGAGGATTCTAGCTGCATGCGGCGGTGGCGCATGCCATACGACAACAATGGCGAGAAGGGCCAAGGGAACATAAAATTACAAAGGCATGCCAATATGTAGTTATGGCGGCGGGTACTTTCAAGGCGGTAACGTGCTTGTATTCTAGATTACTACATGAGGGTTTGGCGCCCCTAGAGGGTCTGAGGGCAAGGTGGGAGGTTGGAATAGGGAAACCGATCCCGGAAGCACCGTGGGAGCAAATAGTGCGTAGAGCTTGGAAGGGCACGAAGAATGCACGGTTCCAGTTTGTGCATTTTTTCATATTGCACAGGGCGTACCTGACACCTGGAACAATTAAGAGATATTTCAATGTAGAGGAGGCAGCATGTCCCAGATGCAACATGGAGGAAGCAGAGCTAGAACACATGATGTGGGAATGCCCAATGTTACGGGATTATTGGAAGGAGGTGGGAACTATGTTGAATGAGGTCACGGATTGGAATTTAAACTATGATATGGTGACTTGCATATTGCAATGGTTTCCGCACACATGCAAAACAAGGCTGACTAGTAAATTTGTGGACCTGGGACTGCTGCTAGCAAAGTGGGAAATAACGAGGCGCTGGAAAGCGAAGGGGGGACCTTGTAGTGGGAGATGGAAAGTAGAGATGCAAAAGTGGGCCAGCAGTGATAGTAATATTAGATTCAAGCAGGCGAAGCGTTCGAATAAAGAGCAGGACTTAGAAACAGCGTGGGCCTGGGAAATGATGGTGCAAGCACTAGTTATTATTAACCAGGAGACAGAATAGGATACAGCTGCTAGAAATCACAGAACCCAAGCAGGTACACATTAGGAAGGACTACTCAGTTACACGGCAGTTATATGCAGTTTGTATAGGATGATCATAGCGCGACATACCGTGGATGGGAGGGAGGGGGTGGGAGCGGGAGGGGGTCCGAGTACCATACGTAAAAAGTTACAGAGTAGTCCATGGAGGGATGCCATGTAGGAGGAGTAGGAGGAAGGTATAAGATCTAGGAAGGGGGTTGAGGGAAGTGGGGGGGGGATGATTGACTTTGGATGTAATGGCACTTTGTAACTGTTTGTTCAGAAAATAATTAAAAAAAATTAAAAAAAAAAATTATTGGAACTTGGCTCATACACAGCCGTTTCATCTTGCTGAGACCGAGTCGATGCGGCTGTCCAAATCGTACATCGTACTCGCTCGGTCGGAATCCGGCTTCATTGTGCGACAGGATTGGGTTGTGAACGAGTCGTACGGATAGGATCGGGTTCGGAAATGATTCGGTTAGTGCATAAGCGATCTTTGCATCGTACTTGGTCGGTCGGACCAGTTCCGGGAAAGCCAAATCCAATTCGTAGACCTTCCGAACGACATCGGAATTGAGCCCTTAGTTGTTAATTATTATTAATTCATTAATTGAAAATTAAATATGGAAATTGTGGAATTAATTTTAGGTGTGGGTTGTGGGGTTTATAGGGGTTACGGTGGGAAGTCATTTATGTTTAATTGATTAATAATTAGTTGATCATTATTATTAATAATTAATTTACATTTAATTAGGGTAATTGTTTCATTTTGTGTGTGCTGGTTTTACTTTTATAGGGGTAAAGAGTGGGGAGTCCATACATTTTACTTGCTTTATAATTAGTTGTTAAATACTATTAGTTTTTTAATTGAAAATAAGTTTTAACTGTGTAGTTAATTTTATTTACCGCTTAATTTTAGCTGTGAGCTGTGGGGATTCCAGGGGTAAAGTGTGGGAAGTTGATTAATTGTTATGAACTTTTAATTTGTTTTTTTATTTAATAATATTTCTTTAATTGGTAATTATTTATGTTAATTATGGAAGTACATTTTTTTAGATTTAGATGTGGGTTGTGAATTGTGTGGTGAAATAGGGTAGGAAATAAAAAAAAGGACACTTATTTAATAATTAATGTTTTTGTTTTAAAATAATTTCTCATTAAAAATATTTATCTGTCCGAAAATGATTTTTAATTTTATTTAAAATCATATTCTGTAGGTGTTTGTTATATGTATTTAACATTATTATAATAATGTATTTAAAATTGTAATATTAAATATATTTGCATTTTAATTTTTAACATATTTATATATTTTGTTATTTATTTAGATTTTTAAATATTTGTGTTGACCTTAATATTTTGTTTGTTTTTAAAATATTAATTGTTACCTCTCTGCAATCCAACACTTTCCTTACTGTTGTACTGATTGGAGAGGGGATAGTACATTTTATCCTGCCACTATCCAACACTATTACTACTGTTGCACTCACTGAATGCAATGCCGCCACGAAAAGGCATAGAGTCCTTGCATTGGGGGCCTGTTTCGGGCCCCCAGGGTGAAGGGGGTGGTGGGGGGTGCACATGGGGGGTACCTATGGTACCCCCCTGCAGTTGCATGCACAATGCGGCAGGCACCGCGCGGTGCCTGCCGCTTTGTGCATGCAAATGCACAGCATGCATTTTTAACTTTGCGGCGGGTGCTGCTTAAAGCAGCACCCGCCGCAATGTTAAATATACGGGATGTGACCGCCAGGGTGGCGGTCACATCCTAATTCCAATGGAGGGAACGCCGCTGCCCCTGCGGACGGTCCCTCCATCTCGGGGGTGGCGGACGGACGCAGGTCCTTCCGCCATCATAATCGACCCCTTAGTGTGGGATTTTTTCTGTGGTGTTTTCGCTGTTTTACTGTTTCAATTGTTGCACACATACTTTTCACATTGCTTCTAAGTTAAGCCTGACTGTTCTGAGCTGAGCTACCAGGGGCTGATTACATGTTAATTTGGGTTTTGCTTGTGACTTATCTTGACAAGGACTGTAGCTGTGGTTGCTGCTTGGCCAGGACTCAAACCCCCTCTAGTCAACCAGTAACCCAATTTCTCACAGGTTTCACTTTTATTTCCATCACAAACCACAAAAACTAGGAAAAATTTAATACCTCTACAAAAATTCACAAACTGTGGTAAAAATTGTTTTTTTAACAACTCTGATTGCTCCTAAAAGCAGGGAAGTGGGGTATCCTAGCACAGCAAACCCTTTGCTGGTTATTTTTAAACAAATATGCTTTTTTTGCACAACATTTTCCCATTTTTCCCCAAACCCCCACATTTAAGCTATATTTTAGATATTTTCTCGGTTCCCTCCAGGGGAATCTCCAAATCCTAGGCATCTTTAGAATTCTGAGAATGTTTGAAAAAAAAGACACAAATTTGGCATGGAAACCTTTTGTGGAAAAACGTTAGGAAGTCCTAAACACGAGCTACCCCAAACATCCAAAAAGGTAATAGAATCAGTGAGGGAAAACCCTAGTAGCCAAGCAGTTAAATTACATTTTAACCATTTCAAAATGTTCACCTGCTCATACACATATATGTGCATCAGGTATCTTGAAATAAATTTGCTAATGCATTACGAAAATCCATTTGAAATTGGCCAACATAGATTCACACAGGTTTGCTTGCCATTTAGGGGAAAAAAAACAAGCATTGAAAATGTATGATGCATTTTAATTAGGTGTTGCAGTGATCCATGTGTTGTATATCTAATCTTTTAAAGAAATATGCACATTGTACTGCTGTTTGTGTGAAGCGTATGGTAACTTCAAAATCCAGAGACCATCTGAAAAAAGAGGAACTAGAAGTCCTACAGGAAACAACTAATCATTTTCTAGTTCACACACAAAATACCCCCTTAACTCATTCAGCGTATAAAATGAGTCTCCGCCAACATAAAAGAGACCCAGTTGTTGAAGTGTTCAGTAGAAACAAAATGAAGGCTGTTGCTCATCCCTGGTGGCTTGTAAACTTCACACTGTGAAGTTGTGAACATATTCCCCTCCATTAGTTTCCACCACTGCCATGCTTGAAATAATAATAGCAGGAGTCCAGTAGCCGAGATCTGCATTCAATGATTAATTGAATTTACCATAGCTTGGGTGGTTTCTGGTTGTGAGAAGAAAAGCAAGGATTTTCATAGCTGATGTTTATGTATTCATTCAATTATTAATTTCTAACAGTTGTATAAAAATAACATATTATTTATATAAATTATATATATTTATATAGATAAATATATAATATCCCTTTTCTGTTATGTCAGGGAAATCCTGTTCAATGCAATGGAGGTTGATATACATCCAAAATTTCTGTCTCGTTTATATTATTTGTGTATTTGTTAAGTGTGGTCTTAGTCAGAACTAGCAGATGAAGATAAAACTAATATAGATGTATTTACTTGACTGATATTGGCGTCCTTGAAGGAATATATATATATATATATAACTATGAAACCAAAATATATCTACGGGAACAAGGCTGTAACCAAATTGGCACAAATGATCAATTAACATGGTTTAAATTTGAGATTGTGAGAGTATTTTGAAGAATTGTGTGCTAGGATTCTGCAACATGATATTACACCTATGGAAATACTCTTGAGCTTCATTATTAACTCTTAGGCTTGTTAACCCAATTCCTTAGCTCCAACATTACCGATGATGAGGGTACCTGTAACTCCAGGGGGAGTCAAGGTAATGAGGATTATAAGTGGGATCCTGTGTTTTCCCCTGATAAATGAGAATTTAATAGAGGACCATGCGATTTAGGTCCTGATTCTGCTGGTAATTCCCCATTTTCTCTACCGGGAGACTCCACCTCAGTTTAGCAGTTGGAGTCTTCGGTGAAACACTACATATTCGCAGAGTTACTAGGATCCTGTCATTTTGATGTTGCCTTAAACTTGCATTGCAGGCACCACCATAATTAAAGTAATCTTCTTAAGGAAGCCCTTAGAGGAATGTAGATTAACAAATGTGGGAGAGGCAAATTACCTTAGCTTAAGTTGTTACTTTTCAGGAGATCTGGTTTTCAATCAAAACATGTCACAGCAGACACTTCTCTGAGTGTGGCGCTGATTATGAGTTGGGCAGTTAATTCCAAACCGTGCCTAAACCCCTGTTTATGCACGGGTTGGTATTACAAGCTGTTAGGTATTTAACACATCCGATAACCCTTGGATGCATTAAGGAACTCAACAATTGTTACATTTCGGCAGGTCAAACCTGCCAACATCCAATAACCATCGTATGCATTCAATACCTCAACCATCGTTAAATTTTGGCAGGTCATCCCTGCCAACATCCGATAAGCTTCGGATGCATTAAAGAACTCAACCATTGTTATATTTTGGCAGGTCAACCCTGCCAACACCCGATAAACATCGGATGCATTAAAGAACTCAACCATGGTTAAATTTTGGTAGGTCATCCCTGACAACATCCATCTGATGCATTCAATTTCTCAACCATCATTACATTTTGGCAGGTCAAACCTGCCAAATTTTAACAGGGGAAAACAATAGCATATTAACCATATCACACAGAATTTGGTGTGTTAAACACCAAAATCTGCATTAGTGCACCAAAATTCGCATGTTATTATCCCTAGAAATCGTAATAGGTGATATTTATGACACACAATAAAAAACATACCCATGGTATTGTTCTTTATCATGTGCGATAAATACCACCTATACTCGTAATCAGGGCTTTAGGGCCAGTTGAATCAAGGGAAAAAATGGTCACAAACGGGGAGATTCTTAGAATCTGCCCTTTGCGACCGGTATTTTTGCATTTGGGATTCATCATCACAAATGCAAAAATCGCAAATTGCGATTGCATTTAAGGAATAGCAAATTGCGATTCTTTAAATGCAATGCAAGATGCCATTTAAAATAGCGATTTCGCTATTAGGGTCCGCTATTTACCGAAAAATAATGCCAGGTAGTAAAAAGCGAAAACTTTGAAAAATGCACTAATGCATTTTTCAATGTTGCACACACACATGCCCTTGGGGCATGTGTGTGCACAACATATGTGCACATAACAATTTCAGGAGTGCAACAGGGTGTCCTTTTTGCACCCTTGCACCCTTGAAATTGGATGCGCAATTTGCGAGTACCTATTGTGTACTCGCAAATTGCGCATGCAATTTCCATTCCATTCCATTAATTTCCCTACAGCAAGTCATTGAAACGACTTGCGATGTAATAGTTTAAGATGTAACAATGCGGTCCGTGTAACGACTGCGTTGTAATGGTATGTGATATAAAGCATGCGTAGTAAAGGTATATATTCGGTGTATGGACCAAGCCACTCCCCTCCCGCTACCAATATAATGCTGTACATAGTGGTTCAGAGAGGACACTAGATATGCTGCAGGATTGTCTAAAGTAACTGCACAGTGGTATATGAAAGACATTTTCCCTGATTGCCCGCGCTGGGTAATGCAGACCAGTCCTGAAGTGCAGTACTAAGTGGGTGCCAATGTGATAAGTCAAAGGTAATACACTCTGCATCTCTATGGTAACTTATGTGTCAACTCCCATCCTGTATATGTCTTATTCAACAATTCTGCATTTTTTTGCACAAGAAATGGGCGGTAGGTCATTATGTCCAAGTACTAGCCTAGTGTGTCCCAGGGCTGGTATAGGGACAATATACCATAAACGGATAATGAGTGCTGGAGGTGAAATGCTCATTTGCTATTAAGAAGTGCCTTGAGATGATGATGTTGTCCCTCGTGGAAACTATCTGCTGTAGCATTTTGATAGGTGTGGGACTGTAAACAGTAACCACCTTCACAGAGCTCAGGTGAATGCTTACCTAACCCCACACTACATGGCGGGCCACCCTGCCCCCCTCCAAGCCCTTTGCCTATTCAGGCAAACCTTACAATTGCAGTCACCTTGCGTCCTAAACCCCCAGGTTTGAGATTTATTGTTCCACTCAGGCCTCTGTCCCTAAAAGTGAATCATGTGTAAAGTGCTGCAAGTTCCTGGATCCTCCCTATATTTGGTTATAAAGTGGCTGATTGTGCTACCCTGGACTGGCTGTGAGATTCTCCCAAGCTATATCCGATTTTTGGTATACCTAAATAAAAAAAATAGAATGTACTGAAGTTATTTAGCGTGTTTCACTCCATATCAACAAGTAACAACATTTTTTAGTGGGATGTGAGCAATATTGCCAGTGTGATCAATAGAAATAAATTCTAATTTTAAGGCTCCTCTTTTCTTCTACTCAATCTTTCCTCATCATATTCGTTTCAAGAGGGAACATGGGTCCGTCTGCTTAGGGTAATTTGTTGGCTCCCAGATGAATTGTTTTGGAATTTTTCATTTTTATATCATTAGGTTGGTTTATTTCATTTGGTTGGTTTATAAAGAGCTCCTGAATTTTGTTTTAACTGCTATGTATGGACAGAGCAACCCCCCCCCCCCTGTCAATCCGGCGACGAGCCAGCCGACTTCCTGTCGCCTCACTTCGTGAGATGACAGCGAGCAACGGGAAATACAGAGTCGCACTAGATGCGCGCCACTTCCGCCTGCCGCTGCTGCAACGGCAGGGGTATAGTATATCAGTGCTTCTTCCCCTGGCCTCTACATTTTCCGGGAGCAGAGCATCACTGCAGCAGCAGTGGGAATGCAGCAGCCCTGAGCCAACCAGAGTATGTACACATCAGCTTGAGGGTTAGGGTGCACAGACCACCAGTGTGGGCACAGGGCTGCAGCTCCTGGCCACCTCATCGCAGCCACACAAGTAGCTTGGTGTTTGGGGGGTGGTGCCCTGGTATGAGAACATGGGTACAGTGAGGCAGGACCGCCCCCTCACTGATACAGGTGGTTACACCTGTGTGGTCCAATGGCATTAGGGATTGCGAAAGTCTCTAGTATTTGTGTTCATGAGTCCATATACTGCACTGTTTATTGTGTAGAGTTTTCTTATCATGAGTGCCTATTTTTTCATGATATATTGGTATTATTTGACATAAGTATGTTCCTTACACAGATGTGTTTTTCCACATGAGGGTTTTTACATGGCTGTAATAAAACTGTTCCACCAAGTTCACAGTCTATGTGAGTTCTGTTGGTGCGTATAATCAAGAAAGGACTAGCCTAATTTTATGTGGTAAGAGGACTCAGGACTGTATGGGGAAGGAACCGTTTGGTTTCTTGATGAAGCCCTCACCCACCGACCTAGTTGGTGGCATGCTTCATCATCGGGCCTACCCAGTGACACCGAATGTGTCCCGGATGTGCTTCAACGCCTGCATTACAGCGGAGCAGGTATGTTACTAAGTGTGCAGTGAAGGTGATGTGAAAGGTTAAAAGTTATTCAGTGGTCCCAGTACCCAGAGGGTTGTCTTTAATATCTGGGCCCCTGATAGCAGTAAATGCAAGGCAATGGATGTAGGTGGAGTAACAGTTAGGGACTCCTGCATCCGGTGGGTGGCCTACATGTTTCAGCCAGGCTTTTCTGTAATACCGGCTTTCCTCAGGATCGTAACTATGTGAAGGTGAGATCTACACTTACAGTGAGTGTGTGATCTAAAATGTGTTGCACGCGCTAAGGTGCCATACGTGTGGGAGGGGATTCCCTCACCAAGCATTAATTCACGATTTGTAGCTAATGCCCCTTTAAATGTATCCGGCAGTGCTGCTGACCGACTTCGTTGATCAGGACTCTCTCGAAACCTGTCCTGCTGCAGCGGAACTCCGGTGGTACCTCATTTGGATTGTGGTGGCATCCGGGTCCTATTGTTGTGGTATTCTCCTGTTGCTATATGAGATAGTTTCCAGAACTGAGGGGAGGCAGAAGAGACAGGAGTCTGGTCTCTTGTGATCATGGAAAGCCCCGCCATTTTGTTGAGAGTGAAGTTCATTTCCTTGAAGTGATGGGGGCTGGTCTCACATGTTAGACAAAATGGAGATCCCAATATCATCTGTGGAGCTCTGCTGCTTCTTTGATCGCGGTTGCTGAGCTTGCTGCACTTACGCGATGGACACAGACCTGTCCCACCTGTGTTCTGCTCCCTCAAAAGGATTTGTGATTCTACGCTTGAAGGATTTGTCATGTTACACCCCATTCCATCCTCTACATAGATCCTGCAAGTCACGCAGAACTGCGCTTGTTATCGATGTATAGTTTTCATGGTGACATATAATAAGCTGCGCATACTGAGGGGCATACTTACCTGCTTGGCTGGGCTCCATCAATTCCCCCGGATGGCACTGGGGCTTGATTTTCCTTGTTATTTAGAGCAGGGGCGAGCTGAAGATGGGAACTGTTCAATAGATTGAGAAGGTGTTTAAATTAAGCCTCTATTTCTCTCTCCCTCCCTCTATCTCTCTCTCTCAGTTTAACATGGGTTTATGGAACAGGGAGCCTCGTCTGCAGTTAGAAAGTATAGAAAAAGAACAATTTACTGGCTCCTGTGGATAATTTAAGCTCAGCATGGCCCTAAAACAGTGGGCAGGCTCCCATTCAATCAGCCCTTGTGAGAACAACCGTGAGCAGGCGCGGTTTGTAGCGCCCTTGGAATGGTTCTCAGGAGCCTGGCTCTGTGTGGTGCTTATTGTAAAGATTGTGGGAACCCACTGCATCCTGGGAGTAGGAGAAGCATGCAGGCAAGGGAAGTGACATCACCAGGACCCAGCCAGGTCTTAACATCAAATTTAATCCTGCCAGAACCTTCTCTTCACTTTACCTCGTCCCGTCCTTTTATGCCATAATGAAAATTTTCTTAAATTACCTCCTTAGTCGCACTACCGTGTAATAACTGCATTAGCCCACAGCCATAGCTGCAGACCAAGAAGAGAGGGCAGAAGAGATTTCGGCCTAGCACGAGGAAGCTAGAGTCTACGCATTTTATGTGCATATAATATTGTAATTGTATTTATATAGCGCTTACTACTCCTGATGAGGTGTTGAAGCGCTTTATGGTGAGCATCATGGTACTTCGGAGCCCAAGGTTAGTGATTAATCCAGTGGTTAAATGTTGGTTATTGCGATTAGTCATGTGATGTCAAGAAACAAAAAACATTGCATGCATTTACTCCAGTTACTTTGTGATATATTAATACCGGTTAGGTTTGATCATTAGTGGGGGCTGTGTGGTTTCAGGTGAAAGGCTGGTGAGATAGGCAGGCTGGTGGAGCTTAGGCAATGTTAGGTTACTAGGATAGGGTTTTAAAGCAGCAGAGGTTCTGCTCGATGAAATGAGGTGACAGCCTTTTTGCAGAATTGCAATAATAGAGATTAAGGCAGACAGTTATGAGACAGAGAGGAGACAATACTCAGAAATAGAAGGCATGAGGATGATGGAAGGTAAGAAGAGGGTCACTCTGAAGAAAGGAAGGAGAGGAATCAAGCTTAAAGGAATCAAGTGGAAGTCAGTCAAGTTAATTTTTCTTTTTTTCTTTTTCCTTTTTTTATTTGTAATACAACTTTATTATGGTCTAAACGAAAAGGAACCGGAACTACAGTAACAGGGTTCACTACTAAATGTGATGCGACTGTAGCAGTCTTTAAATTATATTCGAAACGTGAGGATAAAGTAATTGCAGTCCAAAACAGCTAAATACGCAGGTCCAAAATATGAAGGAATTAATTTTTACTGCCACATTCACTCCGAAGCCCACTCATCTCCTTCCGCATCATCGTCCTCATCTGGCAATGCAGTGGTCTGGGTAATCTGTACATCTTGCTCGTATTGTGCTGCCAATGCTGAGTCCATTACAACTTCAGGTGGTGCAAGAGCAGGCATTGCTACAAACTCCAAATTGGGATCGCCGATTAATTTTCTTGCAAGCCAGAGGAAGGGCTTCTCAACGTTGTAATTACTTTTTGCGGAAATGTCGTAGTACTGGAGGTTCTTCTTCCTGTGGAAGACTATAGATTTTGCTTTCACTTTCCAGTCTTTGATATCCACTTTGTTGCCACACAGCACGATGGGGATGTGACTCTTGACGTGACGTCAAACATGATAATGGCACACTGGGCTTGGATATAAAAGCCATCTCGAAGGCCGACAAGCTTCTCCTGGCTGGTGGTGTCCCAGACGTTGAACTTGATGGGGCCTCGGTTTGTGTGGAAGACGAGAGGGTGGACCTCGACTCCGAGTGTGGCCACATACTTCTTCTCGAACTCGCCGGTCAAGTGGCGCTTGACGAAGGTGGTCTTGCCGGTGCCTCCATTCCCGACTAAGATGAGCTTGAACTGAACCTGCGGGTCTCCCTGGGAAACCATGGTGTGCGGAGGGGGATCTTCCAGAAGGGTTTTATGAATATAGTGAGAGATGGCTTTCTGAGAAGTAAGCAATCTAAGGATGTAAGCTGCAAAAATATGCATGTTAGGCATTCAACGATTGGTTGGGAGACATCTGAAATGCAACTTAACACAATAGCAGTGCTTGAGTATGTAAAAGTGCCTTTTTTGATCATCCACATTTCACTGAGATATCTCTTCCTTGTCACAGTTCTTCACCTCTTCCGCCCTGACCTAAAGTTCCTCTGTCGAACATGCAAGGCTTGAGATAAACCACCAGTAGGAAGGGCATAAGTTCTCTTCACAAGCAATTAAGGGGGCAGAGTTTTACAAAGAAAAAGTAGAAAAGATTGAAGAAGAGAGGAAGAATACTTCCCACAGGTGGTGAATGGAAAAGGGATTTCTTATTTTTTTAGATCAAGGTGATGGATTCCTTATTTTTTTATTTCTGTGTCATGAACCCATCCTCATTTAGTAAGGCGCATGATGAGGAAGACCTTGGAGTTATGAATAACCAGTTTGTTATTGCAATGCTTTGTTGAGTGCCCAGCAGTTTCTTCTTTGAAGAGATGGGAAGCAACAAGTTAGGCAGTATAAGGGAGCATTGTTCTCCAAAGTGCGGGTCCATGGAGCAGAAGCTCCACCACGCATGTGTGTCTGACCAAAGTTTCATACGGTGCTTAGCAGGATAGTGTCCTGTCATAGTACCAAGGATAATTCTTACAGAGTGGCAAGCTGTTTCCATATCTTAAACAGCTTGGAAGAGTGTTTTAATTTGAAAATGCTAACTCACAATTGAAGATGGCTCGCTTCATACTCAAGCACCAGACAAGTTTGTTAATCCATCAAAGACCAGCAGGGTCATCATTCCAAAAGCATTCCCTGTCATTGGTCCTCGCTATCCAAGTATGTCCTTTGTCACTGTCAATATGAACTTTCTTTCCTGCCTTATTGACATTTGGTGCTCTTACAGCTACATTGGACTCACTGGCAAGTGCTGAAATATACAGTGAAACAAATACAGTATTTACGCCCACAATGCCATGTTTTAATAGATGTTTTAAACAGGTAATAATTGTAGAGATGAAAAGTCAGGTCTCCCCTTTCTCTATGCTGGCATTTGTCGCTGTAACTCTGGAAAAGCAGGACTAGAACTGAACACCACGTGTTGTGGGTGGTTCATCCAACATATTGTATCCATCTAAACTCCAACAATGGTTGTACCTGTGGTATCCAAATTGTTTTATTGAGTTCTTGAAGTAGCCAGTGGCAGCTACAGGCATATTGCATGGGTTCTTCATCGGAGGGCACTATATCAGCTAGTCAACCAGGTATGGATACACGTTAATCCCCTGTCTCTGCAACTGAGCTGGCCCTGTGGCCTCTTGGTCGCTGACCGGAAGCCAGAAGGCTAGGCTTCAAACTACTACAGCTTTTGCACCACCATGAAGACCCGGAGCCTGTGATGCCTTTTGTGAATTGGAATATGGAAGCATGCATACTTCAGCTCCAGCTAAACAGTCTCAAATTTCAAATCCATGGTGGATCTGAGGCATCCCCCCCTTTGGTACTGCTCAACTTTTATAAAGTGACAGTGAAGAACTTTATGAGGGGTGGGGTACCAAACTAGATGCAATTAAGGAATTGCTTTTCCATCTTATGATTAGAGGAAAGATGGTTAGGAAATAGAGATCTAAACAATAGTGCAGTGTACATGCATATACATATATCATATAAATTACCAATACGATTTTTTTTTCTCGTAGAATTAATTTTATCATGGCTTTATATTTTCTGCTTTAAAGTGAGCTGCAGTATTTTAACATAGCTACTTTTGCAGGATATAATAACATATGTCCCTATTGTAGCACTGCCCAATTGGTAATCTTAATAGAGTTCTACTTATACACCTATTATTTTACTCCGTATTAGCCCTCTAAAATGTAGGCAGAACGTTCCACTACATTGCTGCTTTTTCAAAATGGCTGCCCAAAAATATGAAAACAGGAAATAAGCAAAACTCCTAGACTATGCATGTTTGATCAGCATATTATTTTTCTGTTGCATATTCATAATTCCGCCAATTGATTTGGCCGTGTAATGATATAAAACAGGCTCACTGGGGGTGTTGAAATATATGTTGAATATCTTCGAAGGCCTTCCTCAGCAGTATTCATTCCAGTCTCTTCTTCACTTTTAAAAGCTGGGTGTTTGCTTTTTTAGGGCTAATATTCTCGGAAAGATTGACTTGTAACAGGAAAGCGCAGCACACTGGCACGAACACTGTCAAATCGCCAAACAAAATAGATTCTTAATTGCATAATTAGAATAATAACTTTAAACTGTCCTTTCCTAATTATCTAAAGGGCTGTAATTGCTTTTTTGAACAAACACAACTTAGAGATTTTTTTTCTCCTTTCGCTGTAAATGGAGCATTCCCGTTCTTTTTTCTCCGCTCTTGAGGCCTGTTACTAATGGTCACTGATCCACTGAGCAATGAAGAAAGTGTTTAATTCAGAAATTATATTAAGTGTCTCTAATGACCGTGCCCGTGACTTTCCTCATTAACTGGACAAGGGCAGGCTACTCTATATGTGGCTATAAGGGCACTGCTAATGCCGCTTGGATGGGTGAGCACAATGCGAGCAGCCAAATCTTAAGCCGGGGGAATAGCTCTGCTGACGGCGGCCTTGTATTAATAGTTCTGTGCTGACAATTGCAGAATAAAATACCTGCAGAGTCAATTCAAACTTTAAGTCTGTAGATAATGGTAATCTAAAGCAGTGTACCCCCCAAAAAACCTATCTATCTGTCTATCTGGGCTGTTTCCCCGCATACCATTACAACACAAGCGTTGCCATGCATGCGTTGTAACAACGCGTAGTCATTACTGCGATTTTTTTTACAACGCGTGTGCTTTTACCACGCATGCCTTTACAACGAATTTCGTTGTAAAGGTATCTGTGGTAAAAGAACATACCTTGTAAAAAATGTAGGCGATCCATGTCGTTGTGAGGAAACAGAGGCTCTTCCGTTTCCTCACAACGACGTGCACAGCCCCTCAGATGACCAGAGGGAACCAGGAACCACGCGGGGAGAGAGGTAAGGGGGATTGGCCCTGGGGTGGGTGTTACTTTTTTAGGGTAAAAGGGGGTTAGGGGTGGAGGGGTGTCGTGAAGGGTACTGTTTTAGGGTTTATGGTAGGGTTGCAGGTTGTGTAGGGTAGTGTTTTAGGGTAGGGAGACGACTGGGAGTTGGGGGAGGGTCGTGCAGGGGTGCTGTTTTAGGGTAGGGAAAGGATTGGGGGTTGGGGGTCATGCAGGGGTAGTGATTTAGAGTTTAGGGTAAGGAAAGGATTGGGGCTCGGGGGTCGTGTTGGGGTACTAAATTAGGGTTTAGGGTAGTGTAACTTACCTTAGATACTTTTACCGAGAGTATACCTTTACCAGGCAAGCCTTTGTGTTGTAATGGCATGCGTAGTAAAGGCATATTCGTGGTAAAAGTATGCGTTGTAATCGTAGGTCGTTGTGAATGACTACGCCTAGTAATACCCGCGTTGTAATGACACGCATGGTATTAGTACACGTAGCAACGTGTCATATTCGTCTATCTATCTATCTGTCTTTCTGTCCATCTATCTGCCCATAGAGGTCAGTTTCATGGGATCAGGTGAAGTTTTGGGACGGTAAACAGAAGTGCGTTCCAGTCGTAAATTCTGGAGACCCCTAGGGTCACCACTGATTTAAAGCTGTTCTAGTTAATGGAATGTTGGATTCCATGAGGTTTTAGATGTGATGTTGTGATCCTTTAGCAAGGATATTCATATGGATGTGAAAGTAAGATATTTGTGTAGCGTGAGCACCAGTGCTTTGGCTTAGCCAACTATTAGACGTTTGCAGGCCTGTAAGTAAATCTTGTCTTTGGACAGAAATAGAACAGTTTATAGGAGAGGTCAGGAATGAACTACATTTTCGCAGGGTTCCGCTTCAAGACATTGCACCGACATCCAAAATGTAAGTCTGCATCAGCGAAAATCTTTGCAATCGGGCGAAGATCGCAACATGGATAGGAGAGGCGGAATTGGGGTTCTCTGCAAGTAGGTCTGTGAATAGCAATTATAGCACATTAGTAGTGCTTTTGTAGTATTACTAAACATACTACAAAGTGCAGTTTGTAAATAGGCCTGGAGAGGCGGTTTGGAGACTGCGTAGAAATTGTTCAGATCTTCAGGGTCAGATCTTGCTTTTCAGAAGAGGTGAACCGTGGCTGTCTGATACTTCTGCTAAGGTTAGCGAGATATTGATTATGTTGGTCCAGAGGTGGCCAAGAGAGAGGCTAGTAACTTTCAGGAGGTTGGGGATGGAGTGTCAAGTAAAACTGAGGCTAGTTTGAGACTTACGATATGTATGAGTTCAGAGTTGGAGATTTCTTTGAAGGAGGCAGCCGCGGCCGGTAGTGGGAGTACCGGCTGGGCGGTGACATGGGGAGGGGGAGGGGCAGGGTGGGGGGTAGTAATGTATGGATTGCAGACTTTAAAAGGTAAGTAAAAATAAAAATAAATAAAACGAATTTCGTTGCACACACTGCATCGCATTTGGTGATGCAGTGTGCGAAACGAAATTCGTTTTATTTATTTTGATGTTTACTTGCCTTTTAAAGTCCGTAATCCATACATTACTTCCCCCACCCTGCCCTTCCCACGTCACCGCCCGGCCGGTACTCCCACTACCGGCCGAAGCTGGAAGGAGGCACCGCTGCTTACGGATTTATGAGGTACGCCTGGCATGTATTGCCATAAGAGTCCCTGGCACTGATGGGAAATACTTTTTGAGAGGATGTGTTCCTTGTGAAAGAGCAGAATGACGTCTCTCGCAGTCATTGGCTGAAGTGGGCAATCCAACTGCTCCATGTTGTATGCTATAGTGGGTGGGAGAAAAATGGAAAGAAAACAACAAAACAAAAATGAATGAAACAGGCTGGCTAAAAGCCACTATATATAATTATATTTGATATAATTTTCGTAAAAGCAAAAGTTTTTGACTAACACCAGAAAACGTTAAAATGAAAACAAAAAAAAAGATGGTCCATAATTTTGGCCATAATTCAGATATCTAGAAAACATTTTATATTCAGAAATTATATCTGGGCGAATATGTTTTCATTTATGCTTGCGTTTAATTTTAATTCATGTCAATGCCATTTTATAGCAGGTGGGATATTGTACTAATGACTTCATCTAAGTCCTGTTAGCAACATTTACCCCATTGTAATGTATTACCAATTTTCTGAGGTTTGTGGAACGATAAACAGAAAGAGCAAATGGGTTACCCAGAAGCATACAATGTGTCAAGAAGTGAAGCTGGGATCATGAGGATGTCTTCATTGGATAGGTCAACGAATTTATGACTAGACTAGGCCACATCTGGAGATGAATTAGACTTAGCATCCTGAATTCGCTGCAACAGTATCTCCATGCCCTTCCCTCATGATACTTAATGCTCAGATGTGTGTGTGTTGCCCAAGCTTACACGGTGTGACTGACGCTGGCATCGCGTTCACAGATACCCAGCAGGCCTCTGATGGACGGGAGCAGATTCCCTGGGTCACCAGTAGTCAATCACGCCTGAAACCGAAGCCAGCAAGTGATGGAGTGCTCCAATAAAAGACTCAGCAACGAGACAATAACACCCTGTACAGCGTGAGAGCCCTGCTGTTAATGGCTTCCCTTTTCTCAACTTCTTGTTTGTCCACAGGTGTCGGGTAGAATGTGAAAGACACACTAATCAGAGTAGAAAGTAAACAACTGCGTGGGCCAGGGAACCCCACTCGTCCTCTGTGCAAGATTGACTCAAAATACAAAGCCCAAAAACATTGACAACACAAAGTAAAGAGTCAAAAGCAGAATATGTTCAAAAGCAGAGTTATCAAACTAAAACGTGTTTCTTGAGGCGTTGGGGGTGTGTAAGGAGTTGGTGGTTTAAGTTTGATGGGAATGGAAACATGGTCTTTCCATTGTAAGCTAGTAGGAGGGTAAGAAACCATGTGGCAACCTACATTATTCATTTAAGTATGTGAAATATTGATTAAATATATTAAGTGATGGTGAATTGCAACTTTAGAAACAGGGCCTAAATTACATATCTGGTGCCATGTCCCTTTTTGCACCACAGCGCACACTTAGCTAGGTGCTCCCGGCACAGAGCAGGGCAGTAGACCAAAAATGCACAGCCCTCAATGCAGATGCCAACTGTGACAGTTTGGGCCTGTGCCGAGGACAGCAAAAGACACACACTTCATGGACTGAATGTAGAACAAATCAAAACATTCACCCCCGGTCAAGAGATCTGGGTTAAATCCATCATTCTTTTGCTCACCATGCCACCCCAGTTTAGACCTGGCCATAGGCAAATCATTCTTGACCCTGTGCCTGGGAACAGTCCAGCCCGAACTGCCAGGTCAGGTCCTCCCTGGACCGGACACAAGCTTCCTAGGACCGGTTTCAGGGTTTCAGCCCTCATCAGCCAGAATGGCTGGGTTCAAACTGGAATGGCATGGGAACCAAAGAAACAATGGATTTAGGCCCAGATCTCTGTACTGGTGTGAATGTATGACATTGTTCTGCATTCTGTCCATCAACTGTTCATTTTGCATTTGTGCTGAGGACAGCGCATTAGTGAAAGACACGGATGCAGTTCCACCTATCACTGTTTTAACAAGTATTGTCAATGTGAATAGGTCTAGCTTATGAACGAAAATTCGTTTTGTGTTATTCGTGCATTGGGGCGCTCAATAAGTCATGATACAGGCTCTCCATCATTCATCTTTGCACTCATGCATCTATTCAGCCATCCACTAGCTAGTTTTTGCATTCGCCAACTGACACAACCACAATAAATAACACACAACCTCAACAACATATGCCAAACAAATTATAAGAGTACAAGTAGAAAAAAGAAAACATGCTGCTGTCTAAACACAGATGGCATATGCTTACAATAACAAAACTAAACATCGCAGCAAGTGTCCATCTAATAGTGGTAGTGTACGTTGTCTTTCATTACTTAAAAGTTCCAGTATGGCCGCCATATTTAGAGCCAATGTGTTGGCCATTTTGGAATCGTAAAACAATGAAAGGCTATGAACAGAGGTACTCTATAATGGTCGCCTAGAGTAAGAAATTGGGTTGGTGTTTGAGAGTGGTGAAATCGTACTCAAGCAACAGCCACAATCATTGTCAGGGTGAACCACTAAATACAACTGTTGTTAACTCTTTTATAGCTTGTCACAAAAGCGGTCAGACTTAACTTAGATGCAATGTGTAAAGAATTTATGAAGCACTTAAACAGTAACAAAATGAAAACACAACACAAGAAAAATCCCACAACAATTTAAAACAATTGAGTAAAATTAAAAATATTATTTGACACAAAACAACATAAAAACAATCAGTAGAACCAGAGGTATGCAGTTCTAAAGATTAATAGCACAAAGTGCCACTCGCAGTTATCTGGTCGTGCGATACTAGGTGAAAGTCAAAAGTTCAGGCCAACCGGAATGGAGGGCTGGCCGGATACAGGGACCAAATAAGTCCCACTGAAAAAGTTACCTTCTAAAGTCCAGCATGAAGAGTTCCATTCACGGTGGAGGAGACAGTGAGGAGAAGGGAGAGCGTTGTGGGTGGTGATCTCTGTAGTGCAAAGAAGAGGCCAGATGCTGCGCACTGTAGCCGCGGTAGCGCGAAGATCTTGTCTGGCGTTGTGAATGGTCAGTGCAGGAGATTCCATTACTGGTCACTGTAGGCTGTCGATGTTGTAGTGCGATGTGCAGATCTTGCGTAGCCAGTTGTCGCTGGCGGTTGATGTATTGCGAAGAGTCGGATTCACTGTAGCTTCGCATCAGCGGTCGGCACAGGCGGCAAGATCTTGGTGCAAACGGGTCAGTTTGCGGTCGCAAATAACCCAAAACTTCAGGATTTCTTTGTTTCTTCAAGGAGGAGCTTAACTGATGCAACACCAAGGTTCCAGGACCTGAGGTACACTGCTTGAGGATCAGGAACTCACTCCAGCAAAGGCTTAGGTAGTTCCAGTTGCAGGGCCAGGCATCAGGTCAGCTGGGCAGATGCAGGGAAGCCTCTGGAGCTTGTTACGTCTCTGTAGCTCAGAACAGGATGTAAGTCAGCTGACCCTTGCAGTCACTTCAGCCTGGGTTAAAGGGTGCTGCTCATATCTTGCTTTCTCAGCAAGCAGGGCAAACCTCAAGCTGCAGAGCAGCAGGGCACCCTTCTTCTGTAGTATCCACAGGTCCAGTGGTGTACTCATGAGTGGGTCTGAGGGTATGCTTTTTATACCTGGTACACCCTGTGAAGTGGGAAAAGCTTCTGGAGATTCCATGTACAGAGGTGTCTGGAATATCGTGCCTCCCTGCCGTAGTCCCAGTCTGTCTAGAGGCACAATAACATAGCATGAAGTCCTTTGTGTGTGAATCTAGTCAGTGCCTTTGCAGTGCAAATGTGGTGGGTGACAGTTCCCGCCCCCCTCAGATCCTCTATTGTGATGCTGGCTGTGAGGAATACATACAGGCCAACTGCCTTCTACACCTAGTCATGTGACCCAGGAAACAGATTGCAAGCACCAAATGGCTAGGAGAAGAAAATGCCAATGTTCTAAAAGTGGCTTTTTCAGAATAGTGACTTAAAATCTCAATTTGCCATTTAAGAAAGGTTTAAATTACAATTCCTCACATGCCAAACATGAATTTCCAACCTGCTCCCAATCAAAAGTTATCATGCATCAAATGTAATGTAAATGTAAATGTATGCATACTTGTAAAGCGCACTGTTACCCCATCTCGGGGCGTCCTGGCGCTGTATACTGCTGGGGAACCCGTCCTGGCTTTCCCTGTGAGATGGTCCCTCCTGGGCACCCCCAAGGTGAAGCCAGGGCCGTTGTGGAGATTAAGCAAGCTATTGCCCAGAGTTGCAGAGTGGGACCCATGGTTAGCGTAGGCACCTAGGCGAGAATTATCGAGTCCGCGGACATTGACCCAAGACCCTGCCGCGTCGGGAATTGAAGCCTGGTCCCGGGCCAACCTCTGCTTCAGAGTCTGCAGCTTCTAACCAGTGAGCCACACTTCTCCACAAAGAAGTTGGGTTATAATAATATAACCCAATGTTATCCTAATATAACCCAATGTTATCCTATGAGAGAGGTAGGCCTTGCAATAGTGAAACACTAATTTGAGGGCCTTTCACTATCAGGACATGTAAAAAGTCTATCTTATTAAATACAACGCACCCTGCCCTGTGGGCTATTTATGGTCTGGCATAGGGCTGACTTCTATGTAGTGAAAAGAAAGGTTTAGGGCTGGCTAAAAAGGTTTATTTTGCCAGGTCAAAATGTTGTTTTAAAACTGCACACACAGGCTGCAATGACAGGCCTTGGACATGTTTGAAAGGTTACTTAAGTGGCTGGCTCACTCAGTGCTGCAATGACAGGCCCGGGACATGTTTGAAAGGCTACTTAAGTGGGTAGCACAATCAGGGCTGTGGACCTACTAGTAGCATTTGATTTACAGGCCCTGGTACCTGTAGTACCATTTTTTTTTAGTAAATTAAATGTGTCAATTGGGTGTAAGCCAATTTTACAATTTTTAGAGGGGGAGCACACACACATTAGCACTGGTTATAAGTGGCAAAGTGTGCATCATCCTAAAAGCAAATAAAAAGGGTTCAGAAAACAGGAGGGATGAAGACAAAAAATTTGGTGATGACCTTGCGTGGAGTGTCAGGACCAACACTGGGTTTAGAGGAAGTAGCCACGCCGATGCAGCACACTGCACATTAAAAGAGCAGTAAGAAGGCAGGCCTTTCACATTGCTTGGGGGAGTTGATGTAGCCTCTAAAGACAAATTTAAATAAAAAGAGAAGTAAAGATGTGAAAGTAGAACTACAAAATGAGAAAATTGAACGCTATTAGACTGGCCCATTAGCCCTAACACAGTAGAACACTCATCTTCAGATAAATGAGCACATGTGATCAGAAAATGCCATCATTCATAGGGCAAGAGAGCCAATAACCGACTGGACCATTACCCTTATAAGTGTGTTGCCATGGACAGTCTAAATGACAGACAGATCAATGAAAGAAGATGGATGACCCAATTCCCCCCTATGTATCTATATGCATATATATTTAATATATGGATGTATGTTTTTTTTACAAGATTCTTGAAGACAGCTAAGCCTGTCCATCCTTTCTAAGAGATTCATACAAGAATTATTACAGTGCAAATCCTTCTTTGTCAAAGGAAGTAACCAACACCAAATACTTACCTACAAAGTAATCTCTGAGAGCCCCGGTAACATTATACCCAACTACAGGCTTTATCAAGGTGCAAAAACAATGCACCCTTAAAGGCCCTTTGGCTATAAACAGCTCAGACCTTTGGCATCTGAAATGCCCTTCGATAGAAAACCAAGCAGTCCTATGGCAGTTAGCATTAGCTTGTTACCAAAGCCAACTCAGGCCTACTGCACTGAGCTTCAGCTTTCCCACAAACCAACCATCAGGCAGACGACAGTCATAAAATTACAATCGTTTATAACATTACAGTTGGCAAAGCAAAATACATTCTCTCCTAAGAGGGCCTAACAAGAATTGTGTAATTACAAATCTTCTATATCCACAGTTTGTCATAGGGGTAAACCCTACCAAAACCCTCACTTAATATGGCAATCTGTGATACTTCATGTAATAAAATCCTTCTCTTCAGGCTTTCATGTTAAATGTTAAGCATACTTATAAAGGGCACTATCACCCCACAGGCATCCTGCATCCAGAGTAGTAATAATCCACTCTTCAATGGATTGATTTTAACATATGTTGTTCACAATAAATATCTTAATCTTATTGCCGCAATTGTAATACGTCATAGTAAACGTACCATGACTATAGCCATGATCATTACCTTACCATCATAACCAACTCAGTCCTGCTGCATTGAGTACAAGCTTTGACACAAGCCAAAAAGTTCAATACAAGTAATCTTTTTGGTGGAAGCACACAACTTTGGCCCAATCAAATCATGTTCTCAGAAGCATCAGCACGATGGTGGTGCCTAGGCCCCTTTCTCTTTAGCAGCTCATTTTTGTTGATCACATAATATCTGCTGACACCTATGCTGTCAAGCCAGACCTATAAACTGGAAAGGCATCCTACTGAGAGTGGGTGAAGTTATTTACTACACCTGCTTGAAGGGGAATTCCATGGGAAACTTTAAGCAGATACCTCAATTTCTATGCGTGCCCATGGGGGACACACTGACTGCCACCTCTTTGACAACTTCTTTGTTTCAATGCCCACATCTCTGCTGAAATACAGGTTAAAAATTAAAGGGGTATATTCACAAGAACGTGTGATACCAATCGCAAGAGTAGCGTAATGCAACTTTCAACATCGCAGCCTATCGTGGGAAAACAACTCTGTGACAACGTGGAATTCACAACGCGTAATGTTTGCGATACAACCACCTCGACGATGATAAAAACACAAACACCAACGTGAAAAAACCTGCAATGTGCCAAAGCGCGATAAGAAAACAGTGACAACCAGCACGAGTGCAGCAATACCCATGCGCAATGCGGGAAAAAGCACAAGAACAGCATACAGGAAATGCCACAGAACAAAACCCATCAACAGTGGAGTACCACAGATGCACCATGGCCAACTGCAGAGGACAACATGTACACAACAACATCCAAGCATCGTGGAAGAACAGAACCGACAGGCACACCGTATGAAAGAGACCAGTGGCAGACAAATCAGAGCCGCTTGAGCGACACACCCACTGTGCATCATACACACATAAACAGAAGTGCACCTCGACATTGACAATATCCCGGTACAAACAGCAACCCCTCCACAATTGAACACAGGACACAACGAGTTCCGCAATTGTGCACAACCTGGCAAATCACATCTGAAACCACATGGAAATGTAACAGGACAATGTACAAGTACAACCTATAAACGTAAATATGTTTAAATCACACATGCAGTCCTGTTGGACATCTTCTACTGTTGCATGATTGCCATGGACGGTCACAACGAGACGTGCTCATGAGAAGTAAGTATCAATGATGGCATACCTACGGGCCATTCCTGCCGAAGCTGCAGTGGGCTGTGGACCACCTGCCCCATCACCACCATCATTGGCCGGTACATCTGGAACTGGGATCCATGCGGCCCTGGTGCGAATACAGATGTTGCGCAACCCACAACATGCAACGATCATCTTGCACACAATGTCCAGGCTGTACAGGAGCTTCCCATCTGTGCCATCCAGGCACCGGAAACGTGACTTCAACACGCCAAATGTGTGTTCAACTATGCCCCTGGTGCGTTTGTGGATCACATTGTACTGCCTCTGGGCGGATGTGTTAGGGTCTCGGAGGGGTGTCATCATCCAAGGGCAGAGTGCATATCCTTGATCACCTATGACAGTGCATGGAGAAAAAAGTCAATACTTGGTTCGGCAGAATGTGATGGCAGGCCCACTAATCCAGTGACGCCTCTGCTGGCTGTGTGTGGGGTGAGTGTAAGCCATGCCCTCATGGAGTTTCTGGTGCTGGCAACTACACCAACAGTCATCAGGCAATTCAGAAATGCAATGTCAGTACTACAAGAGGGGATGACTCGCGTCGCACAGGGCTAGTGGCCCGGACGCACAGCGGCCGACACAGGCCCACCACCACAGGGCTCTGACCTGCGGGAGACTGGGGTATGGTCATGACGGCAGAGCAGTGCCTCAAAGGTATTATGGCTGCATTCCGCATCTCCACACGTTCAGCTGCTGTGTGGCTGTGGTGCCATGAAATTAATGTTTTGGGTGCAGGGGTATCCCAGGATGACCATGGAGTGGTGTGGTCATGTCAGTTAGGTGGTTGTGTAGTTTGACATGCTGAATGTGGTTTGGTCACGTGTGCATCCCACAGTTTTGCTTTGTGCGTTGGAGGCTTTGGGATGTGTAGTGTGTCAGCTGAATTCAGTGCCGGCACTAGGGACCGGGTGAAACTGAAACTCTCTGAAGGCTCTAGACCATCTCGGAATGCGGAAAATCTTCTGCTTGAACCCCCCACTTTCAAGAAGGAAAGATCGATGGCCCAATTGTTTTCAGGCAACGCAGTGAGAATCTGGAACTCACTCCCGCCTCAGCTCCGGACTACCTCCTCCTCTCAGGCCTTCAAACGGGACCTTAAAGTTCTCCTCCTCCAAAGGCACCTCCAAGTCTAACTCACACCCTTGCCTTCGTCTGAAGGAAGACCTCCCATTACTGGAAAGTCTATTGGCCAGGTTTATGGTACTTCCTCCCCAGGGTGTTCTGGTAGTTTAAATGTTTAGTAATCTCCCAATACCTGTGTATGGTACCCTTTTGGAACTTGCACACGTCACTTTTGTTTGTAACACACTGTTTGCTACCTCGCACGTTTTATTTGTTTTAGAGACTTGCACAAGTGCCACCTTTGCCTACGTAACGTTTGTTATTGTGCTGGAGTGTCTGCCTTCTATTGCAGTATTATACCTCTACTTGTATTTTGTACGTTTTTGTAACCTGCACCCTTATCACTTTTTTCTCCTATATTGCACCGATTGCTACCTCATGTATTTTGGTTGCTCACTAGGGTCACTTTTGATCCATGTAACTTATTGTTTGCTTTTGTATTTTGTTCCTGTATATCATTATTGGTCCTTCTGTGAAGCGCTCTGACACCTTCGGGTAAAGTCCGCGCTGTATAAAATTGCATAAATAAAATAAAATAAATAAAAATAGGAGAGTGGCTTATATCTGTGAATATGGCGCTCTACTGCTCTCTCCCTGTCACACAACGCAGAGCAGCATTTGTGGCTGCTGCACTGCTTTCCGTGACACCCTTGAGAATCTGGGCCAGAGTCTGCCACAGTTTGGGCTAACTGGCGTCTTAAATGGTGGAAGAGCTGGAACTGTGGTTGTTTTTTACTGGAACTTAAAAAGAATGCACTGCTTTTGGCCAGAAAGGTAGTGCCATGTGTTTGTATCTCTAATATAATGTTATTGCAGAGCACTACAGAACACACAGCAATTTAAAGATGCAACAAAAACATAACATAGCACAACACAAAAAAACTGTCAAAATTAAATGCAACAAAGCAAACGTAGTACAACACAACCATAACCACAAGACAATGCAACAAATGTGGCACAAAAACACAACACAGGAAAAAGCAATGTAAACCATCACCTCCATAACAAAATGTAACACAAAAAATTTGCACAAGCATTCTTGCTACATGTAAGCACCTCCACGAACCTGATTTTATGATACTGGGGTGAAAGGTGTTTTCACCAAACACTACTTGTCCTATCCCCGAGGCCACATAGCAGCACCTATGACCTGTCAAATAGATTTTGTGATCCGGCTTCTGATGTCAAGATGCTTCTGCGACACAACAAACACAATCATTCTGTAAAACTGTTCACGGGTATTCGGGGCTATGGCTTGTGCTATTTTGAATACCCAAGATGTCAAATAGAATCTACCTAAAACAGATACACAAATAAATTAAAAGCTTAACATCACCACAGTTGTATCACATTTGTTATGCTGTGGGGGGAACTTCGGTCTTGATCTCCCCACTTTACTTCTGACGTTCTCTAATATCGGAGATGCTTTGATCTCAATATTTTAGATTTTTTTTCTTTTCAGCAGGGATGCAAGTACACTCGGTTTGGTAGGCAGGACCCCCCTGTGCAGCGCCGCTGTCGGTCTGGAGCTGTAGGCTCGCCTGCGTGCCTCAGGCACTGAATTCATAAAAAAAAGGGTTTGTAAGGTATTTCACAGAGTTTGAGTGCCCGAGGACAGCCCTGGGGTGCACGTTGCTCTTTCTGATAAGTGTCTGATGCACTGCCCATGGCCTTGCACCCCCGCACCCCAGTGGAGTACTTGGGGCGCTCTGTTTCGCGACCTTCCCTGGGAACCGGCTCGCAGCCTCCGTGTTCTTTGCACACATCAATCCGTGCACCAAAAAACACAACGATACGTTCTGATCAGTGTCCCCCGCGCGCCCCCGGGACGGTTTACAAAGTACCAGATTATTTGTGAATATCAGCCGTCCGGGGGAATTCGGCGCTTTGACTGTAAAATGTGAAATCAGCCCCTTCGCGGAACTTCAAACAGTGAGCTGTTAACAAGTCAGGTAAATTAAACAGCAGACTCGCGGCTCTAACAAGCGAGCTGTCAGCCCGAGACAGATGCGCGCAATCAGCGCTGCGCGCGGGGCTCCCGTGATCCAGAGCGCGCCGGTTCAGGCGAGGCGGCGGCACGTGCAGGTGGAGCGGGCCTAAGTGGGTATGTGGGCAGGGGAGGCCGGCTTCACCAAGCTGCAATCGAGCTGAATTCTACGAGTCGACTAAGGACAGGACGCATTTTGGTTTATGAACTGTTTTCACCCTAACAGAGGGAAGAGAACATTTACAGCCACATGCATCATCCCGGCCGTTTGCGAATTCCAAATTGCGAAAAATAGCGAATCGCAATTTGGAATTCGCAAAACGGGATGCATGAGTTTTTTCTAATAATATTAGCGATTCGGTAAAATTCGCATTTCGCATTTTTTACCGATTCGCTAATATTATGCGAATTCTAATTTGCTAATTCGCATTTCCCATTGATTCCTATGGGCCTATCAATGGGAATTGCGAATTTGCAAATTAGGATTCGCATAATGTTGATGCATTCCATGGGTGCAGGGGGGGTCCAAAGGACCCCCCCCCTGCACCCCTGAAATGTATTTTTAAGTGGATGTTTCACACACACATGTCCTAAGGACATGTGTGTCTGTAACATGCAAGTTAAAAAAATGAATTTTTTTGTTTTTTTAAAAATTTTCGCACATTAACACGAGGGTCAACCTCGTGTTAATTTGCACTTCCAATTTCCATTTTCGCAATTTTAAAAAAAATGATGCATTCCATTTAAGGAATCGCACAAATGCGATTCCTTAAATGCATTCGCATTTTTTAGAAATGCTAAAAAATGCGAATTGTGCAAACAAGTTTGATGCATCCCACACATGGTTTTTGCATTCGCAAACGGCGGATTTTACCGATTCGCACCGTTTGCGAATGCAAAAACCAATGATGCATGTGCCCGTTAGTCTCCAGGAGCACGTTTTCACTACACCAGGCTCCAGATGTTTGCCCCCCTCCCCCTTTCTTTAAAACACATTTTATGACCACCCATTTTCTGGCCAATTTAAATGGAGTGGGTGTGTCGTGTGTCCTCACTTGGTTGGTGGTGTGGCTTCTAGCAAATGAGAAAATGGTTTTGATGATGCACCTGACCTACTAGAGGCCATAGCCGTGGCCGGTAGTGGGAGTACCTGCCAGGCGGTGACGTGGGGAGGGGCAGGGTGGGGGGTAGTAATGTATGGATTACGGACCTTAACAGGTAAATAAACACATAAATAAATAAAAACGAATTTCGTTGCGTGCACTGCATTACCAAATGCGATGCAGTGCGCGTAACAAAATTTGTTTTATTTATTTATATGTTTACTCAACTGTTAAGGTCCGTAATCCATACATTACTACCCCCACCTTGCCCCTCCCCCTCCCCACGTCACCGCCCGGCAGATACTCCCACTACTGGCCGAGGCTGAGAGGCCATTGGGCAAAAAGCCTCACCCACCCCTCAGGTCAGGGCCGGTTCTATGATTTGCGAGGTCCTGGGCCACAAGGGAATGCGCGAGGCCCCTCTAATTTACTTAAGAGATCCCTTGCAAGGAAACCATTCAGAGACACCCCGGGAGGCCCATTGTACAGGATTTTATCGCACCCACAGTTTTAACTTTCAGCCCACAAGCAATTCTCTCCTGATAGGTGTAAGAATTGCTTGTGGGCTGAGGGTTAACACTGTGGGTGCGCTAAAATCCTGCACAATGGGCCTCCCACAGTGTCTCTGAATGGGTCTCCTTGCAATTGGGACAAGGGGAAGCGTCTCCCTCCCCTAGGCCTCCAGACACCATCCCTGAGAGGCCCAGGGAGGGGACCACTCCCATAGACCCTAATTGCAAGGAGGAGACAGGGAAACAACTGGACACACAATCCGTTCGGGCCCTATGCTGGTGGGCAGAGTGCGAGGCCCTGGGCAGCTGCCCACGCTGCCCATGCCTAGCGCCGGCCCTGCCTCAGGGAATGGAGGAATGCTCTAACTGGACACTGTGCAGAAATACATCCATAGGGCTCAAGTTTGAAGGGGCCACAGAGTTAGAGCAGGCCTGGTGTGTGCATCCACAAACACTGACTAGACGCAGTTAGAGCGCACTGCCAGCCCCTGCTTGCACACAGTGGCCTCTTCCTCTGAAGGGCAGTACCAGGATTCTACCTCTGGCAATGGAAGAGGAGGGGCTTCCTGTACAGAAACACAGAGCTGATGTGTTTCCTTGCTGCACTCAATGAATGTAGTGCTTGCACTACTCTGGCTGTTAGCACGTGTGGTGGCACACACATCAGGAACAAAGCCCTGGTTGCTGCTGGGCCTATACCGTGATTGTGTGCTATACTGCAAGCGTGGGCCATGCACCCACTTTACCAATCCAGATCCAAGATCCTCATCGGATCAATAGCGCGCCTTGCACAAACAGCCCCATAGTTCTCACTTCTAAGAGCCGTTTAACAGACGTTTCTGCCCGAAACAGAATTACAAGGGAGGCAGTACTAAATGTTTTTTTTCTGACCATATGTCTACCTGATGATAGGTCCCAGAAAACATGTGGAAACATGGATGGCATTACCACATGGTACCTTTTACTCCTCATTACAGGCCTGAAACCTGTTGAGGCTCCATAGGGTGCAGTATTAAAGTTGGTTAACAGTAATGCTGTGAGTGATATTGCCAATCTTTGTTACCAAGACACTTTGAATGTGGCCTTATTTGTTGTTTGCACTGCAGGAAGCCATCTTTGATGTCAACGAATGGTTCACAAGGCACTTTCAGTACTATTGAATATGCAAATCCTGCTCAAGCATGCTGAAGAACCGGGTTTTCTTAGAACCCAGCGGTGCCAGGGACACACCCGAAGTGTTCGAGTTCCCCTGCCTTGGAATACAGAGACACGGAATACTTCTAGGTGGCGTCAGAGATCAAATTTATTAGCTGTAGCTAGTAACAGTAAACCAAGCAATACAACACGGTGTACAACTCAGAAGACTGCTCAACTTTCGTAGAGCAAGACATCACTTTTTATGCTGTTTTCGATTAATTACGAATGCACACCCACTGCGGCAAATTCTGACCAATGAAATACATTTTCACACACATTATTACATTCCAAAAAGCTCACTTTACATCGTACCAACCCATAAGTTAATTATTAGGAATGTCCCAAATTCAATTACCACAAGCCGGACAAACACATAATTGAAAGCACTACCCATGTAATGAAAAGTCGTAAGGAAAGAAACAATTCAGATGTTGAGTAGGATAAGATATGTGCAAGAAACTAAAAGTTAATGATATCCTGAACATTGATTGGCAATTTCAGACAACGATCAGCTAGGAAAATTGGCTTCGTGAAAGGGTCAGTTTCAGGTGACGGGGTCAGCATCTTACAGTTCACTCGCAAGTCGAAAAGGGCCTTTTAATGCCTACATGAACGACGAGGCCCATACAACTTTGTTCGTTCGTTTACCTCCTAGGCCTACGTGAGGACAACACAAAATGGCGTCACGAACAACGCAAACAAAATGGAGTCCGGTCCCGAAAACCCAACAACCCGTCGGATCCAACATACCCGTAGTTTCTCTCCACATACTCAATTCTTTTTCCGTAGCTTCAGCCTGAATCAACTTCACACTTTCTATTGTGTCTTCACACATTCCACCAGCCATAACCCAATTAGCAGGGCCTGCAACATACATACGGCTCATCATGTCTTTCGCCGTTTCCTTCGCAACTTCATCCGCAAACGCATTTCCTCTACCTACATCATCCACAACTTTCTTATGCGCACTACACTTCACAATTGCAATCTGCTTTGGGAGAGTAAGTGATTCAAGAAGTTCATTCACTAACTGCCCATGCTGAATTTTTGTACCACGGGAAGTAAGAAATCCTCTTTCTCTCCACAAACGTCCAAAACTCTGGGCAACACCAAACGCATACTGGCTATCAGTATAAACATTCACTTGCTTTCCCTCTGACAACACACACGCTCTAGTCAATGCAATCAACTCTGCTGCTTGCGCAGAATTCTGTGCTATGCGTGCTGTTTCAACAACTGTATGTAAAGTTGTGACAGCATATGCCGCAGTCGTTTCACCATTCGGAAGCTTGAAACACGAACTATCTACCCATAGGGTACCATCAACATTCGTAAGAGGAGTATCATTCAAATCAACTCTAGCCTTCGTTTCCTCCTTTGTCCGAAGAAAACAATCATGATGTTCCTGAACATCTGTCTCTACAGAAATCGGTAACAATGTAGCTGGATTCAACACATTACATCTTTTGATGTGCACATGGCTAGCCAAAAGAGTCAGCTCATAACCTGACAGACGTGCACTAGTAAGGTGCTGAGTCTTTGTTCTATTCAATATGGTATCCACTGCATGTGGGACCATCACAATCAACGTATTATCCAATACCAAACCAGCAGACTGTCGAATAGAAACAGCCGCTGTAGCTCTCATGCAGCTCGGCAACGCTTTAGCTACCGGATCTAACGTCGCTGAAAAATATGCACATGGGCGTTGCTTATCTCCAAATTGTTGCGTCAACACTGACAATGCACAACCTTCTCTCTCGTGTACATACAACGTGAAAGGCTTACTGTAGTCCGGAGTACCAAACACCGGAGCTGAACACAATGCATCACGTAATTTAGAAAAACTTTTCTGACAATCGTCAGACCAAGGAAGAGGATACGGAGTATCTTTAAGAGTCAATGCCAACAGAGGTTTCGCTAGCAGGAAAAATATGGGATCCATTGCCTACAATACGAGGTGATACCTAAGAAAGCACGCACTTCTCTCTGTGTGGATGGCACACTCATTTGCGCAATCGCTTGAATTCGTTCTGGGTCAACCTTCTTCCCTCCTTTGACAAGAGATGACCTAAGTAGGTTACTTCTTGTCGGCAATACTGTAACTTTGAAGGTGACACTTTATGATGAAGGTGAGACAAATGTCGTAACAAAGAAAAAGTAGCCTTTTTACAAATCTCTTCGTCATCAGCAGTAACCAGCAAATCATCAACGTATTGATAAAGCTCCTCACGTAGGCCTAGGAGGTAAACGAACGAACAAAGTTGTATGGGCCTCGTCGTTCATGTAAGCATTAAAAGGCCCTTTTCGACTTGCGAGTGCCAGAAGGCAATACAAAGTCATCAAGCTGAGTTTTCAACGCCTGACTATAGATGGAGGGACTTTCACAATAACCTTGGGGAGCTCTCTTAAACCGGAAGCTTCGACCTCCTAAAGAGAAGCCAAAAATATCTCTACTCTCCTCAGCAATTGGAATGCTAAAGAAAGCATTTTTCAAGTCAATAACAGAAAACCAGGCTGCCGAAGCAGGAATCAGAGTTAACAAAGCAGTGATATCCGGGACAACAGGAAACTGTGGCACCACAATCGTATTCACTTCTCGAAGATCGATCACAAACCGAATCACAGGTGGCTGAGAAGCATCAGTACGCTTAAGGACAGGCAAAACAGGACTGTTACACACATTACCTCTCGTTTCTTCAATTACACCCTTCTCAACCAAATCATAGATGATCGCTAGAAGAGCTCTCTCGCCATCACTAGAGATTTTATATTGCGGAATACGAGGTAGCCTAGCATTCAACTTGAGGGTAACAACATAGGGTGGAATCTGCAAGAGACCAACATCATCCGGACCTGTAGCCCAAAGTGTATCAGGAAGAGAACGCAATTCCAGTGGAAGACAATCTTTAGACAAATACATCGGAGAAATCACTTTCTTACCCAAAGTAAGATGTACTCCCGCAGGAGAGCAATGTAATGTCGCATACAATCTTTTCAGCAAGTCCAAACCCAACAGATTCTCACCACAACCAGTCGTTAGAATAAGGGGAGCTTCCAATTCACAAGGGCCAATAGAAAGGGGCAAAGGATTAGAAACCGGGTTACAAACTGGGGCACCAGAAAATCCTACTGAAACGTTGATCAAGCCAGACAAAGGTGCGCCAGGAAGTTTAGAGTGCATGATAGAACTCTTCGTCGCACCAGAATCCAAAAGAAAAGGTTCTACCACACCTGATGTAATCACTTCAACATAAGGTCCACTCTGGTCTACTGGAACTGACACTACTCCCTCTCTTTGCCCATGGCTGTCCTAACTATCATTATAACCAGCACTCTCACTCTCGACATAATAATCATCAACATAGTACTGTGCAGACTTGTTGGACAGGCCGCATAGTCGGGCTGCCCCCCCTCCCCGCAATGGGACCAGGACCCTGGCTCTCCCTGCATCCCCAGCCAGAGTCCACAACCGACCACCCGAAGTACCCTGCAATCCCCCCACTACAAGACACCAGCTCCGGACCCAGCTGGCCCGGGTCACCATCTACCCTACGACATCGACCCGGCCGCCATCTTGGGGCACGGCAGCACGAGGCCGCGTGGCCTCAACTCGACCCTAACCCCGGGCCCGGCCGGCCCCGACATCGAGGCACCAACCTCCCCCCAGGAGGCAGAGTGACCACTTGGCGAGTCAATGGGAGAAGGAATCGTCAACGGCTCTCCTCCGCCAGGCGTCGATCACCCCAGGCCGCCTGGGCGCTGGCTCCACCCCCCTGCTGGGTGTCTGGACTCCCTCATCCCGGACCTCCCGGCCCCCAGGCGCGAGGGTCCGGACATCAAAGGGGACCAGACCTATAACTGGGGCAGGGCCAGACCAGGAAGGCAGTTGTATCCTGGAGTCGAGAGACCCGAGAAGAACTCATCCGTGACTTGGCCTGCTGGCGCTGCCGCGGCCCTCTGCCTCGTGAAACCATCGTCTTGGCCTGCTGGCGCTGCCGCGGCCCTCTGCCTCGTGAAACCATCGTCTTGGCCTGCTGGCGCTGCCGCGGCCCTCTGCCTCGTGAAACCATCGTCTTGGCCTGCTGGCGCTGCCGCGGCCCTCTGCCTCGTGAAACCATCGTCTTGGCCTGCTGGCGCTGCCGCGGCCCTCTGCCTCGTGAAACCATCGTCTTGGCCTGCTGGCGCTGCCGCGGCCCTCTGCCTCGTGAAACCATCGTCTTGGCCTGCTGGCGCTGCCGCGGCCCTCTGCCTCGTGAAACCATCGTCTTGGCCTGCTGGCGCTGCCGCGGCCCTCTGCTTTGAGAGACTATCATCTTGGCCTGCTGGCGCCGCCGCGGCCCGATCCACAGACACTCCAGCTCGAGGATTGTGAGCTCGCCTTTTACCACAACCTGTACCGATCCGGTACCAAGACTGTCCCGCTACCCCCTTTCCCTACAGAGACTAGAAGTGAGAGGACCCCCGGGTCCAAGTTATCCTGTATCGCTGATATCCTTGCCTTAAGAACCTTATATAAAGCCTTGAACTCGACTTGGTGTGGTGCCTGTTTGTGGGGAGGGAGGGTACTTGTCTGTACGATCGCCGGAGACGGTCCCCCTCGGGGATCTCTCCCTCGGTATCCGGCCGACCCTCCGGGTCCCCGTCTAACATTGGTGGCCAGCGACGGGATCCGAACCTACGCATAATCGTACAGAAAGTCACTCGCCCCACCACACACAACAACCATGTCAATAGAGAGCGGAACAACGGAAAAATTTCAGATGGAAAAATTGGAAGACTACAACCACCGGGAACTGAAGCAATATTGCATAGAACTTGGACTTCCAACCACAGGTCTTAGCACAAAGGAAGACTTCAAACGAGCCCTAGAAGCTTGGGCAGAAACGGGTACGGCCGTACCCCGAACACAAACAACCGAAACGAGCCCCGCACCAACTAAAGAAAGAGCGGATCTCTCCCTGGAAGAGATCCGAGAAAGAGAAAAAACCAGACTCCACGAATTAGAACTTGCCCGACTTCGCTTGGATGGGGAACTCAAGCTGGCAGAACAAAAAATAACCCTGGAACACTTACGGCTCAGGGAAGAGCGGGAAGACAAGCAAAGACAGAGGGAGCTAGAGGAAAAGAGACTAGAGTACGAACATGAGCGCAATCTCAAAGCACTGGAGATCCAGAAACAGAATAAAGACCTCGGGCTCCCCGAACGACCGACCCCGTCTGCCTCGACCGAACCCAAGGTTCACATCCCCAAAGATGTCATCCGGGAATACCACAAGAACGATGATATCCAGCAGTGGTTTAAAGCCTATGAGGTGGCAATGACCTCCCACCGGATTCCCCGAAGCGATTGGGGAGCCGGACTATGGGGGAGGTTTGTCAACGAAGGGCGGGACGCCCTGCTGCAACTCCCGGACCAGCTGATGACCTCCTACGACCACATGAAGGCCGCCCTCCTCACTCGATACGGGCTCACCCCTGAGATGTACCGCCAACGGTTCCGCGACTGCAAACGGATTCCGGGTACAACTTGGGTGGAGTACGTGAACTTTTTTAGCCGAGCCTTCGAGGGGTGGATCAAGGGCAACAAAGTAACCACCTACGAACAACTCTTTGACCTTATCGTATGGGAACACCTGTCGAACAACTGCTTCGTGGAGCTCCGGCAACACCTCCTGGACAGCAACCTAACCGACCCTCGACAACTCGCCGCCGAAGCCGACCGGTGGGAAAGCACCCGAGTTGGCCGGAGCACACCCAGCGAAGTATCCAGACCGTATCGCCCCCGAGGGGGAGGAGGAAGTCAGGGTCGGGGGAGAGACCCCGGCCCCTCGTCACCCCCCAGAAACCCCTCGACCCCGGTTGGCCGGGGAAGCCCTGCCGTCCGGGCCGGTTTCCGGGCCAACATTACGTGCCACAGGTGCCAGCGACCCGGCCACTACGCCAGTGATCCCAACTGCCCAAAGAATCCGAACGCTACTCCCCGCCAAGTTGCAGCGGCGGCCCTAGGGGAAGAAATAATCCCGGAAGACCAAGAGGAGTACGAGACCGATCCTTCTGAATGGGCACCCGCCGCCATGGCACTGGTCTGCTTAGGGGAGAGAGACATGATTCCGCGGGCCCCCCTTCCCGCCAACACACAGAAGTACGGTCAATGGGTCAACATCAATGGCCGCCGGGCGGAAGCCCTCCGCGACACCGGGGCCAGTGTAACGGCGGTCCGACGCCACCTCGTCACTCCAGACCAAATCTTGCCGAACATTCTTTGCCCTGTTCGATCAGCCGACAACTCCGAAAGCCTATGCCACATGGCCTGCGTCCCCTTCGAGTGGGGAGGAGTAACAGGGATGTTAAAAGTAACTGTCCGCGATGATGCCCCCGTGGACTGCCTCCTAGGAAACGACCTTGAAAGCTCTCCCTGGGCAGCTGTCGAACGGAGGGAGCACCTGGGGATGCTTGGCCTCCCCGAATGGGTCTGCGTCACGACCCGGTCCATGACCGCCCGCGCGGTCCCCCGCCCAGAAGAGCCCGAGTGGCCAGAACCTCCTCCCGCGCTCATCCCAGAGGAGGCCGCCCCAGAAGCCATTCCCTTGACCCAAACCGAAGAAGGACCCGACCAGCTTCGGGACGTCCCTGACCTGGCACAATGGCGGCAGGAGGGAGGCCCCACGCAGGAACAATTCCGGGCCGAGCAAAAAACCTGTCCTTCTCTCGAAGGACTCCGGCAGCAAGCCCTGGCCCAGAGCACCGGGGATACCTCGGGGGCCCACTGGATCTACTGGGACCAAGACCTGCTCTACAGCGAGCAGAAAATTGCAGAACTAGGGGCCAGTCGGGTGCTGGTGGTGCCCCTTCGCTTCCGAGACTTCCTCCTGAACTTAGCCCACGATGTCCCCCTTGCCGGACACCTGGGGCAGGATAAAACCTACGACCGCCTGGTGACCCATTTTTTCTGGCCCCACATGCGGAAGGATGTCGCCAACCACTGCAAGGCCTGCCCCACCTGCCAGGCCAGCGGAAAAAGTGGCCGAAAAATCAAAGCACCATTACAACCCTTTCCTGTCGTCACCACCCCGTTTGAACGAGTGGGAATAGACATTGTGGGGCCCCTCGACCCCCGAACAGCCCAAGGACACCGGTTCATCCTGGTGCTTGTAGACCACGCCACCCGCTATCCCGAGGCCATCCCTCTTCGGACAGTGACGGCCCCCGTGGTGGGCCGGGCCCTGATGGGGATCTTCTCCCGGGTGGGGTTCCCCCGGGAGGTCGTCAGTGACAGGGGCACGAACTTTATCTCCAGATATATGAAGTCCCTCTGGCAGCAATGCGGGGTCACCTACAAATTCACGACCCCTTATCACCCGCAAGGAAACGGACTGGTCGAGAGATTCAACCGCACCCTCAAGGGGATGATTATGGGTTTAGAAGAACCCCTTCGACGCCAGTGGGACGTACTGCTTCCATGCCTCCTGTTTGCCTATCGGGAGGTCCCGCAGAAGTCCCTCGGCTTCAGCCCCTTTGAACTACTGTACGGGCACCCCGTCCGGGGCCCCCTCAGCCTAGTCAAGGAAGGTTGGGAGCAGCCTCCCCAGAAAACTCCCCCGGACATCTACCGGTATCTCCTGGCTCTCCGCAACCAGACCCGGCGGTTCCGAGACACCGCCAAAGCCAACCTCGAGGCCAGTCAGGAGGACATGAAGAGGTGGTACGATCAGCACACGTCCTCCATTGAGTTCGAACCTGGACAACAGGTCTGGGTGATGTCCCCGGTTGAGCCCTGTGCCCTCCAAGACAGATGGTCCGGGCCCTTCAAGGTAATCGAACGCAAGGGGCCCGTCACCTATTTAATCGACATGGAGACTGCCCGGAACCCCCTACGGGTCCTCCATGCCAACAGGCTCAAACCCCATTTTGTGCGATCCGAACTCAGCCTCCTGATGGCTACCGATACTGGGACAGAAGAAGACTCCGAACCCCTTCCGGACTTACTGAGGGCCCTCGAGCAGGATGGCTCAGTGGAAGGGGTCCAGCTCTCCGAGGCCCTGTCCCCGGAGCAACGCCAAGACTGCCAAACACTCCTGAGGCAGTTCGCCTCCCTGTTCTCCCTCACCCCCGGAGTCACCCCCTGGTGCCTCCACGATGTAGACACCGGGGACAGCCCTCCTATTCGACACCGAGCATACCGCGTACCAGACCGGGTACGAGCCTGCATCCAGACCGAGGTGTCCAAAATGCTGACCCTAGGCGTGATCGAACCCTCCGACAGTCCCTGGGCGAGCCCAGTCGTCCTGGTTCCCAAGGCAGCTGCCCCGGGCGTTGCCCCTGAGCTCCGGTTCTGCGTGGACTATCGAGGGCTGAATGCAGTTACCCGGACCGACGCTCATCCCATCCCCCGGGCAGACGAGCTAATTGACCGGATGGGGGCCGCCCGCTACCTGAGCATCTTCGACCTAACAGCGGGCTACTGGCAGATCGGCCTCACCCCTAGGGCCCAAGAACGATCCGCCTTCTCTACCCCAGACGGGCACTACCACTTTAAAGTCATGCCCTTCGGCATGAAAAACGCCCCGGCAACGTTCCAACGGCTGGTAAACCAGGTACTGGCGGGCCTGGGAGACTTCAGCGCCGCCTACCTGGACGACATTGCTGTGTACAGCCACCAGTGGACCGACCACCTCCGCCACCTGCGGGAGGTTCTACACGCCCTCCAGCAAGCCGGGCTCACCATCAAGGCCAGCAAGTGCCAAGTTGGCCAAGGGTCCGTGACCTACCTGGGACACCAAGTGGGAAGCGGGCTGGTGGCCCCTCTCCAACTCAAGATTGCTGCCATCCAGGCCTGGCAACCCCCTACGAGCCAAACGGAGGTCCGGGCCTTCCTGGGTCTCACCGGATACTACCGGCGGTTCGTGAAGGACTATGGTAGCATCGTGGGGCCCCTCACAGAGCTCACCTCCAAAAAGAGCCCCAAAACCGTCAACTGGACCCCGGACTGCCAATCAGCCTTCGAGAAGCTAAAGACCGCCATGTGCACGGCCCCCGTGCTCCAGGCTCCCGACTACAGCCGGGAATTCATTGTGCAGACGGACGCCTCCGATCATGGTGTGGGGGCCGTCCTCTCCCAACTCAACACCGAAGGGGTCGACCATCCGGTGGTCTTCATCAGCAGACGCCTCTTGCCCCGAGAACAGCGCTGGAGCACCATTGAGAGGGAGGCCTTCGCCGTAGTCTGGGCACTCAAGAAGCTCCGGCCATACCTCTTCGGCACCCACTTCCGGGTGCAAACAGACCACCGACCCCTGCAATGGCTGATGCAAATGCGGGGGGAGAACCCGAAGCTGTTGCGCTGGTCCATCTCCCTGCAGGGGATGGACTTCACGGTGGAACATCGTCCAGGCCAGGACCACGCCAACGCCGACGGCCTGTCACGCTTTTTCCGCCTCAGCGAGGAGAGTCCCCAGGAAGATGGCTGACTCTCCCCGCCTTCAGCTGGGGGGGACGCATGTTGGACAGGCCGCATGGTCGGGCTGCCCCCCCTCCCCGCAATGGGACCAGGACCCTGGCTCTCCCTGCATCCCCAGCCAGAGTCCACAACCGACCACCCGAAGTACCCTGCAATCCCCCCACTACAAGACACCAGCTCCGGACCCAGCTGGCCCGGGTCACCATCTACCCTACGACATCGACCCGGCCGCCATCTTGGGGCACGGCAGCACGAGGCCGCGTGGCCTCAACTCGACCCTAACCCCGGGCCCGGCCGGCCCCGACATCGAGGCACCAACCTCCCCCCAGGAGGCAGAGTGACCACTTGGCGAGTCAATGGGAGAAGGAATCGTCAACGGCTCTCCTCCGCCAGGCGTCGATCACCCCAGGCCGCCTGGGCGCTGGCTCCACCCCCCTGCTGGGTGTCTGGACTCCCTCATCCCGGACCTCCCGGCCCCCAGGCGCGAGGGTCCGGACATCAAAGGGGACCAGACCTATAACTGGGGCAGGGCCAGACCAGGAAGGCAGTTGTATCCTGGAGTCGAGAGACCCGAGAAGAACTCATCCGTGACTTGGCCTGCTGGCGCTGCCGCGGCCCTCTGCCTCGTGAAACCATCGTCTTGGCCTGCTGGCGCTGCCGCGGCCCTCTGCCTCGTGAAACCATCGTCTTGGCCTGCTGGCGCTGCCGCGGCCCTCTGCCTCGTGAAACCATCGTCTTGGCCTGCTGGCGCTGCCGCGGCCCTCTGCCTCGTGAAACCATCGTCTTGGCCTGCTGGCGCTGCCGCGGCCCTCTGCCTCGTGAAACCATCGTCTTGGCCTGCTGGCGCTGCCGCGGCCCTCTGCTTTGAGAGACTATCATCTTGGCCTGCTGGCGCCGCCGCGGCCCGATCCACAGACACTCCAGCTCGAGGATTGTGAGCTCGCCTTTTACCACAACCTGTACCGATCCGGTACCAAGACTGTCCCGCTACCCCCTTTCCCTACAGAGACTAGAAGTGAGAGGACCCCCGGGTCCAAGTTATCCTGTATCGCTGATATCCTTGCCTTAAGAACCTTATATAAAGCCTTGAACTCGACTTGGTGTGGTGCCTGTTTGTGGGGAGGGAGGGTACTTGTCTGTACGATCGCCGGAGACGGTCCCCCTCGGGGATCTCTCCCTCGGTATCCGGCCGACCCTCCGGGTCCCCGTCTAACAAGACTGACCACTCGGAACATTCTGTCTGTCAAAATAATTCGCAGAATTCTGAAGGGAAGAGGAACGCTCATTCTGGGGTAACACACCACGTCCCCTACCCTTAGGAACCTGATGGAAACCACCACGACCTCTCCGACCAGATACGCCATTCGCACGCTGTAACAAAGCCGGACAACTATTCTTGAAATGTCCTTCCTCTCTGCAATAAGCACACTGATTAGGTCCAGGAAACAATCGCGGAGCATAAGGCTCAGGCTGCTGTAGCAATCTCTGAAACTGTGGAGGTTGCTGAAACTTAGGCTGATTCTGACGAGGCGGATAAGCTTGCTGCAAAAGAACTTTCGTCTTTAGAACTTTAGTCTTCTTCTCTACTTTATCCTTCTCATCTTTATCTCTATTCTCATAATATTGTGCAGTAGCCAATATCTGGGCCGACGAAGAAACAGCCCAAGAACTCTCAGAGTCCTTTAACTTATTAGAAAGGTCGGGAAGCAAATTAAAGACAAATTTGTCCACGAACAACCGTTGACCACCTTCCGTACTCATATCCTGACCACTATGATCGATAAACGTCTCTTCAAACCTCGTGAAGAAATCAGACACACTCTCGTCTTTCTTTTGTTTGCATGCTGCCAACTTGTCCCAATTCACTCGCAAAGGAGGCATCATAGTTTTCATTAAATTAATAATTCTACCAGGTAATTCTGCAACCAAGGGCTCAGGTTTAGCACCTCCTACCTGCCGACCATCTGCAGCAACAATATTAGCCCACGTATCTCCTAATTCTGGCGCATGATTCTCATGACGAATCTTCGCCCACAAAGGTTGCGGAACTACATTACCCATCAGCATATCTATGTCAGCTAAATTCATAATACACGCATCAACTGTCTGGGACAACTCTTTGTAATAACCAGCAGGATTGTTACGGGGGTCAGGCAAGGTCAGCTTAAGAGCCAAGACCTCTGCTCTTTTCCAAGGAACATGTACCCATACTCGCTGAAAATGTGCCTCTGCGGCCTGAATACCCTGATTAACATTAGCAGCAACTGTTTCTCTCCATACAGGAGGAACTTCTCTCATGGGATACTGCTTCACTTTCCTCCTAACAGAGGAATCAGGTTCGTACAATGTCTGAGGCGGTAATCTAGACCTAAAAACAAGTATCGTCTCTACGGCTTCCTTAACATTAGACTCCACTATCGTCCCTTTAGCAAATTCGGACTGAACATCAAGCACTTCCTGCGGAATCGGACCCAACTCATTATCTTCCCATTCCTGACGGAGAAAAGTACACATTACATCAAAAACATGCCTTTGCTTAGGCGGATCCCACTGAAAGAAAACATCCATAACCGCTTGTAAATTACACCTAGAAACATTTAAAATCCATCTACGAGCCAAAAGATCCAACACTGCTCGCTCTTCGGGACCAGGAAACTGACTACGACTCTGCTTTCGTTCCGAAACAGGGGTCATATTCAGTGACCCAAACAATGGAGACAACAGATTAACAACAGTCTCAGCCATTCGTTTTCGAGCAGAAGGAGAAGAAGCAGACATAAGAACAGGAGAATGAATATTTTGAGTCAAAAGAGGTGTAGGGACAAGAGCAGTAGGAGTCGAAGATGCAGAAGTAGAAGGCAAAGGAGTTTGAGGCAAAGCTGGTAGCAAAACTTGCGACCCTAGAGTGGGTTGCGCAGTAGGAGGCAAAACCATCTGTGGAACACCGGGTGGCTGAACAACAGCAGGAGGTTGAACAACAAAGGGTGGAACAACCGGGGGTAATGGAGGCGCAGTAGCACCCTGCACATAAGAGGGTGGCAATCTCAGTAAATGAGAGATCAAAGGATCTTTTTCAAGGTCTTTAATTACTTTCGAAGGAGAAGATGGCAAGGCCGGATAACATTTATCAATGGCCATGCAACGTTGTCTATCTAAAACTTCACTCGCACGGCTCTTCTCCATCTTCCCTAAACTGCCTAGCAGCTTGTAGTACTGACATATTCTTATCTTTCCTATCTCTCTTTGCTTGCTTAATTTCTCGCTGTTTGGCTTCCTTACACCAAAGGCGGAAAGAGTCAAACATTGCCGGCCGGGCTTTCTTCTTAAATAGCGCAACTTCCAGATTATCTAAAATATTTAATTCGAAACTACCATATTGGGGCCATTGTAAAACACCATCTTTCTTCGTATAGCGAACCCACACTTCATTATAAGTGATAGGACCCACTCCGTGTTTTGAATAGAGCTCATAAGTCGGAGTTCCAACCGGAGGTATCGGACACGAATCCTCCAATCGGGAATCCCTGTTGCAACCACAACTAAACCATTTCCTAATTTTGCTAAGACCAGGCATCTTATAGCTCACTAGTCTAGCTTCAAACTTCAAGGGGTTATCAACTATCGATAAACTCGTAAATATACGAGCCCCTCGGCTTCGATTTTTGCAAGAACCGAATCAAAACCAAGAACCAAAACAAAGTTGTGGGAGCGACCCACTTATACTTAACCAAAATATCTGTCACGCCACCAGGAGACCGTCTATCGTCTCGCTCTACAAAGGATCAATCAAGGGTCCAAGACAGGGCGACAGTCAGGCCAGCAGTCCTTCGTAGCCGTCGGAAAGCAGGAGGCCTCGCAGCAAAAACGTTCGGTCCACGTCGACATACAGGGGTCGATGAAGTGGCGGCCTTCCTCCAGAATTTCCTCACGTGGCTCCTCACGATCCTCGGGCTTGGACTGGTACCGCTGAAGTCGCCCCACGTTGGCCGCCAACTGAAGAACCAGGTTTTCTTAGAACCCAGCGGTGCCAGGGACACAGCCGAAGTCTTCGAGTTCTCCTGTCTTGGAATACAGAGACACGGAATACTTCTAGGTGGCGTCAGAGATCAAATTTATTAGCTGTAGCTAGTAACAGTAAACCAAGCAATACAACACGGTGTACAACTCAGGAGACTGCTCAACTTTCGTAGAGCAAGACATCACTTTTTATGCTGTTTTCGATTAATTACGAATGCACACCCACTGCGGCAAATTCTGACCAATGAAATACATTTCCACACACATTATTACATTCCAAAAAGCTCACTTTACATCGTGCCAACCCATAAGTTAATTATTAGGAATGTCCCAAATTCGATTACCACAAGCCGGACAAACCCATAATTGAAAGCACTACCCATGTAATGAAAAGTCGTAAGGAAAGAAACAATTCAGATGTTGAGTAGGATAAGATATGTGCAAGAAACTAAAAGTTAACGATATCCTGAACATTGATTGGCAATTTCAGACAACGATCAGCTAGAGAAAATTGGCTTCGTGAAAGGGTCAGTTTCAGGTGACGGGGTCAGCATCTTACAGTTCACTCGCAAGTCGAAAAGGGCCTGTTAATGCTTACATGAACGACGAGGCCCATGCAACTTTGTTCGTTCGTTTACCTCCTAGGCCTACGTGAGGGCAACACAAAATGGCGTCACGAACAACGCAAACAAAATGGAGTCCGATCCCGAAAACCACGGAACCTCAATGCTTGCCTTCGCTCAGTACAAAATATAGGCTCTTTTTGTTTTGCCTTTGATCATTTGTAAAATCACTGCTAACTTAGGACACGCAGTAGGATCTGTGGTCAAAATTCCATTTCATTTTCATCATAAATGTAAAAAGCATTTTACACTGTGTATAATGTACACACACAGCTCATGGAAATGTGAATTAATTGTCCACAAATGTATATATTGGGGTCCGAATCACAAAGGTAAGTATATTTACTAATGCTTATTCTTACTCCTACACTTATTTATAATTCTCAATTTATTTGCTTTTCACCAATTCCAACTTTAAATTTACACCTAGGTGATGGGTTTTTGCATTATACTTCAGAATTTATGAGTTTAAAGTTACTAATAGTTGGCCCGTCATTGAAGTTTAATTAAAAAGACATGGGGGGGGGGAGCGGAGCGTGGCCCATTGTAAAGATGGCTGCTTCTTAGTTCTCTTTTGCGGTGCTTGCAGCATCCATGCAGATTTGCTAGCTCTTGAGGCCCAAAATGGGACCAAAAGTAGACGTGAAGTATCTCAGAGACTGCGGGTAACTATTGGGTGCTGCCTGCAACCTTGATGAATGGTGTAGCATCCTTCAAAGACCTTAGAACGAGAAGTCATAATCTGCATCAATGTGCCTGAGAGGTAGAGGAGCTTTGGTGCGCTGAAATAGGAGAGTGCAACTCCATGAAGAACCAAGAGCAGAGTGCTTCGGTGAGAGAGTGGTGAAGACACTGTGAGTTGCACAGTGCCACAGAGCAGGAAAACTCATCCCCACATTGTTGGGGTGCCTTATGAAACACTGTGGTCCCAATATGAAGAACGTAGTACCGACTGAAGAAAAAGAAGATGCCCCACCGTTTCCCACCAAAACAGGCTGGATGAATTAAGAAAATTGCACGAAATACCATGCAGTGCGCTCAACGAAATTCATTTTATTCATTTATATGTTTACTTACCTGTAAAGCTCCGTAATCCATACATTACTACCCCCCACCCTGCCCCTCCCCCTCCCCATGTCACCGCCTGGCAGGTACTCCCACTATCAACCGCGGCTGGGGGAGAAGACTGCAGAAACAATGGAGAAGCACATGGTCAAAGAGGATAGCTCAGTGGGAGGAGCTTTTGGCTAAAAATAGCACTAGATCTGCGAATTATGTGGGCACCTTACATCTCTTGGGTCTTGAGCCATAGAGGGTAGCCCAAAAGGCTACCCTCTATGTTCCCCATGTCTTTTCTTCCCGTGACGTGTTCTATGTTATCTGACATTGCACGCCAATAAGTTTATAATGCTTGGCAGTTTCATAGCATATGTTTGAAGTTAGCTGCCTCGTTTCTGCACCTGGGGAAGGCAGAGGATGATTCTGGATATATTCGTCCAATCTTGTGTTGTTTGAGGTATGCCCTGAGCAACATATTAAACTCGATATACTTGAAGCGGGCGTTGCGGTACACCTTAGGCAGATACTCCAGTGTTCTCCGCCATTCCATGTCGTTGAATGCGTGGCATGTTCTGCTCGCCCATTTTCCCCTCACCGGTTGCAGTGAAACATCTGTATGCTCTAGGAGGGATTTGTAGAGCCAGGAAATCATGCTCCGGCCTCTGCCCATTGTGTATATTGTCATTACCAGTGTATCTCTTGGAGGTTCAGCTACATATATATGCCACTGCTGCTTCATGGCATTTTTCATTCTACTTTATAGAAAGTACTAACCTCCTGGTAGTTCTCATTCATCTACTAGTGTTTGGAAGTCTATGACAATGCCATCATAAAATAAATGTCCCATCATGACTGGAAGGCTCTTTAAGGGTATCGTAGAGACGTATGGCAGCGCCAGCTTCATGTAGGCAATTCTCCTCTTAAGGACCGCCATCGCCATTCTGACCAGTAGCAAATGGTCTTATGCGGGCTGATTGCGTGCTACCAATAGTGCCTGACTAGTCCCATCCCGCATTTGTCTGTTTGTGTAGCATGGTTCACTTAAGTAATGTTCTGCTATACGTAGTGCTGCCCATTGTAGTTGGGCTGCCACATAGTATCCTCTGAAGTCTGGCACACTCCTGCCACCACTCTCTGTTAGAAGTTTTAGCTTGGCTGGTGCCAATCTCCGCCTGCCCACCCCGCAGATCAGGGTTTCCAACAGGGTGTCCAGAACCTTGAATATCTCCACCTGAAGTACAAATGGCATATTGGCAAAGTAATGTAACTAGCGGCAGCATAACCATTTTGGTTGCAACAATGCGCCTCACCATAAACAATGGAAGGTTGGGCCAGAAGGTCACCTGTCATCTCAGGGATTGCACCACCTGTGAATATTGGCCTCTATTAAGTCAACTTTATAATTATATATATTTATACCCAAGTAATAAAAAGGTACATGTTTTCCAGTACATTTCCTCCCCGTTTAGAGTTATGGATTGGTGCAGCTGCGTGTGTCTCAGTGGGAATACACATGACTTATTCAACTACCCTTTAGGCCTGAGATGTCCTCAGATTCTTCCATAGTGACAGATCTAGATGTCAGGTCAATCCCATATTCCTCACATATAGGAGGATATAGCCTTAATAGAAGGATATATTCGTGGGCATGTCCTGCAGATGTATCCCCCAGGCTGGGCCACATATTCTCATCCTACACACCAGCGATTCTACTGCTCTAGTGTCTGGGCCAATAGTGAGGTGGATAATGTACACCACTGCTTTGCCCCCCTAACTATTGCATGTGATGACCTATTTTCCCTCTGGCAGTGGGGGCTGCTTATAAGAGCTTAATCCAAGAAATCATTAGTGTCCCAATAATGAAATATGTCAGGACTCTAAATATGTCTTCTCATTAGATGATGTTGAACACCTATTCAAGGTCAATTGCCAGGTGCACTAAGTTAAGCCAGATGTCACAAGCTGTTTCCTGGATTTGATAAAATAATTTTAGGTTGAGGGAGGTGTTCCTATGCCAGATAAACCCATTTTGATATGTGTGTATGAGTTATATCATTAATGTGAGGATATTAGGTCCTTGCTTAAGATTTTGTAATCTATAATGAATATACATAGGGGCTATAGCAGACCATGCCTGTTAGGTGCCAGCCTGGTTTTAATTTGGGCATTTCTACTGCCTCCCTGGTCATAGCTGGGAAACATCCCCTATGTGTTGCCACTTAATGTAGTTTAAGTAGCGCTGGCACTATTATTGACTTGTATGAGGCATACAATTCCATGGGTAATCTGTCTGTCCCTGGAGTTGGCCAAGGAATGGATTAGCTGCCTTATCTCTTGTTCGGTAATGGTGTCTCCCAATATCTCTATTTGTTCCCTCATTGGCTGAGTGGGCGATAAATCTCCAATGAATTTTTCAAGGGCATCTTCGTCTTGGGTCATATTGTCTGCGTATAGATTACTGTTATAGCCTCTAAAGGATGTGTTTGTTGCTTTGTGTTTGTGTATCATATCTCACCGTCAGGCATGTTGACTAATAGGAGTGTGGATGAGGAATGGGGTTTTATGAGCAATACAAGCATCACTATAGCCCTGTCCCCTTCTTTGTGTGTTATTTCCGCATGGTGCATCTAATCTAGCTGCTGGAGGACCTCCCGCAGGCCGGTATGCTTCTCTCCTTCAATTCTGAGTTCTTCAGCTAATGAGGCTCCGATGTCTCTGCTGTCACCAGTTTTTTTAGTGTAGTCCTATCTGCTTCTGGTCTGTTTTTAGTGTTCTCTGTGCCCTTAGCAGGGTTCGTACGCATGCTCCCCTATGTGTAGATATAAAGGCTGCCCATCCAGGTACCAGGAAGGAAGCCGTACTGTTGTTTTCATGAAAATAATCTTGGGTAGTCTATTTTAATTCCTCTAATCACTTGGTATTCCAGCCATGGCAGCTGTAGTTTCCAAGGGGGTACAGGTGTGGGTGCTGTGTCCCATTTCAATCCTATTTTCAAACGGTTTTGGTCATACAGGGTTTTGCTCAGGTATGTTGTTTGGTATAAAGCCGGTCTGAGTGTCTGAATAGACCATATGACCTAATCTTGCACATAGTTTGTGTGGGGTGGAGTAAAATGAATATCCACAGAGGCCCACATTTCAGCTGCGCCATATATTGTCTTAGTAACAAAAACGGGTATGGCTCTAATCATTAAGGCTGAGCCCTATACACGATATAACAAGAAACAATGCCAATACTGATTCATTACTCACAAGCTATTTTCACATAAATCCATCAACCATACGACAATGCATTTGAAAGCTTTCAAATGCATTGTCGTATGGTTTATGCATTTATGTGAAAATAGCTTGTGAGCAATGAATCAGTATTGGCATTGTTTCTTCTTATATCGCCCCATATATTGAGCATCCCTCAGTCTGCCAACCACAGGATTCTCCATTTTTGCTTCACTTCACCACCCTCAGCTTCTGTCAGATGTGTTTCTTGAAGAAACTCTAACTGTACCTCACCTCTTCTGTTGGGGGGCTACCTTTGGTTCATTGTTCCCCTTACCCCGATGTTCTATGTTGTGAAGGTGATTTTATCCGACAGACCCAACCCCTGCGATCATTTAACCCCTTGCCTGCTTATGACGGAACCACGCCGTCATGAGCCACGTGTGCTCATGGCGGCGTGGTTCCGTCATGCTGCGGCTGCTCCGCCCACGCAGCATTAATTCCCTGCCTGTACGGGCGAATTCATGAGCGGGTGGAGCCATGACGGAACCACGCCGTCATGAGCACACGCCGCCCGTGGCTCATGATGGCGTGGTTCAGTCACGAGCATGGAAGCGCCGCGCTCACCCCCCACCCCCTCAGCGCCACGGCGGAATTCGCGCCGCGGCCAAGGGGTTAAGTCAAGAGGCACAAAAATAAATTAGTATAGACCTTCTAGCATGGTGAAATGCCATATTTTCCTTAGTTTCAAGTGCAAGGGTAGTGTATCAGTGACCACTGGTCTAATCAAAAGTACTGAGTACCTGGCTACTCCTAATATGCCCATAACTTTGTTGGTTCAAGGAGTCAAATAAGCATCTGCCTTTTATATGGAGTTGAGACTCTTCCTTAGTTGGGAACCATCACCATTCAACTTGTCCAGTCCATAGATTACATGAGTGCTCTATCACTCGTAGGCCTGGAAGCTTAACCAGTCTGTCCTGGTGCAATCACATGTTCTTACATCCTGTAAGTTTTTATTTTAGCTAGCATAATGGCCCAAGTATTGATATTATGGCACAGGATGGTGTTCAAGTGTCAGATCAGTGGAAGAATGAATTCCCTACACTACGCCATCTATTTCTGTTCCCTGTAGTCAGTCAGAGAGAGACTCACTGCCCTTTAAACCCTAATCAATAGCTACAATAAGTGGTACCAATTCATCCCTACAGATGTAAGCTACATTCAATTTCATATTGAAGCTCTTATGGAGATTCTTAGAGACCTCTAAGTCAAACAAATAGTTGACATCACTGACTTGTAGGTCTCATCTACCAGAAAGCCTTTAGCTGTTTGCAGCCGAAAGCCTTTTGAAGACCATGCCAAAAACGTACAGTGAGATTAAAGCCTGACCACTGCTTGCCATTCGCTGGCTTTCTAGTCACTCTCTGTTGCTTGGTTATTATTTGATAGCTTACCTTCCTCTTCTTTGATTAGTCCCTCCCATGGAGCATAGCCACTTTACAGTCCTTTTGATTTGGTGACTTGTAACCTTCCACTGCTCCAATTCATCCTTTTTTCTTTTTCTTTCAATACTCTATGAAAGTGCATGTGTTTTCCATACCCTCATGTACTGCTTTTGCTCTCATACATTGCCCCCCAGCACCCTCATACCTCTCCCCACGGTCAGCATTTGCTTTTCTTACCCCTTTCTGGGGTTTGTTATTTCTTTTAAGGGTCTCCCCTGGTCCAGTCTCAAGGCCTCCTTTTTGTACCCCTTCCCACATCCCATTGCTACCCCCCAACCACTCCTCTAAGAGGCTCCTTCACTGCTTCCCGAACCCATTGCAGTCCATATTTTTAGAAATGTATTTATTTTTGTTTGGAGTACTCGAAAAAATCCCACTTGCTGCCTACTTTTGAAAGTAACTAGATTTATGCCAGCAGACACTTTAGTCTCCACCTAGTGTGGAGTTAAACTGCATGCAGCAGGGGCCCTGTGCCTTCCTTGGTAAAGGGGTGGAATTGTCAAATGCTCACTGGATGGCTGTGAAGGCTTATTTGAAGGTTCTTGTTTTAAGATACTTTTGATATTTTTGTTTCCTACGTTTTTGGAGCAGGGAATTCAAGAGTTCCTAAACAGATTAATAAACCACTGTGGGATTTTCAATGAATTAATAGGTTTGGTTGACTGGATCTCAGATTGTGGCTAAGAGTATAGAACAGAAACCATTGCGGATAGATCTAAACTACCATGTGCTTTGAAGACAGTATAGAGAAGCTTTATCTTTATCTGAGCTATATGTGGTTTACTTAGTGTCAGTGTGATGTTGGAAGATCTCTTGAAACAGAGTCGGGCTGCTTGGTGTTGTAGTCACTGATGTTTCAATATCTCCTTCTTCGTTTATCTGATACAAACAACACCAACACTCTGGTAAACTCAAGGCAATGAGCCTACGATAGGACTGGAAGCAGGGCCGGCGCTAGGCATGGGCAGTGTGGGCAGCTGCCCAGGGCCTCGCGCTCAGCACAATAACAGGGGGCCCCGCTTTCACACTCTCACAGGCAGCTCACCTACTCCCCGAGGCCCCCCTCCCCAACCCGATCACATTGCTAAAGTATTTGTGAGCAGAGCGAGGTGTCTTGACCTCGCTGTTCAGGGCGGCATTCCTGGGTGTGAAAGGAGGGGGTGGGTAAACAAGGGGTACAGGATGTGAGAGCAACAAAGCCAATAATTACGGCAGCTCTCCAGAACAAGGACGGGACAGCACCTCTGTTAAAATCCTGTGGTGAAGAACTTGTCTGCCTTTGTCTATTTCCTCTCCAGGCGATAGATGGCCCTTTTGTTTCCACGATTAACCAGACATCAGAAGATAAGGAGAGGTTGATGAGGGGAGGGGGGAGCATCTAGCTCAGACTGCCACAGTAGGGCAGTGTTTATTTATTTTATGCGTTTTTATTTAGCGCTGACTTTACCCAAAGGTGTCAGAGCGCTTCACAATAGGAACTGTACTGATACACGAGGAGAAAATTCCAAGCGAACAAATTACAAAAGCAAACGTTAAGTTACGTGAGGCAAAAGTGACATTAGGCGTGGGGCCCCTTTCACTGGGACGTGGCCATTAACTAGTGCTTCGAAGTCAAGGGCAGGGGGCCCTCACAGATCTCGACCAGGCTGCTAGGTGCAGATGTGGGGCCCCCTTTGCAGGGCTTTGTAGCCATTATTTTGTGCTGGGAGGCCCAGGACAGAGGGCCCTGTCCTTGGCCTCACAGTGCTACTGTAGGATCATTAATTTCTATTTTCCAGAGTGACTAGCATGTTTGCTTCCCAGTCTAGGCCACCAGTGATAAACTTAGAGGGTTGTCTAGTAAATACAGCTAAGCTAAGTGCGTACAAATGGATTACCACCCAATTTCCCGAGTAGAAAGCTCCTTGGCCTCTCTTATCACGAATTAAGCAGATTGACTGCTTTGTGACACACTTTGAGCCCCTCACTTATGTCCGAGGGGCTGTGAATTTCGTGTCCTTTTAATTACTTTTAGGGGATTTCATAGATACTGTTTTGACAGCCCATGTTTGTGCTGCACCTGTGTCTTGTTTAACAGAGCAGGGAAGGTGGGGTGTGGTGGAAGGCAGAAGGGAAGTACTGTAGCTGGACAAGATTTCTCGTTGTGAAAGAGTGCGACACACTGTCAGCTACTAACCATGAAAACATGTTGTCTGCCTTTTTCAGATGTAGAAATGACAAGCAACTTAATTGATATTATGAGTTGAAAGACATTGAAAAACCTATTCAGTCTAATGTGCAAAGGAATAAATGCATTCCGATGAACTACTCCCGGCAGAGCCACCCTTTACCCGTAGGCCCTTGTCCCCAATCAGTTCCTCAGAAAAGCCCTTAAGGGTCCTTAAACATCCCTCTTTTCTAGCTCCTCCTTTTGATCTCTGAAGATAGCAAAATGCGGCTGCGCACGTGATTGTTGAAAATCTTTTAGTGCTACTCTGACCCTTTTTAGGGTAGTGCCTGCAAGAGCATGCGCTACTGCATGCGTCTTGTTTGCAAGACACTGTTGTATGCATAAAAGAGCTTGGAACCAGCCCGTTGCTTACCACATGTTGCTTTGCGTGGTACTCTTCTTTACAGCCTGATAATTGGTCAAGGCAGATCTAACATCACTTCCGTTCCTCTCTGTCGAGCAGGGACCAGGCACTGATTGATTCAACTTAATCAGTGCACGTTTGCTACTCCCGATGTGATTGAGGTACTATTTTATTCTGTTCAACTTTTAGTGTCCTGCAAACAGAAGACGTGAGACTGGTAAAAACGAGCCTAGCAGGACAAAAAAAGTTGCAAAGATTTATTTTCTATAGTTAAGTTGCTTTTATTTTGCCAAGTCTTCTTTTCTTACTGTTCACTAATATTTTCTTTTGTTTTTGCCTGTTTACGCTGTTCTCGAATATTATTGCAAATTGACAATGTTTCTTTCTTATGTGTTTTTTCGGAAAAATGCTTTAACACATAATAGTTCAGTACACCTCCAATCGGGGCCACTCTAATGCACGCCAATCCACCCCACACCAATCCACCCCACTTAATCCAATCCACCATAGACCAATCCAAACCACCCCACTCCACCACACTCCAATCCTCTCACCCCACACCAATCTGCCCCACTTCAATCCAAAACAATCTGCCCCACTTAAGTCCAAAACAATCAGCCCCACTTCAGTCCAAAACAATCTGCCCCACTTCAATCCAAAACAATCTGCCCCACTTCAATCCAAAACAATCTGCCCCACTCCAATCCAAATCAATCTGCCCCACTCCAATCTCCGCACTCCAATCTGCCCCACTCCAATCTCCGCACAAAAATCTGGCCCACTCCAATCCAAAACAATCTGCCACACTCCAATCCAAAACAATCTGGCCAACTCCAACCCAAAACAATCTGCCCCACTCCAATCTCCGCACGCCAATCTGCCCCACTCCAATCCAAAACAATCTGCCCCACTCCAATCCAAAACAATCTGGCCCACTCCAACCCAAAACAATCTACCCCACCCCAATCTCCGCACTCCAATCAGCCCCACTCCAAGCTGCCCCACTCCAATCTCCGCACGTCAATCTGGCCCACTTCAATCCGAAACAATCTGCCCCACTCCAACCCGAAACAATCTGCCCCACTCCAATCCAAAACCATGTGCTCCAACTCAATCAGCGCCACTCCAATCCAAAACAATCTGCCCCACTCCAATCTGCCCCACTCCTGTCTGCCCCACTCCAATCCAAAACAATCTTCCCCATTCAGTTCCATCCCACTCCAATCCAATCCACCTCACCCTTATCCAATCCAACCCACTCCAATCCAATCCACCCAACTTCAATCCAATCCACCCAAATCCAATCCAATCCACCCAAATCCAATGTATCCCACTCCAATCTGACCCACCACACTCTAACCCAACCCACCCCAATTCAATCCAATCCACCTCACCCCAATCCATTTCACCCCACCCCAATCCAATTCACCTCAATCCAAGCCACCCCACTTAATCCAATCCACCCCACTGCAATTCAATCTACTCCACTCAAATCCACCCACCCCACCCCAATTCACCACAACCCATTCCACCCCACCTCACTACATTCTACCCCACTCTAGTCCTCCACCCCACACCCCTTCAGTCCACCCCACTCCTGTTCACTCTTCTTCACTCCAATCCACCTCACCCCAATCCAGTCCTACCTCCCCATTTTAATCCACCCCACTCCAGTCTAATCTACCACATTCATTCCACTCCACTCTACTGCAGTTCAATCCACCTCACTTTACTCCAATCCACCCAACTCTACCCCAATCCAATCCACCCGCCCTAGTTCAGACCACCCCACTCAGTCCAATCCCTCCAGCCCACCACACTCTAATCCACCCCACCACAAACCAATTTAACACACCCTACTCCATTTCAATCCATACCACCTCAACCCACCCCACCTACCCAGTCTAACTCACTCCACTCACTCCAACTCGCTCTATCCCAATCCACCCCAATCTACTCCAATCCACTTACTACCTCAGTCCAGCCAACCTACTCAACCCGATTCCACCCTACTCCAATCTACGGCACTCCACTCTATGACGCTGCACTCAAAAAGAATAAAAAAGTTATTTGTATCTGAATTCAACTTCATCTCGCTATACCCTGTTGCATATTTAACTAGGAGTTAGAATAGCCATCTTTGTGAGATCTGCGTCAAGCATCCAATGTGACTAATGTAATCCACTTAATACAGTTTTAAAATAGACTTGTTCCATTTGGATATTTATCTTTTAGTTCATGTTACTTATATCAACAGTATGTCTCTTCAGCAATGACAAAGATCAATAGTTTTGTGATGTCAGTTTTCTATGATGTCACGTCTTGTGACGTCACAAGCAAATTAGAGGGGCCTCACATCTTCCCTTTCGCCCAGGGCCCCACAAGTCCTAGGACCGGCCCTGACTGGAAGAATACCGCAAACTTCCAAGTTTGGAGGTGTTCACATACTATTTCATCTACCTTTGCAAGTCCTGTCCTGTAACTTCCACAGCCTGTCCCTGCCAGTAGATATGCCCATGCTTAACATTCTGCAATACTGGTGGCGATATCAGTGCGCATATACCCATTTAAGAGTGCAGATTCCTGCTTTGGGAAACACAAATGTGAATGTGCACTCATTTTTTTAAGCATATTTATTTAGGTTTTCAATCTTTTGTTTGTCAAACAACAATCAGCAGCCATAACCAGATAAAAAATTATATAGAATACATGAAGGTACACAGTGCAGTCAAAATTCAAGAGGCTATTATGCCGGTATTGTAGTCCCAAACGTTCATTAAGGTATAGTTCTTGGCACGTCCGTGCATGGCAAACTGTAGTGTCCAGATGAAGCCTCAAGTGGTACATTGCGTTCAGTACTGCAGTACTGACAACATTTGACAAATAGGTTTATGTAATGTTATAAAGAAACTATCCCTCCCTCCCCCCCGCAACCAACTTTTACTGGCCCCATTCCACTTGTACTTTACAGTAGAATATTCCGTTAGCTGCCCCCTCTTTGACCACCAAAATTCCAAAAAAAAACATAGTTTCCGTTTCGAGTTTTATAGTGTTAGTCCAACAGGACTTATAGCTCATCTGCTATGTGGGCCGAGAAGGGTTAGGGCAGTCGAGCGTCTATTGCACCTGCACTGTAGGACTGGTGGCGGTGCAAGGGCTTTGAAAGCTTCTAGTATAGTATCCCAATCTAGGGCTTCCTCCCGTCGGATTGCAGTGCTTTCAGCGCTGCCCCATCTCACCACTTGCCCATGCCAGCTATAGAGTGTTGGGGGTGTAATGGACTTCCATCTCCTTGTGAGGGAGCATTTTGCCAGTAGTAATGCTCGGTCAATAAAGCGAAACTGCACTTTCTGTACTTTGGGACGGCGGATCAGCACTAGTAAGCACACAGCAGGGGTATCTGGGAAGGGGATCCCAGCCGCGGTTCTAATTCTGGTGGCCACCTCCGACCAGTAACATGCCAGCTTTGGCCACACCCAGAGTATGTTGAGCAAGTCGGCGTCTCCCAACCTACATCTGGGGCATGGGTGTTGTGTGGCTGGATATATACAATGTAACCTGTGTGGGGTGAGATACACCCTGTGTATGACCATATATTGGATGAACTTGGCGTTGTGCTGGATTTTCCTGGGGTATTCTAGGATCATGTCCCACTCTTTGACTGTTAGTTCGGTGCCAAGGTCTGCAGACAATCAATCAATCATTTGTAGAGCGCATTACTCACCTGTCTCAAGGCGCTAGGGGAGGGGGAAGGCAGCTACTGGTCAAACAGCCAGGTCTTTAGGAGTCTCTTGAAGGTCAGCAGGTCCTGGGTCCGCCGCAGGTGGGCGGGGAGGGTGTTGCATGTCTTTGCGGCGAGGTAGGAGAATGATCTGCCGCCAGTGGTCATTCAGCGGATGCGTGGACCGGTGGCGAGGGCAAGGTTGGCGGAGCTGGCGGTTCGGGGTGTAGAAATACAGTTGTTCGTTGAGGTATGCTGGTCCGGCCTTGTGGAGTGCATCTGTTGCGCAAGTCTGTCAAGGGTACCCAGTATTTGCTGTAATACCTTTGTATAGCCATTTAGTACGGTGGCGGCCCTCCCCCATCAGGTAGATCATGTAGACCAGTTTGTGTCGTGCAGGTGCCACCCTACGTGGGGCCCAGTGTTTCTTCACATATTGCAAGATTGAAGAGTGCTTGAGATATAGTGCGTCAGAGACCCCATGACATCGTACGAAATTGCCATGATCCAGGAGGATGTCATCATCGAACAACGCGGCCACTGTGGCAACACCCCCTCCGTCCAGACAAGGAGCCACCGCTCGATAAGTAGGCCGGTAGGAGTAGGGATGCCCAGGAGTGGCAAGTTATCCGAGTACGGGGGGCACCTCCGCGTGTAGTGGGTGGCCTTTTTCCAGTACTCTAGCGCTGAGCATAGGAGTGGTGGGGCACCAATCGGCATGCGAGCTGCCAGCAGAAGTAGCGTGTGGAGTCCTCCTCGATCTATGTCAGCGGGGGTATAATCTATCTCATGTAGGTTACGACGCACTAGCCAATACGAAAACCACTGTAGTTGGCTGGCATAGCAGTAGGCATGGAAATCAGGAGCACCCAGCCCACCCGTGTCGGTATCCAGTTGTAATTTAGCCAGTTCCACCCTCCGGCGGCCTGTGCCCCAAATTAGATCAGAAAGCATCTGTTCTGCGAGTTAAGAAGTGGAGTCGGGATCGTCACTGGCAGGTTAGTAAAAAAATATAACAGACGAGGCAGGACAACCATTTTTTAGATCGCCACTCGTCCCATTACAGAGAGCGGTAGGGAAGAGCAGAACGAAACCTGTGCTCGGTGAATTTGCACTCATAAATGAAGTTATTTGTGCACATAGCTGTCTTTTTGTGATTAATGCCAATGGTAATTGAGTGAGTGAATGAGAAATCTTGTATAATCTATGCAGCAAATTGAATGACTTCACGACACATCATCAGGATTCCTTCAAAACAAACAAGCAGGTGTGGCATCAGAGAGTAATAAAGTAGGCAAAATAAAGACAACAGTGTTGTAAGTTGTTAGAAGTTAATTCTGTTACATAAGAAATCAAGACAGGGTCTGTGACTGAGGTTCCTCTTAAAACAACTCAACTGTCTCTTTGGCCACATGCCTGCCTGGTTAAAATTACTTCGCAAAATTACTATTTCTGGAGCACCAATCATGCCTGCTGCTACATATTGAACACAGGTCGCAGTGCTATGTTTTCGTAAACATGGATCACACGTGTTATCATTTTCTATGAATGGGATATGCCTGCTACTATTTCCTGACCATATGTGACACATATTACTCCTTCCTGAATATGGGTTGAATGTTCTACCTCTTCATGGATATGGCTCATGTGTGCTACCGCTTCCCGAACATGGCAGATGCAGAGTACCACTTTCTGAAGTTAGGTGATTATTTCCACCATAATTGCATTGTAGCCCACACTGGGTGCAGCTTTTACAGCATGGGTCACTTTTTTTCATGAATTTCAGAACATAGGTCATATGTGCTCCCTTTTCCTGAACCTGGCCATATGCATCTGTTCTACCTGAACATGGGTCACATGAGCTGCTACCTCCAGAGGAAAGATCTCCACAGGTCTCGGTTATCAGCATTTCCTGAACAGGGGTCACACATTTTAGTAATAGATATACACCAGACTTTAGAAAAGCTGTTGCCACAAAATGGGATCCCAATTCGAGAACATTGAATTACACGGATCACTCCAACTCCCAAAGAGATTCATGTGTTCCATTTTAAGGCAACTCTAAAAAACAGGAGTTGACGCACCTCAAATGGGCCAGAAGAAGAAGTGTCCATCAGAAAGTCTGTAGATTTTGCCTTCCAGTGCTTGTTTGCCCGTCTCTTCAGGAATGACCCATGTAAGGACGGGCAGGCTGAAGTTTGCGTCTAATGGACTGGTGTTGAATCATAGTCTTAACACATATTCTTGGTAAATATAATTACATTGAATTCATTTAAACGTGTGTTTTTGTACCAGTGAATCACACCAGCTCCAAGAAGGCCTCAGGCAGGTCATGCGAGCAGGAGTGCAGTGTAGGCAACGATGACCGAGCCTGGAAGACACATGGGGGCTTATTTACAAGCCCCTTGCGCCGCCAGTGCGTCACTTTTAATATGAAAAAAAGTGATGTACCAGCTGCGCGAGGGGCGTGTAAATAAGCCCCATGATGCTCATTTAAAGCGCTTTGATACCTTCGGGGCGATTTCGCGGTTTAATAAAACTGCAACAACAACAAAAAAATAAATTTGAATGAGGTAACATGGGGGGGGAACCAAGCTCTTCGTGACTGAAAGATGTGACGACACAACATCAGGATGAATGACATGGAATATTTCAAACTGGGGTCAGTGACAATAGTGCGAAGAAGGGACGCGAGAATTAAAAATAGTCAGGTGAAGTTACACCCGGAGACATTGCGCGCGGGCGTGCGTCACAGCAGAAGAGAGTTTCTCGGCGCTTCCTCTGGGACGGCCTCAGGTCAGCGCCGGCGGCGCCGCGAAGCGCGCGCTCTCCGAGAGGAGATGACGAGGTGATGCGCTGTTTACAGCACCTGGATGTCTTTAACTGCACAACAAGATCAGTAAAAAGTTACAGACTGGCAAGAAATCAATTTGTTCTAGAAGTAACGATTACACCGAGGAGCTTGTGAACCCCAAGGGCTGGTGGGAGCGCGCGGGGCCAGCAGAGAGCTGCGTGTTTACCCTGGGAGTTTCCCACCATTATCTGGCGGCGCTGGGGGTTGTTTATGCTGTATAGGCAGCAGCGCGGGTTCATCTGTTTGTAATCACCAGGGGCTTCTCACAGGAGTCGCAGCACCTCACGTTTGCGCTCTTGTAGGCTGGTGGTCGTGGCAGAAACCAAATATAGGCCAATGTGCCTCAGCATGACAGACAGACACAGCTGAGGCCGGAGAACGAAAGAAACACATCCCTTATGCGCCCATGGTTTATTTAATGATCCCCTTTCAGTTTTGTTTTGGTCACAAACGAATGATCCCTGGGAATAGGTTATTCACTCTTTTTCAAAAGGGCAGGAAGGTATTTTTTGGGGAGAAGGTGGAGGTGTATGGAAACAGTCTACAATAACTGAATCAAAAGGGTCCACCCGATTCCATTGACAAGACACCCCGGGGCCCAGCCCAAGTGGTCAGAGGAGATGGTAGGAATTAGCAAGGAGTCAAATATTTAGCAAACAACCATGTCAGCAGATTGCTCAATTATTTAACACTCTCCACTGACATCTATTGTGTCCTGCAAGTTACGATTTTATTTCTGGCAAGGCTGTTGTATCCTACCATTAAATTGGGTAATAATAACATTTCATTACAGTGCTTAGAAACAGCAGAAATGTGCTACGAAGGAATTTATAAAAAAAAAAAAGATAATATTATTATTGGAAAAGTGGAGGAATTTGCGTCCACCAACTCTGTGAAATGCAAACCAGCACTGCATATTTCCCCCCCAAAAAGAAAAACTAAAACTCATCAGAATTTGGGGTTATACTCTGCTTGGCAAGCAAAAATGTGAGTTATTTCACCTGAAAAAAAGGAAGTGGTAATTTTCCCACAAGTCCGGTAGGTGTTTTTCTTTTAGTTTCTAAAATGTATAGGCAGAAAAATATGTCATACACATAACTAAAACAAAAAAAAACCCTGCGAAACATTTCAATTTCAAAAGACTGCAGAATATTCTTACTTCTATTCTTCTGCAATTTTTATCATCCAGATGAAAATGTACTTAGCAGCTGTTTACATGCGGCTGCATATGAACTGCCATTGTTAACAAGATGGTGGCTGTTTAGCCTTCTGCTGGTTAAATAGATCATTTTTCAGATGTTTACCCTTTCTGTTGTCTAAAACGTAAAGATAATTTACTATTTGGCCGGCAGCCCTGCAAAAAGCAATGAAACTTCAATTTTTACCCTAAATAATAAAGATTATGCTCTGTTTGGCCGGCGGCTGTGCAAATAGCAAGTGTCTGCTAATTAACCAGCAGTAATATCTGACTGCTGGCTCAGTAGCACAGATAATGTAGTATTTGGCCGATGACCTTACAGATATCACTCAAACTTCACTATTTACCCGGCTGCTGGTTAAATAGTATACATTATATACTATTTGGATGGCAGCTTTGGAAGAACCACGGGAACTTCATTATTATTGTTAGCCAGCAGCTTGTAACAGAGAAACTTCACTATGTAACCGACTGTTGGATAAATAAGTTGCATTATGATTTTATATTAGTGTCCAGTTCTCTTAGCGACAAGCTTACTCACGTGGATAGATTATTTACAAGTTTCAGTGACCACGCAATCCTCTTTACTCAATTGACCCTGGAGATTAGAAAAGCTAGGCCACCACTAAAAATACAAAAAACAATTTTGGCCAGAAAGAATGGATATCAACTAAAGTGAAGCCATATTGACAAGATGAAACTGATCTCGCAAATCTTATTTAACATTATGGGGAATGTTTTAAACTGTCTAGAACTGGAGATCGCTCCTGACTTGTTGCTACAGCAGTTTGTAGACTTGATTGAAAAAGTAAAATTGGCCCTTACCCTGTATAAACCGCATATAAAGCCATAGTTAAGTCGCTGGTTTGATCGTCCGTGCACAAAATCTCTAAAAGCTCTCCAAAAGCCCTGAAAATTCAGCCCAGAAATAGTACCTTGATAAGGTCGTTACGCAGGTACTATAAAACAGCCAGAAAGACAAGAGAAAGGGACATGAAGGAGGTAATCAATGTGCCGCTCTTTTAGAATCTCAAGGACCCCACACATGTTGGCAAAGAAGCATGGGTGGCACATTTTGAGCATATTTTTGCTTCTGATAATATTCCCTCGAATAACTCTCCTAGCCCTGATATAGTCCTGAAGGACCACCTAACATTTTCTCTGGCAGAAGTAAGAAGACGATTGGTCTCCTGTAGCTCTGGGAAGGCGCCAGGACCAGATGGGGTCCCTATAGAGTTCTTTTTGGAACACCAAGACTTGTGGGCCCCCTTAATAACAAATGTTTTTAACGGGATAGCCAAAGTTGGCCCCCTAACTTCATGGAAGACTAGTGTAATTATCCCCATAATCAAAAAAGGTGATAAAGAGAATTCGCAGAACTCTAGGCCGATTTCTCTGCTGGATACTACGGCAAAACTCTTGAGTCGACTGCTGCTACATAGGCTGGAAGAGTGGGCACAAGAGTAGGACATTTTAATGCAGGCGCAGTATGGTTTTCAAAGAGGTGATAGAGACATTTGAAAAATATTTGTAGGCAATGGATGGCATAGATTTCCCAGCAGTAAGTAAGAAAGCTTTGTTGTCTCGTGACTTAGGGGCAGCATTTTTTTAAATGCTTACCTCAGATGGATGACAAAAAAGGAAATACTATTGTAGCTGTATATAAAGAAACAAAACTACATCTAGAAACAGGATTTTCAAATCTGTTAACATAGCAATGTGACACCACATGCTTTACACACAACCCCAAAAGCCATTGGAATCTGTTGATGAATTTGTGGCCTGAGAACTAGCCACAAGTGTCAGTCGGTCCCTGTGATAGAGGAGTTAATTAAGTACCAGCTCATTGAACAATGCCCCAGTAAGAAAATGCAGGAAGGGCTCATAGATACCAGTAATTCTTTCTTGAAGGAAGCCATCACCATTGCCACAGTAGGTGAGGAATCGGAAAAGTGTATTAAGGAAATGCAAAGAATGTAAAAAATTAAATATATTAAGATTGCAGAGCTAGATAAAAGGTCGGAGGTAGTGCATGCTATTGGGAAGAAGACTTTTGCCACCAACTTCAGAAGTACCATAATAGGTCAATAGAAGGAAGTGGCGTAACTAAACTAAAGGGGGCCAGCCTGCAAGGTACATGGAGCCCCCTCCAGACTCATTCAGGAGATCTCAGGCCAGTTACTGTGCTGAGGGTGCCCCCTGCAGCTCGGGGGTCCCCCTTGCAGCTTGGGACCCCCGCACTGCAGGGGCTGTGGGGGCCTATGTTATGCAGTAAACAGCGTTCATGACAAAACTTTTTTCCCTTATGGAATCACAACGCGGTCGTTACAACGACCGCGCTGTGATTCCACATACCATTACTCCGCAAGTCGTAACAACGACTTGCGGAGGGGGGGGAGGTGTTGGATTTAAATTCCAACACTTTCCCTAGTGTCCGCACAGACTGGAGTTGGAATAGTAAATTATACTATTCCAACATCCAGCTCCCCCCCTCCGCAAGTCGTTGTTCCGACTTGCGGAGTAATGATATACGGAATCACAACGTGGTTGTTGTAACGGCAGCGTTGTGAATCCATGCGGGGAAAAAGACTGCGGGGCAAAAATATATATTTATGTTATGCCACTGAGTGGTGGTGTTGCAAGAATGGGAACTAAGTCTTGTCACAGATGTGGAAGTAATATACATTCAAGTGACTTTAAAAACTTCTATGCTGTAAGTAAAGTGTTGGATTTATAGGAAAAGGGGATATTGCAAAGTTGTGTAGGGCAGTATGTTATGTATTGGACGAGTCTTGTAATAGATGAAATAGTGGAAGGCAGTGACCAGAGAGAGAAAAACATCTTTTTCAATAATCAACTGCGGGAATCATCAAAAGTTTTTTAACTTTTCCCTTTAACATTAGAGATTACTATAACTGAACACTGTACTCCTTTTTATTGTTTTTATAGAATTTTGTATTTGATTGAACATGTCTATCAATTTTTATCAATGCGATTAAAATTTCATGTATAACTACATCTATTGTTTTATGAAAAGAATCTCTTTTTTGACTTGTGTCCATATTTGTTATATTATTTTGTTGCCAGCCATCTACATTGTCCTTGCCTGGATGTTTTATCTCTCTATCAGTTCAGCCCTGATCCAGGAATTTGATCTCATTCAGGGGGTCCCTGTTTAACGCAATTAGTGACCAGAGAGAGCTCAGTGTAGGCAGTAGGGGTGAAGATGATGATGAAAAGGAGACAGGAAAGGCAAGCCTTCTTCGCAGGCAAAATCAACCTAAAGCAGCTTTCAAAATAAAAGACAAGAAGTTAAGACTGATGGTGGATTCCAGGTCTTTAAACATGGTGATACTGAAAGACTTATTTTTATCTTATAATCTGGTCAAATGTGGAGCTAGAACCTAACAATACCAATTTAAAAGGTTATCATGAAGCAAGCATTGAAGTCATAGGTTTCATTTAAACAAAGATCAAATTCAAGGTTCGTAACTAAATTGGCAAGGTATATGCGGCAGGGTCTTGCCCACCCATATTGGGCTGGAACGCTGGATTTAACAATATGACTGGCACATCATAGCAAACCCAAAAGCTGTATATCAAGGGATGGTTGTTACAGATGAGGTTCTACATAATTATGACTTGGTGTTTGAAGATAGGTTTGGTGAAGCAAACGGATACCTTCACAAAATCATCATAAGGAAAGAACCCTACCTGTTAGACATATGACTAGGATGTTTCCACTGGCCATTAGGGGATTGAAAGCAATTGTATATCATGTGGCTAAAGATGGTATTATAGAAACCTTGGAGGCTGCAGAATGGCTGTCTCCTGTGGTAACTACGAAAAAATCAGGTGGCTTTTTGTGTGGACCTTCAAGGCCTTACAAAGAATGCTTTTGCTGATTGTTTTCCTCTCCAGAACATCAACAAAATGATTTTGATGTTGAGGTGGTTGGTACTTCTTCACATTGAATTTGAGAAGTGCTTACGGCCAGATCAAACAACATCCAGATTCCAAGGAATTGGCAGCATGTGTTACAACCAAGGAGACCAGTTCAACAGACTGCAATTTGGATTATCATTGGCAGCCAGTGTTTTTTCAAGACTAATGTTGAATATTTTGGCTGTTATAAAAAATGCAGTATTCTTGCAAGATGATATCTTAGGGGTCCATTATGATGTCGGGCGGATTTCCTCCGCCAGGCTAGCGGTGGCTACCGCCAGCCTGGCGGAGGAAATCCGCCCGACATCATCAGCCCAATTCCCCCCCGCCAGATTTGGATGGCGGGAGGGACCGCGGCGGTGGGAAACACCGCCCGCCTGTTTTCCGCCCCGGTCGCCTAGCGGCCGGGGCGGAAAACCAGTGACATGGTGGCGGTGTCTTTTGGACACCGCCCGCCGTATTACTATGGGCTGTGCACAATGCATTTCCGTGCCGTCGTGGCGGCGACGGAAAGGCATGCGGAGACTCCCTGCGGGGGCCCCTTGCGGGCCCCCTGGGAGTCCGTGCCTTGGGGGGTGCACATGGGGGGTACCTATGGTACCCCCGCATTTCAAAGTGCAACATGGCAGGCACCGCGCGGTGCCTGTCATGCTGCACTTTGAAAAGCACAACATGCACTTTTACCATTGCGGCGGGCGGAGATTCCTGCTCCGCCCGTCACAATGGTAAACATACAGGATGCGCCCGCCTGTGTGGCGGGCGTATCCTAATGCCATTTTCGGGACCCCCGCACTGTTAGCGGGCGGTCCACTACTCCGTTAGTGTGGCGGGCCCGCCATCCTAATGGACCCCTTAGTGTTTGGAGACTCCATAGAGGTGCAACACGAGGCATTGCTGCAGGTCTTAAGGAGACTTTCTTGCTCAGGTCTCACTCTTCACAACAAGTAGTGCTGATTTTTGGAGCAGGTGGTAGAATACTTAGAAAATTTGATCTCCGTTGATAGGGCTAGACCAAAATCAGATTTGGTCAGTGCCATAGTAAATGCTGCAATTCTGGATTAAACAGATAAACTCAGATCTTTAATGGGGCTTGTGGAATATAATTTCACATTTCTACAAAGTTTCACCCACAAGACTGAAAATTTAAGAGAGTTATTAAGAACACTAAAAAGGGTAAAGTGGGCAGAAAGCCAAAAGAATATATTTAAGCAAATAAAAGCAGACATTGCCAGTGCTGGTGCGTTAGCTCCATTGCAGATCACTCCAAAATCCAATGTCACAGTGGATGCAAGTGCTGTAGTGGCTGGAGCTGTTCTCGTCTAAGGCAATGGCAAATAGGAAAAGATGGTAGCTTTGGCTTCTCATTCACTTTCAGCACAGAGAGAAACTACTCTGTAATTGAACAGGAAGGCTTGGCAGCAGTAAGGGGTGCCAATTACTTTTGATCACATATTTGGGGAAGCAAAGATGTATTAATGATAGATCATAAGCTAGGAGAGTTGGGACCTGGTGGAACAAGAAATTGCTCAGCTAGATTGGTAAGATTAGTAAGATTAGCAGAGCAGTTGCATGCGTACGACTGTGCAGTGGAATATGTTCTAGGTGGGAACAACAGATTTGCTTGCTGCTTGTCTCATTTACTCGATAACTCTGAGGAGGAATGTGATACTGATACTGGGGATGTGGTGAAGTTGCTGTACAAGATTGGGAAAACACTGGGGCATATTATCAAGGGGGTTTATCTCCGCTTTTTTGGCTTTAAAAGCCAAGAAAGCGGAGATAAAATGATCTCCCTATTACCAAGCTGTCGCTAACACCAGTTAGTGACAGCTAATAGGAGATAGCGACCATCTTGGGCCCCGCTTTGCATGTCAGTGATATTTATCACTAATGACATGCAAAGTGGGCGTGCCAAGATGTTAGCGACTGGAAACAGTCGCTAACATCGCTATCTCCTATTACCAACTTTTGGAGATATTCGCGCTAAGCGCGAATATCTCCAAAAGCTAACACCTGCCCTGAGCAGTTCTTCACCATGTTATCCAATGGGAGGTGGATAACATGGCTAAGAGCATTTGCTCGATAATGCATGAATATCGCTGACTTTTCAGCAATATTCATGCATTGCGGCCGTTTTTTATCGCATTTGCGATAAACCTTGCTAATAGCAAGGTTTATCTGCGATAAAAATCGCCGATGTGCGGCGATAATTTTTGTCTCTAAACAAGTTAGAGACAAAAATTATCGCTAGTTGTTGGTAATATGCCCCACTGTGCCTAAAGAAGGATTATGACTATGATAGAAGACAATACCTTACAAGCCATGGTTGTATTTATAAAGGGAGAGTACACTTCTGGAGGATGCCTGGCTGTATTTTAAAGTTGTAGGTGAGTTAACATGTGGGTGAATATATAATAATAAGAGGAGATAGACTTGTGCCTGGAAAACAGCATTAACCACGTGACCTGAACCACGCATGCCGTTACAGCGCAAGCCTCACCGTGCTTGCCTTTGCAATGCATATGCTTTTACCACACGTATGTCTTTATGAATATTTTCATTGTAAAGGCATATGTGTGTTAAAGGCAGTCAGCGGTCTAGACTCGGAGTGAATGGCAGCAGGGGGGAGGTGTTGGAGACTTGGACGGAGTTCCTGCTTCGAAGAGATTGTGAAGAACGGGAAGGATCGGGACGGGGCTTGGTGAGTAGTTTTTGGGGCAGGGTCAGTAGGTTTTAGGGCTGGGGGCGGGTTTTGGGGCTCAGGGCGGGTGGCTGTCACAGAGTTTAGGGCTGGGGGTCAGTTTCTGGGGACAGGGCAGGGGGCTGGGGTGTTTTCGGGGCAGGGAGGCCGGTTTTAGGGCTCAGGGCTTTTGGCTAAGGTCGTTTTCAGTACTGAAGCCCAGGTTTTAGGTCTCAGGGCAGTGGGTCGGTGGTTTTTAGGGCTAGGGCCAGTTTTAGGGCTAATGGCAGGGATGCTGGGGTGTTTTTAGGGCTGGGATCGGGAGAGTTTTTAGGGCTGGGGCTGGTTTTAGGGCTCAGGGCGGAGAGCTGGGGTGTTTTTAGGTCTGGGGTTGGGGTAGTTTTCAAGGCTGTGGGCAGGGTTTTAGGGCTCAGGGCAGGGATCTGGGGCATAACCTTTACCAGGCATATGCCTTTTCCAATCATGGCTTTACAATGAAATTCATTGTAAAAGCATGCATGGTAAAGACGCAGTCATGGTAAAGACTGCATTGTTAAGGCATGCGATGTACTTGCATCTGTGGTTCCATCATACAACCCTTGTGCCTCCGTTTGGTGTAAGGAATAGGCTCATGAAGGACAGTTAGGGCAGATCATGGTAGATTGCTGTGGTGTTCACAAGGAGTGTAACCACACACTCAACAATACGTGCACTGGGGGAGATTTTTTGCAGGAAGGAGATTCCTTCTTGTCTGGTTGTGAATAATGGGACACAATGAACTTTGGTGGAAATAAGTGAGTTTTTACAGAGCTTTGGTACCATACACATCCTCACCTCCTTGTGCAACCCAAAAGGTAATGGGCAAATTGAAAGAATCAACAGATTGATTACGGGAGCCAATGGAGATGGTGATAACATTTGGACTGAATTTGCAAGGGGCTGCAAATACACCGCACCATAGTGAATCCTATTACTGGTAAATCACCTTTTTTAGATGATAATGTCAAATCTCCTGGAACAAAATTGGTGCCAGCATGTATGCATGATATAAAACCGAGTGGAGGGTTTGAGAGTTCAGGGAACAGGCATGTGGGTTGAAGGATAGCTGTGGAAGATTGGGTCAAGGGCAATCCAGGTAGTTAAGGTCAAGGACTGTCCAAATTCAAGGGGCTATATAAAAAGGAGTAGGAGGTGGCAATAGGGTAAAATGAGAAAATGGACAAACCTGGAACTTAAGACACGGGGCATTGTACCAGAAGGATGGTTTTTGCAGGGGACTGGAGGAGGAAGAAGAAGCCTATAGTGGGTGGTCACTTATGTTAGATACTGACATTCAAGACAATGGAAGAAGGTTTGAAAATACACGTTGAACAGAGGATGGTGTACCTGTAAAGCGGCAAAAGTTGGTGCTCTCATTATCCATTTGTTCAGTGGGTTGGTGCCTGTGGTCTGGAGGGTGGGTCATCAATGACCCGTAGACCACCGGGTTGGTTGAAGGGTTTTGTCTATATGTAAGGAGTGTTTCCCCAACGTGTTTTGGGAAACTCTCTTCTGATCTTAAAATAATATTATTTATTGAATGTTGTATTTGTAGTTAATGGTTGTGTGCCTGTGGCTCCCTCTTTGCCCCTCATGTCTATATTTTGTCTTGTGCTTGTGGGTGGGTGTCTAAAAAGTCTCTCTTTGTTTATGTGAAGTAAAGGAGATTGCTGAAATGTTAATCAGAGGAATGTTTACCATGTCATAGGGTTCCACTGACAGGTGTCATCTGGTTTTCTTTTTCTTTACCTTGGATTCCATGGTCAGTTAAAGTTGCAGGGCCTAGCCGATAAGAGTGTAACATAGTTGTTGCCTAATAAACATCCTCTTACTTCAGAGAAAAACTGTATGGATTATTTATGATACAGAGGTAAACTCACAGGGGTATTGGTAGGGGGAAATATTGTATGGTATACGTTGGTGTAACTAGGGCAAACACAGAAGCAGGTAGTAGTTACAGTGAGGTGGAAAGGTACTAAGGTATAGGTAGGGATAAATCCACTAGGGTATAAGCAAGATTAGAGGTTTGAGGGATATAGCTAAAGATTCTGCGGTATAGGTAGGGACATACAGCCTGATTCATGTAGGTAAATTGCACTCGCAAAGGGCCAGATTCTGAGAATCTGGCCCTTTGCGAGTGCGATTTTTGCATTTGGTATTCATGATACCAAATGCAAAAATCGCTATGTAAGAATTCGCATATTTGCGTGGAATGGCATTTAAGGAATCTCTAATAGAGATTCCTCAAATGCTATTCATGACACAAAACAAAATAGCGATTTTGGACTTTTGGGGCCGCTATTTACCGACAGGTCAGACCTGTCGGTAAATAGCAAAAACTCAGAAAAATGCTTTTAAAAGCATTTTTCAAAGTTGCATGTAGCACAAACACATGTCCTTTGGACATGTGTGTGCGCAACACCTGTCCAAAAGTGCATTTTAGGGGTGCTACAGGGCGTCCTTTGGACACCCCTGGCACCCTTAAAATCGCTATCTCAGTTGCGAGTAGCAAATTGCTACTCGCAAATCCCCATTCATTCCTATGGGCCTCTTGGCCCATAGGAATGAATGGGGAGTATTTGCGAGTAGCAAATTGCTACTCGCAAATAAAGAACATGTAGGAATCGCTATTTAAGTAGCAATTCCTACATGAATGCCGTTTTGCGTGTCCTCAATAGCGAATCGCTATGATTCGCTATTAGGGACACGCAAAACGGCATGTACATGAATCAGGCTGATAGTTACAAAGAGGAAATAAAAGGGTAGGGGTAAAGGTTTCTGAGTAAAGTTATTGGCTTGATATTTGATGGGTAGGGGACTAGGAATGGGTGAAATGTAAATGACACAGGCGTAACTGGTGTAATATCGGGAATTTCACATTACGATTGTTATGCAAAATTGCTGCAATCGGGCAACATTCGTTGTAAAAATAATTTGCAAATGTACTATTCGCAGTAAAAATTTACCACAAAAGCACAGAAACAACAGAATGTGAGCTTCTGTTACTCTTTCTGCTTTCGTTTTATTGACTGTTTTTTAGCGTGTGATGTGTTCTCACATCACAAATTTACATAGGAATTCATTTCACACTATAATGCAGCACTAAATGATGGATAAGTATTTCATATAATAACGCATAATTTTGCCTAAATTTACCAACATTTTCTGTAATTACAGTAAAGCAAAGTACGTGAATTTTGCACACCAGTACAGAGACAGGGCTAAAGAAAAAAAAATTGAGATGAGGAGAAATCATTTTCAGTATAGTAAGGGGACGAAGAGGACAAGGGTGGCACATTTTGGCCCGCACAAACTAAACAAATTTAGAGGAGGAGTCTTCATTTATTTTGTTAGAGAAAAAAATAACAAGGAATCTATATGCTCCCCTATGGACTCTCACTCACTCGAGCAGCTTCGGTACCACCAGAAGATGACTAATAGAACCAGAGAATGGGACCCTGACTGTCACATCTTTCCAGGATCCATAACCCGGAGCCTCCTTCATACTCTCTGTAACTAGCTCTTGCTCCTTCTATGGGCCATCGATGAATCCATGTATTTCATTTCATTAATAATGGGGATTTGGGGGGCAGCCGGCAGGAGGGAGGTCTGCCCCCGGGCAGATTGGGGGGGGGCAGGCCAGGCCGGGGGCCTGCCATTTTGAAATATTTGGCAGCCCAGGCGTAGCCCAAATGTAGCCCAAAGTCTATAAGGGTTGGGTACTTTGGGCTCCCTGCCACCATTTTAGATTTGGTGACCTGGTGGCTGGAGCAGAGATTGTAGTGTGTAGGAGTTTTTGTCCTCCCTCCCGTCCCTATTTTAATTGGATTCAAGGGGGTATCCATTTAGGCTGTTTTCCCGTTTGGCTTTGATTGGGACAGGTGTGCAAGGGGTAATTTGTGCTGTCGCTTGGAACAGGTGCTTGTCGGGCATCTGGAAGTTTGCCATGGGTTGGCAGAAGTTTGTTTGGTATTGAAAGTTGGGAACATCGGCAGGGAAAGGGTAGGCAGGTAGTTTAAGGCTCAGTTCCAGACGTTTGGTTATTTGCAGTTTCAGAAAGGCAGGCATAGGATGTAGGTTTAATAGAATTGTATATTTTAAATGCAATACATTGTAATGTTGGTAATATGTTAATGGCTGGGTGGTGGCATGTTGAGGGGATTGTAGGGGTAGGGGCGGGATCAGGCATCGGATGTATAGCGAGGTTTTAGTTTTGTGAGGTAGTTGCCAAGTATGTTATTGTAATGTGCACCTATTTCAATAAAGCGGCCTTTTCATACACAAAATGGTTTTGAATCTGGTCTGCCCACCCATCCCAATACATTCTGCTGCATGTTTGCCTGGCTGGTGGAGGAACTTGGTGTCAAAAGCAATCACGTGGTGAGAACTACCTTATTGGCTCCCTTGACTGGACACTCAAGAAAATCCAACCCACTGATTTAGTTAATGGAGTAGGGATTCTTTAATAAAAAAAAAACATTAGATTTCTGTTTGCAGAGTGCATTGGCAGGATACTTTGTGACTTGTTGAACTGATTTGGAGCAGTTTTTTCTCATGCATTTTTCTTTGCAATTGGCCACTTCACAACCCCTGTGCATAAATAGCAGCTAAAAGCATGAAGGTGTAATTTCTCAGTGTGGATTCCTTAGTGATCCCTAAGTGGTTATAGACATAAGAAAACAGTCCCTTAGTGAGGCTGCTCATAAACACAAACAACCTCTACAATGAGGTTGGAAGCTCCATGAGATCTGAAAAGGTCTTTGTGTGTTTCTCCTAAGGCGTAGTTGAAGAGTGTTTCCACAGTCCAACATTTAATACATTGTCAAAAAAGTAGGTCACTGGTTTCCCCAGATAGCTAGACCTGGGCGAAATTGCAATTTTCCACCTGAAAGTTATGTCTACACACCAAATAAATGTATATGGTCACATGTAGAAAATATACATAAGATATTCCATCCCATAGAAAATTCATGTAATTATAGTTTCTAGAGTACCATGGAACAGTGCTTATGCAGCACATGCTGCCACCACTTGGTACACCTCCAGTTTCTCAAGTCTAACAACATTTTCTAGTCTAACTTGGTTCCTGCTGCCATAAAATTTTGTGAAAAAGTGTAAGTGGAAGAATTTCTTTGTTGCAAAAAATACAAAAACTTAAATCAGATTATATTTGCATAACAAAACTTTTTTGCTTTCATAGCGTATTGAGGGTTCTAGTCCTTACTATAAAAAGCAGGAACACGAATGAAGGAAAAGACAGGGGTCTTTGCCCAAAGAAGGGCATTAAAACAGAAATGAACCCTGTGACCTTAAACATTTCAATCCTATTTCTGACAGAAAACTATGGAAGAGGAAGATCTTGCATTGTGGTTATCTAGACTGAAATGTAATTCTCACATCACTTAATTTTTCCTGTTTGCCTAAACCATTCCTTGTTCATGTAATCCCACTCCAATTTGGACGTGACCACTGCCAATTAAAGCTATGTGCAAATGCAAGATAAAATATGAACAAGGGGCTATAAATACAGCCAGGAGAAGAGACGTTTACAAAATAAAAGCATGATATCTTATTGCAGGCAGTTGCCACCTGAAATTGATCATGTAATACCCAATGGAGCACCTTTATGAAGAATGAGGTGGTTTCTGTGCCTCATGTTTGGAGAACAAGCACCCTAACCAAATGAAACATCCAAGAGATTCAAGGACAACTTTAATGATAGATTCTTCAGCAATAATCAAGCATCATGGGTCTTCATTTATTAATCAGCCTTGGACAGTGCACACAGAGGAGTTAGATACTTACAATGTGTTGTTTAATATTTCTTGTACATGTTGCACCCATGAACTATACCTTTACGTGCAAAGTAAATTCATATGAAGATGCTTAGGGGCATATGTATGAAAGTCCCTGTTTGCGATTCTCAAACAGCGATTTTTTGAGAATCGCTATTTGAGAATGGCAAAAAGGGATGTGATTTCTTAGTGTTCCATAATTGAGATTAGCAAATTGCGAAATCGCAATTAAGGAATACTTTCCCATTCATTTCTATGGGCCAGCAGGCCCATAGGAATGAATGGGAAGTCATTCTCAAATTTGCGATTTGCAATTTGAGAATCGCAAATTGAGAATAATTTCAGGGGTGCATCAGGGTGTCCTAAAATGAACATGCGTGCGCATATGGCGCACATACATGCCTAAGGGCATGTATGTGTGCCACATGGCATCTTCACAAATGCCCAAAAGTGCTTTTGTGAAAGAAATCGCAAATTACCTCCAACTTGAAGTTGGTGGTAATTTCCGATTTCTTAAGGTGAAAACGCAAAACTTTAGTGCTTCTTGCATAGCATTTAAGAATCGCATTTTGAGATTCCTTAAATACTTACGTAAAGTTGAGGAATCGCAAATTTTTCGATTCCTTCATTTTGGATGCAATTTCCCTCATACATCCCATTTTCCGAATTGTTTGTCGCAAACGCTGCTTTTTTGCGATTCGCAGCGTTTGCGACTAAAAATCCGTTGATACATATGCCCCTTAGTTAGTTGCACTGCCCAACTGTCTCCTTGTTGTTTCCCCTCAGCTGAGTAACCTAGGCAGTCGAGTTGTATGCAGTAGAAATACCGCAACCAATCTTAGCTGCTTGCTTATGTCCAGAACTTTATAAGATTAAATAAAGAAAAGTGTAATGCTGTGTTCCCAAGGCATTAGAAAGACATTTCATTCTGTTGGCTTAAACCACCTAAGATTTTGAGACAGTTCAATTTTGGAATAAAATATTGCAACTTATCGAGCTGTTAAATGGGGACCCTATTGCTAGAGGTAGAACAGGGAAGGTGACTTGAGACATGTGGGTGCCACAGGGGTGTCCACTATCCCCCCCTATTGATCTCCTCTGATGAAACTCTTGGTGGCTCTACTGAATAGAGACAGGTCCATTTGGGGTATTGAATTAGGTGAGTTTCATTAATGCACCTCTTAATTAGATAAACATTTTTCAAGGACATTTGAACAGGTAAAGGTACCAATAAAACAAAGGCTGGAGACAATATACCAGCAAACTTTCAAACATATGAAGTACAACATCGTTATATCAAATCATCATTACTAAAACATCTGCCACTTCGAGGCATCAATGTCAAAACCACGATGTTGTGTCATTTTAACGAAGTATAAGAAATGTAGTTTAATTAACAGGTATACACTTAAAAAGACCTTTTCGTCAGCATAGCGTTGGAAGGAATTTGTCACTTTTATTAACGCACCTCTTAATTAGATAAACTTTAGGTTGTTGAATTTAACAGTAATGTTATGTGAAAAAGTTTGCAAGTGAATATGTGTGTTTACATATGATAACTGGAAAACAAGTTAACAGGAAGCAGGAATTTCAAACACATTTATATAATAAATAGGTGTATGAATGCGTGTGTGTATGTATATATATATATATATGTGTGTGTGTGTGTGTATACATATATATATATATATATATATGTATATATATATATATATAAAGAGGGAGAGCGAGAAAGAGAGAATGAATTACCAAATAATATGATCCAAGGAGGGGTTCATCATAAACCACGAGCTTAGAGGCAGTGGTTTGTAAATATCACCAGAACCCACACATAGCATTTTAGGATCATATTAAACGTTACTGGTTAAGTATTTTTATATTGCCTGTTCATTTTGTGGTAGGTAACTTGAAGAGCTGTTTTCTTCAATGTACAGCTAACACTGGGGACTGATGGGAAGCAAAATGATTAGGCTGACCATTTAAAACATTTACGTTTGCCATTCATGAATAAATCATTAGTAAAACAATAGACACCGGTGAGGGTCAGTGTATTTTTGCAGTTCTGTGGCTGATGCCTTTACTACATAACTAAGGATGTAAGACGTTTGCCACACATTTCGCCACCTACTTTGCAGATTTCACAAAAAATATTGTACCACTGTTTTGGTGGTGTAAACACCCACACATCAAAGGGAACTGTAAAAATATGAGAAATATGAATTGGTTGCCTGTGAAATATGGATTTCAGCATCGTAATGACAACCCTAAACCACTCAGTAGAGCTTTAACATTGTCAGGACTACTAGGGTTATGCATCCGTGTGAACTATACAGCAATGTTATTCTATGGCAATATTATTTTCATCCAATTAAGCGAGAAAAACGTTTAGACGAAATCTGCAAATTTCGAAAACTATGTGGCAAATTATATGGCAAGTACCATAAATTCATAATTGTACGGTAAACACAGCAGTTACTCACCCCGCCTATTTATCAACAATTTTGTCAAGAAAGATACAACTTAAACATACTAATTTGGGTCAGTGCACTGTGCTAGCTATTTCTAAATCTATATTTATTTTCACTCAAAGAAAACTAACATTTTCTTTTAAATTCTGCTCCTATTTTATTGATGTGCATTCTCAAATTTATAATAATAATTCCTATTTGTAAAGTGCGAACATACCACCCCTTAAGTGAGCTATTGCCCTGGGTCACATGATGCGGAGCTGAGCTGCCGCTGGCGATCGAACCGCGAACCTCGCGCTCTGGACTCGCCGCTCTGGCCACTTCGCCTTTCTATCTATACATATGGGCAGGTAACCCCTCACAGTTCTACTTTGTGCAGTGGGTGACAGACAGTTGATCAGCTGTGAATATAATATCTTCATTGTTAGTGAAACATGGATGCTATCTTGACTTATTTTGATTGTCTTTGCTATTGCCATTTTTCTGGCTAGTGTTACTGGTCAAGTACAGCAGTAAAATACCATGTCATCTTCTAGTTCCAAACTCAGTTTGATTAATCGATGGTCTTATTACATGTTTGACGTTATTTAATTCTGTACCTATAGTTCATAAAATGGGGAAGGCCTATCTGAAATAATTACCAAATATGTTTGAGTGATCTGAGTAGAAAAAATACCAGTGTACACTAATACAATATTTTTTATCATTTCGTGTTACAGTGCATCAATACTTGTATTCCATTTTTTAAATTTAATAGGCAATTTGTTTGTCCTCCAGTGCTCTGCGTTCTGTATTGTCTCTGATTCCATCATTATTTGGAAAGCATTCATTTCGTCAGTGTATTCCTTGCTTGGGTGCCATGTTTGTGATGATTTATAAGCAGGGCCACTGGAATTATGGAATTGGGGTTCTGGCTTTTTTCTACATAATTACGGAGTTAATGATTTTGCCCCATAATCCATCATTTGCTGCATAATCTGCATATTGAAAAATGTTTCTAGTTTAAACGGATCGAAAGTTACAAAAAATGTGGCATTATGCGTATGCGCACCGTGAAAGGCCATTGACAATGGTTAACAGGTGATCTTACAGTTGCTGATGTCTGTTATAGGTTAATAAACTGGTACTAATGAGGCACAATCTTTGCCCAGGCAGTATTACCATGGGTAAAAAAATAGAAACTAATTAAGTAATACTATCAAAAAATGCGCTGAGAAAAATGACAGTGTGCTGGTGATAGGGGCTTGTAATGCCTCTTAATCTCCCCGACTCCACCCCATCACCTGGCATGGCATGAAGGTACATAACAGGAATACCAGCAATATAGTTGGGCATGAAAAAGTTGGTACAGTACATGCCAGTGGCATTGGACCATGTAGCCTTTTTCCTAACCCTTGAGGTCGCTGAACATTAGTGCTAAGAGCTAGGACAGCTGTTCTTAACCTGGGGCTCTCGGACCTCATGGGGCGCGACCCCTACTCTGAGTGCCGGTCTATTTAGAAAATGAAAAAATAGTAGCAGACTAATTATATACAAATTAAAAAAAATTGAACAGTTTGAAACACACTTAAAACGTGAAGGAGTGTAAACTCGGACATTAAAATTGAAGTTGGTATGCTTAACTTGGTGCTTGAGAGCAGTGCAAGTACAGCAAATAGAATCTAGAATGGACGATTGGTGGTCCAGACTGAAGTACTGGTATGTGCCCACAAAAAGCATGCTTTATGAGAAAAAATGACATCTTTCAGAAATAAAACCAAATTTCGAAAAACTACAAACTTGCAGTTAAAATTTTAAAAATGTGTCTATATTTGTTCGTGAAAAAAAGAAAGTAAATCATAATTTGTGATTTTTTTTTCATGTACCACCTGTTTTTTTACAACTTTTTATTGTGTTGAACTTCAAATCAGAAATTGCTTAGGTTGCCGTCCCCTACTTTCAGTGGCGATTCAGTAGGTATCCACAGAATTAATACATTTTAAGAAACTGAACTAGGGTTCTGCTAAACACTTATAAGCAGGGCCACTGGAATTATGCGGCAGAGGAGGATCAAATTATGAAGCAAGAAAATGCAATTATATCTGCATGCTTAGATAATAAATAAATAAGAAATTCCACATTTGTAAAGCGCAAACTTATCACCCCTAAGGGTATCCAGGTGATGGGGTAGAGTCGGGGAGATTAAGAGGCATTACGAGCTCCTATCGCCAGCACAGTGTCACTTTTCTCAACGTTGTAGTGGCTTTCGGGGCTTCGCCTTATTCACGAGGCAGCCCTAAGCCACTTAGCGTAGCTTCACACCGCTTTGTGAATAAGGCACCCTTTCACACTACGCCTAGCGTGAAAAGGGCGGGCAATGGGTTCCACTGTAACACCCATTGATTTTGACGCTGCCCCGTATTTACAAGTGTGGTGTAAATATGGGGCAGTGTCAAAATTCAGAACAGGAAAAACCTGGTTTTACCCTGGCGCAGGGAAGAGAAATGTTTAATTTCTCCTTATTTTTGCTGTTTCCATGTGTGCTGCTTTGTGCAGCACACATAGAAACAGCTGAAAGCCGTTGATGGGAAACATTTATTTGTGTATTAGGATTAATCTTTTTCGTAAACAAAAAAGATTAGGAAATTGTTTTAAACATACGTTTTTTTATCAATGTGTATTACTCACGATTTTATGAACTTGTAATAAAGTGTTTACATTTTTTAATAAGACTAGATGATGATGTTTTTTTGCATTTATGTTTTCACCTTGCCTCTTACTGTGTAATAATACAAACCGTTCAGATATAGTGGGCGTTTTTGAGACAGAAGGGTAACACTGGGAAGGATCCCAAGAGTTGGTCTCTTTGGACCTTTCGTTTTTCTTAAATCTTACACTCCTGGTCCCTTATTGAATCCCTAAGGAGTCCTCCTTTTCTTTTATTATTGATGGGAAACATCCTTTATAACGAAACTTTCACAACACGGTACCATTACCACGCAGGTTTTACATCGCAAGTCGTTACAACGACTTGCGTTGGAGGGCGCTCTAGGATAGGGAATAGATTAATTTACTATCCAACACCTTCCCTACTATCCACGGGGACTGGAGTTGGAATAGTAAATTAAACTATTCACTATCCAGCGCCCCCCAACGCAAGTCGTTGTAACGACTTGCGTTGTAAAACCTGCGTGGTAATGGTACGCGTTGTGAAAGCACGCGTTGTACCGTCATACATCCCCATTGATTGTTCATATGCAGGAAGGTGTCCTTCAATGCACATAAACAATCATTAAAAAAAATGATGTTCTGCAACTTCTATTTGCTACATTAAGCAGCACACATAGAAGTTTCAAAATGCCATTTCAGATTGTTTATGTGCAGGAAGGTGTTCATGCCACAGCTTGTTGTACAAGTACAGAATACGAATTATTGGGCATCTATGCAAGACTTCTCTACCCGGGCGTTCATGGAATGGTGACCACGCCTCAGAGCAGTGGGCCAGTGTTTAGGAAGCTGTGTAGTGCAATACTTGCATAGTGCTGAATAGGAAGTGACGGTAGCCAGGCTATGCTGGAAACAAACGTGAGGCATAACTTAATATGGATAGCAATGTGATTGTAATGGAGATGAGCCTGCCAGCTATGTGGCACCGGCTTTCAGGCTCCAGAAAGAAAGCATTAGGCGATGGGAGAAATGTCAAAGACCTCGCTGTTAAACAAACCCATTCTGTGGAAAAATCTCACTGGAGGATTTAATCATTGTTTAGCGAAACCCCTTCATAGAATGTATCGAGGCGAGAAATACAATTATTTGAAAAGAATATGCTACATTGTGCCTCTGAAACTTACTGTAGGGCATGCATTTGTTAAGCAGGCATTTTTTTTCTTTTATATTCTGTTTTTGCATAGGAAAATATTATCCACAAAGAATGCAAATGAGGGAAGGTCTTCAAGGAATTGAATATTGGCAGTACTGTGAATTAGGCTCCAAAAATGCAGCAATTATAGACCAGAATTTTAAAACCAAGAACTGACACGTGCCATTGTCATAAAAGTAGGACTATTATCTCGCATCTACTACGGGGCATTAAAGGACAAAGAAAGGACAAAAGCCACCAACATAGATAAGGGACTACGCTAAGCCGATAAATTCCCAATATCAGAATTCTTGTGTTAAAATTCAAACTTGACGACGGCATCATCATATCTTACATATTAGTCTTCCTAAATAAATCTGTCCATGTGGTATAGAGGCACCCATCAAGCAGTTCCTCTCTGCTCAAGATCTAGGCACCACTGGTCTCCTGAACGGGTGTTTGCAGCAACCAGGCATGGGTGAGCGGGATAAGGTCACACAGTAGCTCTTTTCATTAGAGATCCCTGCACAGGGGTGTACCTTCAAAGGGGGGGTGTTTGGGGTGTTACACCCCCTAAAACATTTATTCTGTAGTAAATAGTTGGGTAAGGGTGCTTTCAGTCGGATATGGTCATGTGTCTGTCGGATTTCACTCTGGAATGTTACATGCCCACAATGACAAAAATACACACTCCCTTCTCTGTCTTAAAACTTGGTTAGTTTGAAACCTATTGTGTCTTTAGTACCTCTAGCAATCCGTTTTCCTCTCTCTTTCCACTGCCTCTTAAACCCCCCTCGTGTTCTGCTTATCATAATGTATTTTAACAAGATATGCCAGCGTGATTGTTGGGCAATCTGAAGCTTATACCCCCCAATCTTACTGACCAAGCTACGCCCCTGCATTGTCGTTCCATGACGGTCAAGAGGAAGTAAGGGGAATATAAGAGTACGTTTTAACAATATTGCCCATGCTTACTCCACCGACTCTAAAAGCTGGATCATTTGCAGAAATATCCCAGGCTCTTGTTGTCCTGCTCCTATTGTGACAAGGTGAGGGGTGTGAGGCATACCCTTTTTACCCCGGGGCAATAAAACGCTTTTAGACAGTACACACTAGGGATGCAATCATGAGAGGCAGGCCCACCAAATATTAGAGGGTCCATGAGCTACATTTAGGCCAGATGCCTTTTGCAGCCCACTGGATGTCTTGACCCCTGGGCATTTTTCCTACGATGGACCACACTTCTGTTCCCTGAACCATGCATAACTCACAAATGTAGTCATGCAAGAGACAGCTAGAGCTGGACACCCAACCTGCCTTACCCTGAGCCCAGACCGCCAGTAACAGGGCAACAAATAGGTGGTGGTAGGACTATTTGTCATGGAGCATGTGCAATGAAATTGCTTTGTTACAACCATATAATCTTATTCCCTTAAATGGAAATATGTTTGTTTTCCAGACAATGCCGGGGTACCGACGTTGCCAAATATATATTACTAGCAGCCCGTCCCGACGTTGTCCGGGTATGAATTGCTGCCGGCCAGTAGTATATTGTTTTGTAGGATTTCGTTTAGATAGCATTTCTTATCTTTGACAGGCCTGTGAAACGCTCCGATTCACAGTGCACTGCTGATGCACTTAAGAGTGCGCGTTCAGTAGTGTGTGAACTCGAGTTTCCCTACTTTATTTTTCCTTGCAATATTATATAGCGCAAACTCGACAACATGGCATGAGCACAATTTACATTACAGAAGAACACATTCATTTGTGGTAGGCACGGGGAGACAAAGCGATTTGCCTGGAATCACAGGATGTTGAGCTGATGCCGAGATTCGAACGTAGCTCCCCAGCTCTAAAGTTCGCAATTCTAGAACTTGTGGCGGGAGGTGTTTCTAAAAGTGTATGTCGGTGCTGGCCATCAATGAGAGAGACCTGTGCATTTTTCAAATGGGTGGTGAAAAAATAAGAGTATGTTGCTGGAGATGTGGGCCGCCGTGCCACCAATGTACTTACCGGGGGATGGTAAACACCCATTATTCCGCAACTTTCTTTCCGCATACCATCACTCCGCATACTTTCATTACGAAAGTACCATGACTCCGCAATGCCATTATAACGCATGGCATTACATTTTATATGCTTTTACCACACATACATTTACAACTAAATTCGTTGTAAATGCATGAATGGTAAAAGCATGTTTTTTTTATTGTTTGGATAAGGTAAGTATGGGTATAGGGGTATATGTTTTGTGGTACTGAGGTATATGTTTTGGGGCGTTTGGGTATTTTAAGGGTTCAGATATAGTTTTGGGTTATGGGGTACAGGGGTAGTTTTAGGGTTTAGGGATAGGTATGGGTTTTGGGGTACAGGGGTATTTTTAGGGTTCAGGTCTAGGTTTGGGTTTTGGGGTATAGGGGTATTTTTAGGGCTCAGATGTAGGTTTGGGTTTTGGGGTACAGGGGTATTTTAAGGGTTCAGGGCTAGGTTTGGGTTTTGGGGTAAAGGGGTATTTTTAGGGTTCAGGGCTAGGTTTGGGTTTTGGGGTACAGGGGTATTTTAGGGTTCAGGGGTAGGTTTGAGTTTTCGGGTACAGGGTTATTTTTAGGGTTCATGGCTAGGTTTGGGTTTTGGGGTACAGGGGTATTTTTAGGGTTCAGGGGTAGGTTTGGGTTTTGGGGTACAGGGGTATTTTAGGGTTCAGGGGTAGGTTTAGATTTTGGGGTACAGTGGTATTTCTAGGGTTCAGGGCTAGGTTCGAGTTTTGGGGTACAGGGGTATTTTTAGGGTTCAGGGGTAGGTTTGGGTTTTGAGGTACAGGAGTATTTATAGGGTTCAGGGCTAGGTTTGGGTTTTGAGGTACAGGGGTATTTTTAGGGTTTAGGGATCGGTTTGGGTTTTGGGGTACAGGGTATATTTATAGGGTTAAGATGGGTTAGTGTTTAAGGGTGTTGGGGTATTTTAAGGAGTAAGGGTGGTTTATGATTATGGGGTGCAGGGGTATTTAAAGGGAGCAGGGTGGGATTAGCACACGATATGAGGCATGGCATGAAGGGCGGAACATACCACACGCCCCCAGTGTTTGTCACGCCCCCCAGCACACGCCCACAGCACAATGCAGACACGCCCACAAGGGACTACTTTGCTGGCACGGTTCTTTTACCTTTTAAATGTATATGGTGGGTGTCTGCATAGCCTATGTCCTTCTGCTGCAACTGCCCTTTCCAATGCTGTATTGGGTGTTGTGATTGGTGCTGTGGTTCCTGAGATTACCCGCCTCAAAGGTTTGGGCTCTCTCTTTATTATATTAGTATGGATATTATATTATATTATATTCATAATCATGCGTGTGTGTGCCATGCAATAAATGTATGCATATAAAATACACATTGTTGCTTATCTACTAATTTTCTGTCATTGAAATGCAGCTGTTTCAGGCAGGAATATTGAATTCAGCAATACTTTGCTAAAAGCAGATCGACTCCAAAAAATTGACAACCAAAAATATCACCGGGGTAAGTATAAACTAAGTATAGATTTTACATATATATATATCAAGACCGGGGAGACCCGGTCGAAACGCGTCATGTTAGGAAGAATGGAGCAATAAAACGCACTTTAAAGAAAATTGAACCTGAGTGGTGGTCCGTTCCTGAAAGCATTGCTTGCAGCATTTTGGTGTGGCCAGTACTTGGTGTTTTATATATATATATATATATATATATATATACACACAGATTCTTCCAAACGAAAGAAAAATTTCCATCAATGCATGCTAATCTCCGGTGATGCATGCTGGTAGATGTGGCCAATTCATCCCCTACATTAGGGTCCGTGTAAATCACCAGCAACTATTCCTGCTTTTTAAATAGATGTGACTCTGTGTTTCACCGGATGCTGCCCCTGAGGAAGAAGCTTGTTAGCTTCGAAACGAGTTGGGGAAAGGTTTAAACAGACATAATGTACAGTTTTCGTAAATAAAGGGTTTGTTAACCTACCTGCCTGTGGAGTGGCGTCCTTAACTGGAGAGGCATTTTGGGTAATATAATCGCGGCAGTCTCAGCCGCGGGGATGCACTGCCTGTGAGCAACGTGGAAGCAGGTCTGCACGGCGGCACAATTGCAGTTCGTGAAAACAGCGGAGGCAGTTGTGAATGGGGAGAACTGCACCTCATGTCTGGAGCCCAATGAAGGGCTGGAAATGGATTAAAAAAGCAGGAATAGTTGCTGGTGATTTACACGGACCCTAATGGAGGGGATGAATTGGCCACATCTACCAGCATGCATCACCAGAGATTAGCATGCATTGATGGAAATTAAATAGATGTGACTCTGTGTTTCACCGGATGCTGCCCCCTGAGGAAGAAGCTTGTTAGCTTTGAAACGCGTTGGGGAAAGGTTTAAACAGACGTAATGTACAGTTTTCGCAAATAAAGGGTTTGTTAACCTACCTGCCTGTGGAGTGGCGTCCTTAACTGGAGAGGCATTTTGGGTAATATAATCGCGGCAGTCTCAGCCGCGGGGGATGCACCGCCTGTGAGCAACGTGGAAGCAGGTCTGCACGGCGGCACAATTGCAGTTCGTGGAAACAGCGGAGGCAGTTTTGAATGGGGAGAACTGCACCTCACGTCTGGAGCCCAATGAAGGGCTGGCAATGGATTCAAAAAGCAGGAATAGTTGCTGGTGATTTACACGGACCCTAATGGAGGGGATGAATTGGCCACATCTACCAGCATGCATCACCAGAGATTAGCATGCATTGATGGAAATTAAATAGATGTGACTCTGTGTTTCACCGGATGCTGCCCCCTGAGGAAGACGCTTGTTAGCTTTGAAACGCGTTGGGGAAAGGTTTAAACAGACGTAATGTACAGTTTTCGTAAATAAAGGGTTTGTTAACCTACCTGCCTGTGGAGTGGCGTCCTTAACTGGAGAAGCATTTTGGGTAATATAATCGCGGCAGTCTCAGCCGCGGGGGATGCACTGCCTGTGAGCAACGTGGAAGCAGGTCTGCACGGCGGCACAGTTGCAGTTTGTGAAAACAGCGGAGGCAGTTTTGAATGGGGAGAACTGCACCTCACGTCTGGAGCCCAGTGAAGGGCTGGAAATGGATTAAAAAAGCAGGAATAGTTGCTGGTGATTTACACGGACCCTAAAGGAGGGGATGAATTGGCCACATCTGCCAGCATGCATCACCAGAGATTAGCATGCATTGATGGAAATTAAATAGTTTCGACTCTGTGTTTCACCGGATGCTGCCCCCTGAGGAAGAAGCTTGTTAGCTTTGAAACGCGTTGGGGAAAGGTTTAAACAGACATAATCTACAGTTTTCGTAAATAAAGGGTTTGTTAACCTACCTGCCTGTGGAGTGGCGTCCTTAACTAGAGAGGCATTTTGGGTAATATAATCGCGGCAGTCTCAGCCGCGGGGGATGCACTGCCTGTGAGCAACGTGGAAGCAGGTCTGCACGGCGGCACAATTGCAGTTCGTGAAAACAGCGGAGGCAGTTTTGAATGGGGAGAACTGCACCTCACGTCTGGAGCCCAATGAAGGGCTGGAAACGGATTAAAAAAGCAGGAATAGTTGCTGGTGATTTACACGGACCCTAATGGAGGGGATGAATTGGCCACATCTACCAGCATGCATAACCAGAGATTAGCATGCATTGATGGAAATTAAATAGATGTGACTCTGTGTTTCTCCGGATGCTGCCCCCTGAGGAAGAAGCTTGTTAGCTTTGAAACGCGTTGGGGAAAGGTTTAAACAGACGTAATGTACAGTTTTCGTAAATAAAGGGTTTGTTAACCTACCTGCCTAGGAAGTGGCGTCCTTAACTGGAGAGGCATTTTGGGTAATATATATATATATATATACACACACACACCAATATCTTTAAAGCTTCTTTCTTGTAATCGCCTTCCGCCACTAAATGTACACGCTCGGTGTGAGACCCGGAAATATAACAAAACAGCTTTTCCTCACAGTCTAAGGGAAAGACGTGCACACTAATAGTTCTGATGTAGTGAAGTGCAGTTTATTCTGCAGCAAGGTACATATATTAATATATGAATATATATATTATCAAGATACACATATGTGGAGTTAAGTGTGGTAATTACCTACTTGCTTATTAATGCTTACCTTGTTGATATTTTGGTCATCAGGATTTATGGTCCACTATTTTTAGAGCATGCTATTTAAAACTCGATATTCCAGGAACATACCAAAGTAGTGGTGAATGTTAGAGGCAGTGCATTAATAAAAGTATGAAAGCATTTATTAGTACTCTGTCCTATCAACCGTGTGCTACAACAGATATTATGGAAGGCATCACTGGTTTAACAAGCCCTGCCCTCGTATGCTATATGTCTATAAGGATGTAATAAAAATTTATATTATTGGTGATGTATCGTGTCAATATGCTTGTGCTTGTGACACTGTAAAGAGTGCAGTATGGGGCATGAAGACACTTTTCCAGTGATGGATCTCAAAGGCTTGTGATCATGTTCTCTTTTCTTTAGTGCTGTACAATGGTGTCCAGATTGTGTGAGCTTAGTACAAAAACAAATAAAGTAGACACATACATAGAAATGTGAAAAAACAAGTTCCTGAGAAGTTCCTTGCTGAACACCTATTAAGGGGTAGTTCAGCACTCCAGTGACACAATGTAAAAATTGAATTCGAAAAAGTTGACTAACACTTGGATACAAAAACAACAGTTGATGGACAGAATGCAGAACAATGTCATACATTCACCGCAGTACAGAGATCTGGGCCTAAATCCATCGTTTTTTTGCACTTCACACCACCCCAGTTCAGACACTGCCATATGCAAATCAGCCTTGACCCTGTGCCTCATGGGAACAGTCCAGCCCGAAATGCCAAGCCATGTCTTTCCTGGACCGGAATCAAGCATCCTAGGACCGGTTTCTGGCTATCAGCCGTCTCCAGCCAGGATAGCTTGACTCCAGTGGTGTGGAGAGCATGGGACTCACGTCTGAGCATACCCATCCCACTCGGGTGACAAATGCAAAAACAACAGTTGATGGACAGAATGCAGAACAATGTCATACATTCACCCCAGTACAGAGATCTGGGCCTAAATCCATCGTTTTTTTGCACTCCACACCACCCCAGTTCAGACACGGATAAATATGCAAATCAGCCTTGACCCTGTGCCTCATGGGAACAGTCCACTCCGAACTGCGAAGCCATCTCTTTCCTGGACCGGAATCAAGCATCCTAGGACCGGTTTCTGGCTATCAGCCGTCTCCAGCCAGGATAGCTTGACTCCAGTGGTGTGGAGAGCATGGGACTCACGTCTGAGCATACCCATCCCACTCGGGTGACAAATGCAAAAACAACAGTTGATGGACAGAATGCAGAACAATGTCAGTACAGAGATCTGGGCCTAAATCCATCGGTTTTTTTGCACTCCACACCACCTCAGTTCAGACACGGCCATATGCAAATCAGCCTTGACCCTGTGCCTCATGGGAACAGTCCAGCCCGAACTGCCAAGCCATGTCTTTCCTGGACCGGAATCAAGCATCCTAGAACCGTTTCTGGCTATCAGCCGTCTTCAGCCAGGATAGCTTGACACCAGTGGTGTGGAGAGCATGGGACTCACGTCTGAGCATACCCATCCCACTCGGGGTGACAAATGCAAAAACAACAGTTGATGGACAGAATGCAGAACAATGTCATACATTCACCCCAGTACAGAGATCTGGGCCTAAATCCATCGTTTTTTTGCACTCCGCACCACCCCAGTTCAGACACGGCCATATGCAAATCAGCCTTGACCCTGTGCGTCATGGGAACAGTCCAGCCCGAACTGCCAAGCCATGTCTTTCCTGGACCGGAATCAAGCATCCTAGGACCGGTTTCTGGCTATCAGCCGTCTTCAGCCAGGATAGCTTGATTCAAGTGGTGTGGAGAGCATGGGACTCACGTCTGAGCATACCAATCCCACTCGGGGTGACAAATGCAAAAACAACAGTTGATGGACAGAATGCAGAACAATGTCATACATTCACCCCAGTACAGAGATCTGGGCCTAAATCCATCGTTTTTTTGCACTCCACACCACCCCAGTTCAGACACTGCCATAAGCAAATCAGTCTTGACCCTGTGCCTCATGGGAACAGGCCAGCCCAAATTGCCAAGCCATGTCTTTCCTGGACCGGAATCACGTATCCTAGGACCGGTTTCTGGCTATCAGCCGTCTTCAGCCAGGATAGCTTGACTCCAGTGGTGTGAAGAACATGGGACTCACGTCTGAGCATACCCATCCCACTCGGGGTGACAAATACAAAAACAACAGTTGATGGACAGAATGCAGAACAATGTCATACATTCACCCCAGTACAGAGATCTGGACCTAAATCCATAGTTTTTTTGCACTCCACACCACCCCAGTTCAGACACAACCATATACAAATCAGCCTTGACCCTGTGCCTCATGGGAACAGTCCAGCCCGAACTGCCAAGCCATGTCTTTGCTGGACCGGAATCAAGCATCCTAGGACCGGTTTCTGGCTATCAGCCATCTTCAGCCAGGATAGCTCGACTCCAGGGGTGTGGAGAGCATGGGACTCACGTCTGAGCATTCCCATCCCACTCGGGGTGACAAATGCAAAAACAACAGTTGATGGACAGAATGCAGAACAATGTCATACATTCACCCCAGTACAGAGATCTGGACCTAAATCCATCGTTTTTTTGCACTCCACACCACCGCAGTTCAGACACGGCCATATGCAAATCAGCCTTGACCCTGTGCTTCATGGGAACAGTCCAGACGGAACTGCCAAGCCATGTCTTTCCTGGACCGGAATCAAGCCTCCTAGGACCGGTTTCTGGCTATCAGCCGTCTTCAGCCAGGATAGCTTGACTCCACCCCACTCTACCCCACCGTATCGCGATACGGCGCTTGGCCAGCAGTAAAGCCACCGCCAGGAATTTACGCCTTCTAGTCAGTTTTATTTTGTGTGCCCCCAGCAGACACGTCAATGGAGTAAGAGGTATTATTATAGCCTCCCCAGTCGGTTCAGACGCCGGCTCCGAAGTACCGACGGATAGAGCGGTGCTTCACTCTACTCCTGAGCCACTGCCAGGTGGGGTGAGGCCTTCACTTCTTACGAGTTATGTGAACGACATAACCTATAAGGAACAAGACAAGACCTTTCACCTAGAGACTGCAGGTGATCTCTGTACTTGTCTTTGAATCTTGTTTTGTCACTAATTTTCATATAGTTTTGCAGTAGCGTTTAATTTGTTGTAAGGTCCTGAGGAAAGCAAGGACATAGCTGTCCACTATTTGCTGAAACATGTTGACCTAGTTCCATTTCTAGACAGCACATTTCTTAAACTGTCCTAACAAATTTTTAATATTGGCGGAGTGAGTACCACCCGAATAAATTTTGTTCTGTACTCCCTCATCCAATTTTAAACACACTTACATTCCTATTTATTTTTTCACTTAGTTTTCTGCACTGCACTCCACCAGTCACCTTACACTGCTCCACTTACCAATCTCGAGAAGTGGTATACCATACTACCTGTTTTCTAATCTGAAGAGATCTATTAACATCAAGGTCTTCTTCTTTTTGAGTATAACCCTTTTGGTAGATGGTACCGGAAGAAACCCAAATGATGAAGGGCGGTTCCGAGTGGTGACTGATGGGTATCTTTGACCATCCATCAGGGTGTCACTGAATACTTCCTCTTCATAGGTCAGTTGTGAAGTGATTTGTTGTCTGGTCACGCACTCCTTAAATCCATTGTCCTTTCTTTTTCTTCCAGACCCTCTGGTACCTTGTTGTTGTTATGTATTATTTCAGTCAACATGTGTGTAAGAGCTGTCGTTACGGCACTCCAGTATGGTTGGAGCTGAGGGCATGCCCACGCCACGTGCAAAAAATCTGCTCCTGAGGTGCCACACCTGTGGCAGGTGTCCTCAGGTTTTAAGCCATATTTGTGGAGTTTTGCAGGTGTATAGTATGTTTGATGTAGGAATTTAAAATGAATTATACGCAGATTGCAGTTTGGGGTAAGCAAACAACGACGTACAACTGTAATCCCAATCCTCTGTAGCTATCAGGCTATCCACTGCCCTCTCCCATCTTTGAAATTAGGAATATACAGCCTGATTCATGAAGCGAAATAGCGCCCGCAATGGCTGCGAAAACGCAATTGCGGGTGCAAAACACGGAATCGGCATTCAAGTACGAAATAGCGAAATCGCTAAAAAATAATAGCGAGCGGAATAGCGATTACGCTGTAAAAGTCGCAGACTCCGGGAAGTCGAGCATTAGCGAAAATGAAATAGCGACCAACCACGGAATCTGCGAATTGGATAGCGAAACGCAATATTGTCTCAATCGGCATTCATGAAAGAAATACATTAGCGAAAAATCGCTAAATCGCACATTAGCGCGGCGCAATTTAAGGACAACTCAAAGCAGGTGGTAACCATAAAAGCCATGATTAACCAAATTTTGAAAAACTGTTAGCCAATCACCAACAGGTCCAGGCCTGACCAATCACACATAAGGACATTCAGCAGCAGCAATAGGCGTTCCACAATGCCTGGGATGTACATGGTGGTGAGGCGGCGAAGGCTACAGCGAGCAGCACGGAGGAGACGCATGAGGCAGGCACGGATTTACCGGCAGCGGGTCACCTTGCTGGGGCAAACCAGAGAACAGATTTATGCTAAATACAGGCTGAATGGTGAAATGATCACCTGGCTGATACAAGAACTCGACCCCATCATGCAGCACCCAACAAGGCGAAACAATTCTGTGCCCACACATGTGCAGGTATTGTGCAGCCTGCACCTCCTGGCATCCGGCAGTTTCCAGGGCATAGTAGCCGCTGCTGGGGGGATTTCCCAGCCCACCATGTCACGCTGCCTCCACACTTTTGTTGACGCCATGCTCACCCAGCTCCACCGGCACATCACATTTCCCACGAGCCAACAGGATTTGGACCTCACAAAACTTCAATTTTATAATGTTGCCCATTTTCCCCATGTCCTTGGCTGCATAGACTGTACCCACGTCGCCATCTGCCCACCAGCTGCCACGGAGTATATGTACCGCAACAGGAAGTCGTACCACTCCCTCAACATACAGATGGTCTGCAATGCCAAGACCATCATCACTGACATTGTGGCCCAGTACCCAGGGAGTACCCATGACTCCTTCATCTTCAGGCACAGCGGACTCCACACACGACTGATCAGGGGAGAGTTTGGGGAAGGACACCTACTTGGTAAGTACACTTTGTCGACAATGTCACATTGCTATGAAGTAACTGCGCTGCACAGGCAATCAACATCTGCATCCTCTCATTCAGGTGACAGTGGCTACGCCCTACGGGAATACCTCCTGACCCCTTACCTCAACCCTGCCACACCTCAGCAACGCCGCTACAATGTTGCGCACATCCGGACAAGGAACTGTATTGAAAGGACATTTGGCCTGCTCAAGAGCAGGTTCCGTATACTGCACAAGACAGGTGGGGCCATGTATTACAGTCCTGCAGCGTGCTGCCGCATTGTGGCTGTCTGTGCAATGCTTCATAACATTGCAACCAAGCGCCGGATACCAGTTGACATCTCAGGCAGTGAATCTGAGGGGGACGACCGGCCACCAGCACATGCGCACCATGCACGCGGGGAGAACCCAGCTGAAGGCCACAGACGTCGCAACCACATCACAGCTAACAATTTCTAGCCCACCCCCTTCCCCCACCCCACCCCACATATCACAATTGCATGCAAACTGTAATGATTACACAAGGCGTATGTGTGCACCAAAATAAATGTATTTGTTTGAATCACAAAAAAATAAATGGGTCTTCGTAACAACTATATACAAAAAGCAGTATTCATGCATACTGCATGAGACGCTCCATTGCAGGCTTAAGTTCAGCCTGCGCCTGTGTCCCTGTCACAATGTCATTGGCGTCTCCGGCGCACAATTCCCAGGCGCCTGGGAGCCTCTTCCTCTTCCTGGGCAGCTGGAGGTGGGGCAGCCCTTGCGCTGCGCCTAGGTGGGGGGGCCTGCGTGGCAGAGTGGCTGCTGACACTAGAGGCACCCTCACTAGCATCATCACCCCCCACAATTGCCGGAATCACAGGTGCGTGCAGTGCGGTGACCGCGGTTGTCAAATGCTCCAGCACCCGGGTAATATCCTCGCAGCACTGGACGAGTTGGTGCTGCTGGGTTAAGGAGCGGCGCGCAAGCAGGGTGGTGGCATTTGCCGAGGCATAATTGGAGCGGCTGTAGGTGGACAGCCGGCTCAGCAACTGGTGGTGGCGCCTGCTAGCAACACTTCGGTGCTTCACCAGCGCAGCAGTGTTGTGTTCCATAGCCGTCGTCATGCGGTCAATGGCCGCCGTCATGCGGTCCACCCTGTCGCCCACTCCCGCAACATTGCGGCCGATCTTCTGCAGCTGGAGCTGGATGGCTCCCTGCTGCTGCGACTGGCGCTGGTGTAAACGCAGCATGCGCCGCTCCACACTCATGCATGCGTGGAAGTGGCCATTGCCCCTCCTGGTGGTCGGCCGCTGTGTAGCCGATGTGGCTGGCCCAGATGGTGGTGGACGAGCTGCAGGTCTTGCAGCAGCTGGTGTTGCAGGTGCGGCAGGTGTGGTGGGTGGCCTGGCCTTGGCAGCCGGTGGGCCTGAGGCGGATGCGGCAGGTGTGGTGGGTGGCCTGGCCTTGGCAGCCGGTGGGCCTGAGGCGGATGCGGCAGGTGTGGTGGGTGGCCTGGCCTTGGCAGCCGGTGGGCCTGAGGCGGATGCGGCAGGTGTGGTGGGTGGCCTGGCCTTGGCAGCCGGTGGGCCTGAGGCGGATGCAGCAGGCAAGGTGGGTGGCCTGGCCTTGGCAGCCGGTGGGCCTGAGGCGGATGCAGCAGGCAAGGTGAGTGGCCTGGCCTTGGCAGCCGGTGGGCCTGAGGCGGATGCTGCAGGCAAGGTGGGTGGCCTGGCTGCTGGTGTTGGCGCTGGCGCAGGGGCTGGTGGCTGGGTGGCAGGTAGGGATTCCTCCTCCTGGGCCTCCTCGTCGATCAGCAGCCTCTCACTGTCGCTGCTATCTCCTGCACCTGTGAGGGTAAGTGGATACTCATTAGGTGCATGTGACTGACAGACGTGCAGATGTTACATGCATGCTGGGTGTCATTCCCTGGGTGGCTGTGTATTTGCGCACTTTGGAACCTTTCGGGCCGCATTGTGGTAGTACTACATTGTGGACATACTACGTCTCCCACAATGCTTCAGGGCATTTCCTGATGCACGGCATGACTAAGGGCCAATGAGTGAGCCTATTTGGTCATGGGCGGTCATAGGGACAGGGTCGCAGTCGCATGCCACTTACCTTGGGTGTCTTGGGTGGGGCGGGAGGAGTCCAGAGGGGTGACGCCAACACACGCCTCCCTCTCCAACGTGTCCTCTACCCGGTCCTCCAGGGGGGTGTTGGGTGGGACAGTCGGGCCACCTCCTCCGGTGCCTGATGCCTCACCAAGGCGCTCCGCAACCCTCTCCTTGGCACGCCCTCGGAGGTCGTACCACCGCTTTTTTAATTCCTCCAGGGACCTGTCCGCAACTCCCACAGAGTTCACACTTGCGGCAATCCCCACCCAGATCCTCCTCTTCTCCTGCTCGGGGACCCTCCGGGAGTTTGCACCGAACAGCTGGTCGTGGTTGGCCACCACACCCTCTATGAGGTTCTCCAGCTCCTGTTCAGAAAATTTCAATTTGCGCTTTCGGCCAGCGCTGTTGCTGGGTCCGGGCTGCGGGTCGTCTGACATAGCGGTCGCTATTTCGGCGGGGTCGGGATGCGCAAACGGCGGGTTGGTGGCAGCTTTCCGTCGTGGACAGTCGACTGTTAGCGTCACTGTGGTGTTTGGGGGTGGGATTTGGCTGCTTCCTGGTTGTGATGTCATCACGGTGCTCGGAATGCGTCTTCCCGTTTTCCTGATCCCGCGAGAATGCGACTCGCAATCCCGTGCAATCGGGATTGCGAGCGCAATCTCGTGCGATCGGGATTGCGAGTCGCAATCCCGATCGCAGGTAGCCGGAAATAGCGATTATTCTGCGTTTTTTGTGGGTCGCTAACGGCTTTAGCGCCCGCATGCGAGTCGCTATTTTTTCTCAGAAAAGTACATGAATGCCGTTTTGCGTTTCCTCAATAGCGAGTCGCTATTGATCGCTATTAGGGACACGCAAAACGGCCCGTACATGAATCAGGCTGCCAATTCCCTGATCGCCATGCACAGGCGCAGGTATGTAGTATAGTTTAGTAAAAGAAGGGGGTTCCCCAATGGGCTTTAAGGATGTAGGCAGGCTGTGGGGGGAAGAAACTGTAAATAGAACGAGAGAATTCAACCCTGCCTTATGATCTAATGGCCCTAAACATAGGATCCACACAATATATACGGGGTGATTTATCTAAGAGCTAGCATTGCACAGAACAAGCGGGATTGTCAACCCAAATATACTCCAAACAGTTTTTTATAAAAGATACATATATATTTTTATTTTTTTATGTTCTTTGAATTGATATAGCAAACAATGTACGAGAATAAATTACATGTTAAATCCACATAACATTTTTCAGAACACCAACAATCTACATTAATAAGGGGGAGATAAAAAAAGAGAAGGGAAATTCATCCTATATATACAGGCGCAGGTATGCAAAGATCTTTAAAGGCGTACAGTGTGTGCTGAGTGACGGGTCATCTCTTGATATAAATTGGCCATGTGGAAGCATTGATCCCATGGTGGTCAGTCCCATTTCCCCTAGTAAGGAAAGCATCTTCTTCTCCTGTGCCAAAGGTATTTGTGAATGGTGTGAGACCAGCCACGGCCAGTAGTAGGTTTTCCTGCAGGGCGGTGACGTGGGGAGGGGGAGGGGCAGGGTGGGGGGTTGCAATGTATGGATTACGGACTTTAACAGGTAAGTAAACATATAAATAAATAAAACGAATTTTGTTGCGCGCACTGCATCGCATTTGGTGATGCAGTGCACACAACGAAATTTGTTTTATTTACCTACTACCGGCCGCGGCTGTGTGAGACTGGTAGCACTGGAGCATATATAGGAAGCTTCTGCGCTCATTGGTCCAAGTGTGCTATGCCTGCGATGTACAGTGTACTGGGTGTATTATCTCTTTTTGGGAGTGTCTCCTTGGGTCAGAGACGAAAGTTATCAAGGGGATCGGTTGCACACTGTCCATTCCTTCGTGCAACAAGCTACCTATTTCCCGGGCCCTTCGAAGCACCACATCACGATCTCTGTAGTTTAATGCACAGGAATTTATGTACAGGAATTTATATAGCGCAAATCACCAAGCGGTTTCTAAGCGCTTGCTTAGGGAACCCGTCCTGGTATTCCCCTGTGAGATAACCCCGGCAGGGTATCCGCAAGGTGAAAGTCAGGCATCCCGCCACGAGGGGCCGTTGTGGAGATTAAGCAAGCTATTGCCCAGAGTCGCAGAGTGTGAACCCGTGAATCGAGTAGGCACCGGAGCGAGAATTGTCGAGTCCATGGACATTTTAGGACTCAAGACCCCGCCGAGCTGGGAATTGAACCCTGGTCCCGGGCTGACGTCTGCTTCCAGGTCTGCCTCCTCTAACCAGTGAGCCACACTTCTCTTCTAACGTAGCTATTATTGGTCGAGGCCTGGCTCCGGTCGGTGGTGGGGGAGCCAACGATCTGCGCGCTCTTTCTATAATAAACACATCAGCAAATGACTCCCTACCCATCAGGGATATGAGTAGTTGTTCAATATAGCGTTCCATTGGCCCCGTGTTTGTTGTTTCTGCTAAACCCATGAGGCGTATGTTACTTTGTCTGGAGTGCGCTTCGATATCAATTTTGTAAAGAACGGGGCCCCTGAATATAGGATAAATCGCCACAACAGGGAAATATAACTATTAGAAAAGAACACTTTGGGAAGGTGGATTTAACAAATCACAGGCATATCAACAACACATCATTTCTCAATGTGACCACATATATATCGAGCACAAAACAACCTAATATCTGATACATTTCTTTTCTTTTCTTAATTATATTGGTAGAGCAATAATCACTTTAAAAAAAAGACATTCTCATTTAAGAGACATTTCTCAATACAAAAGATATCTGTTCAATTAATGACAAAACAATGTTTATATAAAAACAGTTGTTTTAGTGTGCATACATTTAAATACTAATAGTTACTCTCACATCTCTGCATATTGTTTAATTATTTACAGAAGGAAAAATCAACAGGTTCATTTCATCATATAACAACTCAATTGATTATACTTCCAATGATTTCAATATATATTCAACATTTTCTTGATATTAGGAGACTGGTGGTTTGTGTTCTAGCTACACGCGTTTCGGCTTGCGCCTTCGTGAGGACTCCGTCACAGATTCTTTGGCGTTGGCTCTAAATAGAGTGGCCCTGCTTATTCTGTTTTTTTTTTTAAATATATTTTGCGGCAGTCGCTTGATTTCTGCTTTTGGGAGTATATTGTCCTTCTTCAATTGAATAATTTAAAAAGGCTCTTTTCGCTTCTGAAACCTAATTTGCGGTTTCTTCAATAATCTTCAAACAACTGACTGTATGAGGAGGAGTCCTACTTTTCTCATACTCAATTGGTAAGTTTGGCAACTTCAAAGAAGGAAACAATTGCACTGATCCCTTTGTTGTTTTTTCATTACAGGTTCTGAGTTTTTTTTTTTAACTTTGTGTATTTGGAAACTGGATTCTAGAACGAATTGTACTCAATTACCTCTTCAGAGTGCCACGTCTGACTCTCTGGATAACCTCATGGGGAACGCGCTTCAGTATCTTCAGCCTTTGCTAGTAGGGTAGTCAAGCTTTTGTCCATTTTTCCTTGGTGCACTTCCATCTGCTGGTGAGCATCTTCTGCTTCTGAGATACAACGCTCTGCCAAAACAATGCGTTCTGTGTGCTTGTCCGGTCTCTCAGACATGCGGTCCACCCTGTATGTTAAAGAATCTATCTTCCCATCTATACTTGAAAGGGCTGTTGAGAACATAGCCTGCACATCGCTTGTCGTTACACCAGTCGCGCAGCTCTCCGCTTGTTGCTGGTCCGGTCTCAGCCAATTTTTATGGTTGTTCGAAATGGAGTTTGGGCTGATTACGATCTGGTTTGCCCATTTTGCCTAACTCAGTCGTCCCAGCCCAAGTTGAGCGCCTCGTCTGCTGGGCGGCCTCAGAGAAGTACATATTGTCCAGTGTTTGTGACACAGAGGCAGGATAAGTGTGGTCTAGCAGAGCTGAAGGTGACCCACACAGCTCTGAGTTTCGAATTGGGTCCTCACTGCTGGTTCGTAATTACCCTCAAAGTAAGCGGCTCGCGTTATAGCCCCCGGTGATGGTGGTTAGATATTGCGTTGATTATTTAGCGCCTCAGTCTGCACTTGCACACTTCTAGGTCAGCCTGCTGGGGTCAGCGCTTCAAACATTCGCCCAAGCGCGCAGCCGAGTATGTCAATTCAGCAGTGGGGGTCTCGTACCATATGCAGCACCCGGGGGGGGGGAGAAAGTCAGCAGGGGTGGCGCAGCAATGGTTTAGACCTGCTCCTTGTCGCTGCACCACCATCTACAATCCCCACATATCTAGGCAGTGACCTCACTCGCTGACCACTTCAGTCGCTGCCCCTGCAGCGCATTGTAGGTCCTAGTGATTAAGGCCTGCATAGGTTAGAGCATTCAGTGGCCCATAATGTCGATGGGCGTCTTCTGCTACCACCCTTAGTTGGACCGTTGGCCTGCAGTGCACACAAGGCCCACTGCCGCCTGCGGGCGCTCCGACTCTTGCACCTCACATCGCTCATTGTAGTGCTCGGGAGACTCGCATCTATCCAGCTTTCCCCAGGAGATCGCGTCCCGTCGGAGCAGGAAAGCAACCATTGCAGCCCTGCGTGCCTTGCATCGCGGGCGTAGCTCACGCGAGCGCGTGGCCTCGTAGTTGCACTTTCCGATACAGGCCTCCCTGCGCAGGACATCCGGCTCTCTTCATCAGCAATTCCAGCGTTTCAAAAATAAAACATCAGTAGCCCTGGTGTTCCGGTGTATTCTATCTACAAATTCAGTACCCTACATGCACCCAGTGAGCAGGATAATTGCAGGACTGTACAGCAACCGGGGGAGCTCACTCAAAGAGCGGCCATCTTCCGTTGTGGCTAGCTCCGCACCCCCAATAAATAAATGACCTTTAAATGGTATTTTTAGAGAGACTTTTAAAACAGTTCTAGTTCAGGATGAATGGATGCAACCAAAGGGACACTATAGTTCGTGCTTGGAGTGAAGGCAAAAACCCCAGTGTCACTTTGTGGCTACAAACAGGATATATGGGTTCCGATGGGATCAGAGAAGATACAGGCTGAGGTGGTGATGATGCAGTCTCACCAAATTTGCAGTTCAAGAAAACATCTCTCCAAGCCTTTACCTTTGGTCATTCAGCTAATTGTTGGTCATTTCTGGATAGCTGGGCTGCCGGATAGTTATGGTTCCTGGACATTTCATACCCCTGAAGCATCCTTCATACAAGCATCAGCCAGCTGGTCTTTGACCTGGTCTTCTTGCTGAGGTGCTCATAATAGGCAGTCAGGCTCCCAACCCTTAGGTCACAGCAATAGGGCACTTCTAGAGTGCATAGTTTAGTCCTAACACTAAAAGTAAGCCAGATGTTGGCACAGAAACTGGTAAACGTCCAAGCAAATTAAGGGTTGTTGGCTCAAGGATGTTAGGGGCCGATTCACAGAACTAACTTAAGACAAAATCCTAAACTTACTACTTTTGGTATTCACAGAAGCTAGGATTTTGTCTTAAGTTTGTCTTAAGACAGACTTAAGACAGACTTAAGACAAAATCCTAACTTAAGTCTGTCTTAAGTTTGTCTTAAGACAAACTTAAGTCAAAATCCTAACTTCTGTGAATACCAAAAGTAGTAAGTTTAGGATTTTGTCTTAAGTTAGTTCTGTGAATCGGGCCCTCCGTGTCTATCTTACTTTGGGGCCAATGGTGTTAAACCAAGCACAAACAAAACACAAGCTTTGGTTTTACATTTTCAAACCTGCCATTAGTAGAGTGCATCGCCTCTGCTTTTTCTTCAATCTCATGCTGTCCTGAAAGTAGGACTGTTTCTGTCTGATCCCAGGATATTTTGATTATACTCAGACATTCTGTTCAGTTATTTTTTTGTTTTAATTTAGAACTATAACTGCACTTAAACTTTGGTTGTTCCATATGCACGTAGTATACATAAAGTGTAACATGTTATTCATTACCACTCTTGCATGCATAGAATGGCTACATCTCACGAGAGGTGAAGCCATGAGTAAGTCAATGTGCCTCTCTGCTTTCCCCTTACACTCTATGTATCTACTACATGGTTTATGTTGTGGCATGTTTTCATGTGTATGTGTTGTAACCAAAGGTATTTACAAAAATCTAGAAAGCAAGGGGTTAAATTTGTGAAGTGACAAAATCACGTTACCATTAGTGGAGCTGATTTTCTGTGTAAATTATTGTTACATGCAACCTAAGAGGCAGTAGAAAGTGTTTTCCTTGCGTCAATTTTAATAAACTCAAATTTGACCTCTGCGCTGTAGTAATAAATGTGTGAAAGTGCATGTAATAAAACAGTTGCTGTAAATAACGTGTTATTAAGCCACATTTCTTTTCAATGCCATGGCAAAATGTATGTGCTAAAATTTAAAATACAGCATGTTGGGAAACTCTCCAGTCTAACATGCATGGGGAGAGGAGTTGGCCTAACGGCTAGGGCGGTGGACCTTAAATCTGGGGGACTGGGTTCGAGTCTCGGCAATGACGCTTAACATCCTGTGATTCTGAGCAACCCACGTAATCTCCCCGTGCCTAACAAAAAGGAATGTGTCCTCATGTAATGCAACTGGTGCTATGTAAAGAGCTCTCATACCCGATTCGGGTCAAGTTTGTGCCATATAAAACTCTGTAAAATAAACAAAAATGCATTTAGCAAGAAATACTGCGATGGGAGGCTGCAGTGGCAGCATCATGTGTTGGTGGTGATGAAGTAGGCAGTGTATGTGGGCACACAAGACTTGTCCCACCAGCAGGTGCACAGATAGTGGCAGAGGCAGTTCAGGCTGGGTATCCAGGGCCAGGCACAGGTCCAAAATCAGAAGTAGGGATGCTCTCATATCCAGGAAAAGTAGCTCATTTGCAGTGAGATGAGTAGATCCACATCGCCAGACCATGACATTTGACAGCTGTATTTGGGATGAGTAGGATGTGATAGGGTCCACCCCAGTGAGGCTACAGTGCTGTCTTCCTCTAGAGTACCCCAATGTACACCCAGCCACTAGCCTGGAGGGAGTGGCAGGCTTTAGACAGACACCCAAGTATGGATGCTTGAACCTGATAACAGAAATTGTAGAGACATTGTATAATCTTTCTGCAATACTGTAAAACTGAATCATGGTTCAACTGTAAATCCAACTTAGCAGCTGACACTAGGACATTAATGATACACACTGTAGTCCAGCCCATAACTATTTCATCTCGGCTCAATGTGGTCTTCTGGAAAAGAATCACTCTGAGGGACCATAATGCTAATGGCAGAGCACTCAGCCATTTTAACTGGATCTCTGAGCATATTTTAGCTACCTTATTCTTAATGGTACCATTGCTCCTTTGTACCTTGAATAAGGGTAGAGGGTGCACAGCGAAGCTTAATTAAATGTATGTGAAGGCTTAAACAGTGAGGGGCACTCTTTGGAGTCGTTTCCGTCCAAACGCCTATGAATTAGTAGAAACAGTCGTGTGCGCATAAATATGCGGGTACATCCCAGAGAGGCACACAAGGAGTGGATCAAATGATTGATTCATTTGATCCACTCCTTGTGTGCCTCTCTGGGATGTACCCGCATATTTATGTGCACACAACTGTTTCTCCTTTGTACCTTGGCCATTAACTCTGGGTGGTATTCATAGTGGATCTGCAAGTCTTCCAAACTGCCTGTACTACTGTTGACATGAAGTGTGCCCTGCAGTCACTTGAGATCCAGTATACTACTTCTACTGAGTAATAAAGCCTCCAAGTAACTGCTTAGCTGCTGCAGTGCCATCTGTATGGGCACATGTACTCTTCCTCCTATCTTGGATGTGCACAAATGGGCCCTTCAGGGTAAGGGTGTGCAGGGGGGTGGCTCTAATCCCTTCTCCAACAATGTGTCACAGACAGATGGTATTGTACTGCTAATAGTGATGGGCTATGGAAGAAAAGGAAGGGAACATACAACCAGTTCCTATGGCATCATTCGTGCCATCCCTACCAACATGGCTACCCCGTGATATAATCTGGCAAGGGTGAGGGTAGAAATTTCAAAGCAAGCACATGCCTAGTGCTGCCTCTCCTCACCCCTTCTAGGTCACCTTCACATTTCTGTTTGATCTAGGACTGTTTTTCACTTTCAGAGGCTTCCTCCTGCATTTGAGACACATGTTTTAGCATTGGTACAGGAAATAAGTCAGTCCTCATAATATACATAGCAACATCAGCAGTTTTTGACAAAGTGGCCTAATGGGGATGCTTGTGTGCAGCACACTTTACTGCAGCCACTTTCTTGGACAAATATAAGGAATTCAAAATATTTTGAACATACCGTCCATTGTAATAGGGGTTGCAACTGATGTTAAGAGCCCCTGTGCGTCCATAAAAGCCCAAAGCCCATTGTGCGTTACACCTAACACATACTTTGAGCCTGTGTACATGGTTACAATCAGGGCACAAGTCCTAAATAAAGAAGTGGGGGGACGCTCACAGACAGGAAGTGACATCACAACCGGAAGTGACGTCACGAAAGGCAAAAACCTAGAAGTGGGGGGACGCTCACAGACAGGAAGTGACGTCACGACCGGACGTGATGTCACGAAAGGCAAAACCCTAGAAGTGAGGGGACGCTCAAATACGTGAAGTGACGGCACGACCGGAAGTGACGTCACGAAAAGGAAAAAAACCTGTTAAAATAGGTATGTGTTTAATAGTTCGTGTAGCGCTTTTGCGCAGGGGGGACGGCGTCCATCCATTGGTTGAAGATCTCGGCGTCTATTGGGTACCCTGGCAACGGCGAACCTGGTAGGTGAAGGGGCGTGGTGACCGTTGTGGTGTCCTGCGGCAGTCCGAGAAACTTCCGATTTCAGCCATCCACCCGCGCACTCCTATTTTTTTAGGGTGGACGCGGTTTTGATTGTAAATGGTGGACGGCGTTTTGATTGAGCAGGGTGGACGGCGTCCACCCTGGAAAACCCTCGAAAATAAGTGGGGGGATGCCGTCCACCCGCGTGGTACCCCGACTCGTGCCCTGGTTACAATCTTTTCTTTGGCTAAAATGAAGGCTCTGTTGAGAACTATAAGCTCTGCAATGTGAGCCAATTTCACAGTTGGTAGATAGTTACTTTCCACAATCTTATGCAACTAGGGCATCATCATTATTTCTTTAACATGACCCTTCAACAAAATATGTTAACTCACAGTCAAGATTATGCACATCACATCCACACGGAGTTTGGTTACACATGCAGTAACAAGGATACAATCATGGTGTTCCACATCCTCACTGCTGGCTGCCATTAGCGGGGCAAGATTCCAGGCTGGACCCCAAGTCAGAGTCAATCAATCACTCAATCAGGGTTTTATAAAGTAGCGCTACTCATCCGTGAGGGACTCAAGGTGCTAGGGGGAGGGAGTGGTGGGGGTGCAGCTCTCCGGTTCAGTCAAAGAGCCAGGTCTTGATGATCTTCCTGAAGCAGTGTGCAGAGTAGGGGAGCTTCTGATGTTGACAGGGAGCTCGTTCCAGGCCTTGGCTGCGACGTAGGAGAAGGCTCTTCCACCTGCTCTGTTTCTGTGAATGCATAGGACTTCTGCCGGGGGGGGGGGTGTCAACGGAGTGCAGGTTCCTTTTGGGTACGTGGAAAGAGACTCTCTCGTTGAGGTATTCGGGTCCGATGTTGTGGAGGGATTTGTAGGCGTGGGTGAGTAATTTGAAGGTTACTCTCTTCTGGACGGGTAGCCAATGGAGTGTTAGGTCATGTGACCGTGCCGTGGGGTTCTGAGGACGAGTCTGGCTGCGGTGTTCTGGATGGTTTGGAGTTTGTGTCGGAGAGGTCTGTTGATTCCGGCGAAGAGGGCATTGCCGTAGTCCAGTCTGCTTGCTATGAGTGCGTGGGTGATGGTGATTCTGCACTCTGGGGGGATCCATTCGAAGGTTTTGCAGAGGATGCGGAGGCAGATGAAGCTGGTGATGGCAACAGAGTTAATCTGGCGGGCCATGGTGAGGGAGGAGTCGAGGATGATGCTGAGGTTTCGGATGTGGTATGAAGGAGTGGGTGGGCTCCCAAGGGCGGAGGGCCACCAGGTGTTATCCCAAGTGGAGGTAGAGGGACCGAAGACAAGGACCTCACTCTTCTCCGAGTTGAGCTTGAGGCAGATGTTGTTCATCCAGTATGCGACGTCCTTCATTCCTTCCTGGAATCAGAGTCTGGTGTCTTTGGAGTTCTTCGTGAGGGAGAGGATGAGCTGCGAAGCGGACAACAATAAAGCTGTGGACAGGTGCTGATTTTTGTAGTGAGGAGGAATGCAACAATTGAATGAGGAACAGCCGCAGCTAAAGAAGAACACAATATTTTCAGACGGTGGGAGCCCAGCCGTGACTGGGAATAGATTTGAAAAGAAATAATCTGTTTGCCTTTTCTGATCCCCATTACTTTGTACTAATACTCCAAGTACAAATCCTTTACATTCATAACAAAAGGAACAGGTTTAGAAAAAACAGGGAGTCCCAAGGATGGTGCAGAGGTTAGTGCCTGCTTAGTTTTCACAAATCCAACTTTGGCTTCACTTAACCAATACAATGCCACAGGCAGTGTCTTTTCTGACATAATCCTACAAAGGCTTCATCACTTTGGTATAGCCCAGGCTCCACTGCCTGCAATACTCAGTCTTGCCTAGAAATGTACATACCTGGGAGACCGTTACAGAGCGTGGCAACTTACGAATGGCTTCAACTCATTCAGAGGACAGGTGGTGCTTGCCAGCAGTGTATTGCATCTTGTGATGGGCAGAAATGTAATTTCTCCTTTGAAGTCTTGTGACCTTCATTAGTCAATTTGGTGAGGCGACAGATGAAGTCCTCCTCGTAATGATCTAGAGTAACAGATGCCAAATACAGGTCATCAAAATATTGAACTAAAATAGATCCTTGGGGAAAACACCATATCCAGATTGGTCTTTAGGGCCTGGAAAAAGCTGGGGGACTCGGTAAATCCTTGAGAAAGTTGGGTCTACGTATGTTAAAAGCCTTGGAATAGGAACAAAATTAATTCTGACTCTCCTGAAGTATGGGGATGGAGAAGAAAGTGGAACAACGGTTACCTTCAGTGAACACTTTGGTACTTGCTGATATTCCATAAAGGATGGTGGCAGGGTTGGGGACCACAGAGAAGCTTGGGATAATAGCATTATTAATGGCCCTAAGGTCTCGTACAACCCTGTACTGACTGGCTTTCCTCACCTATGAATGGGGATATTACATCTTCTATCTATAGGTATTAAAACCCTTTGCTTAATCAAATATGCTATTATGGCGATCCCTCCTCCAGCCCAGGTATTAACAGATGCTGGGATATGCTGACTAGCCTCTTTTAATGGTCAACCTTCACTGGTTCCATAGATTATATAAGCTCCACGGGAAACAACCTTTACAACACAACTTTTACAACGCACTACCATTACAACGAAACTTTTACAACGCAAAAACTATTACAACGCATGTATTTACAACGCATGTTTTTACAACGCAGGTACCTTTACAACGCATACCATTACAACGTAAGTATTGGTAAGTATATAATTATATTTAAAATGTTATATGTTTGGGTTTTTATAAGGGGTATTTTTAGGGTTCAGGGTCAGTTTTGGGTTTCTGGGTAAAGGGGTATTTTTAGGGTTTAGGGTCAGTTTTGGGTTTTTGGGTAAAGGGGTATTTTTAGGGTTCAGGGTCAGTTTTGGGTTTTTGGGTAAATGGGTATTTTTAGGGTTTAGGGTCAATTTTGGGTTTTTGGGTAAAGGGGTATTTTTAGGGTTCATGGTCAGTTTTGGGTTTTTGGGTAAAGGGGTATTTTTAGGGTTCAGGGTCAGTTTTGGGTTTTTGGGTAAAGGGGTATTTTTAGGGTTCAGGGTCAGTTTTGGGTTTTTGGGTAAAGGGGTATTTTTAGGGTTCAGGGTCAGTTTTAGGTTTTTGGGTAAAGGGGTATTTTTAGGTTTCATGGTCAGTTTTGGGTTTTTGGGTAAAGGGGTATTTTTAGGGTTCAGGGTTAGTTTTGGGTTTTTGGGTAAAGGGGTATTTTTAGGGTTCAGGGTCAGTTTTGGGTTTTTGGGTAAAGGGGTATTTTTAGGGTTCAGGGTCAGTTTTGGGTTTTTGGGTAAAGGGGTATTTTTAGGGTTCAGGGTCAGTTTTGGGTTTTTGGGGTAAAGGGGTATTTTTAGGGTTCAGGGTCAGTTTTGGGTTTTTGGGTAAAGGGGTATTTTTAGGGTTCAGGGTCAGTTTTGGGGTTTTGGGTAAAGGGGTATTTTTAGGGTTCAGGGTCAGTTTTGGGTTTTTGGTTAAAGGGGTATTTTTAGGGTTCAGGGTCAGTTTTGGGTTTTTGGGTAAAGGGGTATTTTTTGGGTTCAGGGTCAGTTTTGGGTTTTTGGGTACAGGGGTATTTTTTGGGTTCAGGGTCAGTTTTGGGTTTTTGGGTAAAGGGGCATTTTTAGGGTTCAGGGTCAGTTTGGGGTTTTTGGGGTACGGGGGTACAGGGTAAAAATAAAGTAAAATTAAATTTAAATTTAATTAATTAAATGAAAAGAAATTAAATTACATTAAATTAAATTATATTAATTTCAATTAATTTACAATAAAAAAATTAATATATACTTACCAATACTTACGTTGTAATGGTATGCGTTGTAAAGGTACCTGCGTTGTAAAAACATGCGTTGTAAATACATGCGTTGTAATAGATTTTGCTTTGTAAAAATTTCGTTGTAATGGTATGCGTTGTAAAAGTATGCGTTGTAACGTCATACATCCAAGCTCCACATCATTGGTCCCTATGCACCACAGAGTAGATGGTACCTGTGATAGTAACTTGGTTAAATCCAGAGACATGGGAGGTTCATTTACATTACTTAGACAAGTTTTGAAGTCACACAATGATGTGAGTTCTCTTGTCCTTGTGGTTGGGGTACAGGTAAGAACACGCCTCCTAGAGTGCACAAAATGGTACAATTATGCCTACAGAGAATACCCCAGCTAATTTAGTTTGGCTGAGGCAAAAGGAAGGTTTATTGCTTATGGGTCCTACACTAATAGTTACACGATCAGTAATATAACGGATAATTTTTTCATTAGAAATACCAACTGTGGGCCCAATTCACAAGGGTAAACTCAGACGTTAGGTCTAAACTTGGACCAAATGTCTAAGTTTATGACTTTGGGAATTCACAAAGGGTATTCAAGAGTACTATCTTTATGCTGGACCTTTCTCCCCACTCTCCTCTCCCCCCCTCCAAACCCCACCGAGTGCATACATAAAGATATTAATCGTAAATGCCCTTTGTGAATGGCCAAATTTGCAAACTTAGCTGTTTGCTCTAAGTTTAGACCAAACATCTAAGTTTACCTTTGTGAATCAGGGCCTGTGACTATGGACATGCCTAAGAGAGGTAAAGTAAGAATTCAGAGATTTTTAGAGCTGAGAGACTAGAACCAGTGTCAATGAGACAGGTAGTACACTTACCATTAATTACACAGTTTACATATTGGCCCTCTGAAGTACTGGGATTAAGGTATTCGTGGCACAGTGTGAACCTCTCAGGCTACCCTAAAATTCAGGATAAGAGTAATCTGATGAAACCAAAATGTAGGGACAGTTCTGTTTTCCAAAGTCCTAATTGTCTGGAGACCAAACATGATCTTCTCAGTGCTAGGGACTCTCCCTGGTCGATTCCACTGCCTCTCTCAATACCTCCTCCTCATTTTCCCTTGTTACTTTGGTTCACCTGTTGTGGGGCACCACATTTCACACTCTTAGTAGCTCTCTGCTTGTTCTGAAACTTCAATTACATCTGTTACAATTCTACATTCCCTTTTTCTCCTCTCATGAGATACTAAACAGTGGTTAGCAACTGTCACCAATTTGGCCAACTTCTTGGTCAGCCATTCAACACAGATAGTCATCACTTGACTCCCAACATTCAACAATAATCCCTGCACAAAGGCAGTGCCTACAGCTTCCTGAGCCATCTCTGTAGGACGGTCGTATATCTGTAAACCTATCTCAATAATCAAGCAGTGTTACACCCTTAGTTTGCTTACAAACCATGATCTTTATCCACTCATCCACAATTGCATTCAACAACGGATCCTGTGCTGTGCTCAACTCCAGGGGCAATCTCGGGCATGGCACTTTCTCCTCCAGTCTTTCTCACACTTCCCGCATCACTATCAGTCATAAGGACTGATTCACATCTGTCAATTGGTTCTGTACACTTCAAATACTCTCTCCAGGTCTTCTCAGAACTGAGAGGGCATTAGGGAATTGTTTCTTAATACTCATTACATCTGGGAGGGGGTGGGGGAGTCCCAAGGATATGGGACATAATTCTTCTCCTGCTGCTGGGGACTCCCTCAAAGGAAGAAGGGTCGAGGAGCAAGGGCCCTCATCTATCAGTGTCACTTGAATGTGGAGAATGGAAACGCCTCCTAGAAAATTGCTCTGCAGTCAGTCTTAAATTCTTAAGAGTAATAGTAGGACTTCATTCTCTGCAGTCTATGTATCCTTGGACGGACTGTACTGTGGTCCTAGACGGAACTACAGTTGTGGAATCAGTCTCTTGTGTGGCTGCTTGCACCTCTCTACCATGTGTTTTACTGTCAGTTGGTGCTCCTTGTGCTCCAGGCACCTTTGGTCCTGTAGGTGCTGCCCTAATTCAGGGTGCATCAGCTGCTGCACCCCAGACCCGTTGGGCGGCATTGGGGAACATTTCCAACAAATCCTCCTTCCTTAGGTCCATGATGTCTTTTTCATTCTCCTGAAATTCAGTGATCTGGAGAAATAGATATGGAGGAGGTGCAGCAGTTGGATTTTGACACATTTCCAGAATTACAACGTAGCATGAATCTGGTAAAGTGTCAAAACCGTGCGCCTCCCCAGGCGTGGCGTAGCGAGGAGCAATAACTTTACTTCTCCTTGTGTTTTCCTCTTTACATGTGTTCTGTTTTCTGCACCTCACACAGAAAGGGAAAAACGCATCCATTGATTGTTTTCGTGCAGGAAAGTGTCCCTTCCTGCACAAAAACGATCATTCCAACAAAGCGGATGGTGCAAGGGTGCCTGCATTGGCGCAAGGCAGCCATATGTGCGCCAGCGCAGAGAAAGAGGACATGAATGCGCTGTATCTCATAGATATGGTGTATTCTGCCCTTTTCTTTTGATGCAGGGCAGCGTGGCAAAGAGACCTACTGTGCTGCCCTTCTTCAAAATCTTGAATATGAGGCCCATACTGTGGGAAGGAGCCCCTTTTGATGGGGGCTCGCTGCATTTAGATTGCTTTGCCCCCATCTTGGATCCTTATTGTTCAATCAATTAATCAAGTATTTGTAGAGAATGGCAAATCACCCCTGAGGTTTCAAGGCCCTGGAGAGAGTAGGTTGCTTTGTTGTTATACTGTTAATTCGAACAGCCAGGTCTTGAGTCCCTTCCTGCACTCATGGAGCGATGAGGTGGTCCTGATGGGCAGGGGGAGGCTGTTCCAAGCCTTAGTCCTCAGGTGCGAGTAGCGTCCTCCACTGTTCTAGGGGTTTCAGCAACGAAAAGGGAGACCAACAGCAGGTGTCTGGTCGGTTGGTGGAAGGTCATGCGTTTGTTGATGTATGCTGTTCCTTCATCGTGCAGGGCCTGTATGTGTGGGTGAGCATCTTGAGCTGGCATCTCTTCTGAATCGAGAGCCAGTGAAGTATCTTGAGGTGTGGTGTGATGTGGATCCATTTGGGGAGGTCGAGGATGAGTCTTGCCGCTGCTTCCTGTGCTGTTATTAGTCTTTTCAGGAGGCGTGTGGTGATTCCTCGTAGAGTGTGTTCCCGTTGTCCAGTCTGCTGGTGATGAGGGCTTGCGTGACAGTCCTTCTGGTGTTGACTGGTATCTATCTGAAGATCTTGTGGAGCATGTGTAGGGTGTAGAAGCAGTACAATAAGACTGCATTGACTTGATTCTTTATGGAGAGCCTGCTGTCCAGTATGATGCCGAGGTTGAGGGTGTGGTCTGTGTGTTCGAGCTCAGCTGGGCACCAGCTGTCGTTCCCTGGTGAGGTGTTGTTCCCAAAGATGAGGATTTTTGTCTTGTCTTTGTTGAGCTTGAGGCAGTTGTCCTTCATCCATACTGTGATGTTAATCATGCATCTGTGGAAGTTGCCTCTGGTGGTGGTGGGGTCTTCTGACAGCAAGAGGATGAGCTGTGTATCCTCAGAGTAGAATATGATGTTGAGTCCGTGCAATCTGATGATGTTGACCAATGGGATCATGTACATGTTGAAGAGGGTAGGGCTTGGGAACAATCCTTTGGGAATGCCACAGGTGATGTTCTTGGGTTCAGAGGTGTACAGTGGGAGACAGATTCTTTGGGTTCTTCCGGTTAGGTATGAAGCGATCCATTTGAGGGCGTCTTCCTGGATTCTGATGTGGTGGAGTCTGTTAATCAGGATGTGGTGGGAGATGGTGTACAATGCTGCTGACAGGTCCAGGAGGCTGAGGGCTGCTGTTTCTTCGTGGCCCCAAAGCGCCCTGATGTTATTGGTGACTGTGATCAGGGCTTCTATGGTTGGCATAGAAACCGGATTGAGAGGGTTCCAGGAGGTTGCTGTGTTACGGGTGTGCAATGAGTTGCTGGTTGACGGCCTTCTCGAGACCTTCGCTGGGAAAGCTCCTCTCTTTCTCCTCATCTTTTTAATGTGTATATTCGTCCTCTGATCCACTCACTTATAAGCATGAAAGTTAACATTTTTAATTATGCTGATAATATGCAATTCCTCTTCATGATTGATAATACCCTCAATTCTAAGTCGCATTTACAAGACACCGTGCTGTTCATCTGGGACTGGATGAACAGCAACCACCTGAAACTAAACTCTGATAAAACGGAGATAGTTGTCACCAAAAATAGGCTTGATCTCTGAAGTGCCTCTTTTTGGCCCAATGAGATGCCCTCATACCCCTTTCCAAGAGGTCGGCACAAAGTCTTGGCTTCATCATCGACGAGGCGCTATCTTTAAAACTGCAGATTGGGTCAGTTATATCATCATGCTTCTTCCAATTATGCAGAATTAAGAAGATTAAAACATTTCTTACTACTCTCGCCTTGTTACAAGTCATAATTGTCTTAGTCATGCCAAGAATTGACTATGCCAACTTCCTCTAATTGAGTCTTCCTAAACATCTTACGCTTAGGCTGCAGTGGATTCAAAACCAGGCTGCTAGGCTGATATATCAACTTCCCAAACATTGTCATATCTCTAAAGTGACAAGAGATTTTCATTGACTCCCTGTTGCACAGAGATCTACATTCTAGGCATGTTGCACTATTTTTAAGGCTTTGCACATAAACAGTCCAGCTTTTAATAAATCTCAGGTCCACTAGTATTCCCCCTCTAGGGATATTAAATCCACTCATCTAAACTATCTAGTGATCCCCCACATCAAGAGGAGTAGGACTGGTGGAGTTAGGTTCTCAGTCACTGCTCCTCGTGTCTGGATCTCTCTGCCTTTGTCATTTAGGACCACTTTGAACTATGGAAAGTTCAGACAATTGTTGAAGACCAGGCTCTTTAACCAAGCCTATCAATATGTTCTGACCCATGGTGAGACAGTTACCTAGCGCCATGACACAGTTTGGTGAATGTTCGCTCTATAAGAACCTGTAACATAACATAGCATAACAAAGGGAGCAGGGAGATGGGCCTGTAGTTCTTCTGTTCTACTGGGTTGTGGAAGTTTCCTTCTGGAGGGACCCACTTCAGCATGCTTCCAGTCCACGGAGAAGGAGGCTGAAGCAATGGAGGTGTTCAGGACTTTCTTGAGTTTGTCACCAATAATCTTGCTTCCGAGGTTGACAATGTGATGAGGGCATAGGTTGTGGATGATCCCGAGTGCACGGAGTCCATAATGGAGATTGTGGCCTGTATTGTGAGGGGTCCCAGTGGGGAAGAAGATGCTCATGCTTGTTGTGTGATGGTGTGAACAGCTTGATAGTGATGGTGGCGAAGGGTTGGGGTCTGAAGTTTTCGTAGATGACTGAGATCTTATTGTGGAAAAAGTCTGCCAAGATGTCACAAAGTTCTTGGGAAGGGGTGATGTAGTTCTCTGCGGCTACAGAGTTAGATAACCCCTTCATGATGGCTAAGAGCTCCTTGCTGTGGTAAGTGCTGGCTTCTATGCAGTTTGCTAGGGCATTCTTCTTTGTTTCTTTCAGGAGGAGGTGGCACTGGTTGGGTGCTGTCTTGAAGGTGGTGTGGTCTCCTGTCTCTTTGCTGGTGCCCCTTTCTAGTTGCCGGCACTTGCATTTGGTGGCTTTCAGCTCCGCAATGAACCAGCTGGCTTTTCTGGCAGGTCTTTTGGCTTTGACTGGCTTGGCAGGGTCGATAGTGTTAGCACAATATGTGATCCATTGGGAAAAGTTCTTTGCGACTTTTTCTGGGTTGAATGTGGTGTGTGGGAGATGGGCATTGAGGGTGTTATTCCACTGGTCTTCTGATATCTTTTTCCAGTTTCTGCGTGTAGGGTTGGAGGGCAGGGTGCCAGTGCTGGTGGGTCCAGAGACGGTGAAGTGGACGCAGTAGTGGTCAGTCCAGGTGAGCTGTGAGATGTGGTTTCTTGGCCCTGTTGCTGTACGTGAAGATGGGGTCGAGTGTATGTCCTGCAATGTGGAAAGGGTTGCTTGAGGCCGATGTTGCCCATGCATTCCAGGAGGTCTGTTGTATTTGTGTTGTTTGGGTTCTCGAGGTGGAAGATGAGGTCTCATTGGAAGATGTAGTGTTCAGAGATGAAATCCGGAATGGCGTTGCAGAAACTGGGGAATGGTCCTGGTAGTCTGTAGGCAAGGGTACCTCTGATGGTGTTTTTCCCATCGGTGTGAAGTTGGAAGTTAAGGTGCTTCATTGTCTGGGTCGAGTCGTCCAAGGACGTCATACACTGGATCGTATCCTTGTAGATGATGGCTATTCCACCTCCGTGTTTGTTGGTTCGGTCCTGGTGCGTTATCTTGGAGCCCATGGGGGTGGCGATGTCTGGCACAGCCAGGTCTCTGAGGAAATGATGACCGGGGCGAGGGATGAGATCATGTCCAAGATCTCTGTGGTCTGTTTGCTGAGGGATCATACAATGAGTAGGATACACTGAAGTAGCAGCTTGGCAGCCTTGGTCAGCTTGGGGGATCTGGCTGTGTTTGTGGCATCTCTGGCATTGTATTTGAAGGGCAGTGCATGCATGCGAACAGCCCTGTGGTGGTGTGGGGCATCGCATGGCAGCAGTTGTTGTTGTTGTCAGTGCGTCCGGAGTCCAAGGCTCAGAGGCCTGCAGCGGTATAGCTACGTGAGATGAAAGAACCAGGGCTCTTGGTGCTGTCCGAGGTCCAGGTGCGGACACGAACAGACAGGTTTGCCTTTGGTGCGCCAGTGGGTTGGCCGCACTACGGCCTCCATTAAGTAGGTCCTGGGAGGGAGGGTGGGGCGCTGGGTGGCAGGAGGTGGGAGAGCGGGAAATGAGCAATGAGGCACACAAGTAAACAGACAATAGGCAGTACTAGATAAACAGCTGACTATGCTAAATTGAAACTGACAGGAAAGAAAAATGTTAGACTGGCTCAAACTACCTACCTAAACAGTTGCAGTGAAATACAATCATACAGTTAAACAGCAGTGCAGTATGAGCTAATACAGGAAAGGAAACAGCTAATACTAGCGGCGAGGGGAGGAAAGCGGGGGGGGGGTCACACAAGCGACATGCAAGGTGAGGCAAGGGGGACCTGATTGCAGTAAGGAGAGCTGGTGCAAGGACCTGCTCAATGGAGTTGCACTGCCACCTCCATTACGTAGGTCCTGGGAGGGGTGTGGGGCACTGGGTGGCGGGAGGCGAAAGAGCGGCAAACGAGCGACAAAGCAGATAAGTAGTTCAGAGGGCCTCTCTCTCTCACATATTCAGAGGGCCTCTCTCTCTCACATATTCATCACTCAATGGGCTGTTTTTCGGGTCCCAACTATCTTCCCCATAATCACACTGTTTCTAAAGCCCGCTCACTCTAACCCATGGATTTGGACTCATATGCATTGTCTGATGACTCTACTGCATCTAGTGATACCTGCCCAACCAATTTGTTTGCCTAAATGGGCGCCAATTGTGTGCACTTTTTTAACCCCTTCGCTGCGGGGGTTATTCCCCCGCTGTGCTGGGGGGGGAGGGGGGCGCGCACAGCACCCCGTGCTCATGACGAGCTCAGCTCGTCATGAGCTACGGCGCTCCGGTGCTCATGACGAGCTGAGCTCGTCACAGGTGTATTTACTCCCGTGGAACGCTCAGCACAGCGGGGGAATTCTCCCCGCACCTGAGCCTTCCTCGGGCCATGACGAGCTGAGCTCGTCATGAGCACCGGAGCGCCGTGGCTCATGACGAGCTCAGCTCGTCATGAGCGTCGAAGAGGTTAATAATATACAGTACTTTAAATGGGCCGGGACTCTGCGATACGGAGGAACCGGCACTTTTTTATTTTGAGACAGAGAGTACCAGCACTTCTCAAGACAAATGCTATACTTTTAATTGGAGAGTACCGGCACTTCTATTTTTCCATTTCAAGCACTGATAATACATTTACAACCACAAAATAATATAGGCAATGCAAAGGGAGCAAGTGAACAAATATATGCAGTTAGACTTTTCCAACATTATGGATGAATTATGTACACACTTTAGTCAGTTCTCCAAGCCACTACTGGGCGGTGCTACACTCTAGTCCCTGCTGCAAAACTTCACTCATACCATTAGCACTTGAGGTCATCATGTGGAGACTGGTTCAGGGTTTTCCTCTGTATTGCTTGCAGAGGTGATTTTCCACCATCAATTTACCATCTGCTAAACATGAAACACAACCAGTCAAACATGTTCATTCCAAAAATGAGAAGCAGCACAGCAAATAAAAAAAATGCCTTTTCATCTGACCTGAGTTCTCAGTAGAAAAGGATAATTGGAGCTTAATGCTTAAATGCATAACATAGAGTAGAGTATAGATATGTTTTCTCTCAATTTCAATCTATGCAACCTAATCACATGACAGAAACATATTACATTATTTTCGGCATAGACCTATCTGCTAAGCAGGTGCAGGATCTTCTACTGTAGAAAGCATGAGATCTCACTGAGGAGACGACGTCATTCATGAATATAATACTGAGTTCATTATTCCCCTAAAATCCCATTTGTAACTGCCAACTCAGAAAAAGAGGTTATGCTGGACAGATATGTGTAAATATACTACCCTGAATAAAATGGCGTCCTGCCCTCCTGAGTCATGAAATTTAACATAACTGAGGGTAAAAGACAGTTCAGAGCAATATAAACATCTACATTTCATTATAATATATATGTCAGTACTCAATGTGATAAATAAAAAATAATACTGCTGAAGTGCATAAGATTGTGATATGTGATTATGGGCCCGATGAACTATGATAGGATTCCCAAAAAATTATCTTAATTTGCGCATCAATCGTTTCCGAATGCTATACCATTTTGCGAACCGACCTTTGTACTAATAGGTCAGTTCACAAATAGATCACACTAATATGTCAGGTCACAATTTGACCTACTTCATGAATATTAATGAGGTAGTTTGCAAATTGCGACCCACTACGATTCCCTGGCATCACAGGGATGGGAGTCTGCGGGAGTCAGCAGACCATCATGCCTGTCATTTCTTTTAATTAAAGGAAAAATAAGATGTGTTTTTAAAAAAGATTTAAAAACATGTACAACTATTTTTTAAGAGTAGACATTGGCCCCATGGACAACTACCTTCTCTACAAAATGGTTAAATGATCATTCACAAAGAGGATGGGCTCTCTCTGGACCCTTTTCCATTTGAGAATGTATTATCACTACCTTATAGTAATTGGTTAAATATGAATGTTTTATAACTGGATGTCGGTCGCAAAACATTAATACATACCATAAGGGAATTCCTAGTTTGAGGGGACATCTCGAACACCCACTTTCCAAATAGCGATTCCTAACGGTAGTAACAGGTTTTGTACATTTGAAACACACATTTCCTTGTCGCAAATCCTGCAATTTACCGAACTGGAGGATTTGTGACCACAAACTGTGTATTCATAGATAGATAGGCAGATAGATAACGGGTAATAATATAATATGGTTCCATATTGCCAACATCGTAAATCACAAGGCCATAATGTATATTATAAAATGTTTATTTGGGGGAAATTAGATCGAAAAAGTTATTTTCTTCAACAATTTTTTTAACGTATTTTGGATTAGACTTTACACAAAGGCAGCAAAACTGGTGCAAAATTGATTTAAAGTAATTTCTTCACTCGTGCAGAGTTTGTATGATATAGCTGACGCAATGTTTTTTTTTGCCCGTGCGTATTGTCAGAAATGCTGCATGCAATAATTTCACACAACGATAAAACAATTGTTTTTGTTGTTTATTGAATATGTGGAATATGTGTTTATGATCCTGCAGGGACTACCTCTTTTTCGATATCTTCCTGGATTTTCATGTAAAAATTACTGAATTTTGGTAAATAAATTACAGAACCGTATGATCTGTTTTAATGTTTCTTTAACCAATTGCACAAACCTCTATCATCATGCTGTCTGGTCTGTGACTGGATTGCACCAGCTCCTGGGGGCCTGAACAATGATTTCATTAATAGAATTCAATATGAAGCACCCTCGTGCATTTTTTTTTTACAAGCGCTATATTTGACCTTTGACCTCACCAGAAATTGGTGCGGACCCGGAAGTCCCCCTTAGGATATGTGAAACCACCATACGCAAGCGACACTATTGTGTTTTTCTGTACATGAACCACTGTGTGCGCTTTCTTGCCATGCCCCAGCCGTGCGCGCTCCCGACGCGCCTGCCTCTCCACGCTCCCGTCACCGGATTGGTTGCCAGAGGAGCGGGTCCCCCTTGGGGATAGCTTAGCAGCGATTCACTGGGTCAGTGTATTAGAACAGACTTCAGTCTATCAGCCAGATGGTGACTTCAGAAAAAAATTGACACCATTTCAAACTGATTTCACGCAAAACCCTCCTGAGAGAAACCGTGGGGACTCCGACAATCAGATCTGTTGTGAATAAATATTACAAAATTGCCAATTACAGCGGGGATGTTTAAAATGTTTGACTGATTCATAGCGATTTTGTCTTTTAGCTTCCTGGTGGACCTTTTTTTTTTTTGGTGTCGTTGGCTGATGGCTTTGTTTGTCGCCCTCTCTCGTATTTCACTGCGCCGCAATTATGCGACTATTGCTTTATATGGACGTTTTATATGGTTTTTAATCTGTTTCCAAGTGCTGTATAAGAAATAGTTCAGCTAGCAATTGCCAGGGAGAAAGCAATGAGAGGTGGGAATGCGGAATCAATTAAAACCGTGATTGAAAAGAAGTGCCTTTGCTCTGTCATTTAAATGCGTAAGATCTGGAGGCCGCGCAGGCGAACGAGAGCCGCCCCCACAGATGGAGTCCGCCAAAAGAGAAGGCTGTGTCTCCCGCTGACTCTAATTTATATTTTGGTTCTGAGACTAATGCTTTGTGGGGAAAAAATGAATGAATTAAGCAAAGTGGGATTTACGGGAGAGAGTGTTCTCTGGCACGTGCGCTTTCAAACTGCTATTGTTAGGCCTCACAGAAAACATAGAAAACATTTTGGGGAGTTCGCAAAAGGCCTGGCAGGCCACAAATTTGAAAGTTGAAAACTTTACAAAGAAGCCTTCACTGAGTACATACAATAGGGCCAGAGCTGCCGGCTTTGGAGCTGGGGAACCGGGTTCGAGTCTTGGCGTCCGCTCAATATCCTGCGATTCTGGGCAAATCACTTAGGGGCATATTATCAAGAAACAGCGTTAACATTATTGCCGCTTTAGCGGCAGAAAACTGCAGTTAAAGCGGCGATAATGGCCTTGATAATATGCCCTTGTTAATTCCCATAGAAGCCCATGTTCACACCAGAACATGGGCTTCTATGGGAATTCTCTACGGTCCATTATCGCCGCTTTAGCAGCAGTTTTCTGTCGCTAAAGCGGCGATAATGTTAATGCCGTGCTTGATAATATGCCCCTAAATTTCTCCGTGCCTACCAAAAACAAATCTTTTCTTGTGCAATGTAGCTGGTGCTCATATAAAGCGCTCCAATACCTTCGGGTCGAGTTTGCGCTATACAAAACCGCAAACAAAGTGCCACTTGGCTACAAAAAGTCTGAGAGCGTCTATGGGTTTTCAAATTTAGCATCCCAATGAAATAAAGAGCAAAACCAAACCTATATGTGCCTCGACAGGAGAAAGAATGTGTTTATTCAAATTGAACCAGCAATTACGTCTGCAGAAAAAAAGTAAAAAAATATACATAGAGAGATATCTTGGCGGATATGGAAGAGGGTGGTGGGAAGCTACGCATTTGTATTGGTGGTGGTGGTGGTAAGCTTGGTTTCAGTGTTCTTGCCCATACATGGGCATGGGTAGCTACGCATTTCTATTGATGGTGGCAAGCTCGGCTTCAGTGTTCTTGCCCATATATGGTCAAGGAGAATTTCGGGTGTCACCAGAGTTACCTTGGATCAGTTACTGCAGTTTGCCCTAGACTAGTGTATGTTACTAGAAGCTGTGTTACCTCAGCTTGGGTTTGGTTCTTGGGTTTCCCGCCCAACTTCCCTTATAGGATGAATAATACAAGAATTAATTCAGGAATATGTCCTTCTATCTTTTCTTCTGTTGATCTCTTTTTGAGAACATATAAAAAGCAGATGAGTCTTTTGTGTAGTGAGGAGATAGGTACGGTAGGACGTTTTTGGGAGAAACGTTGAAAGATTTACAGACACCCCTTGACGTCTTTACATTTGGTAAAATTGTGTTTTTGTCGAGGCAGGGCAAACTCACAAAATCAAATCCTCTGTCCCATAGCCCTACACAATAATATAATCCCAAAGTAATAAATGAATGCATACATCTCTTTCTCACCTCCCCACCCTGAAAGACATAAGCCGCCCAGCTCTCCCTTGGCTCTAATGTTCTCCACTGTCCAACAACAAGTCTCATGCACCGCCACCCATCTCTAGACCATCCTGCTTCCGACAGTCTCCTGGGCATGTATCTTTTTACTGCTCTGGTCAGTTTTTACCTTACTTGGCCTTCCAGTCTGTGACCATACCTGACTGCTGAAAGGACCAGGGCTATTTTCTGATCTACTGGTCTATTCCTCCCGAACCTCCATGTAACTCTGGTTAGGACTGGGTTTAAATCAAGCTGTGGTTGGAGGCTTTCTGACTCTTATCGTAATTAGGCCCAGACTGTGTATGTGTGAGCGCCTGTGTCCGTACATGTAAGCTTGCGTGTGTTGTGTGTGAAAGTGAGTGGGTGAGAGTCAGTGACAGGTAGTGAGTGAGAATGAGTAAAATTGAGTCTTAGTAAGTTAGTATAAATGAGTCAGAGCGAGTGAGAAGGACTGAGTGCAGACTAGGAGTGGCTACAAGTGAGTCCGAGTAGATGACCATGAATGATTAAGTATGAATGAGTGTGATCAATCAATCAATCAGGCGTTTGTTAAGTGTGACTACTCACCCGAAAGGGTCTCAAGGCGTTTGCGGGGGTGGGGGTGGGGATTTAGCAGGCTCCAGTCCATCAAGAGGGGGGGCGTCTGTCGAAGTGCCAGGTTTTGAGGTTTCTTGCGAAGATGGGGAGCGATGTTGTCTGTTTGAGGTGGAGCGGCAGGGTGTTCCAGGCTTGGGCCTCGAGGAAGGAGAAGGAGCGGCCTCCCGATCTGGTCTTTCTGGTGCGGAGGACCACAGCGTAGGAGAGTAAGGCAGATCGTAAGGTCCTCTGGGGTGCGTGGAATTTGAGTCAGCTGTTCAGGTATGCTGGTCCGGTGTCTTGAAGGTGACTCTAGCTTCGATGGGGAGCCAGTTGAGTGTGCACAGGTGCTGGGAGATGTGGCAGTATCTTGGCAGGTCGAGGACCAGTCTTGCCACGGTGTTCTGGATGTTCTGTAGCTTGCGGGTGAGGTTTTTGTTTATTCTGGCATAGAGTGCGTTGCCGTAGTCGAGTCTGCTGGTGACCAGGGCGTGAGTGATGGTCTTTCTGTGTTTGAGGGGATCCATTTGAAGGTCTTACGTAGGGGGCGGAGGTTGTGGAAGCAGGAGGTCGAGACAGAGTAGATCTGGCAGTCCATTTTGAGCTCGGAGTCCAGGATGATTCCCAGGTTGCGTCCGTGCGTGGTCCGTGGGGGTGGGCAGGTTTCCGAGGGCGGGGGACCACCAGGTGTCCTTCCATGCATCGGGGTTTGGGCCCATGATGAGTACTTCTGTTTTGTTGGTGTTTAGTTGTAGGCAGCTGTTTTTCATCCATTTGGCAAAGCCTCCCATGCCTTCTCGGAAATTGTGGCTGGCGGTATGGGGTTCGTTGGTTAGAGAGAGGATGAGTTGGGTGTCGTCTGCTTATGACACAAAGTTGAGTCTGTAGGTTCTGACGATGGGGGTGGGTGGAGCCATGTAGACGTTGAAGAGTGTAGGGCTGAGGGAGGACCCCTGGGGGACTCCGCAGGTGGTAGGTGTAGGGTCGGAGAGGAAAGGGGGGAGTCTGACCCGCTGCGTTCTGCCGGAGAGGAAGGAGCAGATCCAGTTGAGGGCCTTGTCTTGGATTCCTGTGTCGTGGAGTCTGTGTATTATGGTGCAGTGAGAGACTGTGTTGAATGCCGCTGAGAGGTCGAGGAGGAGTGTGAGGAAGTGTTAGCAAGTGTAAGTGAGAATGCGTGAGATGAACAACAATGAGTGAGTGCTATTGTGAGTGAGAATGCGTGAGGGCAACTGTGAGTGCAAGTGGTTGTGATTAATCAACAAAGTATGAGTGAGTGAGATCAAGAGGGAATGTGAGTGAATTTGAATGAATGAGTGAGTCAAACTGAAAATAAATGAGAGGGAATAGGAATGAAGGAATGAGAGTATCAGTAACCACAAATAAGTGCAAGTTAGTGAGAAAGTATTAGTGAGTTAGAGTAAGAATGAATGAAAATGAGTGTGACTGAGTGAGATTGGTTATGAGTAAGAGAGTTCAAGAGAGTGAGAATGACTATGAGTGAGTGAACGCAAGTGAATAAGAATATGGCTTACGCTTGCAAGTCTACCATTAGCCATAGCATACTGAAGGTCATTCTTGGCTTAAAGAGGCACTCATGGCAAAAGACTAGCGATGGCATGCTGCAGACAATTCTCGGTATGACAAGTGCCAGTCACTGGCATACTGGAGGTAATTCTTGGCATAATAGGCACCCATGGTAAAATACTAGACTGGCATACTAGAGAAGATTCTTGTCATATGGGCACCTACGGAAAAATGCTGGTGCCTGCATAGTGTAGGTAATTCATGTCATAAAAGATGCCAACCATGGCATATGTGAGGAAGCAACCACGATCAAATGCTGGCCCTCACATATTAGAGGTAATTAGTGACATCATGAAAACACACGGCATATAGGCAGCATTAATGGCAACATTCTGGCAAGGACATATTGCATTTAATTTTTTATATTAGAAGTTTCAATGGCACACGAGGGCACCCATTACAAAATGCTGACTCTGGTACAATGGAGGTAATTTGTGAAATATAGGGGCACCTGTAGCAAAGTTTGAAAACAATGGTGCCAACTCCTGAGCAACTTCAGTTTTTTTTGACTCAGCACACGATAAAAAGACTTGAATATTTAATGAGAGCTCTTCCAGAGCCTGTGGCTTTTTAGCAAATTTATGTAAAAATCATGCTTTAAATGAAAGGTATGACACTATTTTACATGAAACCATTTTTTTCTAAATGTTCTTTGTGAAGAACCCCCTTGAGCCCTACTAGAAGAGGCCTTCCTCATTCGCTTCACTCATTCGCTGCAAATCAGGGCAAGTATTACTGTTCACCACTTTGAAAGATTATGTCAGCACCCTAATATACTTGGTGCCTAGAGCAGACATGTGCATGTGTTGTGCTATGTTAATCATTCTGTTATTATGGAACTTCAGCAGTGTCAATTATTCTGATGTTATCAGCATTAAGGTTCTATGACACCATTTTCGGGATAGATTCTGTTGTCATAGGTCATATGATTTCCATTCCTGTGATGTTATTATGGTCAAATGGAGGGCGATCTCACTTCTGCTACCCCAAGCATTTTGTTGAATCAACATCCATGCTTATTACAGTGCATTATTACCTAAGGTGCTTGTAATAAGCAAACAGGATATCTGTGAAGTTTGTCACGGAGTATCCATCTGCTAAACTCTATATCAGGCCCTTAGTCAATATGCATGTTTGTATATGGTATTTATATAATGTGAACCCAGCCAAACGGCAGCATTGCACTGCAAAGGGTCACAGACAAGCATAAAGTCGAGGAGACATAGGAGAGGAAGCTGGGTTGTGGACGCTGTGTTGTGATGTATTGTTCTTCCAAGAGGTGAGTCATCAAACCCAGTTACGGCAGGCATGACTCACAAGTGAGGGGCGGCGCAGGGAGGGGGTTGCGCGATTGGAGCTTAAATTAAAAAAAAGTTAACTTACCATCACCGGCCCGGTCCCGCATCGTCTCTGCATCGTCTCTGCTTCTCTGCTCCTCACAGGTAGCAGGCAGCCTCCTTCCCCTCCCCTAAGCCAATAACAACACTGGAATGGCAGCGTTGTGATTGGTTGGGTCGCCGACCACACAGGCGTCTATGGGGAGGCCATTTTCTCCATGCAGGCTGCATGTAGCCTGCATGGAGAAAAGGCAGAGTGTGCCCTGGGGCTGACCAAACAGTCTGCGCCCTCAGAGTGGGCAAGCAACTCCTCCACTGCCCTAGAGCAGGACAGTCCAGCCCAACCAAACGCTTCTGCTCTCTCACAGAGGGCGAGAAGCAGAAACATAAAATGGTATTTATAATACAATTTTATGTTTCTGCTTCTTGTACTGTGAGAAAGCAGTGGGGTGACGCTCCTCCGCCCACACGGAGGAGCCGCCACTCTTCAACTCTTTCTTAAAAACAAGCAACACTGGGAAAGCCCTGATGGATATGGGGTGTTGTTTCAGATCCTAGGCGCAGACGACTAAGAGACATCATGCTCTGTAGACTCCATCAACGTATTTGATTTTAACGTAACTGAGGTCCTCACCAATAAAGGTGATAACACCAGGAACCTCAAGGTATTTTTAATAGAACGGGATCCTGATTTTGTCCTGTAAGTTTTATGTAAGAACTCCCTCCTTTCGCCAGGTCTTCACAGAGGTTGAGCCCGCCCTGGTATCGTCAACTCACCAGGGTGGGGAGTGGATGCCTATGATGAAGCATGACACTGAATATTGTGTGGAAAATGTTGATGCGCTACATCATGACACCCTAAATGTCAAGGACAAAAAAATTGAGAAGTTAAGCATATATAGGTAAGTATACGTTTACTATACACGACTCCACATCTACATTCCTTGAAGCTATATAGAGTATCAAGGTATGTAGATGTGGAAGTTTTAAACATAGGCATCAACTTTACATACCACATCCTGCCAAAGGTAACGTAGCAGAAATCAATGAAAAGTGACAAATGGTAATCAAGTACATAACATTTGGCCATATGGGAGTACTTGTTCATTGGTGGGGAAGAGCAGCACCAAATGATGTCTAACCCAAAATAAAGGAAGCATCTAAGTGGCCTACAGGTTTTGGAATGGGTATAGGTTCCAGACAGGGCGTGGTACCCAAGGAAGGGCCGGTGGAGGTCACCTTGGCAGCCACTGGTTGAAGCATATATTCCCGATAAGTCCCCAAAATGTCCGTTGGCCTCGATCCTGAGGTTGCAGACAAGCATATATTTTGCTTGTTCAGTTCAAAAAGTCACATCCCCCAACCAGTCATCACACTTGGGGAGCGGACCCTTCATCCACGCTCGGGCCACCGGCGTCAAGCCAACAGTGACATTAAGGCCACCATCTGTCTCTTGGTGCAGGATATATAGGCAGCATAACCAAGTAGTATTGGTAGCGGGGCACAGGGAAGAGGTGTGTGTATAATGTCACACATGGTGTCCACATCTTTCCAGAATGCCCATATTGGAGGACAGGTCAATGTCATATGCATGGGTCTGCAGGGTCTTTCGAGCATCCGGCACTTGTATAGGGTCTAGAATGATCAATCCGATGCAAGCAAGGTGGGACGTAATAGACCAAATTAATGAAGTTAAAATGAAGGAGTCTGTGGTTATTTGAGAGGCATTTTACTTGTTGACAACAGTGGGTTCAGACTTTATCTGGCAAAAAAGTACCCGAGTGTGCCACCCTACTGATTCTGCAAAAAACAACAAGTGATGGACTGAATGTGGATCAATGTCACACACTCCCCCAGTCAAATGATCTGGGCCCAAATCCATCGTTTTTTTGCACTCCACACCACCCTGGGTCAGATAATGGCTTTATGCAAATCAGCTCTGACCCTGTTGCCCCATGGGAACAGTCCAGTCCGAACTACAACAGCCATATCTTTCCCAGACCGGAATCAAGCATCCGAGGACCGGACCGGTTTCGAGGTAACACCTCTCTTCAGCCCGGCTAGCTTGACTCCAAGTGGTGTGGAGTGCCTGGGACCCACGTCTGGGCATCCCCAGCGCACTTAGGGCGGCAATTGCAAAAAACAACAAGTGATGGACTGAATGTGGATCAATGTCACACACTCCCCCAGTCAAAAGATCTGGGCCCAAATCCATCGTTTTTTTGCACTCCACACCACCCTGGGTCAGATAATGGCTTTATGCAAATCAGCTCTGACCCTGTTGCCCCATGGGAACAGTCCAGTCCGAACTACAACAGCCATATCTTTCCCAGACCGGAATCAAGCATCCGAGGACCGGACCGGTTTCGAGGTAACACCTCTCTTCAGCCCGGCTAGCTTGACTCCAAGTGGTGTGGAGTGCCTGGGACCCACGTCTGGGCATCCCCAGCGCACTTAGGGCGGCAATTGCAAAAAACAACAAGTGATGGACTGAATGTGGATCAATGTCACACACTCCCCCAGTCAAAAGATCTGGGCCCAAATCCATCGTTTTTTTGCACTCCACACCACCCTGGGTCAGATAATGGCTTTATGCAAATCAGCTCTGACCCTGTTGCCCCATGGGAACAGTCCAGTCCGAACTACAACAGCCATATCTTTCCCAGACCGGAATCAAGCATCCGAGGACCGGACCGGTTTCGAGGTAACACCTCTCTTCAGCCCGGCTAGCTTGACTCCAAGTGGTGTGGAGTGCCTGGGACCCACGTCTGGGCATCCCCAGCGCACTTAGGGCGGCAATTGCAAAAAACAACAAGTGATGGACTGAATGTGGATCAATGTCACACACTCCCCCAGTCAAAAGATCTGGGCCCAAATCCATCGTTTTTTTGCACTCCACACCACCCTGGGTCAGATAATGGCTTTATGCAAATCAGCTCTGACCCTGTTGCCCCATGGGAACAGTCCAGTCCGAACTACAACAGCCATATCTTTCCCAGACCGGAATCAAGCATCCGAGGACCGGACCGGTTTCGAGGTAACACCTCTCTTCAGCCCGGCTAGCTTGACTCCAAGTGGTGTGGAGTGCCTGGGACCCACGTCTGGGCATCCCCAGCGCACTTAGGGCGGCAATTGCAAAAAACAACAAGTGATGGACTGAATGTGGATCAATGTCACACACTCCCCCAGTCAAAAGATCTGGGCCCAAATCCATCGTTTTTTTGCACTCCACACCACCCTGGGTCAGATAATGGCTTTATGCAAATCAGCTCTGACCCTGTTGCCCCATGGGAACAGTCCAGTCCGAACTACAACAGCCATATCTTTCCCAGACCGGAATCAAGCATCCGAGGACCGGACCGGTTTCGAGGTAACACCTCTCTTCAGCCCGGCTAGCTTGACTCCAAGTGGTGTGGAGTGCCTGGGACCCACGTCTGGGCATCCCCAGCGCACTTAGGGCGGCAATTGCAAAAAACAACAAGTGATGGACTGAATGTAGATCAATGTCACACACTCCCCCAGTCAAAAGATCTGGGCCCAAATCCATCGTTTTTTTGCACTCCACACCACCCTGGGTCAGATAATGGCTTTATGCAAATCAGCTCTGACCCTGTTGCCCCATGGGAACAGTCCAGTCCGAACTACAACAGCCATATCTTTCCCAGACCGGAATCAAGCATCCGAGGACCGGACCGGTTTCGAGGTAACACCTCTCTTCAGCCCGGCTAGCTTGACTCCAAGTGGTGTGGAGTGCCTGGGACCCACGTCTGGGCATCCCCAGCGCACTTAGGGCGGCAATTGCAAAAAACAACAAGTGATGGACTGAATGTGGATCAATGTCACACACTCCCCCAGTCAAAAGATCTGGGCCCAAATCCATCGTTTTTTTGCACTCCACACCACCCTGGGTCAGATAATGGCTTTATGCAAATCAGCTCTGACCCTGTTGCCCCATGGGAACAGTCCAGTCCGAACTACAACAGCCATATCTTTCCCAGACCGGAATCAAGCATCCGAGGACCGGACCGGTTTCGAGGTAACACCTCTCTTCAGCCCGGCTAGCTTGACTCCAAGTGGTGTGGAGTGCCTGGGACCCACGTCTGGGCATCCCCAGCGCACTTAGGGCGGCAATTGCAAAAAACAACAAGTGATGGACTGAATGTGGATCAATGTCACACACTCCCCCAGTCAAAAGATCTGGGCCCAAATCCATCGTTTTTTTGCACTCCACACCACCCTGGGTCAGATAATGGCTTTATGCAAATCAGCTCTGACCCTGTTGCCCCATGGGAACAGTCCAGTCCGAACTACAACAGCCATATCTTTCCCAGACCGGAATCAAGCATCCGAGGACCGGACCGGTTTCGAGGTAACACCTCTCTTCAGCCCGGCTAGCTTGACTCCAAGTGGTGTGGAGTGCCTGGGACCCACGTCTGGGCATCCCCAGCGCACTTAGGGCGGCAATTGCAAAAAACAACAAGTGATGGACTGAATGTGGATCAATGTCACACACTCCCCCAGTCAAAAGATCTGGGCCCAAATCCATCGTTTTTTTGCACTCCACACCACCCTGGGTCAGATAATGGCTTTATGCAAGTCAGCTCTGACCCTGTTGCCCCATGGGAACAGTCCAGTCCGAACTACAACAGCCATATCTTTCCCAGACCGGAATCAAGCATCCGAGGACCGGACCGGTTTCGAGGTAACACCTCTCTTCAGCCCGGCTAGCTTGACTCCAAGTAGTGTGGAGTGCCTGGGACCCACGTCTGGGCATCCCCAGCGCACTTAGGGCGGCAATTGCAAAAAACAACAAGTGATGGACTGAATGTGGATCAATGTCACACACTCCCCCAGTCAAAAGATCTGGGCCCAAATCCATCGTTTTTTTGCACTCCACACCACCCTGGGTCAGATAATGGCTTTATGCAAATCAGCTCTGACCCTGTTGCCCCATGGGAACAGTCCAGTCCGAACTACAACAGCCATATCTTTCCCAGACCGGAATCAAGCATCCGAGGACCGGACCGGTTTCGAGGTAACACCTCTCTTCAGCCCGGCTAGCTTGACTCCAAGTGGTGTGGAGTGCCTGGGACCCACGTCTGGGCATCCCCAGCGCACTTAGGGCGGCAATTGCAAAAAACAACAAGTGATGGACTGAATGTGGATCAATGTCACACACTCCCCCAGTCAAAAGATCTGGGCCCAAATCCATCGTTTTTTTGCACTCCACACCACCCTGGGTCAGATAATGGCTTTATGCAAATCAGCTCTGACCCTGTTGCCCCATGGGAACAGTCCAGTCCGAACTACAACAGCCATATCTTTCCCAGACCGGAATCAAGCATCCGAGGACCGGACCGGTTTCGAGGTAACACCTCTCTTCAGCCCGGCTAGCTTGACTCCAAGTGGTGTGGAGTGCCTGGGACCCACGTCTGGGCATCCCCAGCGCACTTAGGGCGGCAATTGCAAAAAACAACAAGTGATGGACTGAATGTGGATCAATGTCACACACTCCCCCAGTCAAAAGATCTGGGCCCAAATCCATCGTTTTTTTGCACTCCACACCACCCTGGGTCAGATAATGGCTTTATGCAAATCAGCTCTGACCCTGTTGCCCCATGGGAACAGTCCAGTCCGAACTACAACAGCCATATCTTTCCCAGACCGGAATCAAGCATCCGAGGACCGGACCGGTTTCGAGGTAACACCTCTCTTCAGCCCGGCTAGCTTGACTCCAAGTGGTGTGGAGTGCCTGGGACCCACGTCTGGGCATCCCCAGCGCACTTAGGGCGGCAATTGCAAAAAACAACAAGTGATGGACTGAATGTGGATCAATGTCACACACTCCCCCAGTCAAAAGATCTGGGCCCAAATCCATCGTTTTTTTGCACTCCACACCACCCTGGGTCAGATAATGGCTTTATGCAAATCAGCTCTGACCCTGTTGCCCCATGGGAACAGTCCAGTCCGAACTACAACAGCCATATCTTTCCCAGACCGGAATCAAGCATCCGAGGACCGGACCGGTTTCGAGGTAACACCTCTCTTCAGCCCGGCTAGCTTGACTCCAAGTGGTGTGGAGTGCCTGGGACCCACGTCTGGGCATCCCCAGCGCACTTAGGGCGGCAATTGCAAAAAACAACAAGTGATGGACTGAATGTAGATCAATGTCACACACTCCCCCAGTCAAAAGATCTGGGCCCAAATCCATCGTTTTTTTGCACTCCACACCACCCTGGGTCAGATAATGGCTTTATGCAAATCAGCTCTGACCCTGTTGCCCCATGGGAACAGTCCAGTCCGAACTACAACAGCCATATCTTTCCCAGACCGGAATCAAGCATCCGAGGACCGGACCGGTTTCGAGGTAACACCTCTCTTCAGCCCGGCTAGCTTGACTCCAAGTGGTGTGGAGTGCCTGGGACCCACGTCTGGGCATCCCCAGCGCACTTAGGGCGGCAATTGCAAAAAACAACAAGTGATGGACTGAATGTGGATCAATGTCACACACTCCCCCAGTCAAAAGATCTGGGCCCAAATCCATCGTTTTTTTGCACTCCACACCACCCTGGGTCAGATAATGGCTTTATGCAAATCAGCTCTGACCCTGTTGCCCCATGGGAACAGTCCAGTCCGAACTACAACAGCCATATCTTTCCCAGACCGGAATCAAGCATCCGAGGACCGGACCGGTTTCGAGGTAACACCTCTCTTCAGCCCGGCTAGCTTGACTCCAAGTGGTGTGGAGTGCCTGGGACCCACGTCTGGGCATCCCCAGTGCACTTAGGGCGGCAATTGCAAAAAACAACAAGTGATGGACTGAATGTGGATCAATGTCACACACTCCCCCAGTCAAAAGATCTGGGCCCAAATCCATCGTTTTTTTGCACTCCACACCACCCTGGGTCAGATAATGGCTTTATGCAAATCAGCTCTGACCCTGTTGCCCCATGGGAACAGTCCAGTCCGAACTACAACAGCCATATCTTTCCCAGACCGGAATCAAGCATCCGAGGACCGGACCGGTTTCGAGGTAACACCTCTCTTCAGCCCGGCTAGCTTGACTCCAAGTGGTGTGGAGTGCCTGGGACCCACGTCTGGGCATCCCCAGCGCACTTAGGGCGGCAATTGCAAAAAACAACAAGTGATGGACTGAATGTGGATCAATGTCACACACTCCCCCAGTCAAAAGATCTGGGCCCAAATCCATCGTTTTTTTGCACTCCACACCACCCTGGGTCAGATAATGGCTTTATGCAAGTCAGCTCTGACCCTGTTGCCCCATGGGAACAGTCCAGTCCGAACTACAACAGCCATATCTTTCCCAGACCGGAATCAAGCATCCGAGGACCGGACCGGTTTCGAGGTAACACCTCTCTTCAGCCCGGCTAGCTTGACTCCAAGTAGTGTGGAGTGCCTGGGACCCACGTCTGGGCATCCCCAGCGCACTTAGGGCGGCAATTGCAAAAAACAACAAGTGATGGACTGAATGTGGATCAATGTCACACACTCCCCCAGTCAAAAGATCTGGGCCCAAATCCATCGTTTTTTTGCACTCCACACCACCCTGGGTCAGATAATGGCTTTATGCAAATCAGCTCTGACCCTGTTGCCCCATGGGAACAGTCCAGTCCGAACTACAACAGCCATATCTTTCCCAGACCGGAATCAAGCATCCGAGGACCGGACCGGTTTCGAGGTAACACCTCTCTTCAGCCCGGCTAGCTTGACTCCAAGTGGTGTGGAGTGCCTGGGACCCACGTCTGGGCATCCCCAGCGCACTTAGGGCGGCAATTGCAAAAAACAACAAGTGATGGACTGAATGTGGATCAATGTCACACACTCCCCCAGTCAAAAGATCTGGGCCCAAATCCATCGTTTTTTTGCACTCCACACCACCCTGGGTCAGATAATGGCTTTATGCAAATCAGCTCTGACCCTGTTGCCCCATGGGAACAGTCCAGTCCGAACTACAACAGCCATATCTTTCCCAGACCGGAATCAAGCATCCGAGGACCGGACCGGTTTCGAGGTAACACCTCTCTTCAGCCCGGCTAGCTTGACTCCAAGTGGTGTGGAGTGCCTGGGACCCACGTCTGGGCATCCCCAGCGCACTTAGGGCGGCAATTGCAAAAAACAACAAGTGATGGACTGAATGTGGATCAATGTCACACACTCCCCCAGTCAAAAGATCTGGGCCCAAATCCATCGTTTTTTTGCACTCCACACCACCCTGGGTCAGATAATGGCTTTATGCAAATCAGCTCTGACCCTGTTGCCCCATGGGAACAGTCCAGTCCGAACTACAACAGCCATATCTTCCCCAGAATTGTTGTGTTTGCAATTACCGCTCTAAGTGTACTGGGGATGCTCAGACGTGAGTCCCAGGCACTCCACACCACTGGAATCAAGCTAGCCGGGCTGATGAGAGGTGTTACCTCGAAACCGGGCCGGTCCTCGGATGCTTGTTTCCGTTCTGGGAAGGACATGGCTTTTGTAGTTCGGACTGGACTGTTCCCATGGGGCACAGGGTCAGCGCTGATTTGCATATCGCCATTGTCTAACCCAGGGTGGTGTGGAGTGGAAAAACGATGGATTTGGGCCCAGATCTTTGGACTGGGGTGAATGTGTGACATTGATCCACATTCTGTCCATCATTGTTGTGTTTGCAATTACCGCTCTAAGTGTACTGGGGATGCTCAGACGTGAGTCCCAGGCACTCCACACCCCTGGAATCAAGCTAGCCGGGCTGATGAGAGGTGTTACCTCGAAACCGGGCCGGTCCTCGGATGCTTGTTTCCGTTCTGGGAAGGACATGGCTTTTGTAGTTCGGACTGGACTGTTCCCATGGGGCACAGGGTCAGCGCTGATTTGCATATCGCCATTGTCTAACCCAGGGTGGTGTGGAGTGGAAAAACGATGGATTTGGGCCCAGATCTTTGGACTGGGGTGAATGTGTGACATTGATCCACATTCTGTCCATCATTGTTGTGTTTGCAATTACCGCTCTAAGTGTACTGGGGATGCTCAGACGTGAGTCCCAGGCACTCCACACCACTGGAATCAAGCTAGCCGGGCTGATGAGAGGTGTTACCTCGAAACCGGGCCGGTCCTCGGATGCTTGTTTCCGTTCTGGGAAGGACATGGCTTTTGTAGTTCGGACTGGACTGTTCCCATGGGGCACAGGGTCAGCGCTGATTTGCATATCGCCATTGTCTAACCCAGGGTGGTGTGGAGTGGAAAAACGATGGATTTGGGCCCAGATCTTTGGACTGGGGTGAATGTGTGACATTGATCCACATTCTGTCCATCATTGTTGTGTTTGCAATTACCGCTCTAAGTGTACTGGGGATGCTCAGACGTGAGTCCCAGGCACTCCACACCACTGGAATCAAGCTAGCCGGGCTGATGAGAGGTGTTACCTCGAAACCGGGCCGGTCCTCGGATGCTTGTTTCCGTTCTGGGAAGGACATGGCTTTTGTAGTTCGGACTGGACTGTTCCCATGGGGCACAGGGTCAGCGCTGATTTGCATATCGCCATTGTCTAACCCAGGGTGGTGTGGAGTGGAAAAACGATGGATTTGGGCCCAGATCTTTGGACTGGGGTGAATGTGTGACATTGATCCACATTCTGTCCATCATTGTTGTGTTTGCAATTACCGCTCTAAGTGTACTGGGGATGCTCAGACGTGAGTCCCAGGCACTCCACACCACTGGAATCAAGCTAGCCGGGCTGATGAGAGGTATTACCTCGAAACCGGGCCGGTCCTCGGATGCTTGTTTCCGTTCTGGGAAGGACATGGCTTTTGTAGTTCGGACTGGACTGTTCCCATGGGGCACAGGGTCAGCGCTGATTTGCATATCGCCATTGTCTAACCCAGGGTGGTGTGGAGTGGAATAACGATGGATTTGGGCCCAGATCTTTGGACTGGGGTGAATGTGTGACATTGATCCACATTCTGTCCATCATTGTTGTGTTTGCAATTACCGCTCTAAGTGTACTGGGGATGCTCAGACGTGAGTCCCAGGCACTCCACACCACTGGAATCAAGCTAGCCGGGCTGATGAGAGGTGTTACGTCGAAACCGGGCCGGTCCTCGGATGCTTGTTTCCGTTCTGGGAAGGACATGGCTTTTGTAGTTCGGACTGGACTGTTCCCATGGGGCACAGGGTCAGCGCTGATTTGCATATCGCCATTGTCTAACCCAGGGTGGTGTGGAGTGGAAAAACGATGGATTTGGGCCCAGATCTTTGGACTGGGGTGAATGTGTGACATTGATCCACATTCTGTCCATCATTGTTGTGTTTGCAATTACCGCTCTAAGTGTACTGGGGATGCTCAGACGTGAGTCCCAGGCACTCCACACCACTGGAATCAAGCTAGCCGGGCTGATGAGAGGTGTTACCTCGAAACCGGGCCGGTCCTCGGATGCTTGTTTCCGTTCTGGGAAGGACATGGCTTTTGTAGTTCGGACTGGACTGTTCCCATGGGGCACAGGGTCAGCGCTGATTTGCATATCGCCATTGTCTAACCCAGGGTGGTGTGGAGTGGAAAAACGATGGATTTGGGCCCAGATCTTTGGACTGGGGTGAATGTGTGACATTGATCCACATTCTGTCCATCGTTGTTGTGTTTGCAATTACCGCTCTAAGTGTACTGGGGATGCTCAGACGTGAGTCCCAGGCACTCCACACCACTGGAATCAAGCTAGCCGGGCTGATGAGAGGTGTTACCTCGAAACCGGGCCGGTCCTCGGATGCTTGTTTCCGTTCTGGGAAGGACATGGCTTTTGTAGTTCGGACTGGACTGTTCCCATGGGGCACAGGGTCAGCGCTGATTTGCATATCGCCATTGTCTAACCCAGGGTGGTGTGGATTGGAAAAACGATGGATTTGGGCCCAGATCTTTGGACTGGGGTGAATGTGTGACATTGATCCACATTCTGTCCATCATTGTTGTGTTTGCAATTACCGCTCTAAGTGTACTGGGGATGCTCAGACGTGAGTCCCAGGCACTCCACACCACTGGAATCAAGCTAGCCGGGCTGATGAGAGGTGTTACCTCGAAACCGGGCCGGTCCTCGGATGCTTGTTTCCGTTCTGGGAAGGACATGGCTTTTGTAGTTCGGACTGGACTGTTCCCATGGGGCACAGGGTCAGCGCTGATTTGCATATCGCCATTGTCTAACCCAGGGTGGTGTGGAGTGGAAAAACGATGGATTTGGGCCCAGATCTTTGGACTGGGGTGAATGTGTGACATTGATCCACATTCTGTCCATCATTGTTGTGTTTGCAATTACCGCTCTAAGTGTACTGGGGATGCTCAGACGTGAGTCCCAGGCACTCCACACCACTGGAATCAAGCTAGCCGGGCTGATGAGAGGTGTTACCTCGAAACCGGGCCGGTCCTCGGATGCTTGTTTCCGTTCTGGGAAGGACATGGCTTTTGTAGTTCGGACTGGACTGTTCCCATGGGGCACAGGGTCAGCGCTGATTTGCATATCGCCATTGTCTAACCCAGGGTGGTGTGGAGTGGAAAAACGATGGATTTGGGCCCAGATCTTTGGACTGGGGTGAATGTGTGACATTGATCCACATTCTGTCCATCATTGTTGTGTTTGCAATTACCGCTCTAAGTGTACTGGGGATGCTCAGACGTGAGTCCCAGGCACTCCACACCACTGGAATCAAGCTAGCCGGGCTGATGAGAGGTGTTACCTCGAAACCGGGCCGGTCCTCGGATGCTTGTTTCCGTTCTGGGAAGGACATGGCTTTTGTAGTTCGGACTGGACTGTTCCCATGGGGCACAGGGTCAGCGCTGATTTGCATATCGCCATTGTCTAACCCAGGGTGGTGTGGAGTGGAAAAACGATGGATTTGGGCCCAGATCTTTGGACTGGGGTGAATGTGTGACATTGATCCACATTCTGTCCATCATTGTTGTGTTTGCAATTACCGCTCTAAGTGTACTGGGGATGCTCAGACGTGAGTCCCAGGCACTCCACACCACTGGAATCAAGCTAGCCGGGCTGATGAGAGGTGTTACCTCGAAACCGGGCCGGTCCTCGGATGCTTGTTTCCGTTCTGGGAAGGACATGGCTTTTGTAGTTCGGACTGGACTGTTCCCATGGGGCACAGGGTCAGCGCTGATTTGCATATCGCCATTGTCTAACCCAGGGTGGTGTGGAGTGGAAAAACGATGGATTTGGGCCCAGATCTTTGGACTGGGGTGAATGTGTGACATTGATCCACATTCTGTCCATCATTGTTGTGTTTGCAATTACCGCTCTAAGTGTACTGGGGATGCTCAGACGTGAGTCCCAGGCACTCCACACCACTGGAATCAAGCTAGCCGGGCTGATGAGAGGTGTTACCTCGAAACCGGGCCGGTCCTCGGATGCTTGTTTCCGTTCTGGGAAGGACATGGCTTTTGTAGTTCGGACTGGACTGTTCCCATGGGGCACAGGGTCAGCGCTGATTTGCATATCGCCATTGTCTAACCCAGGGTGGTGTGGAGTGGAAAAACGATGGATTTGGGCCCAGATCTTTGGACTGGGGTGAATGTGTGACATTGATCCACATTCTGTCCATCATTGTTGTGTTTGCAACCCTACTGATTCTGGGCAACTGCATCAGACAGAGGTCCTTCCATCATTTTGCACTGTCGGGAAAACCAAACCTTGGCATAAGGGTACATCTTTGTAAGGGGTAGAAACGGAGCTGCCACAGCATGATAGATCTGAAAGTAGGAGAAACTACTGAGTGTGTTTGCCTCCCACATGGACCAGAGCTGCTCAAGGGAAAGAAACTGACCGTCTTGAAATAGTTGACCCATGATCCCCAGCCGGCCCAACATGTCTCCAACTTCTCCGGCTGATATGGGCGATAGAGCTGGGTTGTCCAAGATAGGAGTCTCTGGGGAATAAAGTAGCAGGAGTCCTGTACACCACGTCAATGTCCACATGGCCCAGTGCATGCAGAGAACAGATTCAACAGAAGCGCTTGGGCTGAATTAGATAGCAATGAGGCAGCTGCCAAGCTGAACACACTCAATTGGAAAATGAGGGACCGAAGGTCCTAGATAAGCCAATGAATTGCATAGTGGGCCTGGGCCATGAGAAAGTAACACAAGGGCAAGCCAGCTCTCAATCTGGTTCCGAAGGCTGTTCAACACTAGATAGAAGTTGTTTCAGAGGATAGATCCCACTGACCTCGATATATATGTATGCCCAGGTAGCTGACTGTGTCAGGTTTCCACTTTAGGGGAAAGTCCAAAGGGACCGGGACTATAACCTTGTAAACGGAAATTTATCTGATTCGGTCCAGTTAAAACACAAGTTGGCATAATTGCCAAAATTAATGATGCCTCAGATAATAGGATCAAGGTTGACGGCAGGATCCCGAACAAAAGCAACATGTCATCGGCATAGAGGGAGATAAGATATTGCCGGGTAGGAAAGCATAGGCCCCTATAGAAATATTTCTCTCAGATCATGGAGGCCAGTGGTTTGATGGCTAAGGTAGAACATCCCTGTCATGTGTCCCTGCCTAACTCTATCAGTCTAGTAAGGTGACCATTGACTCGAACTGAGGCAGTCGGATCAGTATACAGTAGTTTCGTCATGCCCAGAAAATAGTGTCCGAGACCATCTAGCGAAGGGCCGCAAACAAAAAGGGCTATTCCGAAGAATGAAAGGGTTTTTCGGCATTGAAGAACACCGAGATTGCGTGTGTCTCAGACTTTAGTCAATGCAACATGGAGAGTAGCGTCTGGAGATTGTTGGTGGTAGACCTACCGGGGATAAGGCCGGACTGATCTGGTCGAACCAGTTTGGGCATTAATGGATTAAGCGGATTAGCCAGTATTCGAGGTAAGATCTTGTTGTTAAGGTTTAAAGGTTTAAAAAAGAGATTGGTTTATAGCAGCCGCCCCCCGTGGATCTTTTCTTGGCTTTCCGAATTAGTGATCAAGGGCATCTCTGGTTGTATGGGGGAAAATTCCAGCCTCTAAGTTCGAGTAATAGAGCTCCAGGAGCCAAGGAGAGGATGTAGCCTTACGGCTAGAGCAGTCGACCTCGAAGCTGGGGAACCGGGGTGGAGTCTCGGCATCAACGCTCAACATCCTGTGATTCTGGGCAAATCACTTAATCTCCTTGTGCCTAAAAAAAAATGAATGTGTCCATCTGTAACGAAACTGGTGCTCATGTAAAGCGCTCTGATACCTGATATCTTCAGGTCTAGTTTGTGCTATATAAAACTCTATACAAAATACATTTTAAAAAAAGTCCTCAAACTCCTTATAGAATTCTATGGTCAAGCCAACTGACCATGGCACCTTACCACCTGAAAAGCATTTATGGCTTGAAACCCCCCCTGCTACGAAATCAGCATCAAGAAAAACTCTCTCATCTCTCCTTCCACCCATCAAGCCATGGTGAGGTCCTCAAGAAAACCCTCAATTTGATCAGCGGAGTGCGAAATCTTTTGTGTGTTTAGATCAGTAAAAAAGGCATGAAATATCTGCAAAATGGGTTCCAGGCATACCACAGGGGTCCCTGTGGAAGCACGTAGGGACAGGATTAGCGTTCTTGGGTGGGCAGCCTGCAAGAGCCAAGCAAGAGTCCTGCTGGGCATCTCCCCCTCGCCCAACACCTGCGCCCAACCGTGCTTCCCCAAATAGGCCATCTTGAAGTCTGCTGCCTCTCTATACTGGGCAAGTAGACCATCCAGGGCCACTAGCAGTACAACATCCTGGGAAGTTTCATATTGTCTTTGTGTGGTTGACAATTGGGCCTTCAAAGAGTGGATCTGTGCTCAGAAGGATAGAAGGACACTGAATTCCTTGGAAAGAGCAATCCCCCAGATATCTATCTTAAAGGTCTCCTAAACGGTCAGGTAGGAAGGGCAGAACTGACAAATAGTGTCAATAAATTCTTCAATTTCCTGAGCCATGTCTCATTTAAAAGACAGGTTCTTTAAATGAGACATGGTTAAGAGAGAACACTAGGGTCTAGAAGAGACCTACAGGCATGCGATCTCAACCTGGAGTTGCAGAGGGGAGTAGTCAGAGAGGATGCGTGGTTAGTTGGCAATATTCTGCAGCCAGGGAAGAGTGTCAGGCGAGAGAAGCCAGAGATTAAAATGAGCCTGTGAGCCATGTGAGGTGGAATACAGAAAAGGTGGGGACACCGTTCCTCAATGTCCACCACGAGTCCGGCAGGCCATCCAAGGACATCAATTGTTTAAGAGCTTGCACAGTATTCAGGTTGACAACCTCCAGGCTTTAGCGGAGTCAAGAATGGGTTCTAGGGTCAAATTAAAGTTGCCTCCACAAATAACATGGGACTCATTAGGTGGACGGAAATGACGAGCAATATTGTCAAAATATTCTGGGGAGAAAAGGTTTGGAGCATACAGGTTTATAAGTGTGAGTGGAGAACCAGAGAGGGACCCATGTAATGGTCCATGGGATTGATGGAGCAATCTACAGTGTAGCAAAGTGCTAGTTTTACTAGGATCATGGCTCAACAGGAGTATGTACTGTAGGAGCAAAGTAGTTACTGGGACCCCATTTATTAGCAAATAGGTGACTTTCACCAGGAGCCACGTGTACCTCCTAAAGAAGTGCAATCTCTACACCATGCCTCTCCAAATCAGTGAGGAGCAGTCAATGCTTCTTGGGGGTCTGCAGGCCGTGGATGCTTTTGGTAATCAAGTTAACTTTAAAGGGCATATCTGGCATGTAATGAGGTACGCTGGGTGCTGATATCCCAGTGGGCCGATGGACCCATAAGGAACTAGGGTATGTCCATGAGCCAGTGTTCTTCAAACTTTTTTATGCCGTGCCCCCCATGTAAAAATAAATAATCATTGGGACCTCTGGAATGAACAGTTTTTTCACATTATTTTATTCTATATGTCTGAACATATGTCTATATGTCTAAACATATTTAAACATTGCAGTTATGTTCAAGCACCCCTTTTAAAAAAAGCAATAAAATACTTGATTGCCAACAGATGATTCTAGTCTACCGGGACTTTCTAAAGTATAAAAGTATCTACAGTGTGATTCTTTACATAATGAGTATAAGGCCCTCCCCCTTGACACCTACTCCCAGTCAGGATTTTGTAGTTCGGACTGGACTGTTCCCATGGGGCACAGGGTCAGCGCTGATTTGCATATCGCCATTGTCTAACCCAGGGTGGTGTGGAGTGGAAAAACGATGGATTTGGGCCCAGATCTTTGGACTGGGGTGAATGTGTGACATTGATCCACATTCTGTCCATCATTGTTGTGTTTGCAATTACCGCTCTAAGTGTACTGGGGATGCTCAGACGTGAGTCCCAGGCACTCCACACCACTGGAATCAAGCTAGCCGGGCTGATGAGAGGTGTTACCTCGAAACCGGGCCGGTCCTCGGATGCTTGTTTCCGTTCTGGGAAGGACATGGCTTTTGTAGTTCGGACTGGACTGTTCCCATGGGGCACAGGGTCAGCGCTGATTTGCATATCGCCATTGTCTAACCCAGGGTGGTGTGGAGTGGAAAAACGATGGATTTGGGCCCAGATCTTTGGACTGGGGTGAATGTGTGACATTGATCCACATTCTGTCCATCATTGTTGTGTTTGCAATTACCGCTCTAAGTGTACTGGGGATGCTCAGACGTGAGTCCCAGGCACTCCACACCACTGGAATCAAGCTAGCCGGGCTGATGAGAGGTGTTACCTCGAAACCGGGCCGGTCCTCGGATGCTTGTTTCCGTTCTGGGAAGGACATGGCTTTTGTAGTTCGGACTGGACTGTTCCCATGGGGCACAGGGTCAGCGCTGATTTGCATATCGCCATTGTCTAACCCAGGGTGGTGTGGAGTGGAAAAACGATGGATTTGGGCCCAGATCTTTGGACTGGGGTGAATGTGTGACATTGATCCACATTCTGTCCATCATTGTTGTGTTTGCAATTACCGCTCTAAGTGTACTGGGGATGCTCAGACGTGAGTCCCAGGCACTCCACACCACTGGAATCAAGCTAGCCGGGCTGATGAGAGGTGTTACCTCGAAACCGGGCCGGTCCTCGGATGCTTGTTTCCGTTCTGGGAAGGACATGGCTTTTGTAGTTCGGACTGGACTGTTCCCATGGGGCACAGGGTCAGCGCTGATTTGCATATCGCCATTGTCTAACCCAGGGTGGTGTGGAGTGGAAAAACGATGGATTTGGGCCCAGATCTTTGGACTGGGGTGAATGTGTGACATTGATCCACATTCTGTCCATCGTTGTTGTGTTTGCAATTACCGCTCTAAGTGTACTGGGGATGCTCAGACGTGAGTCCCAGGCACTCCACACCACTGGAATCAAGCTAGCCGGGCTGATGAGAGGTGTTACCTCGAAACCGGGCCGGTCCTCGGATGCTTGTTTCCGTTCTGGGAAGGACATGGCTTTTGTAGTTCGGACTGGACTGTTCCCATGGGGCACAGGGTCAGCGCTGATTTGCATATCGCCATTGTCTAACCCAGGGTGGTGTGGATTGGAAAAACGATGGATTTGGGCCCAGATCTTTGGACTGGGGTGAATGTGTGACATTGATCCACATTCTGTCCATCATTGTTGTGTTTGCAATTACCGCTCTAAGTGTACTGGGGATGCTCAGACGTGAGTCCCAGGCACTCCACACCACTGGAATCAAGCTAGCCGGGCTGATGAGAGGTGTTACCTCGAAACCGGGCCGGTCCTCGGATGCTTGTTTCCGTTCTGGGAAGGACATGGCTTTTGTAGTTCGGACTGGACTGTTCCCATGGGGCACAGGGTCAGCGCTGATTTGCATATCGCCATTGTCTAACCCAGGGTGGTGTGGAGTGGAAAAACGATGGATTTGGGCCCAGATCTTTGGACTGGGGTGAATGTGTGACATTGATCCACATTCTGTCCATCATTGTTGTGTTTGCAATTACCGCTCTAAGTGTACTGGGGATGCTCAGACGTGAGTCCCAGGCACTCCACACCACTGGAATCAAGCTAGCCGGGCTGATGAGAGGTGTTACCTCGAAACCGGGCCGGTCCTCGGATGCTTGTTTCCGTTCTGGGAAGGACATGGCTTTTGTAGTTCGGACTGGACTGTTCCCATGGGGCACAGGGTCAGCGCTGATTTGCATATCGCCATTGTCTAACCCAGGGTGGTGTGGAGTGGAAAAACGATGGATTTGGGCCCAGATCTTTGGACTGGGGTGAATGTGTGACATTGATCCACATTCTGTCCATCATTGTTGTGTTTGCAATTACCGCTCTAAGTGTACTGGGGATGCTCAGACGTGAGTCCCAGGCACTCCACACCACTGGAATCAAGCTAGCCGGGCTGATGAGAGGTGTTACCTCGAAACTGGTGCTCATGTAAAGCGCTCTGATACCTGATATCTTCAGGTCTAGTTTGTGCTATATAAAACTCTATACAAAATACATTTTAAAAAAAGTCCTCAAACTCCTTATAGAATTCTATGGTCAAGCCAACTGACCATGGCACCTTACCACCTGAAAAGCATTTATGGCTTGAAACCCCCCCTGCTACGAAATCAGCATCAAGAAAAACTCTCTCATCTCTCCTTCCACCCATCAAGCCATGGTGAGGTCCTCAAGAAAACCCTCAATTTGATCAGCGGAGTGCGAAATCTTTTGTGTGTTTAGATCAGTAAAAAAGGCATGAAATATCTGCAAAATGGGTTCCAGGCATACCACAGGGGTCCCTGTGGAAGCACGTAGGGACAGGATTAGCGTTCTTGGGTGGGCAGCCTGCAAGAGCCAAGCAAGAGTCCTGCTGGGCATCTCCCCCTCGCCCAACACCTGCGCCCAACCGTGCTTCCCCAAATAGGCCATCTTGAAGTCTGCTGCCTCTCTATACTGGGCAAGTAGACCATCCAGGGCCACTAGCAGTACAACATCCTGGGAAGTTTCATATTGTCTTTGTGTGGTTGACAATTGGGCCTTCAAAGAGTGGATCTGTGCTCAGAAGGATAGAAGGACACTGAATTCCTTGGAAAGAGCAATCCCCCAGATATCTATCTTAAAGGTCTCCTAAACGGTCAGGTAGGAAGGGCAGAACTGACAAATAGTGTCAATAAATTCTTCAATTTCCTGAGCCATGTCTCATTTAAAAGACAGGTTCTTTAAATGAGACATGGTTAAGAGAGAACACTAGGGTCTAGAAGAGACCTACAGGCATGCGATCTCAACCTGGAGTTGCAGAGGGGAGTAGTCAGAGAGGATGCGTGGTTAGTTGGCAATATTCTGCAGCCAGGGAAGAGTGTCAGGCGAGAGAAGCCAGAGATTAAAATGAGCCTGTGAGCCATGTGAGGTGGAATACAGAAAAGGTGGGGACACCGTTCCTCAATGTCCACCACGAGTCCGGCAGGCCATCCAAGGACATCAATTGTTTAAGAGCTTGCACAGTATTCAGGTTGACAACCTCCAGGCTTTAGCGGAGTCAAGAATGGGTTCTAGGGTCAAATTAAAGTTGCCTCCACAAATAACATGGGACTCATTAGGTGGACGGAAATGACGAGCAATATTGTCAAAATATTCTGGGGAGAAAAGGTTTGGAGCATACAGGTTTATAAGTGTGAGTGGAGAACCAGAGAGGGACCCATGTAATGGTCCATGGGATTGATGGAGCAATCTACAGTGTAGCAAAGTGCTAGTTTTACTAGGATCATGGCTCAACAGGAGTATGTACTGTAGGAGCAAAGTAGTTACTGGGACCCCATTTATTAGCAAATAGGTGACTTTCACCAGGAGCCACGTGTACCTCCTAAAGAAGTGCAATCTCTACACCATGCCTCTCCAAATCAGTGAGGAGCAGTCAATGCTTCTTGGGGGTCTGCAGGCCGTGGATGCTTTTGGTAATCAAGTTAACTTTAAAGGGCATATCTGGCATGTAATGAGGTACGCTGGGTGCTGATATCCCAGTGGGCCGATGGACCCATAAGGAACTAGGGTATGTCCATGAGCCAGTGTTCTTCAAACTTTTTTATGCCGTGCCCCCCATGTAAAAATAAATAATCATTGGGACCTCTGGAATGAACAGTTTTTTCACATTATTTTATTCTATATGTCTGAACATATGTCTATATGTCTAAACATATTTAAACATTGCAGTTATGTTCAAGCACCCCTTTTAAAAAAAGCAATAAAATACTTGATTGCCAACAGATGATTCTAGTCTACCGGGACTTTCTAAAGTATAAAAGTATCTACAGTGTGATTCTTTACATAATGAGTATAAGGCCCTCCCCCTTGACACCTACTCCCAGTCAGGATATGAATGACAAAAGAATTTAGTGATCGCCTATTACAGAACGGCTGACTGTCACTTTCTTTTTACACTAAAAACAAAGATTTGTTATCAGCTTGATGCTTCTCTTGGCCAGAATGAGCTTATCCTTATCTAGCACCCCAGTTCTATTCCACCACTGAAGTAGGTGATCGAACTCAAGGCCCTCCCCGCTGGGGCAACAGAAGAGTTACAACATTCTCGGGCACCACCGACTCAGAAGGGGAGGGACTTTCCAACGACGACCCTAGTTATAATACCAACTATATGCCTCGCCAGGATACTTTGGATAGGCCATCTGGCCAGGACCATTTTTTAGGGAACCGCAGGGGCAATTACCGACCCAGAAACCGGACACCACAAGTGAGGGAATTCCATCGGGGTCGGGGGCAACCGCAAAGATACATTCAAATGAGACAAAATCAATACTGGAGAACGTGAGCACTATCCCGGTATTCAATTTGTCTACATCTACCATCCCCCCTGAATCCCAGACATTACTCTCTAGGGGACTCTCCTTTGTACCTACCATTATGTTTGATCGATTCGAGTTCATGAAAAACCTTCATTCTTTTTTTCGAAAGATACGTCTAAAGAAATTTTTCTCTTCGAGGCCTGCTCCGGATGGGTCCGACAACTTATCAGGTTTGAAGCCTCCGTCCAATTTCGCTCCCAGTCTTGATACCTTGGGACCGGAGGTTGGAATTTTAGAGAAAGCTATATGTAAGAAAATGGACAAAATTATCAAATTTGTCCTCAAACCTAACAACTACCTTCAGACGGGAGAAAACATGGCTTTAAAAGCCTTACGAGAGAATCGACAACTGACCATCAAGCCCTGTGACAAGGGTGGGGGTATTGTTATTTTCAATACCCCCACCTATGTCAGTAAAATTAATACCTTACTCTCTTCCACCAGACATTACAGAAGGATCATCAGATGTCCTGAAAAGTCCCTGAAACAACGGATTCTTTCCCTTGTTGAGGGTGCTGTAGATGAAGGACATCTTTGTAAAAAGGAAGCTAAATACCTGACCCCTACCCATGCCCGCATGCCTATCATATACGGGGGGCCCAAAACGCATAAGGATGTCTCGGACCCCGCCTTAAGACCTAGCGTGTCCACCATTGGTGCAGCTACCGAACCACTCTCCAAATACATAGATCAGTTCTTAAAACCTTTGGTGAGCAAATTACAGTCCTTTGCCAAGGATACCGTACATTTCATTTCGAAGGTTGAAAAAATGCCATTTGACTGCGATGAGCTGCTGGTAACCATGGTCCTTGAATCGCTCTATAGTAATATCCCGCAAGACGGAGCTATTCAGGTCCTTCAAAACATTCTTCTGATGGAGAGTGGGCTCCCCAATGCCCCCTTTATTGTCTAATGCTTAAAGATAGTTTTACGTGAAAACTACTTTGAATTCAATAATATTTTTTTCCATCAGATTCAAGGAGTCAGCATGGGGGCCTCGTGTGCCCCCAGTGTTGCATGCGTATACATGGGGCATTTTGAAGATCTGAACATCTACAATGAGATGGCTCCTTTTTTTTAAAACGTCCGAGCCTGGTCTCGCTTTATAGATGATATTTTTTTCATCTGGGAAGGAGACCAGGCATCCCTGAACGAATTTGTACTGTGGATCAATGCTGCTGATCCTAATCTGAGATTTACGGCCAATTCTAGCAACACCAAGATCGAATTTCTAGACGTGTGGGTAGAACATGCCAACAGGGAACTCTTGATTTCCCTATATGTAAAAACCCACGGCCAGGAACACCCTCCTCCAATATGGGAGCTATCATCCTCGATGTCAGAGGGATGACATTCCCTTCAGCCAGTTCCTTCGCTTGCGAAGGAGCTGTTCTGAAATGAAGGACTTCCTTTTTCAGGCCGATATCCTTAAGGGTAAATTGTCTGATCGAGGAGATCCCCACAGGCTCATCCAGGATTCCTTTAAACGCGCAAGATATTTTAACAGAGAGTCAATGTTTTTAGAAAGAAACATTGCTACGCCTGACCGGCTGGTCTGCGTAACCAAGCACTCTACCATCAACCACAAGGTGAGACAGACCATCAACTCCCTGTGGTACCTGCTCAATAGTGGGTAAAATGAGAACATTATCCCTAAGCCCCTTTTCGCGTTTCGACGGAATAAAAATCTTAGCAACCACCTGGTCCACGGCAGGATGCCCAGTTGTACTGAAGCACGCCAAACTTCCATCTTGGGCAATGCTCCCATTTTGGGCAACCATCGCTGCGGAACTTGTCAAGCCTGTCCCAATGCCATCGTGGGCAAACAATTAATGATTGATAATCGAACCATACAGTTACATGAAATGAGCAACTGCCGCTCGTCTAACGTTGTGTATGTCATCCTCTGCCCGTGTGGGCTCCCGTACGTTGGCAAAACTGGCCGCGAATGTCGACTCAGAATAGGAGAGCACAAGTCCAACATAAGAACCCATAACAACGGGACCCCATTGGTGCAGCATTAGCTAAAAAAAACCATGATGAAGCTGACCTCAAATGGTCTATTCTGGAAAAAATTCGTGCTGTCCCAGTGAAAGATGCTACCTTCATAAGAAAGAAAAGGGAGGTATTTTGGATTTTCCTTCTGAATGCGACCCACAAGGGCCTAAACGAACATTGCCCATGGGAAGTTGCTATTGGGTAAATCCCCTTTTGTCATCCTCTTCTGGAGGGGTTACCTGCCTCTTTTGTCTGATTTCTGATAGACCTTTGTAGATCCTGCCTTCTTATCCCCTCATCGGCCCCTGAGTACCAACCTCTTTTTACCTAAACATGCTAGGACGCGTGCCCCCGCCTCCCCCATGGGTCCCCACTGGGCCCGGAGAACACAGGGAATGTCGTGTCTATTTATTTACTCATTTTTTATGGAACACCTCATATGTCGTTTACAATTAGGATACACTTATCTTCTGCCAACGAGCCGTTCATGGTTTGTCAGTACAGACATGTCGGTTTTCGACCTTTCGAAGTATAACATCCAGTAGTATACTGTCTACCCCTTTATATGATTCACATGGATTACTGTTCCTTCATTGCGGATGGGGCGTTTGATCCCTTCTATCTCCATGCCGCCAGTGTATCTATTCGCTCAGATTCGTTTTAGACTGTGACTTTGTTTACTTTTTTTATAGATTTGATAGGGGTTATCGCCCAACCTTCAGCGATGAGGTTTTTTGAATCTTTTAATTTTTTCGCTGTTAGTCCACTTATCTGTCCAGGTCCGTTCCGGACTTTGACTCTCTATCCCGAAGCTGTGTATATCCCGCCCCACTTTTTGGGCGTGTCCACCTGAGCTCTCTTCTCGTGGGAATGTTATATAGGACCAAGCTCTTCGCTTTTTTTCTATCACCTTCAGTTTGTCCCCGCCGCGCCAGACGCTTACTAGCTGCCCTCCACGCCTGTGGACCTGAATCTATCAGGTGCGCGAGCCGAGAGGAATAGATCCCTCGTTTCCGATTTTGACCTACCCGAGATAAAGCGCTACGCCCACCCGTTTGGGCCAGTAAATAGTTGCGCGTCACCAGCACCAGCGTGCCATGTCTATCCCTGATTGCGTGCTGTATGTATTGGCATACATCCACCCGTTGTTACGAACCTCCATAGTTGCGCCCTCAGGTTTATCGACATCAACCTTTTGACATATATATTACATCACATCCGGACTCGTTTTTAGAAGCTATTAATTCTATGCTCGTCTAATCATTCCATGATTGACCTCTTGTTGTTTTGTTTATCTACAGCGTTGAGCGAGAGCCTCATTCAACGCTGGATTGGGCAGCAGGACGCTGTTTTTGAATCGACTAAGGTAATTGCCATTAGGATTTTGATTTCCAGGCACCAATGAGAGATTGGGCAATACTCAGGCCCTTAATGCAGAGTGACACAGAGAGACGTATATTGCTATCCATTAACGTTTGTTAGCCATTTTTAGATCTTGATTTTTTTATGGCGAATTTAGAAATCCTGTGCTGAGAGGTCTGAGGGAGGGGTCCATGCTAACTTCCCCAGCCCTTGGCAGCGCCTTCTACGGTGTTTAGAGGCCTAGAACTCGAGTAGATCCAGGCTTTATTGTAAACTATGAGATGCTATGTGCCAATTTTGGTCTAGCTTGGGCTATAGGAAGCGTTTGCTTTTTAAGAAACAGTGCAACACTAGAGGGAATTTTTATGTGCCCTTTATCTTACAGAGCCAGATCTCTATCCTCTGTTGGGTTCCGACTAAAACTATTGGTGAACTCTGGCCAGCGGCTAGGAAGTTTTTCTCGACCTTTGGGGTGGCGCTCCCGCTAAATACGCCCTGTAAACATCCTTTCAGTTCAGGTAAGGGTTGCCTGGTGTGTCTGAACCCCACTCTGTTTGGACGTTAGGGGCCATAGTAGTAAAGACTTCATCACTGAGGCTTCTTCCGCCTTCCTTCATAGGTGTAGCGACTCGAAACATGGTGACGCGCATCTTTTAATTCCCGGTCTGCGACCGCCATGATCCGGATCATAAAAGGTCTTCTGATGGAATCCGATGCCTCTTTCTGATCAATTCTGCAACCATTCTATCGAGAATTCACTGATTGGATCCCTAGGTAGGTCTCTAATTGAGTGGTCGCACCTCCTACTTATGCTTAACTAAATGAGCTTGCAATGATCTTTAGAACTTTCCTGTGTTAGGAAGGTGTAGATCCTGACAAAGACCTACACTAGATGCATGTGTTGATCCCAGTTGCTAGACCATTTTGTGTGTATCTGTGCTCACTTGTGTTTGTGTTGAATTGTATATTTTCCTATTCATCGTTAGTTTGTTTCTGTATTTTCCTAAAGCGTCATGTTTCTATGGGTTATGTTTGGATCCTTATCAATTATTGAATTACTGTAATTTTAGTCCTAAGCCCACTAATCGGTCCAATAGGTCTATTAAATCGTGAAAATTTATTATATATGAATTTGATATTGATTACTCAAGGTAAATTGTAAATTTATGGATTGTACAAATGTTTTTTTTTAATTGTTTCAGATTTATAGTGTTGTCCCCCTCCCTCCCACTTTGTGCCCTGATGAAGGTGTGGCTTAAGTTTAGGCCGAACACCGAAACGCGCGTTGGCGCTTGATGATTGTCTCGTCATTTTTTCCATATAGTCTCTATTCCGTCTGAGACCCCACGGGACTGGATTCATCCATACCAACTGGCAATTTGGTTGTGGTGTGAGAAGGATGAATGAAGAGTGCGTGAATAGGTGTGTTTTGATATGATTGCCTGAAGGGAGTTGTGGGACTTGGGTTGAATTAGTTGTTTATTTTTTATGTTAATATAAATGTACAAACTGTCCAAATTGGTGTTTGAATTAAAATTTATACAAAAAAACAAATAAATATGGAACCATTTTTCAACTATGTTTCCTTTGATGTTATGATTATGGCTGGCCTAGTGGGTTTATGACTAGCTGTGCCAATCTGGGACTCTACTTAAGCCCATAGAATTATCGTTTTTAGGCAGAATTTTCCCTCTTTTCATTGCTTCTTTTGGCCAGTGCCTGGCACCCCCTGGGAAAAATGAAGCCCCCCCCCCAGGGGGCTCCGCCCCCCACTTTGAAGACCACTGCCATAAGCTGAGGTCAACCCTCGCCCAATGTCGGAAGGGTACCAAGATAAAGACAGAAACAAATCACAAACAATATCATACGTGTCCCCCCACCCCTCAACAACACTGATTTCCCCGACCATCAGTGAATGAACCCAAGAAACAAAGCTTACCCCAATTAGTGCAAACTGCACAAGAATGTGAACCCGCGCCATCTACCCTGGACCATCCGCAATGTCAGAGAATTGATAAACACGGGGGCAGAGCGGTCAACAGCCCGGAAGACTAGGCACCCTAATTTAAATAGAGATCTCTGCAGAACAGGAAGCCAGTGAAGTGATTTAAGAACAGGAGTGATGTGGTGAGATTTGGGAAAGTGAAAAATAAGACGAGCAGCCTTATTTTTAATTGCTTGGAGACGGCGAGTTTCGTAGGCAGGAATGCCCACGAACAAGCTGTTTCCATAATCAAGGCGGGAAATAATAAGGGCCGAGATAATAGTTTTAAGAGAATCCAGGGAAAAAAACGAGAAATTTTTCGGATCAGGCGAAGGGAAAGAAAGCAGGAGGACACAACAGAACTAACCTGACCATGCATAGACAGGTCCTGTCTGACCTTAATGCCCAATGTTTTAACAGAGGAAACCGGGGTGGGGGGGGGCCAAGAGAGGGGGGCCAGAAGGCAGAGGACCAAGGACTGGATGAGCCACCAATCAAGACAAGCTCGGTCTTGTCTGGGTTGAGCTTGAGATGATTGGCGCCCATCCATCCAGAAATGAAAACTAAAGTAGAGCGAAAGAATGATAAAGAGTGAAGAGAGGAAGAAAGATCAAAGACGAGCTGGAGGTCATCTGCGTAATTGTGCACAGAGACCCCCAGATCGAGAAGAGAGACAATAAGGGGGCGGATATTTAGATTAAAAAGAAGAGGAGAGAGGGAGGAACCTTGGGGAACCCCACAGGACACCGGGAGGGGAGAAGCAGAGAAGCCAGAGAGGTGAACAGCTTGTGAGCGACCTGTAAGAAAGGACGCAATCCAGGAGAGAGCAGAACCCCGAATGCCCGCTGCGCCGACACGGTCAAGTAAGATGGTATGACCAACCGTGTCGAACGCAGCGGACAAATCGAGGAGAACCAGGGCTTGAGGAGAGTTGGTATCAGCCTTGGCTTTCAGCTCATCAAGGACCGCAAGCACCACTGACTCCGTAGAGTGACCTGAGCAGAAGCCCGCTTGATGGGAAGCGAGAAGGTGGTTCTGCTCAACAAAAGAGGAAAGACAAGAAGTGACATAACTTTCAAGAGTTTTGGCAAGATAAGGTAAAAGAAAAATGTGTCTGAAATTAGAGAGAAGGGAGGAATCCAGACCAGGTGGACAGAATATAGTGGTGAAAAATATTGAATTGAAGGTTAGTAATATAATATACATTTTTTAAAATATAGAAAGTCAAAATATCGAAGTATATAATATAGGTATTAAAATATATCGAATTTTTAATAATATCGAATTTTTGAAAGTGTTTTGTATGTTAGTATATGAGGCAAAAGTGTATATTATTTTTGTAATTTATTTTAAGAAATGAAATTTATGTTATTTCATTTTTGCGTAATTTAATTCTGTAGCAGGTTGTGGGTTTATAGGGGTTTAGGGTGGGAAGTAATTTAATTATATTAAATTAAATATACATTTTTAGAAATTACTAATTATTTTTAATTTAATTTTGCGTTTTAGTTCTGTAGCGAGTTGTGGGTTTATAGGAGAATAGGGTGGGAAGTAATTTAATTGTAATGAATTAAATATTTGTATTTATTTATTGGTATTCATTTTGAATTCATTGTTAATTCATTTTTAATTGATAATTAATTTTATTAATTGATTAATTGATAATTATGTTAATTTTATTAATTTATTTTCTGTAGCGGGTTGTGGGTTTATAGGGGAATAGGGTGGGAAGTAATTTAATTGTAATTAAGTAAATCATTTTTATTTATTTATTAGTATTGATTTTCTATTTATTGTTAATTAATTGTTAATTGGTAATTATTTTTATTATTTGGTCATTAATTGTATTAATATATTAATTATTACGATAATTGTATCAATTTATTTTCTGTAGCAGATTGTGGGTTTATAGGGGACTAGGGTGGGAAGTAATTTAATTGTAATTAATTACATCTTTTTGTGTATTGATAATTAATTTACTGTTAATTAATTATTAATTGGTATTAATTTTGATTATTAATTAGTTTTTGTTATTGAAAATTAATTAGTTGTTAATTAATTATGAATAGGTAATTAATTTTAACAATTGGTATTAATTGTTATTATTAATTAGTTTTTGTTATTGAAAATTAATTAGTTGTTAATTAATTATGAATAGGTAATTAATTTTAACAATTGGTATTAATTGTTATTATTAATTGTTATTATTAATTAGTTTTTGTTATTGAAAATTAATTCGTTAATTAATTATGAATAGGTAATTAATTTTAATAATTTTAATAACTAATATTTATTTGTATTCATAATCCGCTATCCAACGCTTTCCCTACTATTGCCCTCACTGGAGAGGGAATAGTAATTTTTATCCTCCCGCTATCCAGCGCTTTCCCTACTGTTGCACTCTCTGGAGTGGGAATAGTAATTTTTACCCCTACGCTATCCAACGCTTTCCCTACTGTTGCACTCTCTGGAGTGGGAATAGTAATTTCTACCCTCCCGTTATCCGACGCTTTCCCTACTGTTGCACTCTCTGGAGTGGGAATAGTAATTTTTACCCTCCCGCTATCCAACGCTTTCCCTACTGTTGCCCTCACTGGAGCGGGAATAGTCATTTTTACCCTTTCGCTATCCAATGCTTTCCCTACTGTTGCACTCACTAGAGTGGGAATAGTAATGTTTACCGTCCCGCTTTCCAACGCTTTCCCTACTGTTGCCCTCACTGGAGTGGGAATAGTCATTTTTACCCTCCCGCTATCCAATGCTTTCCCTACTGTTGCACTCACTAGAGTGGGAATAGTAATTTTTACCCTCCCGCTATCCAACGCTTTCCCTACTATTGCCCTCACTGGAGAGGGAATAGTAATTTTTATCCTCCCGCTATCCAGCGCTTTCCCTACTGTTGCACTCTCTGGAGTGGGAATAGTAATTTTTACCCCTACGCTATCCAACGCTTTCCCTACTGTTGCACTCTCTGGAGTGGGAATAGTAATTTCTACCCTCCCGTTATCCGACGCTTTCCCTACTGTTGCACTCTCTGGAGTGGGAATAGTAATTTTTACCCTCCCGCTATCCAACGCTTTCCCTACTGTTGCACTCTCTGGAGTGAGAATAGTAATTTTTACCCTCCCGCTATCCAACGCTTTCCCTACTGTTGCACTCACTGGAGTGGGAATAGTAATTTTAACCCCCCCCCCGCTATCCAACGATTTCCCTACTGTTGCACTCACTGGCGTGGGAATAGTAATTTTTACCCTCCCGCTATCCAACGCTTTCCCTATTGTTGCACTCACTGGAGTGGGAATAGTAATTTTTACCCCTACGCTATCCAACGCTTTCCCTACTGTTGCACTCACTGGAGTGGGAATAGTAATTTTTACCCCTACGCTATCCAACGTTTTCCCTACTGTTGCACTCACTGGAGTGGTAATAGTAAATGTTACTCCAAAACAAAAAAGGAAGTACAGAGGAATTGATAGAATCGCCCTCCTTACAGATCCAAATAAACAAAAAGATTCTATCAAAGTGTGCTGGTGATAAATTTTAATTTTTGGGTTTTAGGTTTTGGTTAATTTGAATAGTAAATGTTACCCTCCCATTAAATATTGTATAATTTGTATTAATATTATGTGTATGTATATATATATATATATATATATATATATATATATATATATATATATATATATATATATATATATATATATATATATATATATATATATATATATATATATATATATATATATATATATATATATATATATATATATATATTTGTGTGTATTAAAAATATAATTGTATTTTTTTATCTTAACTTAATTATTTAATAATTTTAAGGTTATTTAAGTGTTTTAGTTAATTATATTTATTATTTCATTCAATTTTAAATTAATTTTAAGACATTTAAAAAAAATCGATATTTTGACTAACTATATTTTTTAAAACGATATTTTTGATTCGATATTTTTGTACTTACCTGTTTGTAGATAGGAATTCGATATTTTTGAAATTTTTTTTCTTCGATATTTTGGTAATTCTATATTTGTGCATTCTATATTATGTCAGTGATCCAGCTCAATAGGACAAAGGTACCTTGAGGTGATTCTTAGAAGCCCACATAACAACTGTGGCAGACGACAACCAGGGCAGAGGCCACACCAGTAGAAGGAGTAAAAGCCACAATCCAGCAGAAGAGAAATGTGGGAAATACAGCTGGCAAGAAACAAAATGGCCCAGGTCATACTGGACCAATTCCAAATGGGTAGAGGGGAGAAAATGTAAACATCCTACAAAGGAGAAAACGGGGGCCACATTTATTCCACGTCATGGTACAGGTATCTAGAAGATGCATCCATGTCCTTGGAGTGATTCAGTGAGTCTCACTGCCTCCTTCGCAGTTCTTGCAGGTGGGCCGGAATGGCATTTGGGGCCTCCATGGGCAATGTGAAGAACATGGTGCAACGACCCAGCTGGAATCTCTGTTTGGCATGGAAGACCATGGAGTAGGGATCTCATTGGCCAGTAGTTTTTGCCCATCAATAAAAGCCTGTCTAGCCTCCTGCAGCACTACAGAGAAGTCCGGCTAAATATATATGTCCATACCCTGGTGACAGAGACGCCCCTTCTCCCAGTCCAGGCTAAGTACTGCATCGCTATCCCAGCAATTAAGTAAGGGGGCCAGCAACCTACAACCCAGCAACCTCTGAGGTCTTGCCACAATAAAACAAGAAGAGAATTTGTGCCCACCAAAGAGCCCTTTCAGGAGTTGCTCGACATACATCTAAACCCTGCCTGGGTTGGTAGTTTCAGCTATGCCAAAGATGTGATGGTTGTTGCATCTGGAGCAGTATTCAAAGTCTTCGTCTTTTGCAAGAACTTTGGATATGTCTACTGACAGTTTGGTGACCGTGGTTTTGAGATCGGTAGTTCATCTTTAATGGTGGATTTCCATTCATCTGCCTCCTTGAAGCTGCCAGTGGACTTGCCAATACGGTCCTACATCCGGTCAAGGCTGGTAGTAACAGTGTCTAATTTACCATTGATCTGCTGGGGACTAGCATGCATCTTGAGCTATAGGCCCTGGGTCTCCACCCCATCAGCCACAGCTGAGAGCCAGGTCTCCCCTTCCAGGTCTCTCTCAGACCTGGGCCTTGGACCTTCAGCGGTTGTCAAAGGTCAGTCGAGGCTGTTTGGGGTCGTTCTTGCCAATGGTAAACAAAGCAGAGGGAACCGGTTCAAGGTCCCGAAAGCAGGAAGGTGCTGGCAGTCCAGACTGCCGGTGACAATAGCAAATGGCAGTTCCTTGGGCCAGACCAGGTAGCCTAACAGGTTGAAGTAGGAAGGAGGCAGGTGAGCACAAGCCAAATCAGAAAAGTGGCGGGGGCGTCACACTACCAATGGGCAAAAGTCTTACCCGCTGCCCAGGGGCCCAGCTCACAGCTCCAACAGGCAGCTTTATAATTTACAGCATGGGTGATATGGGCAGAGCCCAGCAGAGAAAATCAAGTACTGGTAGCTGCCGCTTTCAAGAGGACACCGGAGGGCAGGTGACAGCTCCACCCTCCTCCAGCTGGAGCACCCCACATAGGGGACAAAGGATAGGGCGCTGCACCCAAGGGGAGCACCGGGCCTATGTCTAGGCCACAATACGCCAGCACGATTGTGGGGTTACCCAGTCAGATGGCAGAAAACAGAAAGATGATGGGGTGGGCATACCCTGGTTTGTTGTTCCAGCTCTCGTGCTAGTGCCCAAGGGCACCATGCTCAACTAAGGCGTTTGAGGTGCAAGAAGGATGCATCTCGGGGGCAGGTTCTGTGGCAGCCAACAGGCCACACAAAGGCGGATCAAAGTGTCCATGGCCCGTAAACTGTCCAGCAGAAGCAGCAACTCCCCTAGGAAAGGGGTCGCCAGAAGCAGAGCAGGCCACATCTCGGCCGCAGGACCCGCGGCAACAAATAGGCTTCCCTGGAGCCGATCAGACACCTCCGATGCCACCAAACAGTGCAGGAGGGGCAGCGACTCCCTCCCTCCATCACAGGCCTAGGGGCCGTTTGGGGCAAAAGAACAATGATCAATGCAAGCGTTTGGGGCCAATGAGAGAAGCTCCCAAACTAGTTGACAGTCTTGGTTGACAGCGGGCCACGCCCCCGAGAAAGGAATAGTAAATCAATACTTACCTTGTGGTCCTTCATACACAGGCTACCATATTTTGGCACATTAATATTGTCCACACAATATTCTAACTTAGAGCCCTGAGAGCATCAATAGTGCGTGGAAACATTTGTGAAAATGGAGAGATGAGACAAAGAAATTCCTCATGGCAGTAATGGCATCCAATGACATCAAGCATGTAATTGCTTGATGTCATTGCTGTCAAGCAGCTTAACAATAACCAACAGCAACCATTGGAATAACCACTCACTTTGGGTTCTGGAGTAGCATTCTACTCACTGTTAAGTGCTTCACTGCCTTGACAGGAGTAGTAAGTGCTATATAAATGCAAGTACAATACAATGCAATGTGAACCTCCAGGGTATTCCTCTCATTCCCACTGAAATTCAAGTTTTGGTGGTAGTAATCGTAAATCAAAGTTGTTGGGAAATGTTTGTGGCAGCAGGCGTGGCCGGCACAGGTAAGATCGGTTGGGCGTGGCAGAAGTGGGGTGGGGGAGTTAACAGATGACTGGATAGGTAAAATTAAATAAAAAAATAAATAAAACCTCTTATCTTGCGCTCGACGCATCACTGAGTCGACAATGCGGCAAGCGCAAGGTAAGTGGTTTTGTTTCTTTTTTTATATAATTTTATATATCCCATCATTTGTCGACTCGCCCCCTTCCCCCACCACCCCCACCGCCCCACCCCACCACTCTGACATGTGCTGGTCGTGCCTGCTTAGCAGTCAGGTGATGATGTCATTAGAACCTTCCAAGCAGGATCAGCTACTGCGATGAAACAGATATGGGTCACATATATTATAAGTGACTGTGGGGTAAGAAAATTGCATTTCATGGACCCCAGTATGTCACACCAGGATGAGGATCATACAAACCAAGGACATGCGAACTCTAGCACTCTAGCTACAGCCAAAAGCAGTCCCTCAAAAGACATTGCCTTTTCCTCTCTCTCTCGATGACATACAAATTGTTGCTTACCTTATGTCAGAACATAAGTGGGAAGCTTGGGATAAAATATCGAGACAGCACTAGCAAAAATCAAAATGTTTTCACAATAGGTGATTTAGAAAAAAAATCACTCAACCAGCAGCACCCCACACCCACCTTGTAGCAGCAAATTAGATTGTATAAGAAATACAAATCACAGCAGGCCAATAATTAGAAAACACCATCACACTTGAGGCAGCGTGCTGTAGTAATTTTCATCCGTGCCTGTGTACACCGCGTCCGTAATTAGGACCCCTTGCTAAAGCACTGCATATGTGTGTGACCAACCCACAATAAGTAATTAAGAATAGGAGAGAGCCTGCCACTGAATCATTGGAAAAAAGTAAACAAAATTGACAGCTAAACACCACAAAGCAACATTGCCATAGAAGAAATCGTGTATAGAGCAAGGAGCCAGGGAAGATGATGCGGGGAAAGAGGAGCAAGCATGGACATTTCTTAGGCTGTAGAGCACTTTGCACACAGTTATGAACGCTCTACCAGTACAATTACCATTCTTCCATGGAGTAGGAATGGGATCTGGGGATCTAACCAAACACTATATCAAGGGACCCAACCAAACACTGCTGCAGGTCACCCAGTCAGCCTTCACAGACATCTCAGACCACATCCACTACATAAGCGAGAATCAATGCACAGTATGGATGGGTCAATCAATCAATCAATCATAGCATTTGTAAAGTGCACTACTTACCCGTGAGGGTCTCAAGGCGCTGGCGGTGGGGGGTGCTGCTACTGCTTGAAGAGCCAGGTCTTGAGGAATCTTCTGAATGTCAGCACGTCTTGGGTCTGCCATAGGTGGGTGGGGAGGGTGTTCCAGGTCTTGGCGGCGAGGTGGGAGAAAGATCTGCTGCTGGAGGTCGCTCTTTGGATGTGGGGGACTGCGGCAAGGGTGAGGCCGGCAGAGCGGAGCTGGCGGGTGGGGGTGTAGAAGCTGAGTCGTCTGTTGAGGTACGCTTGTCCGGTGTTGTGGAGTACTTTTTGTGCGTGGGTGAGGAGCTTGAAGGTTCCCATGTAAACAGAGAGAAACAAGTAAGAGGACAGACATGGCAACATGAACTCAAACACAGGTGTCTCACAAGGTGACAGAAGGATCTGCTATAGACATATAAAGAAGCCTCTCTTGTGGACCACATCCAAAAGATCTCAGTTGTTTGCATGCTGCTATCACTGGTTGTAAGAAAATGCCCTCTTTTTACAAGGCTGCCCGCACTTTTTGCTTAACTGCTGATATACTTTGACTGAGTGTGCCTTGGGCTCCTGCCAAACAGGTACCCAGGGCCTATGTTATTTCCCTAAAACTACATTGAAAACAAAACCCAATTGGCACTCTCTGGCCACAGGTCAGCCCCTTGTAAATCGTACCACAGGTACCAAGGGCACTGTGGCCAGGAAAGGCCTCTAAGGGCTGCAGCACATATTGTGCCACCCTTAGAGGCCCTGTACCTTTACACACATAAACTGCCTTTGCAAGCTGTGTGTTTTGGTGCATCCACCCCTCTAGCTGGGTGCACTATACCAGTGCTCAGGGTACAGGTGCATGAGCCCTTTACCCCTACAGTGTCCGAGAGTATTTTGGTGCAAAACAAAGTGAAGAGTCGACATGGCACACATCCCTGTATGCCATGCCTACAACCCACTGCCCTGGCATAGATCAGCCATCCCCCTAGCTGGGTGCACTAAACCAGTGGTGAGGGTGCAGGTGCATGAGCCCTGTACCCTAACAGTGTATAAGCCAATTTATTTATTTATTTAATTCTTTGACATTGTAAGTGCAGTAATGCCATTAAGAGTATATGGTGCTAGGAGTTTGTCATTACAAACTCCACAGTACCATAATGGCTTGACTGAAAACTGGGAAGTTTGGTGTCAAACTCCTCAGTACATTAAACCCACACTGATGCCAGTGTGGGATTTAATGAAAAATGCACACAGAGGGCATCTTAGGGATGCCCTCTGAAAAATGACCTACCACTAGTGTCCAGGTTGAGTGGCTGCTCACCAGCTGCCACCACCACACATCTTTCTGGACCCCTGGGTCGAGAGCCTGCTGCTCTTGGGGGTCTGAAACAATGCACATAATGGGACAAGGTGCCAAGCCTCCTCCCCCAGGATGGGCAGGGCTCACGAAGGGAAAGCTTCAAAGGCTTGCCACCTTTGTGAGCTTCCCCAGGCCTTTTGCTGCTTTCAGCAACTGGCCCCCACTGGTACAAACCCCCATTTTCGGCGAGTGAATCGGCTGGTAAACCAAGTGAGAATGGGAGGAGTGCCCACCTTTGCCAACCTCACCCCTCAGGTGGAGGAGGCGAGGTGAAGCACAACTCTCAGTCCCGGCCATCTTACAGATGGGGGGACCCAGCCAACCAGAGTGGGGCATATGCCCCCCTTCCACTGGAGGGTGGCATAATAGCGGGTGTACTCACCCCAAGGAAGGGACCCATTGGTCACAACCTTTACTTACCTTTAATGCCCCTAAATCTAGAATTTAGGGGCACCCCAGAAGTTTGCCTCCTCAGACAAGAGCCGACTAAGAAGACAAGAAGAAGGACTGAAAAAGCTGTGCCAAAGCTAAGAAGAGGAGGACGCCCACTGACTTTGGCCCCAGTCCTACCGGCCTGTCCCCACCTCGAACCTGCAGAAGCAAGATCCCAGTGTCCTGCAGCCTCAAGAACCCAAAGGACCTGCCCTGCCTTCCACCCCAAAGACTTTGTCTCCTGTGAACACTGGATTTGTTCACCCACAGACTCTGGTTCCAGCCAAATCCGAGAGTCTGCACTACTCTGTACCCGACGCCCCCGGCCTGAGTTCGAGTGGCCCAACACCACGAGGCGGTCCCCCTGGCGATCCTGACCTGAGACCTGGTGATCTCTGTCCTACCTCGACCCTCTCCACAACACATGCAGTCTCCTTCTGGAGGATCCTCCGACCGCGACCGGAGCTGGTAAGAAAACCTGACGCCTAAAGACACCCGTGCGCCCGACGTCTTCCAGTGTTGTATCCCCATCCCAAGCAAAATCATTAGAATGTATTATTCAGGCTTACAGAATGTGGATGCATTTATTAAAGTGAGAGCCAGATTCAAAGTGGGAATATGTTATTATTTTTATTATTTTTGCTTTACTATGATAAAGTTCTTTTTTATTTGATAGGTCAGCCCTACACGTGTATTTTTTCTATTTTACTAAATAGAACAGTTACGTCGACCTACAGATCACTTTTAAAGGGAATTTCTCAGGCGAGTACTCCGCCAGAGTCATTGTTCCCTTTTTTCTGGACTATTTCCCGCGGAGTTTCAGTGAATTTTTCATTTATCACTCTTAGGTCACCCATGCTTATCATTGTGGATTGGGTTAATTCTCACTCCCTTCAGTCCATCTGCACCATTTTGTATGGCAAAATATGCACCTTTTGCATGTGCTGTTGAATAGGGTGCCCCTTTCACTGATTTGTCCCCACTCAAATTTCCCAGCAAATAGTTCCTCATCATGATGTTGGAGAGAGCAAATGACATGTTACAAATATGTCCATTATGGTTGTATGACGCTATCCTGCATGCGTTTAACACGCATGTCTTTACAACGTCAGCATTAGAACAAATGCGTCGTTATGAGGCGTTCCTTTCAGCACGCAGGTTGTTACAACGACTTGCCTTAGGGGTGCACTGTACTTTGGAAAAGTATCATTTACTATTCCAACTCCAGTCTATGCAACAGTAGGGAGGGTGTTGGACTTCCAATCCAACACCCCTTCACCTATGAGCCACTTAAAGCAAGTCTTTGTAATGACTTGCGTGATAAACGAAAACCTGCTAACGACATGTTCATTCTATTGCTGGTGTCGTGAAGGCACAGCGTTACTACGGCTTTGTTCTAAAGGATGTTTCCCGTCCATTATATGCCCCACTCATAAAACCTGGCAATAGTTACTCATCATGACGGTGGATAGAGCGAATGAGGAGTGTGGTACACATTACGAAACCAAGACTTAGTGAGTGCTGTAAGGAAATTGTTGAACACACAATGCCCTCATGTTGTAATGATGCACACTTGGGAGCCTGCATGCACATAATATCATGCAAAAGCACAAGAATTTGTCACCTCTAAGATAAGTACTTGCAAAAGAAGAAAATTCCTTTAAATTCACACCCCAGTTTCACAGCACACAAAGTGAAGCCCATGTGTCTTGGTGCACAGCGTCGGTTTTGTTTTTTTGTAAGGGAAAATTGGGAAAACTGTTCAATAAAGAGAGCTAAATAAATAAGTAAATAAAAAAGAGACATGATATTCTAAATAGTAAATTAGTGGGACAATTAGCGTGATTTCTCACTGAACGTGAAAGATTATTTCCATAAAACATGGCAAAAAGACACATGACAGACATCAAGGAAAGAACCAACCCAAGAGGTCACGTTTCAAACAAAACTTTAAATCTAAACAAGCATTGGCAAAGCTAATAGGTCTCGCCTTGGAGACCTATGGACTTTGTTAATTGTTTTTAGCCTTGCTGCACAACATCATTGATGCTATGCAGCATGGCTAAAAGAAAAGAAGAAACCTTTGATGCAGCCACTTATGTCATTTTGTGGTCATGCGTATCGACGTTGTTCACACCTAGAAAATGACACAATCTTCTTAATTTTTTGTTTACTGGCTCGAGTTTGATTGGTCGGTGTGGGGAAGCAACACAGGGGTGAAAGCAACACAGAGAGCTGTGGGTACGGAACCACAGAGTGTGGGCATAGGGGAAACCAATCAGGGCGCAGGTCGTGGATGCAACATAGAGGGCGTGAGGAGGGCAGAAAACGGTGTGAGAGAGCAACGTGGAGCGTGGGAGAAAAGCAAACAGGAGAGAGAGAGAGAGAGAGAGAGAGAGAACGCAGCATGAAGCTTGTGGGGGGAAGCACACGGCTGAGCAACCAATGATGGGGGGAGATGCACACAAGGACAAGCACATCACAGAGGGTGGCAGGGGAGAAGCACACAGGCGAGGGAGAGCAACAGGAGCGTGGCGGAGTGGGTGGAAGTACACAAGGGAGACAGCTGGAAAACACTTGCGCTCTCATGGAGTGCATACATTGAAAGAAAAAAGTAGTGCCTAAAAAACGAGCAGTGGAAGGACACAAGTAATGTGTCCATTCTGTAAGGGAGGGACAAACACAAGACTAGGAAGTATAGCCCACCCAAGGTAACGAACAAGAAGCAATCAAAGGAGAGCCAACCAATGGTATGTAATAGGTCGGCTCTAAGCCCACTGCAAGCTGACAATAAGTCTTTCGACATATGGACATCTCGAACTGTCTGGCAGTTGAGACCAGATCCTGTTTGTCCAATTCCATAATTTCTTTTGCTGATGGTAATGCCTGCCTCTGCCACAGCAAGGTACAGGAGTAGCTAAGTCACCGGTGAAAAGCAGTGGAAATATTAAAATGTGCAATTAGCAGATTACAGCACGTTTTTACCCGTGAGCCACAGTACTCTTCCCTGCAACTGAAGGGGCTGAGTATTTTTTTTGAGTAACTAAATCACTATTTTTCTCATATTTAAAAAGTGGTGCCATGGAGCTCTGAGGATTCACCCATGATCCAGGTCAATCTTATATGTATTCTCTCCAGCACAAGTTCCTTCTGAAGGTGAAATTCCTGCCATTGATGAACATTAAGTACTCCTGTGATGCCAAGGTGACCTTTGGCCTCTTTTGTGCATCATGGTAACTATGATGCTGTGGAGCATTGGCAGTCTCTTCTCAGAGTCATTGACGGTGTTGGCTTGACCTTTGACGAGTACAAAACTAAAGGGGAAGACAATACTCACATTAACGCAGATCACCAGTAAACAACCAGGCATTCTGTGATATCAAATTTCTATTGGAAAAATAAAGATAAGGAAAATTAATGATTAGAGAACACAGTAAAGAAACACCGATAAGAAGCATCTAAGAGTAATGCTAGGGAGAAAAGATTTAATAGGAACCTTCCTATAGTAATGTAAATCCAGTATTTGCATGGGCGTCCGCAGGGGGGGGCAAGGAGGGGCGCTTGCCCCCCCCTGGAGCACCTCTCCTTGCCTCCTGCCAGGGCTGGCTCTAGGGCGTGCGATGCTGGCTTCCTGGGGGTGCCGTGTTTACAAATTAATTATGATGTTAAAAGCACCTACTGAGCGTTCCTCTCCTCTTACAATTGTGGGGCCTCACAAAAATGTCAAGATAACTCCTGTGATTAATGTTCTTCCTGATCAGAGTTTTGTGTAGTTGAGGTTTAATTTCGACTTATGTGAAGGTAGCACAGAGGGTTAATATGCCTACTGCAAAGAAGGTGTACCAAGTAGATTAGAGTGCATTTAATGTAAATAGATCAGCAGGTTCCTGCTTTTAAAAGAGCCATCCTTTGGTTACTTGCAATTTATAACGTAAAGTCCTAATATAGAATAGTGAGGAATTAACTTTCATCATAGAAGTGCATACACTCAGCCAAGTACAGAACATTGATTAATGTTGCAAAAATGTTTAATTTGGGTAGAAATTGATTCTTATTATTAATGAAAACTCTCAACTATGCTGCTTCTTTTTCGACTCTGAGTTTGTGCTTCTCCACACCAATCACTCCTAAACTATGCTGCCTACCAGTATGGATGACATATGACTCCTACACTTTTAGTCCTGTGGCTTTGTAACATTTCCTACACACTGATTTACACATGTATGATTGATTGTCTGTGTAATGTGTTTGTGATGCAAAGTGCTCTGACATACTTTAATGGTATGAGTAGCGCTATATAACAAATTCAATGCATCTGAGAGAGAGTGGTTATGTAGACTTGGTCACTGTTAAAGGGTGCTAGTGAGAGAATCCGTGGTGGAGGTGGTCATTGGGGGCGCAAAATAACATTGTCACACTGGGTGCCACAAGCGCTAAAGCCGGCCCTGCCCCCTGCGGACGCCCATGCCACTATGCATTACACATGGTGCTCCAGCCACTGTTCCTCTCCAGCTCGCACTCTCTGTTCTAGTCTGAAGCTCCTCTGCGTCTCAGGGCTCAGTAGGACAAGACGCGGGCTTCATTTTCCTGCACCGTCCCTTCGGCACTCTCTTCTAGGTGAACTCCTGTGCATCTCATCGCACGTCACATCTAGACAACACCTGGAGACTTTGCTCTTTTCTAGATCCTTCTGAGTACCCTCTGCCCCCCTCCCCCTCCATCTTACAATTTAGTCAGAAGCACCAGGAGACCTCGGACTTTATAGCGCGCTCTGACACAATAACAAGATTGAGGCAAATTCTGTTCAAATAATTATTGGATTATAGTGATGGACTGCCTAGAACAGTTGCTGTTAAGTAAATTACTAAGCAGAAAGAAAAGTCACATTTAAATAAAAGAGTATATTTTAAGGGAGACACCGCTCTGACATAAAATGGTGGACATCAATGGATGATTTTTGATTTAATAAGTTGCATTTATCAAGAAAGATAACACAAACAGAAAACAAATGTAAATGAAGTCTTAGACATAAGTCAGTACAGAGGGGGATATCCAGATGGGCGAGGGGGATATCCAGATGGGCTAGGAAGCGTGGATGCTAAGAGTAGAGGGGCTGAGTCCATGTGTAGTCACCACTGTAGTCCAGAGCAGGGAGGAGGCGCAACAAGCAGGCATATGTAAGATTTATCCATGATTAGAAATGATCATACAGCCCTTCCGAGTCTTTCTCATTGAGGGTAAGAGCAACTTCAGAGAAGTGAGACCTGTGTCCTAACTCCGCCAGTGAAGACAGCGGGTCCAAAGGAGAAAGAACCAGGCCAGACAGAGTAGGTCTAGGTAGTGTGCACGGAGGCAGGCTCGGTGGGTCCGGAAGAGGGACAGGGAAGGCAGCACAGCTCCAGAGAATGGGCGAGCAGAACCGGACCAGGGCGAGTCAATCCGGACCAGCAGATCCACCCTGAACAGGGAGGCGGCACGATACACAATCAGAATGTAGTGTTCAGCTTTGGGGTTCCAGGGGGTAACTTTAGGGATCAGGGTGGGCGTGGGTTTTAAGGTGCCAGGGAGTAATTTTAAGGTTCACGGTGGGTTAGGGATTGAGGTGCCAGGAGGATAATTGTAGGGTTCAGGGTGGGTATGGGTTTTAGGGTACCAGGGGGTAATTTTAGGGTTCAGTGCGGGTACGGGTTTTGGGGTGCAAGGGGAAAATTTTAGGGTTCAGGGCGGGTATTGGATTTGGGGTGCCAGGGGGGTAATTTTAGGGTTTAGGGTGGGTATGGGTTTTGGGGTGCCAGGGGGACAATTTTAGGGGTCAGGTTGGGTATGGGTTATGGGTGCCAGGGGGGTAATTTAGGGTTCAGGGCGGGTATGAGTTTTGGGGGGGCAGGGGTAATTTTAGGGTTCAGGGTGGGTATGGGTTTTGGGGTGCTAGAGGGTAATTTTAGGGTTCAGGTTGAGTATGGGTTTTGGGGTGCCAGGGGCGTAATTTTAGGGTTCAGGGAGGGTATGAGTTTTGGGGGGTGGGATAATTTTAGGGTTCAGGATGAATATGGGTTTTGTGGTGCTAGTGGGTAATTTTAGGGACCAGGGCAGGTATGGATTTTGGGGTGCCACAAAAGAGAGAGATAGCTGTGGCACAACAACCCTATGGTGTATGAGATCATATGCGGCCTGCTTCCTGCCCCCCATGGCTCCTCCTGCACCCCAGTGTTTCTTGTGCCCCACCTGGCACACATCATGTCGGAGGATAGTGATGACATTAACATTTTGCCCCCCCCTGGAAAAATTTCTGCGGACGCCCATGGCTCATGTAAAGCGTGAACAATTACTCCAAGGCGTCAAGGCGCTGGGGGCCACTGGGAAGATTAAGCGAGCTATTGCCCAGAGTCAAATTGTGCAGGGCTGACTTACCACTGCCGATCGAACCGTAAGCCCCCGTGTTCCGGCGTCAGTCGCAGTGGCGGCTGCGCCACACCTCTTCCCTAAAGTGCATAAATAGAAGTAAATGCACCACCATTTTTAGTTTGTTGATTGGTTTTGAGTATTCAAGAAAGTTACTAGGATTTTCTGAAATCAGGACAAAAAATATGTTTTCGCCTTTTTTAGTAATTTAGCACCACCATTAGTTATTACCCTAATCCTGGTACCATATCACGATTTATGGAACTGTTGGCTCCTGGAGTATACCTCATGGACCTTATATTCCTCATGGAAAAATCTGGAGTGGAGGCATCAATCTTCCTGAAATCTGAGATAAGAGCAAAAGCTCAGGTCATGAAATGGTCTTATATCTTGTTATGTCATTGGATTTTTAGTTGCTTAATGACAGTTAATCAAAAATTAATTTAATATTTCATCAAAAATGCTTTTCATGATGAATGAAGCGCAGCAATACCGTATCTGTAAATCCTGGAAAAAAATGTAAATGGCGCATGTGTGGCTACATATGCTCACATACTCCCTGCAACACCTCATACTTCCACACAGTTATAGTCAAACCGTGCCTATACCATGCTATAAAAGTTGAAAAAACACCCAAATACAAAACTGACCAACACTCAAGCACCATGGAGGCAGCCGGAGAAGGCGCAGAGGACAAGCGCAACCCCACAAGCACCCCGGACGACCAGCCAGGGACCTCGGGGACAGGGAAGGGCAAGGACAAGAAGAAGAGGAAGACGAAGTTCAGTCCGCAGGAAAACAGGATCCTGATTACGGAGGTGATGGAACACCATCAACAACTGTTCGGCACCTCCAATGTGTCATTGAGAACCAAAAATGGGATATGGCGGAACATTGTGGACAAGGTGAATGCCGTCGGAGAGCACAGGAGGTCAATGGACGAGGCCAAGCGGCGATGGAAGCAAAAGTCCAAGGAGAAACTCGCAGCCAACCAGAAGGCAGCATTGCAGTGTCAGTGGCACACAGTGCCGCAGCCGGTACTGCAACACCCACAGGTGGGGCAGAGCACACATATGAGGATGTGGATGGGATGTGGATGGGATTGGGTCAGAAGGAGGCAGTAGCATTCATTTTCACCACCTGGCCTGTTTCTGCTTGGTGCAGCACATAGCCTCATGACCTCCCACTGACCCGATACACTCCGCTGCACTCACCTTGGACCGCGACATGGATTGCCATATCCTGTTTGATGACCAATGACACGTCCACCTGACTGGGGACTGTACCCTTCCTCTTCCGCAGTTTTTGTCATCCCCTGATGGACTCTGGCTGGCCCTCCACGGGCCCATATTGTGTGGTGTGCTTGGCATGATGTTTAATGCCTAATGTGTCCTGGGTGCCGTGGACACTACAGCAGGGACACACACATTAGTCACTTCCTTGTCTGGACATGGACTGAACCACGCCCAGAGCCCCCGTGTCATTGTTGCAAGCCCTGAGCTGGTCCGGCGTACACCAGGCCAGAGCACAACGCTGACGCTCCGAGGGGGGGCCCACATAGCTATCTGTCGCAGGTGTACTCGCTGGTGGTGTGCAGGTCACTGTTCTAGTTGTCAGCATTTCACGACTACTCCCTGAGGGCAGGTCTGCACACACACCACATCCATCCGGCACAGGCGTCACAGGCCATGTGACCCCGCAAAACATAAGGGTCAGACAACATCACATTCCCATCTGCTGGTGGTGACTGGATGACGGACGCTCAACGGTGCTCAATCATAAAGGGCCCATGAGTTGCTGCGCACAGGGTTGGTGGCACCCAAGGCCTTGCGGCAGTCACAGGTCTACCACCACATGGAGCTGACTGGCGTTGCACAGGGTTAGAGGCACATGTAATTGCTGAGCGGGGGTGCAGCATGTGATGATGACAGGTGCACTGATGTGGTCTCCGTCATTGGTGACTCAGGACTCAGCGTCATGTGTGGGACCTGCTGGGCCAAGGGGCGGGCCCGCATGATGTGGACCATGCCATGGTGGCGTGACCTGTGCCTGGAGCTCGCACTGGCACGTGGTGCGCCTACTGATGGACACACCGGTGGCAGCAGGTGAGCAGTGGGTCCTGTGTGCGCAGGGGCGGTGGTGTCTCTCTCTCTCTCCCTTCCTTTCCTTCTCTCTCTCTCTCTCACTCTCTCTCCCTTCCCTCTCTCTCTCTCTCTCTCCCTTCCCTCTCTTTCTCTCACTCTCTCTCTCCCCTCCCTCACTCTCTCTCATGCTCTCTCCCTTCCCTCTCTCTCTCTCTCGCTCTCTTCCTTTCCTGCCCTCTCTTTCTCTCTCTGGCTCACTTTCCTTTTCTGTTTCTCTGTGTCTCGCTCCTTTGATGTGCGCATGACAGACGTCCTGATTTTGTGCTTTCTTTTCCAGGCTGTGACGTCGAGATTGTCCCTGACGGACCCGACAGGAGTCTTCCGCATTGCTGTTTTGTGTTGTGTTTCAATAAACTTTTTGGTTATTACTTCAGTGCTGTGTGACTGTTTCTCGTTCTTCTGACCACGCTTGTGTGTATTTATTTTGGTACTGTGTGTCATCATGCGTTTGTTGTGGCTTCTTGTGTCATGCACGGTATGTGAATGTCCACGGGGGGGTGGGAGCCGGGGGGGGGGGCCTGGGGTGTTTGCAGTGGGTATTGTGGCCCTCATGGGTATCCGCGTTGCATGATCATTGTCTCCATGGCATCTGTGGGTCTTCAGGTGTGGCTCTTGGCTGGGCTCCTTTTTATGCTGCAGGTAGTCATCCAGCTTTACACCAGCAAAAGGCAGGTGTTTATTCCTTGCTGCTACCGCAGCTTATCGCCTGTTTTAGGTTCGCATAGCAGGTCTGGCATTTAGTTGTGAAAGTGGTGTTGTTGTTTTTTCGTGTATTTTTGCACGGGAACGCCGACTCTGCATATCATTAGGGTTAGTTGGTGGTGTCCACCGTGGGGATTATTTTTGGGTCCGTTATCGCTGGAATACTGGTGATGTCTGCAGTTTGCACCAGCTTGTGAATGGGGTGTTAAATCTGTCTCTACTTTTGATGCGTTATGGTGGGGCTAAATCAGAGATAAGTCCTTAGGAATATCCCCCCAAGAGTAGAGCGCTTGAAAATAGGAACACGATAAAAAAACAGCCTAACAACAGGCCTGATGACAGTCAGCGCCCATAGCCGTCTTTTTACGTAAACAACACCCGGAACCGGAAACCCTGTATTAGGCGGGTATTCCAGTCTAGATGCAAGCCTTTCCTCCTTTAACGCCGTATTTCTTATATTAGATTTCCGGCACGCTACTGCATTATGAAGCTAAAGACATACGCGCAGTCTGCTTTATATTGCTTTCCGTTGCCCTCCACACGGCTTCTGCTAATTGTGTTGTGTTTGGATGAGTGCGCTGATGCTAATGACCGCACGCCTCCATTTTCTGTTGTTTCTTTGTATCCACAAACGTATTGACGTTTGTTAGCAGAGTCAATACTGATTTGTGTGTTGTGATGGCTATCCTCAGCATGAATTACTGTTTAATCAGATTTCCTTCCCAGTTTCTTGGCTGTGAGATCAATGTTTACCACATGATATTGTTCACAGGATGCTACACAGCAGGAGAATGGAGCAGAAAACGGCAAGTTCTGCTTTTCTGCAAATGGCTGGATTTGGTGAAAGGCAAAGGAGATGAGTGAAAAAAGATGTCATACGTATCTTCTGAAAGCAATGCACACAGGTGAAACAAATGCACAACTGGTGCATGTTTTTGTCCGTCAATGCGACATTTTAACACCTTCTTCCCGTCGCACTCTGGGGCAAACGTTTACTGCAAGGAGAGCTTGATGGACTATGTATGGATGGACCGCAATTTGCAACTAGTATTTATGCGACCATAAAACATTTTTAAGAAACAACCTGTGTACTATAAGGTTGGTTCTTAAAATTCAGATTCGTAGTTGGTCGGAATCTGACCTACCTCATTAATATTAATAGGGTAGGTTGTAAATTGGAACTTGCTACGATTAAAAGCCATAATAGGCATAGTGACATGCTGGGATCAGCAAACCACCATATCTATGATTGCTTGTAATTAAAGCAAACTTTTTTCTTGAATGCAGCCCATTTTCCTTAAAGGAAATGGGACTGCATTGAATTTAGAAAAAAGTTTGCTGAAGAGAAGGCAGTGGTACCTTGGACCACTACCTTGGACCACTACCTGCTCTTCAACAAATTTTACTGCCTACTTTGAGGTATTGGTGAAATTTCAATGTTTTGTGACCGGATTTCGGTAGCAAAATCTTCACACATATTAGTTACTGATTCTGTATTTGGAAGGTACGCCTACATAGCACCCCTTCTGGATACCGAATCCGTATCCATTCGGAATCTTATTTTAGGAACTAAAAAAACTTTGCTAACTCCTAAAATCGGATTAATGTATAAAGGAAAGAGTTTTAACAAGTGCTTAAGTTGAGGAAGGATGGTTGTAGGTGGGGCTAACCGGCACAAATTTTTGGGAACCTGCACTTATTTTTGCTCCTTAAGCTTTCACTCAGAACATGTGAGAGAAAAACAAAAGTGGGAAAGAAAGAGAATGACGGAAAAATAATAACAAAGAAAGATGGATAAAAAAGATGAAAGAGTGAGATAATGTGGCAGGGAGCGTCTGGTGGTGATTGAAACAGGTATGAGGTGTAATTAAAACTAGGCAGCATTGGCATTCAGCACCTCCACCTTCAAAGCACCAACTTTGGCCTTCTGAGCAAATCTTTGTGCCCCAACATTTATTCTTATTTAAATTAAGTGCTGATTTAAAAGATCACAACTACTGAATTTGAGTGTTTGCAACCTTTAAAATGCACAACTGTCCCTTAATGTAAATGTTTATGAGCTTGTAAAGCGCACTGCTACCCGTCCATAGGTCTCCTGGCGCTGTATAACTCTGGGGAACACATCCTGGCTTTCCCTGTGGGATGGTCCCTTGCTGGGAGTCCCCAAGGTGGAGCCAGGCATCCCCAGAATTGGTGGGGCCGTTGAGGAGATTAGGCAAGCTAATGCCCAGAGTTGCCGAGTGGAACCCCTGATTAGAGTAAGCACCGAAGCAAGAATTATCGAGTCCGTTGACCAAGGTCCACAAACCTGCCACGTTGGGAATTGAACCCTGGTCCCGGGCCGACTTCTGCTCTCGGGCCTGCCATCTCTAACCAGTGAGCCACACTACTCCACAGAATAATATCACTATATTGCATGCATTATGCCACATGACTATAATGTTGCATCCACCCACCATATAGACTTTGCCACTGCATTGCAAAGTAAGTCTAGTTATGTCGATATGGAGTTAAGAATAATAAAAATGTACTTACCATGATGATGTAGTGGTAAGCAATGTGGTGGCTAAAATATGACAGTTTGACCCTTTGTGAGGTTGATATACTTTTATAAAACCTTGCACTACAACCAGCCTGAACAAAGAAAAGCACGCTATATAGTAGACTACAGAATATAAAATGTTTTCCCAGCTGAAATCTCCCATTTTCCATTCATGATCCCACAACTAGAAATCTGTGGGTAATATTGCACCCTACAATTATGTGAACAATACAGTGGGGGGCTAGAGGTGACTAAAGGGCCAGCATACACGCCCGCACTCAGGCTATGCGCAAAGAAAGCGTTGGGCATTGCAGCGCCGACCCAACGAGGAACCGTCCGATGATGAAGCATGACACACCCATTAGGGTGTGTAAGGGCTCTTGCTACTGAGGGGGCAGATCCCCTGGTCTGCCTCAACAGGTAGCTCCCAACTTTTCCTTCTCTTCTGTCCTCTGCTAGGAACAGCATACCTTTCTTTGCACATAACCAGCAATTATGATAATGTTAGTATCAAATAAAAGTATTTGGAGTGGATTTCCCACAGAGCAGTAAATGAGAGGATCAGCGGTAATAATTTTCAACCTTCTAACACATGGATCAAAACTTGATGCAATTTCCCTGGAAATTAACTTTAAGAGAATTTGGAAAATGGGAAGATTGTAAGAGATGAATTCCCTATCATATAGGGCCTCATTATGAGGTCCCTTTTAACACCATTGAGGCCTGTAAGGATAGTACTGGCCCCACCAGAATGATGAGATTGGCAGGAGCACCGCAGATCTGTGGTGTTTCACCTGGAGATTTCACTACTGAAAGCATACAAAACCTCTGAGTGAAAAAGCACTCCTAAATGAGGAATCACAGGGGTATAACAGCCAGAAATACAGATTCTCTGGTAATTCCCCATTTCTCACAGTAACCTGAGGGTTCCCCCTGTAATCCCTATGAACTCTATCTGCACATGGAGTTAACAGTAGCCTAAGAATCGATAACTTGGGTTGGAATTAACATGGATATAACTGGGCGCTCAGAATAAAGGCCTAGAAGTGCTACAGTCGGATGACCAGGGCTGAACTGGCCATAGTGGGCACCGGGCAATCCCCCGGTGCGCCGCACGGGTGGGGGCCGGTTTTGGGCCCCTGGGGGCCGTTTTTGTTACAGGGCCGTTTTTGCAGCATAGCTGCAAAATCGGCCCTGTACCAAAATCGGCCGAAAACGGCCCCGGCAAAGAGCTCGGCGGCACCTCCAAACCCCCGAGTGGGGCGGGGGCGGGGGGCGAGCACTTTGCCAGGGCCGTTTGTGGTTCCCAGTCCGGCCCTGCTGATGCCTGCCTGTGACATTACACAGACTAATTAACCCATTCCTTCATGTGATATGATGAAGCATCCCAGTAATGCCACAGGGACGAGAAGTGGTTTCTGAACTTCAATGCCCATCATTTCGCTGAAAATAAATGAAATCACATAGGTCTGTGCTGAAAAAGACTCTGATAAGTTATGGGACTGTATTGAGATGGAAGGCTGGATCTCCTTGATAAGGACTTCACCTTCTCTGAGTAGGCAGCACATAACAGCTCCATTGCCATAATGCAAGATATGCAATGTAGCGGCCGGTCCAGCATGTAGGCCTTGTTTCCTAGACTGGCCCTGCTTGGTTGATGATGAGCGCAGTGATAGTCCAGTTATTTGATCAAGGAAAATATGATGAACTGTGGAAAAATACAACTGGGGGGCACTACCAACCAGAATATAAGATCCTTAATTATTGCCCGGCGATGTCGCCTCTTGAACCCACAAAGAAGTTAAACTATTGAAGAGGCAGGCGCTGGAGACTGGAAGGCAGGAAACAAGGTTTTTATTCGCTCCGGAGGAGAACACAACGAAAACGGACAGAAGGTATCGTTCTGAGGTGCTCTAACTGCATCCCGGAGGCCTGGCCTCTTATACACAAGTTTATCTCTTTATTACATGTAACACATTCTCGTTGATACTTTGATGTACGGAAAGACATCCTCAGAATCCCCCCTTCCCAGCCCGTTCCCATGCAAGGCTACAGTGGAAGTCCCCGCCCCGTTCACAACAGGTGATGATCATTGCGCAGCTGGGTATTCCGCCGATTCACGGAGTGTGCGGGTTTCGATCGGATCTCGTGGGATGGGGGGGGGCTTTGATCATCTCGGGGGTCCTTTGAGGAGGGAAGCTTCCTATTGTATGGGGAGGGGCAAGAGATTGGTATCGGCAGAGCTAGGTGTCGGCCTGGGAACGGGGAAGACAAACGGGCACACGGGGAAAAGGGGTTTGCATCAAAAGGGCCGGAGGTCATGACGGGGAAGCAGGGAGATGTCGCGCTGGGAACAGGATGAGGGCCTGGGGCAGAGCAGCGCCGAAGAGGGGTTTATGACTCAAGGCAGGTGCAAGCAGGGGGGGGTTGCCAGCGAAGTTAGGAGAGAGAGAGAGAGACGCGCTGGCTCTCGGCGAGAGCAGGGAAGCCATGGTGTCCAAAATGGCGGCTGTTTTACGCGCACAAAAGGTTTAAGGAGAGCAAGAGGGCGCCGATAATGTTGACGGTTTTCAGCCTAACTTTTAACAGTCCTCCCTTTTCAACATATCTAGCCAACTTGCTTACTCAATGTCAATTTTCATCAAATTCCTAACTTCGGTATCATATAATGCCCTCATATGTTCGCTTCCAATGTCCACAGTTTTGGGAAAAATACAACTCGCACATAAAGAACACATAGGTGGCAAACATTGAATTCCTAAGCATAGGCCACATATTACAACTACGGGAATCAGGATAATGGTGAGCAGTCTCCAGCCCCAGCTTTTGACGGTGTCCCAGAACCAACCACCAAGCGACCATTCTTCTTGCTCTTGGTGAACTTCCGAAGAGAGTCTGTGAAGATGTTCGATGGCTTTGTACACTGAGGGTGAGTTGTCCGGTATGTATGTACAACAGCTGGCCCCAATAATGCGGCATGCTCCTCCACGGTCCGCCAGAACCACATCTAGAACGAGGCGGTTCTGAAGAGCCACCAAACGGACCGCTTGGAGCTCGGCAGTGTTGTTGGCAAAGATGCCCGCTGTGATGTTCATGGTTGTCTCGACTGCCTGAGTCAAATGTCGGATGGCACGGCTGTTTGCCATCGGGCCCCAGAGGGGGACGAGTCCTTTCATAGCATCGAGGAACTGTGCCCCTGTTGAGTCGGCTTGCTCAACGTCTTTGGCTCGTTTTTGTCTGTGGTGATTCGCTGGGGCCACATAAGTTGGAGGAAGGACGAAGGAGATGTAGCAAGTGCCCCCCCAGCCTTTGGGGAGCCAGGTGTAGGCCTTCGTGCCACAGATGAAATACATGTTTGGGGATGACACAAAGGAAGGTGGATCCGTGGAGTCCAAAGTTCTGGTAAAGCGGCAAGCGCTGTGACCCACCAGCTGTGTCCCAAGTCCTTCTACACACATGTGGCCTGTGACGTTGATGACCGTCAGGGCCACAGTCAGAGTGGCAGCCGTTCGTTTCCGTAGATAGGAGAAGGTGGGTCTGGTTGGATTGTTGAACACCTGCATTTCGATTCGTTCTTTGGCCGGAATGTCCATTTGGATTGAGTCGCTGGGGGTCAGCGGGCAGAAGTGTGTCTTTGTCTTGTTTCGCCCGGCCCCATGAGAAGAATGTGCTGCAGCTCTGCTGGAGGTGGCATTTCCCGTATAGCTCTCTTGCAGGAGGATCAGCCAGGCAAGGCAGGAGCCGTGGACGGAGAAGGGTGAAGGGATGAATGGTATTGAATGTCCAGTGGCATGGGGTAGCAACCCACAGATCCAGCAGTTGGTGGCGTTGGTGGCAAGATTGTGCTGGTGAAGTAGCTGCACGAAAGAGTTGTTCCAAAACTCCTTTCGCCTCTCTCTTAGTTGAGGAGAGAGCGAAATTAGATAATGTTCCTTCATGGTGGTAGGCTGAGCAGTGGTTAGGAATGTTTCGTGAGCAGGTGCGTGTTCTTCCATAATCCAGAGCGTAGTCATGAGGAGAAAACAGAGGAGGATTACGATGAAGAGTGCAATTGTCTTTGAGCTATGGAGTCTGTCTGTTCTCGGATTTCTGTAGTGGGTATTTCCTGTTGTCTCAGTCGGCTTCTTGTTTGGCGCTTCCATCATCTTCTTATCTGGCGCTTCCATCATCTTCGTCTTCAAGGTGCTCGGTAGTGGGCAGGACCACAGACTCAGTTTTAGCTTCTCTCCAGGTAACCCTTGGTAGTTCGGGTCACCGTTCTGAGATTCTTTAACCTAGTCCGTGGCCTACTTAGCCGAAGCTCCCTCCTTTCGACGCAGGAAATACCCTTCTCGAGATGGCACAGTGGGGTCAGGATGTTTTGAAAGTTCAAGTGTCTCTGTATCAGGGTAGCAGTTCAACGATGGTCGGTCCCGGTTCAGGAGCTCTTCTTGGGTGTTGACGGTGTCTGTCGTGGCCAGGGCTGGAGAGACCTTTTTGCAGTGATGAGCGTGCAGCCAGTGTTTCTTCCCCTCCACTCGAAGTGCGGTCCGAGTGGTGATCAGCACTTGCCAGGGGCCCGTCCACCGGGGTTCCAAACTCTTTGATCGCTGAAAGTTTCGGATCAGCACGAAGTCCCCCGGCTGGATGGCGTGACCCGGACCCCTGGAAGCATCGGGGATGGCCTGCCGCACCTGCTGATGAAGGACAGACAAAGTTTCAGTCAATTTGTACAGATAATCAGACATTAGGACATCCGGAACGTCATGAATGGACGTTGGTTTCGGGGCAGACCAGACGCTCATGGGTCGACCGAAGACAACTTCATAAGGGGTTAAGTGATGTCGGGTGGGGGTAGAGCGCATCGATAGCAATGCCAATGGGAGGGCGTCTGGCCATTTCAGGCCCGTCGTAGCCACTATTTTGGCCAGTTTAAGCTTTAGTGTGGCGTTGTGTCGTTCGACAAGCCCAGCAGATTGAGGGTGGAAGACTGCGTGGAATTTCTGTTTGATACCCAGCCCATTTAGGATGAGCTGGATAACGTTGGCTACGAAGTGGGGGCCATTATCACTCCATAAAACACGACAGAGGCCATAACGGGGGAAAAACTCCTTTAACAGGACCTTTGCAGTGGCCATAGCGGTGTTGTCACGGGTTGGATATGCTTCCACCCATTTGCTAAATGCGCACACCACGACAAGTACATATTTCAGGCCTTGGCATCTGTCTAGCTGGATGTAGTCCATCTGCAGGACTTCAAATGGGTGGTTTGGGACCCCAAATCCCCCCCGGGGTACTACAGTTCCCTTCCCGGGGTTGTGTTGCAGGCATATTAAGCATTGTTGGACCAGGCGTTTGGCGGAATCTGGGATCTTGTCATTGTGCCAAACCCTGGAGACAAGTTCGATCATGGGGGCTGATCCTATGTGGGCTGGGGAGTGTGCCATGGATAATATGGGAATCAAGTATGAATCAGGTAGCAACCATCTGTTCGTGTCTTTTGTCCGCCAGCAGCCTTCATCGTCTTTCAATCCCACCCGTGCCCATTCAGTCAATTCGTGTTGTGTGCTAGCCGTTTGTATGTCTCTAATTGTGTCCTTGGCGTCAGTCCAGTTTTCTGCTTGTGACCTGGTCACGTACATACGTGTTGTCGTTCTATTTTCAGCTGTCGTTCGGGCGGTGATGTCGGCTAGTGCATTTCCCTGTCCAATAATGTCTGTCACCTTCTTGTGTGCCTGGCATTTGATAACGGCAAGTTTGTTGGGGAGGAGGACAGCTTCGATTAAGGCGGAGACTAAATCCCCGTGCAGGATGGGCGTGCCGTGTGAGGTCAAGTATCCTCTCTCCCTCCAGAGGAGCCCAAAATGGTGAACCACCCCGAAGGCATACTGGCTGTCGGTGTAAATGTTCGCCGTGGTTCCTGTTGCCAGGATGCAGGCTCTCGTCAAAGCAATCAGTTCCGCTGCCTGGGCAGATCGCTGGGTGATGCGGGCTGTTTCTACTACAGTTCGAGCCGTGGTGACTGCATAGGCAGCGGAAGTGGTACCATCGGAGAGTTTGATGCAAGAACCGTCCACCCACAACTCCCCGTCGGGGTCAGGGAAAGCTGTGTCTCTGAGATCGACCCTACTCCTGGTCTGTTCGTCCGTAAGAGTCACGCAGTCATGTACGGGGTGCACATTGGGGTCGTTCTCTGGCAAGGGTAACAGAGTTGCTGGGTTCAGTGTGGTGCATCTTTTCAGGGTGATATGGGGGGCAAGCAAGGTTAGTTCGTATCCAGTCAGTCGTGCACTCGTCAGATGTTGCGTCTTGGTTTGGTTCAGGAGGGTGTCGACTGCATGGGGTACCAGTACCGTGAGGGAATTCGAGAGTACAATCCCCTCACTCTGTCGGATAGAGACTGCAGCAGCAGCTACAGCTCAAAGGCAGGCAGGCAAGGCTCTGGCGACAGGGTCAAGAGTGGCAGAGAAGTAAGCGCACGGTCGTTGCTTAGGACCGATGGCCTGGGTCAGGACAGATAAAGCGCACCCCTCCCTTTCGTGAGTGTAAAGGGAGAAGGGCTTTCTGTAATCAGGGGTACCCAGGACAGGGGCTGAGCAAAGGGCATCTCGTAGTTCTGTGAAGGAGGTTTGACACTCAGGAGTCCAAGGGAGTGGGAAAGGGACGTCTTTGTTTAGGAGAGAGAGCAGTGGTTTTACAACGAGGCTGAAGTTTGGCAACCATTGTCGGCAGAAGGAGGTGAGGCCTAATAGGGAGCGAACCTGCTTCTGGGTTTTAGGGACAGGGGTGTCTAGAATGGTCTGGATTCGATCAGGGGTGAGTTTCCTTCCATCTTTGGACAGAAGGTGGCCTAGGTAAGTGACCTGGGGTAGGCAGAATTGCAACTTCTTCTTGGAGACCTTGTGGCCATTTTCCGCAAGGAAGTGCAAGAGTTGAATGGTGGCGGTAACCGCTAGAGGGGTGGTGTCGGCTGCCAAAAGGATGTCATCGACATATTGTACCAACACCACCCCGTCGGGTAACCGGACTTGGTCTAGTTGCCTTTTGAGGGCCTGGCTGTAGATGCTAGGGCTCTCCGTGTAGCCTTGAGGGGCTCGGCAAAACCTATATGAGCGGGATTTTAGGGTAAAGCCGAAGAGATATCGGCTGTCTGGGTGGATGGGGATGGAGAAGAAAGCGTTCTTGAGGTCGATGACGGAAAAGGTGGTGGCAGTGGATGGAATCAAGGTCAGGATGGTGGTGATGTCTGAGACCACAGGGTACTGGGGTACCACCACTTTGTTGATCTCTCGGAGGTCGATGATGAAACGGTATGCTTTCTCATCTCCCTCTCCCTGCTTCTTGATAATGGGCAAGATAGGGCTGTTGCAAACGTTGCTAACCACTTCCTCTACCACTCCTGCGTCTATCAGTGACTGGATAATCATTACCAATGCCTTCTCGCCCTCTGGCGATATCCGATATTGTGGGAGTTTTGGGAGTGTTGCGTCTGGTCGGACAGTAATGTGCACTGGGTCAATTAACATACGCCCTACATCCGAATCCGCTTTGGCCCACAGATACGGAGGTAGGGTGTCAAGCAGGGACGCGTCGACGTCGGTGATGGAAAACATGTGTCGGGGGGAACAATGTTTAAGCAGAACGGGGTTGTCGTAAAGAAACACTCGAACTCCATCTTGAGAACACCTAATCGTCGCTCGGAAGTGTTTCAGTAAGTCAAGTCCCATAATGGCGTCAGGGCTATTGGAGGAAAGCAGGAACGTGGTGTCGGTGGTGTTGTTTTCTACGTCAAAGAGAATCGGGGCAGACAAAGGGTTGGTGGAGGGCGTTCCATCGAAACCTGTCGATGTTATGAGTGAGCCAGACAAGGGTGCCCTTGGAATCAGTCGTTTAGATAACGCACTACGTGTTGCGCCAGTGTCTACCAGAAATGGAGACTTGGTACCCAGGACCTTAGCAGTGACATAAGGGCCCTGCTGGTCAACATAGAGCTCGACTGGATCCCTCCCTCGCCCTTGGCTGTCCTATGCAAAGGTGTGAGTGTCGTCATAGTCAGATTGTTGATATTGGTTCTGTCTGGGTCGATCGAACGTATTCGGTCTGCTGGATCTGTCATTAGTCGCGTCATTTGGGGGCCCTCGTTGTGGTCCCTTAGGTCTCGGTCCGTTTGCTACATCCCTGGGGTCTCTGTTCCTGATCATTTCCAGGAGAACTGGGCACTGGGATTTCCAATGGCCAGTCCCTTTGCAGAAAGCGCACTGGTCATCTCTAAGGTCTGTGCGTCCACTGTAGGGAGTCAGAGTGCGGTCCTGGGGAAATGCAGTCTTAGGGACGTTTGTCTGGTAGTTTCCCCGGTATTGGTCTCGTCCTATAGTCACCCCTTGCAGTTTGGCAATCATCACCCTCTCTTTTAAGTCTTTCTTCTTTTTCTCTGTCGCCCTATCGTTTTCATTTTTCTGATGCTCATAATATTGGGCCATTTGGAGAATCGCTGTAGGTTTGGAGGCTGCCCAACTACTCTCGCTGGCCTGTAGTTTCTGGGAGATGTCCAATGATAGGCCCTTAACATAATTCTGGACAAACAGATGGTGTCCGGTTGCAGTGGTCATGTCCTGGCCGCTGTAATCGGAGAACACCGTTTCAAACCGGGAGAAGTATTCCGATACATCCTCCTGGGGTTTTTGGCGACAGGCTGTTACTATCGACCAGTCCACTTTCTTTTCTGGGATTAGGGTTTTTAATTTCTCTACAATTTTATCTGGGAGGTCTAGAATGGATTTCAACGGCTTTTGTCCTGGTCCCCGTTGTTTGTCCAAGTCATCGAGTTGTGACCAGGTATGTCCGAACAGCTCAAGGTGGTCGACTTTCCGGATTTGCTTCCACACATCAGCTGGTAGACATAACCCGAAGAACAAGTCGATGTCAGCCAGGGTCATGATAGTTGAACCCAGGGCTGTACCCAATTCAGTATAGAAGGCAGTGGGGTTTTTACGTAGGTCGGGTAGAGATTTCCGGAATGTCAGTATCTCTTGCCGGTCCCATGGCTGGTAGACCCAGTTGTATACTACCCTTCCCTTCGCATCTTGGTTGTTTGCATCATCGTGAGTCCCTGTACCCCGAGGAGGAACCCAGTAAGGGGCAGCCTCACGTATCGGCATCATGGTGTTAGATTGCTCGGTTGGTGGTTCGGTCACTACGGGGGCCGCGGATTTAGCTCCCGGCTTTCGTTCAGTGAGGTGGCGGAAAACCTCAAGCGTACGCGTAAGGAGGTCCGACACATCACACTCGCCCTCATCCCCGATATCGACCTTCCGGTACAGAGTCCTTAGGCTCTCGGGACCTTTGTCTCGATATCGGTCCTCGTATGTATTCAAGACATGATAACACAGTCGTACGGTAAAATGTCGTCTGTGACTCCCTGTATACGAGCTGAACATATCTGTGATGTACTCTTCATCATCCTTCCTTTCTACCAGTGTCCTTGCTATTTTGTCGATCCCCGCTCGCTCATCTTTGTCTAGCCTGTTTGTTCTTGCAAGGCCAGCCCCTCGAGTCTCATGCTCGTCTAACGTTGTCGTTGATGCGGGTTTTAATACAAGGGGTTCGGCTGGCACAGAGGCCATTGGGGCCGACGCTGCGGCGGTACCTTCGTTTGTACCTGGGGGTGGCGCGTGCTGCGCCAAGGGTCGAGAAGGGGCGTATGGAGGGGGCATGTAGATGATAGGAGGACCTAACAGCAGGTCCTCATTGGCTTGTCGTTTCGAGGGTAAATCAGGGTAGAGCATGGAGGGGGTTCTAACCGGACACTGGCTTGGCGTTTCCCTTTCTAGTTTCTGTTTAGCTTTCTCTCTTTCCTCTATCTCCTTTTTTAGTTTCTGAGCAGCTAGGTGGGCTGCTTTTTGCAGCTCTTTTTCCAACCTACTCTCAGTTTTCTTTTTACGTTGTTCAGTTTCTTTTCGCCACATGCCGAAGCTATCAAGCATAGTGGGTGTTGTCTTGTTTTTACCTAGGGCGGTTTCTAGCATTTTTATTTTATCATCATCGAAGGATCCTGTCAGGGGCCATTGACTTTCTTGACCCTGTTTTGTATATTTATGCCATAGTTTACTATAGGCAATAGCGGTCAATCCATGCTTCATGAACATGTCCTTATTAGGGGTGCCTTCCAGTGGGGCTGGATGGTCCATCTCTAATAAGCGGTCCGGGCTAAACAGGCTACTAATCAGTGGGGAGAAGACAGACATGACGGCTCGTAACGAGGGACTAAAAAGTCAGCACTGCCTATCTTATCACTAGGTGCAAAGACTAGACAGAATATTTCTATTCTACGTTGTTTGCAGGCAGTGAATACCTCATGGATCACAATAACCAAAGACCAATAAATAACAATGGGGAGAATGAGTAGGTCCGCAAGGATCTGCGTTACCTACCTTTTTCACTATCTGCAAAAAGGGTGGTCTCTTCCCTGTTTGCAGACAGGGAATCTCCAGGAAACAATAATTTTGCGAACAACAGTTCAGTTTCAAGCAATTATAGGGTGGGGGAGAAAAAAATAAGCACGGCTGCTACCCTACCTATCCTCCACTGCTTGCAAAGAGAGAGACCTTTGTTTCTCCGTTTGCAGACAGTGAATCCCTCATAGATCAAGATAACAAAAGACCGACAAATAACAATGGGGAGAATGATTAGGTCCGCAAAGATCTGCGTTACCTACCTTTTTCACTATCTGCAAAAAGGGTGGTCTCTTCCCTGTTTGCAGACAGGGAATCTCCAGGAAACAATAGTTTGTGAACAACAGCTCAGTTTCAGGTGATTATTGAGTGGGGGAGAAAAATAAGCACGGTTGTCTGCCCTACCTATCCTCCACTGCTTGCAAAGAGAGAGCCTGTTGTTTCTCCGTTTGCAGACAGTGAATCTCCAAATAAACAAAAAGAGCAATACTAGTATTTAACAATCAAGCAATTTTTTTTTTTTTCCGCAATTTGTCGTGGTAACACGACCTTACCCGGACCGCATGGACAGTTTCCTGACTTCCGAATCCAGCGCCCGATCGTCCTCTCTTCTTCGTTATCCTCGCGGCACTCCTGATGGTTCCCAGTCAGGACCGTAGATCACTCGAGAGAGGTCTGTTCGGAACCAGTGAAGTTCGGATGATCGGCTGTCAGACGAGGGTCTATCGGACAGACGCGTTCCCGATCGTTGCAGTCGTTCACTTTGTCGTCAGGACCTCTCCCACTGGATCCATGGGTCGCTGATGGGCCCCACGCTTGGGACGCCAATTGTGGAAAAATACAACTGGGGGGCACTACCAACCAGAATATAAGATCCTTAATTATTGCCCGGCGATGTCGCCTCTTGAACCCACAAAGAAGTTAAACTATTGAAGAGGCAGGCGCTGGAGACTGGAAGGCAGGAAACAAGGTTTTTATTCGCTCCGGAGGAGAACACAACGAAAACGGACAGAAGGTATCGTTCTGAGGTGCTCTAACTGCATCCCGGAGGCCTGGCCTCTTATACACAAGTTTATCTCTTTATTACATGTAACACATTCTCGTTGATACTTTGATGTACGGAAAGACATCCTCAGAATCCCCCCTTCCCAGCCCGTTCCCATGCAAGGCTACAGTGGAAGTCCCCGCCCCGTTCACAACAGGTGATGATCATTGCGCAGCTGGGTATTCCGCCGATTCACGGAGTGTGCGGGTTTCGATCGGATCTCGTGGGATGGGGGGGGGCTTTGATCATCTCGGGGGTCCTTTGAGGAGGGAAGCTTCCTATTGTATGGGGAGGGGCAAGAGATTGGTATCGGCAGAGCTAGGTGTCGGCCTGGGAACGGGGAAGACAAACGGGCACACGGGGAAAAGGGGTTTGCATCAAAAGGGCCGGAGGTCATGACGGGGAAGCAGGGAGATGTCGCGCTGGGAACAGGATGAGGGCCTGGGGCAGAGCAGCGCCGAAGAGGGGTTTATGACTCAAGGCAGGTGCAAGCAGGGGGGGGTTGCCAGCGAAGTTAGGAGAGAGAGAGAGAGACGCGCTGGCTCTCGGCGAGAGCAGGGAAGCCATGGTGTCCAAAATGGCGGCTGTTTTACGCGCACAAAAGGTTTAAGGAGAGCAAGAGGGCGCCGATAATGTTGACGGTTTTCAGCCTAACTTTTAACAGAACAAAACAGTCAACACGTTTCGCTCTTTAACAAAAGACCTTTATCAGGGCTGTAAATTACAAAAAAGAAGAATTATACAGAATATTTATCACAATATTAAAAGACAGAAGATGTGCTGGCTATTCTGCTCGTTATATATTCCTTGATTAAATAACGCAATAAAACTTTGTTTGGAAACAACTCATCCTGGAAGAGTCCTGTTGCATGATCAATTGGACTATAATTCTATGCAATTGTTGGATATTGTAAACATTATTTGTTCGTGCCCCTCTAGTGTTTTGGGTTAACTAATCATAGTGCTGAGGACAACCAGTTCTGGGAGGTGGGAACAACATATGAATACTAGAGAAACTCTTTTGCTATGTACAGGAATTTAGACCTTAAACTGCCCAATAATTGGTTGACATTTTATTCTCTGCAGCGCCTCTAACCAGTGTAGCTCCCCCCGGTCTGACTAAATGTGTGCTATTTCTTCAGATTTAAGCAGAACCTAGGCTACTTGGTGTATCTTCTTTGAAATTTCTGTTATCTGAGGAGCACACAAAAAGATTCCTCTGGTCATTGAAAAGGTAATCTATCCACTCTGGTACTGCTGATAATCAGAATGTCATCATCTGATGCTTTCATATAAAGGTAGCTCTTCGCTTTAACCCTATTTTTAACCTCTCTTTCACACCTCAACACCAATCTACTCCTTAAGCCCTCACTCCCGCACTTCACCAAACGCCTGACAAGAAGATCTCCAGCAAAGAGCCCCCATTGAGGTTGCCTGTCAGGCATTGCAGTGGCGCCTCGACCAGAAATAAATGCCCTATGATGAAGCATGACACCTATCCAGGTGTTTGAGGCTATTTGATTCTTGCAGGGTCACACCCACTGCATACCCTACAGAATAGTCGCTGACCCACATAGACACTCATTCTTCTTTAGGAACTGCATACCCCACGTACATTTATTAGATTATTTGGCGCACGTATGCTGGATGTTGATGCACTCCAAGTCCCACCCATTGTTAGACACTGTATAACATAGTCCCCTGGCTTAATAACATAGTCCAATCGCTGGGTTCATCCTGGTACAGCTAAAATTGTCAATAGAGACCATGCTCCTTCAAATGTATGATGTTACTACGCCATCTATTACCCTGCAGTATGTTACCACGCGGACGCTACATTGTCCGCATTGTTACCAAGCATGGCTTTACATCGCAAGTCATTTCTATGACTTGGGCTAGATGGCACGCTGGACTTAAGAATAGTATAAATTACTATTCCTACTCCAGTTAGCACAACAACAGGGAATGTGTTGGATTTAAAATCTAACCATTCCCTGGTGTTGTGCGCCATCTAGTGCAAGTCGTTGAAACGACTTGCGATGTAATGCCATGTGTGGTAACAAAAAAGACGATGTAACGTCCGTGTTGTTATCTATCTGTGTGGTATTACCAGCATTGTAAACGCTGTTTCCCTGCTCCTTCTGATGCTACAATTTTATGCAGATGCTAACGCTGCACAGGGGCACTGCCTCCCATCACACTGCACACCGCGACAATGCAGAGTGGGACAGTGTCTAGCATCACAGTGATCAACCTCACACTGCATACCGTCATTGAAAATTTCGACATTTCCCAATTACAGTGCACATTTTGACATTGCACACCGTGCCACTGGCCATTGGCAAAGCACAGTTCTTCTAACACTTGTGACACTCTATATTCTGACACTGCACAACAACATACCATACACTGCAGCTGGTTACACAGACACTACAAAAGAATGCACTGCACAGCCTGATCCTGCTTTCCAAATCTGTTCACTGACATTGCCCACTATGAAACAGCCACTGTGACATTGCAGGTCAAGGCACTACACACACTAGCATTGCATGCACTGCAATACACCTCACTTTTAAACTGAAGAACATGTTCCTGAAGGCTGGCACTGCCCACAATGACTATGCACACACTGGCATGGCCTTTCTAGCCTCTGAACACTTTGACCCAGTCCATTGATCCTCTATACCCTGTCACTGCGCAATGGCATTGCACACGCTGGCACTGCACAGCCTGAAAGTGCACGTTGACTCTGAAGACCTTGGAGCTGCAGAGTCCAACACAACACACAATGCCACTGCTGAGTCTGACACTGCACATCTTAACGCTGTACTGCAATGCTCCCCACCCTTACATTGCAAACTCTGGCACTGCCACTGCACAGCTTCACATTCCCCACACTGACCCTGCCAACCATGATTCTGGCCACTGTTCACCACCCTGACACTGCAGACCCTAACACTGCACATCTTGACATTCCCCACACTGACCCTACCAACCATGCCACAGCCATAGTCACCTCAGTTAGGCACACCATGGTGCTGCATACCACATCATTGTACACCCCATCAGTGCAGACCTGAACACTACAATGCCTGAAACTGCAGATGCAAAATGCACAATGATAGTGTGCAGCCTGATAGTGCAAACCCTGACACTGCACTGTGACTCTGGTCAGTGACACAGCAAATCCTGAAGCTGACACAGACATTGCAGAAGGTGGGACTGCCCAGCCTGGCAATGCTGGCCCTGCTAACTATTGTATTGTTCACCCACCCCTGTGTAGGCCTGCATAATGCAATGCTGGACAAAGAGGTAAGGTATCTGCACGTGCCACTTGTTGGTCATCACACAAAGAAGGTGCCCCTGCAGTGCTGGTCAACTTCCACTGCAGCAAAGTATAGGGGCTGACACATGATGGGTAAAGTGCATCAGCCCAGTGCTTTCGTGCCTACCTCAGGAGTAACAATCCCTTTTAAAGAGCAAAACATTTGTTTAGCCCTACATCCTAAGTGGATGGCTTCACACCACTTCACAAATGTTTATGTAGCTATACAAAACTTTAAGGATGCGTGTAAAGAAAGTAAGCCACTTAAACATCTATTCCTTCCATGACCGAGTTGGTAAATGTTTCCCCTCTAATGTTGAAAGGAGTGCCAATTCCATTCTTTTGATCACAGACCAGTCAGGGCCATGCAAAGGAGTCGGTGGCAGCCAGCATTAAGGTGAGCATAATCACAAAGGAAGCTACAGCACAACATGTCCCTGCAGGATGAACTAGAGACACAGAACACTGAACATCAGCTCCAGAAAATGTTTCATATCCCCCTTACCTCGAGTACTGGCACTGAGAGCCCTGTATGGCTCCTGTTCCATAAGACCTTCGAACTACTGAAAGATGGCCCACCACAAACGAGCCAGAGACAGCCACAGAATAGACCGCCGTAATTTATGTCAACACACTTATATCTCCAGAGAAGACTTATGTGAGACACTTCATTGCAAAAGTAAAGGAAAGGCCTGTACCAGTAAGAGAAATATAGCCAGTCTTGAATAATGTATTTTGATGTGAGGTGAACTCCCCTGCCCCACTGGGAGGGAGGCCTCAGCACATCACTTTTTTATGCTTCAGTCCCTCACCACACACACACAGATGCACATACGCACACATTGAACATGGGCCATCTGCAACGTCTGTGCTCCTTGCTCCATCTTTTCCATGAAAGTGTAGAAGTGGCCTTTAAACCCTGTGTTGGATGCTTCAAAATATGCTCCCAGTTACCAAAGCAAAAGCTGTCGCACACTAGCTCTTGTGTAGTACTCAGGCTTGAGAACACATTTAGGCCAGTGCTAACTCCCACTCCCATCTGTTGCATTAATTACTATGTGCATCATGCTCATTTGCATAGGCCCCCTGCCTGTGCACCATGTTGCATTCTGAAGTCTGGCCTGTTTTACAGAAACTAAGATGGCCGACTAGTAGCGCCTGATGCATGCTGGGCCTTGGATTCCATGGCATCCTTGGACCTGTAGTGTAAATGGACACACCTAAGGTTTTTTTCCAGACACTCCTGTATTATGGAGATTGCAATTGCCTCAAAGGTACAGGTGAGTATTAGATTAAACTTCCACTATTGTTTAGTAGTGTTGGTTTGTTTAATTTGTCTTTGCAGCAATGTGTGTGTATGGAAACAGTTGGAAAGGGTGGAAGGGGGTAGTAAGGAGAGTGTTTCTGTTTGTCTGGCATTACATGAAATTTCAAGTGTGAGTTTCTGGTGATGAGCCCTATGTCCCTTTTCCAATGAAAAATTGTGGGTTCAAAAACGACATAGCAATGCCTTTCGAGAGTCTCCTGTCTCTGCTTATGAAGAGCATCTCAAAAGACGCAAGTCCCTTCCCAGAGAGCGGGCCATGTTGGAGTCAACCATATACATAAACCCCCAGATGGTTGTCGTATTTCTTAACAGCATTGATTCTTAACCTGTGGTCGGCGGAACCCTAGGGGGGTCCGCAACGCCTATTCAGGGGGTCCGCGACTGTTTAGAAAATTAAATATTAGCTGATTAGGGAAGTATATATACATTAAAACAAAAAATGAAAATTGTAAAATGCTCTGTGTGAAGAAATTTGAAACTGGAGGATAATAATGAAGTTGTATGCTTGTCTTGATTTATGGGAGCCGCACAAGTACAGCAAAAGCAATCTGCAAAGAACAAGTTGTGGCTCCAATTGTAGAACTAGTATACACCAACAAATGCAGTGGAGAAGTGTGGCTCAGGGGTTAGAGGCGGCAGACCTGGAAGCTGAGATCGGTCCTGGACCAGCGTTCAATTCCCCGCCTCGGCGGGTCTTGGGCTAAAAAAATTCCACGGACTCGATAATTCTCGCTTCGGTGCCTACTCGACTCACGGGTTCACACTCTGCGACTCTGGGCAATAGCTTGCTTAATCTCCACTACAGCCCCTCGCGGCGGGATGCCTGGCTTTCACCTTGTGGATACCCTGCCGGGGTTATCTCACAGGGGAATACCAGGACGGGTTCCCTAAGCAAGCGCCGTGAGACCCCTTTGCGGGGGTGATACGTGCGCTATATAAGTAACCACGTTTACGTTTTTTTACAAATAGAAAGCATGCATTAGGAGCAAAACAGAGAACATGATATGCTTGAGTCCTGCACATCACTTCGTCATTTAGAAATAAAGCTCAATTTTGAAACGCTTGAACCTTCCATTTGTAATTTAAAAAATAGTTTTTGCATACTCTGTGATTTTTGTATTTGATGTACACTTTTTTCAGTGCATTTGTGTGTTGTTTTGAAGTTCAAAGTATAGAAATTGCATTGATGTGGGTCCTCAGCTTCCAGCAGTAATTTATTGGGGGTCCACGGAAGTTAGAAGATTAAGAACTGCGGCTTTACAGTTCTTGTGGCTGAACATCTATGGGGCCAATTATGATGTTGGTCGGATCGTAACTGACGGCCTGTCGGCTGTGATGAGACCGATATTTTTACATGCAGTCCGACTGCCACATTATGATGCGGAGGTCGGAGGCAGGGGGCGGAGGGGCTGACCACTGCCTAAGCGATGGGCTCAAGAAGCCCGTTGGGACAGCAGTTGGAAAGTATTCCCCTACAATGGGTCGGTGCCTACTCAGGCACCACCGTAGGAATTACAAGGCATGTTTAAGGCAGCCTTTCAATGGTGGTCTGACAGCTATTGAATGGCTGTCGGAAACAGACTTTGGGGACCCCTAGCAGGGCCCCCTCCACGGCCCGCACAAAAGAGGCCTGGGGGCACCCATGGTGCCCCCCTAAACATCGATACCCTGCGTGCCAGGCTCCACATGGTGTCTGGCTCACGATGCATGGATGTTTGTAAACATCAATTTTCCTAATGCGGGTTGTGCAGCAGCCCTTTTCCACCCGCTGCACAAGCCGTCTTACGAAAAAGGATGTTTACGACTGCCTCATGGGCGGTTGCATCCAAATTAGTTGGACGGAACCGCCGACTACTGGTCGGTCGGTTTCCATTCCGACGCGATGCTGGTTGGACGCTCATCCAACCGGCATTGTAATTAGGGCCAATAACTATTTAAATCTAAAAATTATATATTTCTTTTTATTAATAACATATATATTACAATCTTTAATACATATTATAAATTATTATAATTATGATTTAAAATACCAAACTATATTCTAAAAATAATAACAACAAATAAATACAATATTTTTTTAATAAAAACGACAACACATATAACAAAAAACACCATTTTTAAAAATATTTTCCAATTTTTGTATTATTTAACAACTTTCTACCCTGTACAGATACAAGCTACACAACACACACCTAAAATATATGTATTAAATATTAATATTCACACCTTTTATATAATTATCAATTAAAATATTAATAATAATTACCAAATAGTTATTTATTTTTAAATATTTTTATTGATTCAAATACACTGAATTGTACATATAGGAAACAGTTATATTGAATCATCACTCCTTTTGCTTTGTCATTTGCTCAGTTGATTGAGCCATTACAGTCCTTTTATATCATGTCCTGGCTATAGACCACTGTATTCTTGCTAGGCCCCCCATATATTTTCCCATTTCTTAGGGCACCCTCTATTCATGTATATTGTACGTTCTGCTTGCCGGCACCAATGTAAATAATTTGTTCATTCTTCTACTGTCGGAGTGGCGGTTACCCCCCATTTTTTGGCAACATTTTGTTTTGCTACTATAGCTGCTAATGCCAACCATTGCTTTACGTGTCTCGGCCAGTCTTCTTGTCCTGCGGTCAGCAGTGGGAACAATTTTGGTTCCACTTGTACTGTCAGGCCTATCGTTGCTGCCATCTCGTCCGCTATTTTCTGCCAGTATACCATGAGGATTGGGCAGTCCCATAGTAAGTTGTAGAAGGATCCTTCTGACTAGCATTCTCTGTGGTATAATGTGGTGCTACTACATCCCATTCAATGCATATCAAATAGTAAATTAATTATATTTAATTTCCTTCCCACCCTTTATCCATAGAAAACAAACAACCCACACCTAATATATGTATTTAAAAAATGTATTTAATAATTTACATATTTAACTTTCAAATAAACAATTAATAGTAATTAACTAAAAACAAATTATTTATATTTATAATAAACCCCCCACCCTTTACTCCTACAAATACAGCAACTGACATATATATATATGCCACAAAAAATCCTAATTACACAATTAACATTAATAATTATCAATTCATTTTTTTTATAAATTAACATTAATTAAATACTATAATTAATTTCCTGCACACCCTATTTCCATACAAACTACACAAAATGAAAAAAAATGATTTAGTACTCAATTTACATAATTACCAATTCAATAATTAATTATATTAATTATTATTAGCTAATTATAATTAATTTAGTTCCCAGCATATACCCCTACAAAATCAACAACCCACACCTAAAATTTAAATTTTAAAAATTGTGCAATTAACTTAAATAATGAGCAATTAAATAACTAATATTGATTAAAAATTCATTATTAATTTACTTCCCGCCCTGAACCCCTCTAAACCCCACAACCCACTACAGTAAAAAAAATATTAACAATATTAACACAAACAATATATAACATATACAATTAAAATATATATTAAAATACATAAAAATAATACATCGATATTATTAACAATATTTTTAACATCGATATTAACAACATAGATATTTTTGTAATCGATGTTAACACTTTCTATATTTCTAACATTGATATTACTTACCTTAAAATCGATATTCTTGTCAACAATATTCTTGCTGACGATATTGCTCTCTGACGATATTTCCACTCAATATTTCTGGAGGTCAATATTAAAATTTCGATATTTTGCCTGAATACCATCTTAAGCCATTTGTATTGTGCATACTTACGTTCGACCTTTTATAGTCTGTTTATTGTTTTCCTTATTGGTCTATGTGAAACTAGCGAGCAGATTTATCAACACTGTGCACCAGTGCAAAGACACAAAAAGTGACACAAACCAGTGGAAACTGTTGATGTGGTATTTACTTTCCAGGGCAAAACTTTAGTTGTATTGGAAGGTAGCCTTAAAGTAATTCAAATAGTGGGTTACTCCACTGTGCACTACTTTACATTGTGGGACATCCAATGGGTGGTACTTGGGCGATTTAATAATTGCGATATGAGAGTATTGCAATTAGGAAATTGGTATTCCCATTATTGATACATATTATTGATTGATTGATTGATTTTGGAGCTTGTATAGCGCATGCTGTCACCCTACGGGTATCCTGGTGCTTCAGACTAATAAGAGATGACCAGAGTGGAGGCAGGTCACAGCAGAGAGAAAAAGAACAGGAACTTGGGCCTTGGGATAGAGCCAGGTTTTTAGGTTCCTGCGAAACTCTAGCAGGGAGTTGAATTGTCTAAGACTCTGGGGTAGTTCATTCCACAGACGGGCACCAACCACGCTGAATGCCCTTCCTCCTAACCTAGACCATTTGAATTTAGGGACCGTCAATAGGCCGGCACTAGAAGAGCGAAGCTGCCTTATGGGTTGATACCATGTAAACCTTTCCTGCAGAGGAACAGGACCTAGCTCATGCACTAAAAAACAGACAGAGGGACTTAAAGTGGCTCCAAACGTGGTCCAAGAGGATTACTATTTTGTGCGACCCCTGCAAATGCCCTTCAAGCATCACTGCACCCTTTATGAATCTCCTTCTTAGAAATATTGATTCACTGTATCCTTCGCAAAGCTATCTAAGGACTTCGAGGTGACACTAGACTAACTCGTATTCCATTTGCGCTCCAAGGAGCACACCTGGAGTTCCTACAAAGGGAGCTGTAAAGTGTGTCAAGGAGCAGATTTACGAGATCTGACAGGCGATGTCCTTAATGATGCCACCTTCTTTACAATTAATTTAGAAACATCAGAGTCTGATTGTACCTGATTGAAGATGTAACACAGGGACCCTTGTGGGAGCAGTTTTTGCAACAACAGTTCCTGTGATTTAATTGGGTCAAATTCTTTACAAGAGTGAAAGTGTGTGGGATTTTTCTTGGCCAAGTACATTTTGCAGGATTCTCATCCCTTAAAATGGCGAAAAAAAGGATCAGTTTCTCACGTGTTTAAATCAAAAAGTGATGATGCTTTACAACAATCATCCCAATCAGAAAGAAAAACTACCACAATGATTTTGACTGATGAGACAAAATGCTATCTTTGATGGTTTTATGTACCATAAATTGGTTAACCAGCAATTTATTTTTATAAGGCATACAAATAGTTTATTGGCATGACAAAGGAGACAAGAATAGTCAAAGCAGTTTAATGGGGCCATAACTTTATGCATAAATAACAATTTTGAACATTGCCTTGTCAGGCAGTTTCCTGTGCAATGCTACTTTTTAGGTCTGGTGTTGGGTCTTTTTGATTTTACTAAAAGTATATTTACACTATACATAGACATTGGGACTTTTAATCTGCCTCTTTATCCATCACTGTGTTATTGTGTCATTCACATTTATCGTCCACCCACTGCAGCTTCTGAATGGGTCAGTGGGTCATTCCACTTCAGCCATTGGTCAATCTCAAAGTGAGTGGCAGTATTCTGCTCTTTCAGAAACAGCACATCCACACAAAGAAGTTATCTTTAAACCGACCAGGAATATATTTTCACATTTAAAGATATGTTATTGTTTACATTTGTCAAAAATAAAGTTTTACAAAAACCAGTGGAGTCACGAAAATGGCGGGCTCCCTTGCAAACTGTGACGATGGGGGCCTCGGTCTCCCATACCTCTCAGAGATGAATTGGCTTGGGGCTGAATATGGGGCCCCAAAAAGGGTGGGTGCCCATGAAAGAGTGAACTGCATGTCACAAGCTGTCAGCAAGCCCGTCTTTACCTTTCATCCTTTTGAGGTTGAGAAACTAGCAGCCTTGTTGTTGAACAGAAAGACCTGAAATTTACAGTGTTTTAAAATGTTAAAAGCTGAAGTATTAAGGGTCGGGTGGCAGCTGCAAGCCCCTAAAAGAACTGACGGGCAGTCTCGAAACGTCCGGGGGAAATGACTGCATAGTGCCTTTATAAAAGCACAACGCACCGTCCATTAAAGCGCTGCGGTCTAAAAACGGTGTGTCCACATTTAGCACCGGTAGCATGTGAACAGGATGTGGTCGGCCGTCCATCACCTGGCTCGGTCAGCTCCTGTCTCCCTCTCCCCGGGAGGACAGCTCCGGGTCCTGGGAGGAGAGAGCATGTGCGCGGCACCTGTGCGCGTCACCCAAGACCGGCTCTAAATATCAGCTGTCAGGCGAGGAGGTACCCTACTAGGGGAGAGCGGGCCCCTCAAAACGGAGCGTCACAATGCGGACCAGGCCGGGTCACGGGGGTTCGTGAGAACGCCCCATTCCGGCTCTTCTCAACTTCTCGGTGCACACCGACCTCGGCGGGCTCCCTCGGCTTCTCAGGGAGATAACCTGGGAACTTCCCCGTGACCCCGAGATAACCCCGCCCCGCCAGCCGCTAACTGTACAACGTGAAATCCAATCCGCTCTCTGTTTACACAGACCTGTGCAAAGCTCTGCACGACCTGCATGGGGCCTGGTGCAGGGCAGAGGCAGCAGCCAGGGTGGGACCAGCCGTACATGACTGCCTCTAGATTGCCCTTGTTGGATCACATGATGTGATTTTTGATAGGCGTACTTTCGGGAAAAACATATTCTAATAAAGGTTTCGTGGAATACTAGTTTAAACTAGTGGCAATTATGTTTTTATTTGTTTCACAATTCTTCAGTACTTTTTACCCACAAGTACAGAAACAATGAATAACTCATATATCAATCCAAAAACAGAAAAAAATATTTCATGAATAAAATATACAATTTATATGAATAAGAAAGACGAAGGCGAGTAAAGCAGAAGATGGAAAAGAAAAGGGAAAAAAATACCAAAAAGCAAAAATAAAATTCAATACCATAATAACTGTTTCAAACATTCATTTATTTTGTGAAATAAAATAAAGCAGTGGTTGGGCAACGAGGGAGGACGTGTTGGCTAGGGGTACCGATGTCAACCAGAATCAAACTCTTTATGCACTAAACTGCATGCTGGATTCGCTTCGGCTACAATAAAAATGTTGTGTGCAAAGAGCACTGTTGCTCCACGGAGCTGGGCCTGTGCTATATCGAATGCTAACATAATGATCTTACAATCTATACACTAGTGACATCTATTTTTATAGCGCTTAGAACAAACGTGTGGGATAAAGCACTATACGAAAACATAGTTTAACTTGTATTATTGTATTACGTATTATGTGTTATGAGTGGAGAAGTGTGGCTCAATGGTTAGAGCGGCAGACCACTTGGTCTAGCCCGGGACCAGGGTTCAATTCCCCACGGACCTGATAATTCTCGCCTCGGTGCCTATTCCAATCATGGAGTCCCACTCTGCAACTCTGGGCAATAGCTTGCTTAATCTCCACAACGGCCCCCACAACGCTAAGGATGCCTGGCCTCCACCTTGGGGGTGCCCAGGAGTGGACACCTCACAGGGAAAGCCAGGATGGGTTCCACAGCGGTATTCGTACAAGCGCCTTGAGACCCTTGCGGGTGAGTAGTGCGCTATACAAGTATCAATTTACATTTTATTGTTGTTAGGACGTGTTCCGCTCCCTTTAAGCTTATATGTTCCCGTACAATAAACGCTGCCAACTTAACACTCACAGGCTGTAAACACATATTAGCTCAGATGTAGCCTCTTCGTTTATGTTTACTCACAGGAACAATTTTAGCGAAATCATGCCGCCACACCCTCGGTTTGAAAACGAAGCAAAAAACCCTGTTTTCTTTTTTGGCGGGAGCACGGTTTTACAGATTCCCTCTCCAACTGCTCAAGGTAAAAAAAATTCTCTCGCAAGTTTCCTCCACTGCGTAAATGCGGCTGTCATCGCTTTGTTTTTGTCGAGGGCGGCTCGTGCGGCCGCATAGGCCTCTGAGCGCTTTGCCAGCAGGCAGTACCGTGCGAGGCTGTGAGTGACAGCTGCGGGCCATCAATCTGAGGTGCGGAGTCTCTCCACCCCTGCCTTTCAGCAGTTCTTTAGTCAGAAGAGCCCGCGCCTGCCCCCCTGACCCGCCCACCCAGTTCATAAGGTCTGTGAGAGGTCACCGCAGCATCCTTCCCTGAGCCCGCCAAACTGCACTTCAGAGGTTCTGCATCACCGTGAACTAGTGGGGTGAACTGTGCTGCGCGGGCATTTCACCCCCCAACCCCGCCCTCGGGAAGTCACTGCAGATCTGGGTATTAAAGGTGGTCGAGCCAAACCCCTGGCCACCATCAAAAGATTTGTAAGTGACGAATCAAACGTGACAAGAAAAAACCTACTAGGCGATTTAAAACTTTCTAAATGAAAAATAAGGGACATTTGCTTTTCGGTTTAGTTAGTGCAGATGGTTTGACCACGATGACAAGTGTGGTCAAGTGGGTGAAGCTGTGTTTGAGACCAGTTATCCTGATACACTGACTGTCTGTAATTCTGTCACCTCAGAGGTTGCGCCTTCTCTTACCAGTTTGACACCAAGGTGCAATGCTGAATGTTTAATTGTTTCCAGGAGGTGTTTTTTTATCATCAATAAAGCCACACTAATATCACACAAATCATATTAAACTCTTACACTAGATAAGAATTTTTTTTACACAAACGTGCTAGAATGAATTAGAATCAAAATGGGAAAAATCAGAAAAAAGGGAATTATTGTTTAGAAATTATAAATCAATCCATCAAACAATGGGATTAAATACACCTGCGTTGGCTTCCCTTACCTTAATAGGGTGTCTCAGCTTAAATCAAGCATCCTACTTTAACTGATTTTAAGGAATTAATTCAATGTGATTATTTTGATTGCACTCATTACAAACAGAATCGAATCTGAATGCCATCAGGGCAAAGGGAAAATAAAACGGATCAAGGGTAAAATAAAGTACTGTGCTGATGGAATAACACATCGGAGGAGCTGAGCAGCCCACACAGCTTGGAGCAAAAAGATTTTGAAATCTTTCCTTAAAACTAAGTAGAGTAGGTTTTGCTGAATTTCCAGTAGCAGGGAGTTCCAGAGTCATTGGCCTAGTACTGAGAACCGCTGTTTATCCTTCCACCTGAGAGGTCAGCATGAAGCCATACCTAGTTCAGTTCAAGCTTACACCTTGGGCTATGTTGGGTCACTTTTTACCCCAAATTAAGCTAAGGACTTCCTACAAGACCTTTTGAAGACAAGGAGGCAAAGGATTTTCTAGAATTTTTTTTTTTTTACCGCTGCAGGCCAGTATTGGGCATGAACACTGTGAGAAATACAATCAAACTTTCTGTTTTGTCTCTTGTGTGCCTAGGTGTTCTAGATTGATCTGAAATTGTAATCTTGGTCCCCGCGCCCACATCAGAACATTCACATAGTCTCGCTTTGCAGTGATCATGTCTTTAAGAAACCCTGTATGAAGGATCTAATCAATAAACATGAGAATTTGTTTCAGCTGTCTTACTTTGAAAATGGATGACCACGCACATGATCAAACATGAACCCTGAAGCAAAGTCTAGCATTCCAAATCACTCCTAGATTTTAAAAGTAAATTTAGTTGTCAGCTGTCCCTTGATGAGGAAGACAATGCAGTTTTGTCTTTCAGAAACTGCATTACGGAGAGAAGAGCGGTGGTGTCTAGGAAGATAGGCCCAGCTCTACTATTGGCTTGCCAGGCCCATGAGTCCAGGGCCGGACCCATGATCCACACATTTAGCCTAAATCAGGCTTACGCCTTGTTTAGCTGGCCCATCCCTCCCTGGCATGAGCAGGGTTACGAGAAACATGTAAGTATGTGGTTGATGCTTTAGCCCCATAAACTTCAATTTGTCGTTCCCGCCACTTATTCTACCGACTGCTAAATAATTTACAGATTTGAATAGAAAACATTGTGTTCTTGCTCATATGGTTCTGAAGGTATTACGTAAGATTACTGCACACAGGGTGTAACAGCATTCTATATGTAAGTTATTTCATCACCTTTCAGCTGTTTATTGGTGTCTTTAGTTTTTCAAGTGGTAACACACTTGCCCACACAGTAGAAACTTCACCAATTGATCTCTTATAAAAGTCCGATATTACGAATCACAAAGTCCCACACATATGTGACGTGAACTGCGATGCTGTGCATGTCAGTTCTGAAATGGAAAGTGGGGCTTCCAGTGACCTTTTTGCGTAAACTCTGGGTAAATCCCAAATTATAAGAGTTTTAGAACAAAAAAATGCATTTGCTAAATAAATGAGACAGATGGCGTAGTACAAACATTTCGTGCATGTAGGCTTTTTTTGCGGAGTGTAGTATTGCATATGCTTTACACACTCTTTTTAACTCTGGGAGTTTGAAAGTACTGTCTATTAAATGGTGTTCCCATGCTCCAATGAAGACAAGGGGTTGGATATACTAAAAGGCTGGTTGTACAAAATGGTCCCCAATTGTGCACTAAGCTTTTGTAACCAGTCTTTAATTATTTACGATTTGAACTATGCCTAATGAATATTAATTAGGCAAGCCTATGCTCACCCACATACTTGTGGAGTTAAGTATAGTAAACCTAAGCTCCCCCATATAATATATATATATATATATATATATATATATATATATATATATATATATATATATATATATATATATATATATATATATATATATATATATATATATATATATATATTATAGTTAGGATTTTTTCTCTATGGGATTTTTGAAAATTCTATGTCTAATAACTTTGGCGTTTGTGGACGGAATTGGCTGAAATTTTCAGGAAAATGGAACATTTTGCTTCTGAGCAGCCCCCGAAAATTTGGGGGGGTTTCGTCAAGGGGGGGCCGAGAAAAAAGGGGGGTCCCAAAACGTGTTTTTAACATTGAGTTTTCCATAGGGCGGTTGGCCTCACTTTTAGCCCGAACGGCTGAATGGATTTCCACGAAACTTGGCAAAATTGTAGATATTGTTTGCCCGATGTGCCTTTGCTAGGTCTCAAGATATGTGGTCCTGTGAATTTTGAGTAAATTAGGTTTAAAAAAAGATATATATCTAGAGCCGCGCCCGGTACGCGTACCGGGGAGCGCTTCAGGCGCGCCACGCGACTTGCGCACGGCAAGCTGATTGGTTCTCGGGTGTCTGTAAACATTCGAAACAGTCCGCAGCGGCCGCCATCTTGTGTCTCGGTGGGATTGAGACACAAGAGGTGGCAAGAATCAAAGGGGGGAAATGAGCAAAAGGGGGCAGGGTACACCCCCCTGACTCCCTACTTTTGATGTGGGGGCCATAAAAGGCTCCCGCGGGTGGAAAATAAAATAAAAAAAAATCGAATTTTTATAAATTGGAGGTAGTTCTGAAAAGAACTTTTTTTTTGATTTTGTTGTTTTATATATTTTTTTTGTTGTTTTATATTTTTTTTAGACTTTTTAAAACAATTTTATATTTTTTGGGGATTTTTGTCAAGGGAAAAACAAAAACAGGGATTGCAAAACTGCTCAACAGGAGCAAAACATTTTTAAAATTTAGGGACTGGCAGAGCAGCGGTGTTGCTGTTTCTTTAGGGCAATGAGTACAACACTCTGCTCCCCATAGCAGAGCAGTTCGTCACACTCCGTGCACAAAAATTTGATGCCTGCAAACACCGGCTGAATGTTAGGGACCATTCTTCCACGGGGTGGTCCCGAAGGTGTTGCTCCACCAGTGGAGGTGCTGCCGCCATCTGTTGGTACATTCCGTGCCAGCTCTCTGACACTCTCCCTGGCAAAGTTGTTAGGGTGTCTTCTTTTCACATGCCTGATCAAATTAGCATTCCCAAAACTATATTTTTTCAGAGGATTGCCTCTGGATAAACTACTCCCACATATTTTGCAGGTTACTTTGGGAGCGTTGACTTTTTTCTGTCCTTCAGGGATGTCGTAAAATTTCCAGATGAAATGGGTTTTTTTCTTTTGCTGAGGAGGGTCCTCATCTAAAAATCCATCTGAATCACTGCTGGATGACTCTCTTGCAGCCATTGCTGGAGATCAGAAAAGTAGGAGATAGAGTAGACAGAACAGCTCTTGCTCTCTCCAAGTACAAAGCAATAGTGAGAGAAATGGGTGGGTTTCACACAATTTGGAAAAAAAAAAGTTCTGAACCAATGAAAAGTGTTATTTTAAAGTCACATGGTTTGACGCGCTTACGCTACGCGCCCCGGGGCGCGTCCCGGGCGTGTATCGTAAGCGCATCGTGGCGCTTACGTTGCGCGATCGTATGCGCTTCCGGGTGCGCTTACGCGGTGCGTCATAAGACGCATCTCGCGGCTACGCGATACGTGTCTTATGACGCAAGGCGTGGCGGCTACGCGATACGTCACAATGTTGTTTTCGTTCCCGGCAATAGCGCTTCCGGGACGCGTATTAGTACGCGCCCCGGGGCGCGCCGCAAGATTGCGCTTACCCGTGCGTTCACCTGTCCGCGCCCCGGGAGCTTACAAAAAAAAGTATTAAATTTTTTTTTATTAATAAACATATAAAATATATGTTTGGATTTAAAGAAGAATACATTTTACAGCTACAGATATTAGCTTTTAAAAAACCAATGAAATTCACTGAAAAAACCATAGGTTATAGACCATATATAGTTAGGAATTAGCATTTACAAAACCTTGAAAATTCACTGAAAAAAACATAGGTTATAGACCATATATAGTTAGGAATTAGCATTTAAAAAAACTTATTTTACTCACACAAAACCATTGAAATTCCATATATAGTTAGTTGTACTAACTATATATCGCGCACCCGCAATCCACTGCTGATGATGTCACATATTACATCATTCATGACATGGTCAGTGACATCACTGATGACATCACTGATGACATCTCAAATGACATCACTGATGACATCACTGATGACATCTCATTTGACATTACTCATGACATCATTCATGTGATGATACGATGAACCTCTTCAGACTCTAATATAACCTTAGATACACTCAGTGTAAACAGACACTCACAGACTGTCACTCATCCATGGAGTTACTCACACACCTAATCAGTCTTGCAAAGAATCAATCACACCTCCATTTCCTCAACTATATAGTTAAACACACCTTACTTATTGAAACATATAATAACACATATTTACTCTGTTATACAATCCCTGATACAAGTTCACAATAATCCATACAGCCACTCACACATTCAATGGCTCTTATGCACAGTTATTTATATATGTCAACTACCACATGTACTGTGTTTTACATATGTACTTACTTTGACATGTAGCACTGAGATATCCATTCACTCACCAATACACTCATGCACACAGTAAACCGCCCATACAGCTGTTTCCACATGCACTTTTGAAGCCATACATCTAGTGAATCAACTGCTCACACATCTATGCACAGAGTCATTCACCTCCCAGACACCCACACACACACTCAGTCTCCCATACAAATACGTGGCCAACTAATCAATAACCCATATAGTTAGTTATATAGCTAATGATCAACAATTGCATCAGATTACAAAACAACAGACACAATGGTGCACAATTTAAAACAGTTTAGTCACTAACCCATGCACTCAGTGAGACACATTTAATCCCTCACTTATACAGTCAGTCATGCACCTACTAAATACATCATCCAGACACTTATACATCCACTCATTCTTCAATATATAAGACATATTTTAACTTTACAGAAACATACAGTCACTGGATGTTATCATCAGTGATGTCATCAGTGATGTCATCAGTGATGTCATTTGAGATGTCATCAGTGATGTCATCAGTGATGTCACTGACCATGTCATGAATGATGTAATATGTGACATCATCAGCAGTGGATTGCGGGTGCGCGATATATAGTTAGTACAACTAACTATATATGGAATTTCAATGGTTTTGTGTGAGTAAAATAAGGTTTTTTAAATGCTAATTCCTAACTATATATGGCCTATAACCTATGGTTTTTTCAGTGAATATATATATATATATATATATATATATATATATATATATATATATATATATATATATATATAGTATAGCAAACCTATGCTCAGCCCCATATATGTGGTGTTAAGTATAGTAAACCTATGTTCACCCACATATATGTGGAGTTAAGTATAGCAAACCTATGCTCACCCACATGTATGTGAAGTATAGTAAACCCATGCTCACCCACAGATATGTGGAGTTAAGTATAGTACACCTACGCGCACCCACATACATGTAGAGTTAAGTATCGTAAACCTATGCTCAGCCACATAGATGTAGTTAATTATAGTAAACCTATGCTCATGCAAATATACCTATGTGCACCCACATATATGTGGAGTTAAGTATAGTACACCTATGCTCACCCACATATATGTGGTTAAGTATAGTAAACCTATGCTCACCCACATATATATGAAGTATAGTACACCTATGCTCACCCACATATATATGAAGTATAGTAAACCTATGCTCACCCACATATATCTGGAGATACGTATAGTAAATATATTCTCACCCACATACATGTTGAGATAAGTATAGAAAATCTATGCTCACCCATATATACCTATGCTCACCCACATATATGTGGAGTTAAGTATTGTTAACCTATGCTCACCCACATATATGTGGAGTTAAGTATAGTAACCTATGCTCACTCACATACACGTGGAGTTAAGTATAGTAAACCTAAGCTCACCCACATATATGTGAAGTATAGTAAAACCTATGCTCACCTACATATATGTGGGGTTAAGTATAGTAAACCTATGCTCACCCACATACATGTGGAATTAAGAATAGTAAACCTATGCTTACCTACATATACCTATGCTCATCCATATACATGTGGAGTGAAGTATAGTAAACCTAGTCCACTTGGCATGGGAGTGCCCTGGGGTGTATGAATATTGGTTGCGGGTACAGGATGCTCTGCAGACTATGACTGGAGGGGTGATCGACAGAGATCCGTTAATAATGCTGTTGGGATACACACGGGATGTACCTAAAACTGTTCGCAGGTTTGTAGAGGTTGCGCTGCTGCTAGCCAAAAGACGTGTAGCGTGCAGATGGGGCAGAGGGAGGGCCCCGAAGTTCAAGGAGTGGATTGCTGATATGGTTTATTGCCAGGATCAAAACACTGTGTATGCTGAGTTGATACCAGTACGAAGCAGGCCAGGCGATATTTGGGGTCCATTGCAGAACTATTTATTGAAGGATGCGGCGGCATCAGCAGACTCAGATGCTGGCAGTCGAGAGTAACGGCTGCAATGGGTGCTCCGCCGCTACTACTGAGGGTACCCCTTAGACGCCTGTATGGGATGCTTTATCCGTCTATTCCTGAGTGTGAGTTCACCTCATCCTAAATTGTGTGACGATTGGGGAATCATACGAGGTGGGCTGTGAGGCCTAGAGTGCAAAATGTCCAGTCTCGTTGGGCTGTAGGAATGTCATTATGCAAAATCTTCCTGACTATCCTTAAGTTATTGGTGTGTTGTTTGATACCCTCCAAAGATGACTTACACTGCTGTAATGTTTTACTATTATATAAGTTGTGGGTCATGTGATGAAGAACAGCTTAAGAACTGATGTTTGCGCGAACTCGACCTGTTCGGACTCACCAGCTACCGTATTATATTTATGTATATGCTTAGGAATGCAATGTGGAACTGTGTAACCTACCTGAAAGTCGTTCTAACTTGATGGTTGTCAAGAAAACTTTATAAATAAAGATTTAAAAAAATAAAAATAAAAAGTATAGTAAACCTATGCTCACTCACACATATGTGGAGTTAAGTATAATAAACCTAAGCGAACCCACATATATGAAGTATAGTAAAAGCCTATGCTCACCCACATACATGTGGAGTTAAGTATAGTAAACCTATGCTTACCTACTTATACCTAGGCTCACCCATATAAATGTGGAGTTAAGTATAGTATACCTATGCTCACTCACACATATGTGGAGTTAGGTATAATAAACCTATGCTCACCCACCTATATATGAAGTATAGTAAACCTATGCTCACCCACATGCATGTGGTGTTAGGTGTAGTAAACTTATGCTCACCAACATGTATCTAGAGTTAAGTATATTAAAACTCTGCTCACCCACACATATGTGCAGTTAAGTATAGTAAACCTCTGCTCAACCACATACATGTGGAGTTAAGTGTTGTTAACCTATGCGCACCCACATATATGTGGAGTTTAGTATAGTAAACCTATGCTTACCTACATATGCTCACTTTCACAATATTTTGGTCCTTGATATTCTTGTCTCATTATTTTTGGCCCCTCCCTATCCGGTAGCCAATATTTTGGTGGAATACCATTATAATGTATCTGATGATAGACTTGTCCACCGGACAGGCAGTGGCTTCCAGGCACAGCGCATGTTTTAAAAGTTATATGATTCTGCTCTAAATATTGTTTTGACACAAGCAACCAAAGTTTCATATGTACTCAACTTGTGATCCATGTTTATGTAATGGGACTGGGTATACAAAAACAATGTTAAGCTGTGGTAAAGTGATATTCCAGATGTACTGGAGCGGATTTTAGCAGACACTGCCACTATTGTTGGGTTTCTCCATACAAACGAGAGGTTTTAGAACAGAGATAATATCAAAAAGAATTAAACAAGCTCAACTCTAAGGGAGTTCCAGGGCGCAGATGAAGTAGTTCCAGCAAGAATCACTTTTCAGCATTCACACTTGGCCAGCACCCTATATCACCCCACAATTCAACATCATATTGCTCCAGTGACCCACCCCCTCCCTTGCATGGGACTCCTCAAAGGTGGCTGATAATGAAAGATCTCCAGATCTCCCCAAAAATCTAATAATAGCTGCTGATATTTCTGCAAAACATTTTCAACTTCCATCCACCTGAGATCCCCTTGAGACTGTGCATGCAAAAACATTCCCAACTAATCAAACTGGACCACAAACTTTAATGGGCCTTGATCAATAAAAACCTTCCTATAAAAACTACAATCAGAAACTATTATATGATTTTCATTTTGGAGAAATTAGTTATAGGTTTCATTGGAGCTGAATTTTATTATACTATTGTAGCTGAATAATAAGGGAAAGACATAAAACCAGAACCATCCTTAAAAGTGCCGTATCAAAAGAATCAGATGCAGACTGCAAATTGACAGACGTCAGGAATAAGAGTCCTTTTCAAAGAAGGAAATACATTTTTGTAAATACTTGCGCAAAAACTCTGTTTAATGTGTAAGTCAAATATATAAAAACATGTCTGCCGAGGGGAAAATCATATGTTGTTTTTCCACACTTGAATTGAATTTGGTAATACTTTACACTATTTTCAAGAATGAGTTGATGAACAAACTGAAATATTATATATATAAACAAAGGTTAAAGGGATGCTATAATTAGGTGAAAATGTCAGTTAAACCATAACATTTTAAACTAAGAAAAACACTGAAATCCACCAGTTATAGTTAACTCAAAGAATTGTAATTCATGCCCTAAAGTAATGAGAATTCGTACCCTGACCATGCAGAGCATGGTGTTGAGACTCCCCAGGCTGCCCATCCCCAGCCACACACAGCCTTTTGTGGCCATGGAGTATGATTAGGCAGGCAGTGCATCCAACTCTGTGCCATGCATAGCTGACTATTTTATGTAACAATATAAAGGGGATCATTTTAAGTAAAGCAGACCTACTGGCTTTGTCAAAGGGTCAGAACACCAAAATATACAAATCAGTGGGCTTATTGGCTTTATCAAGGGGTCAGCACAAGAACATATACAAAGCAGCTCCATAAGCTGTGTCAAAAAGTCACCAATAACTAAAAAAAATGTATATTTTATATTTTATGAATTCACACTTGGCAGTGTTTAATAATAGTTATTATCCCAACATATTATCAATAAGGCATTTAAAAAAATGAAACATGTCTATGAGTCTTTTTGAATATTTTTCAGGCCACAAAGTGCAGCAATAGAACCAACCACAAGAGGCCCCTGCACTCCAGCTGAAATGCAAACAGCTCCAGATCGAAATCCTTTAAAAAATCATGGTAAGTTCTCCTGAGGTCATGGATTCAATGACCCAGGAGACCTACTATGTTTTTTTCAGTGTTGTTGGAGGCTACTTCACTCCATGGAGCCCTCCACAATATACAAAAAAACGCTTGGTGTGCCCCTGCCCCTTGTAGTGCACCACCAGCATCAAAAGTTTTTTTTAAAAAAGAAGCACTACTTTAAAAAAAAAACTTTTTAGAAAAAAGAAGAACTTGCAGGGCATTATGGAGCACTACCCAGTGTGGGAACAGTGAATGCAAAATCTGCGGCTACCCCACTACTTTCACATTCACTGCTTTATATTTAGTTTTTATTTGGGGGGGGGGTATGACCACCTTCATTGAGTCTTTTGAATGTACTGGGGACCCCTTCACTGGGGGCCAATCACTCTTTAATAGGAAGGGGGAATACAGCTCCCTCCCTGAGCCTTTTTAAGGCCAGGCGATCCCATCCCTTTGGGCCAAATTCATAATTAAAGAAGTGGAAGGCATGTGCCCCCCCCTTCCTTAGCATTGTGAAGGCCCTGGAGACTCCATTACTGGGGTCTATCTTATTATTGTGAAGGCCTGGGGCACTCCATCCCCATGACTGAAGCATTTTTTTGTAGGGGGATGTGCCCACCCACCCCACTCCCAAGGCCACATGAGGGCCCCGGGGACCCCATCTTTAAGGTCCATACCATTAACTTGGGAAGGGGACATGAACCACCACCCCAAGTCCCAGAGCCATCCAATGGCACCGGGGACCCCATCTCCCAGGGCCAGATGGCAGCAGTGTCACAGGGACCCTATCCCTTGGGACACTGCTGTTCCCAGAGAAAGCTGCTCCCGCTGGGCACAATCAAACAAATGTAACCGGCTTCCACCACACCCGGAATGGGTGCAGTCAGGGGAGCTGATAGGGGCCGCTTGGACCCTATGGCTCCCTGGTGGCCCCTGGAGATGCATTTGGGATGGTTGTCCTGGGTGGGAACAGGGCACCCACGCCACTCAATTGTTGTGGCCCCTTGGATACAGAATCCTGGCTCCTCATAATGGCCAGGGGAGGGAGGCCGCATGCTACGCTCCCCATAAAAAGTGAGTCAGACCCACAGGATGGGGTCCCCGGGGTGTTAAAATGGCTCGGAGAGCGGAAGTCATTTCCTCACTCCTCCCCAAAAAAAATTGGGCCGACCACTTACCCTATTTTTGAAAAGGGCAGGAGCTTACTATTTTTTTTAGTTTTTTACAACCGCAACACGGTTCTGTGGATCCTTCATGCATCCATGGTACCATTAAAAAAAGAATGTTTTTGGCTGTGGGACCCACCCGCAACCATGGCTAGGTGGGAAGGGTTTCTCTACCCTACCCACCTATATGTTTTTTTGTTATTTTTGTAGGACAGGAAACTGAGTCCTTGAGTCCTGAAATTATTGCCACCATATATTTATTGATCTGGTTGGAGATAATCGGGTCTGATCTTTAGATCTGTCTGGTTCACTTATCCTCCGTAGCCTGATAGATAGATATATAAATATAAATTTGAACTATTATTTCGCAAAAACTATTGAATGGATTTACACTAAGTCACAAAAGGCACGCTTACTGGACCAAGATTTAGCTGGCTGCCAAATTTGGTCTAATTCCGTTCAGCCATTTTTGAGATATCACTGCTCAATTTTCCTAAGGAAAATTGCATAGGCAATACGCATTTTGGGACCCCTCTTTTTCCTTGCCCCCCGCTTATCAGGTCATCCCAAAACTTTACAGTAAAAAGCTGAGGTAGATGAGACGTCTTTGTGAAAGTTCTCCGAAGATTCGTCAAAAGGAGCCAAAGTTATTAGCAAACCAAAATTTCAATTTCTCTCAATGATCATGTCTGTCATTCTCTAATACTATGCAACCAATTTCAATACAAAATTCTTTATTCTGACTGATGGCTCGGTCAATAGTCAATTGATCTCCTCCCTAGTTTTGTTACTTTTTTCAATGATATAATCTATCCTGCTTTCTTTACATTTATATATTTCCTGCCTTCTTTACATTTTAGTACCTATGTGAATAAGACTATTTGGGCAGACTTGTCAACATTTTGTGCCAGTGCAGGAGCAGGTTTTTAGGGTTTAGGGCAGGGGAAGGTATATTTTAGAAGGGTTGGAGGATGGGGGGTAGGGTACGCCAGACAAACTTTTGTCACGCATCTATACTTATAAAACGAAATTTGTTGTAAAGGCATGCGTGGTAAAGGCAAATTCTTTGAAATAAAATGTGTGGTAAAGGTTTACGTTGTAATGTGATTTGTGTTGTAACGCATGTGTGGTAAAGGCATGCGTTGCAACGGAAGGCAATGTAACGTTATACATCCACCCTGGGGAAGCTAGGAGCAGCGCTATGTCTTAGTAAGTATGGCGCTGCCCTTTTCTCTTATCCTAGTTCAACAAGCGCAGCAACTTTGAACACTGCTCTACATCGCTCTATAAATTAGTTTACCATTCCATTTGTTTCTGACTGTTGCCATTTTAATTGCTTCATTTAACGCTTGTATGGAAACGCAATGTCCCACCTTTCCCATATCCAACCAATATCGGTTTGGATCTATAGGTTCTAAACAACACTTTCTCTGGCCCTCATTCTGAGGCGTCCTTGGAATTGGTTTGTTGTCTCATCTGATAAAATCTGGCTCACACAAGTAAGAATTTATCAGGTGTGATAAATACCACCCAATTGCAAGTTTTTGGGGGAACAACAAGTGGATTTTGGTGTTTAATGCACATGTTCAAATCCTAGTTTGACCTCCCATATTTATCTCATAGCTCATAATTACAATACCTGCCGTAACAACAGTTCACTGCACAGTCGCAATGAACCAGGCCGCTCCTAACCAGAGCCTCTGTCTTGTAAAGCAACAAAATGCGGCCTAAATGTATTGTACAGTCGAGAAACAACTGTCTTTTTGTTTCATGCTTCAATGTCCTGCTCTGTAGAACCCCAACAGGTCGTGTTTGGATTATATGAGACAAGGAAGGACAAAAGGAAGCAAGAAAGAAAATGCTTATAGAGACAACCAAATCCAGATGCTAGTAAACCCTGTCACAGTTGACCAGAACAGACCTTCATATCTGGAAATGAGCCAAGCCGGGGCTCAAGGATGCACAAAGGTGGGATCTTTATCCCTGGTGCAGTTGAGTGAACTTTACTGACTTCTCCAGACTTTTCCAGCAACAAAATTAAACTCACCCACCGTCAATACAAGACGAATTTTCTGGCTCAGGACATCCTGCACTAGGAAACTCAGAGGTGGCCACAACTGTCCAAGCAGGTGCGAGGTGTGGAGAGGGCAAGGGGTAAGGGTGTGGCGCCGCGGCGAGGGCGACTGACTCCAGAAGCAGGGGATCACGGTTCGATCCCTGGCACCGGCGGCAGATTAGTCCAGCACCATGTAACTCTGGGCAATAGCTTGCTTAATCTTCCCGACGGTCCCCAGCGCCTAGAGACCCTAACGGGTGATTGTGCGCTTTACAAAAAATGTGGATTATTATAAGGGCAGGGGCTGGTGTGCTGCATCTGCCCGGGACAGCTCGGGGGCATAGGCGGGGCTCTATAGGGCTGACAGCAACGATAGGGGTTAACACTTAGCACTTTGTACTGTTATGTCTCAATGACCACTTATGTGGTAATTACCACATAATGCTTATTTTTTACCTCTTAGTGCCAAAATTGGCATGGATGGTTCAATAGGGCTGGTTTTCTCTGTATGCAGCAAATATACCTGTACAGGCAGTATAGATAGTGAGATTAGATTGTTCTTAGAAGTAATCTAGGTTTACTTCACTTTTTGTCATTACAGACATCCACAAAGACGCTGTTGTAGATGCACAAAGCATTGTCAATGTTGTGTATTTGCTAGCTCCACACTCAACATGTATTCACAACACAGGGATTTCAGGAGACACTTTTTCCAGATGTCTGAGGCAGGATCCCGACTCCATGGGAATTACTTTTCATTCCCTCTGTCCTGCTCCCCTCCAGGCTATAAAGAGCCTTGTGTACTCTAAGTGACTTCCCAAATGTCCTCAGTGCACTTGATTGCACACATGTGGCTGCAGCGACAATGGCACTGGGCAGAATGTTTTCCTACAGAGTACATCTGACAGTCCAGCTAGGGTGGGAAACCCTTAATCATGGCCCAGGACCAGTCCAGTCCCACGCCTCGAGAAAACAGACCACACAGTCTGAAGGGGGCTGTTATTGGCACTTACTGCCCTCCCGCCAAGATAATTGTTTTTGACAATTTAAAAACTGTTCCCCCTTGTCTGCCCTTCTCTGGTGAAGCTTCATATGATAGATCAGGCAGTTTTGTGAGTAATGTGAACACCTGATGTTTATCTTTCCTCATTTTGATCTGTGTGCTAAAACAACGTACAATAGATGGAAAAACTATTTCCCCCTTAACGAAACGCTCTTTAAGCCTTATTAATACAATTTATTTAAAAAAATAGTGTTCTTTCCAGAAGCCGTGGCTGTATTCAGCTCATTGGGACAAGGTATAATTTCTCATGATTTCTTTTTATCTTCAAAAATAGTTCATCTCTCGCATTAAAACATCTAAAAAAATCTTCGTACATAAAATCAAGTCAAAATCTAATCATGTTCACTTCTCCTAACCCAGAAGACTTTATGTCATACACAAATTATAAAAAAGCAAAAACTTTTTCGTTCTTCATTGTCAAATAACAGATAAACCAGGATCGATCACATATTTTTTTCTTTTAATCACTTTATAACACTGGTAACCAGAAAGTTTAAACATCGCTGTTGCCAACACAGTCAGAATAACATCACAACCAAAATATGAATCTGGATATTGGACTTGGACAGTTGACGGAGACAGGTTGTGCCCTAATAATAAAACAGACCAAACACTATGGGTCTGAGTCACAAGAATTGTGCTGTGTGCAGATGTGATTTACCATTGGGATGCCCCTGGATTACGCCTGAATTCCAGAATCAATCAAGGAGCAGCCCCATTTTACTCTTCGTTCATTCATAAACAAGTACTGCTGAAAGTAAGTCTCAGCAAAATCTGTATTGATCTGGTCCTAAATTAAAAAGAGAGTGTCTATGATTAAAAAAAGGACGGCAAACTGCCTAGTTGAATAAGCAGCCTCGTTGATGATTAACCAGACCGAGGCCGATCACAAACTGTTAATGCAGCGAGCCCCTTCTAGAAGTAGTCCAGTGCTTAATTTGAGCCGGTGGTTCCCGGTGCTAGGCACCGGCACCTAATTGTCAACACAGGCACTTACGGTAGTGTGCCACATGGTGGTGCTATTTCTCTAGTTCAGATCAATACAGCATAAGTTGTTCATCATTTCAATACACGTTGAAATGACTAATATCTGCCATCCAAGCCATTCTTATAGCTTTGGGGGCCTGGAATAATCTGAAGTTGTGTTATTGGCAGTAGTGTCAGGGGCAATGGGTGGTGCAAGCTGCAGTCACCTCCTGATTAGAGCCCTGGCACATATTATTTTACAAATTAAGCATTGACAAGTACACTGTGATTTAGTAACACCTGCCTCAAGTGGGGTGTTGCTGTCAACTGATGTTAGCACGAAAGACGTATAAAAGGGGAAAATATACCTGTTTTAGTCCAGCCATTGCTAGGAGAAAATCAAAGGTGGAAATGGGTGGGAACCCACCAGAATTGATGTACATTATTTTTTATTGTTAGAAATTACATAACTTTTAATGATCATTTTTTAACTTCTGATTTCACATGGAGGAGTCTGCGTTTCTTTTTCTAGTGAAGGCATGTATTTTATTTAACAATTGAACGTGATAGTGTCTTTAGGGCCGATTGGCAAAGAAGCTGGAAATCTAGGCCGTTCTGAGCATAAACCTTCATTGATTTTGACATTTTCATGATTCACAAAACCCCAGGTACATATTCAGGCGAAAACTAGGATTCACAAAAATATGTGTAAATCTATTCCTGTAAGTGTCCACTTTTTTGAAATCCACCAAACATGGCACGACTATTTACACATATGAATGCACTATGTGCATTTATGTAAGTGTCAATTGTTATCCAAAGTTCACTTTCACGTGCTATATTTTTTCTCCACGTGGAAAATATTTTTCTGTTAAGAACCCCCTCACCCTGCAGTCCCACCAGTTTTGAGTATATTGTCCTCCTATTCTCGCCCAATCCATATTTACTCCTGCCTTTGACAGAAGTATGTCTGGGAACACAGCTGTTTAAACGAGATTTGCGAGTCTTGTTGCACTGTCAGCAGCGCCTCCTGCTGAGGCAAGGGTTATCCATGCTGTGCTTGTAGCACTGAGTGCTGTGAGTACAAACACAACTACATCATGGGTATGAAACTCATTGTTCTACTCCCAGGTGCGGAAGCCAGTGTCGTCTTTACGCGTGGGCACGCTGGGCAGTTACCAGGGACCCCACGAGCATATGGGCCCCGTGCAGACCTGAATTTAACACTAATTTTGAGTAATACATTTTCATTCCTGTGAGTGGTTGTGTAGGCAGGGTCCAGTGCAATGCTTTGCCCCGGGGACCTATAATGCCGCTAAGACGGCCCTGGCGGGAGCATCCAGCACGTACATGGGGAATTCAAATATAAGATGCAGGACGTGAGGAGAGAACAAGTCCTCCCTAGGTTTGACTCCAGCCCCTCTCCAACCACTCACAGATCAGGTACAAGAACATGTACAATACTCATCTTCCTTGCATGAAGGCAGCGAGATGGCATTGGTGGCTCTCTCAACACCACCCAGGGACCAAAAAAGTGATGGATGCAAATACTTGAATTAATCTGAGCAGACACATTCTATTCCATCATACTGTAGTGCTTTACCATTACCAAAGGTAACTTATAGAGTGTAGATAGATCACTCTTAGGAACAGACCAGCTTATACCCTTGGACACACCCCCTCTGAAGGGGAACACAAACAAAGCCAAATTTTGACCTTGTTGGATCTCATCAGAGGGGTGCAGTTAGAGTCTCTATGGCACAACAAGCCAAAGACCCACACCTGCCCTTACCCACACCACTTTTTCTGACTCGCATAGACAACAAAATCATGATGACTATCCCTCTACCAGAACCCTGTGGGCCCCCCTGTCTTAAAGCTCCCCACTCAGATTCAGCTTTTGGGGTAGACGGTGGTTGCCGCTCGTACTCACTGCCCTTTTGTTCTAATGTTAGCACTCAGTCTCTCGTCCAAGCTCTACTCAGTCTCTCGCCAAGTTTGTAGCAGCAGCGTGGGGCTGCCTAGTCCCGTTCAATCCATCACTGAGTTTGTAGTAGTAGCACAGGGCTGCCTATGGAGCCCCAATGGCAGGGGATCTCACTGTCAACAGGAGCTGCCAAGCGGCATGTGCCAGAGCATGGCCGCGGTGGATCCGCGCACCCTAAGCACACCCTGCCGAGCACGAGCTGTATGCTAATTGGCTGTCAACACTCCAAACCAGGAAGTGTTGGCAGCCATCTTGTGCCTCGGTAGAACCGAGGCACAAGAAAGCAGAAAAAACCCTCGCAAAACGCAAAAAGGGGGCAGGGTAGAAAACATCCTGACCCCCTAGGCCTGCTCAGGGGGTCCCACAAGAACGCCCGAAGCCCCAAAAAAAGTATACTTTTTTTTAAACGTCAAGATCCGCGCAGGGTGCACGCATCCTGCCGATAAAAGAAAAACGAAGCGCAGGCTCCCGCGCTTCGTTGGTAATTAGCCCCCGGCGGGGCCAAATCCCGGGAGCAACACCTAAAACAAAGTGTGGGGTGCCCAACCCCCCCACACTGCCCAGGGGACCGCCACCCCCGGGGCAAAGCATTAATAGTTGCGGGGGCACACGGCCCCCCGCAGCCCCGGGGACCGCCACCCCCAGGGCTCGACTTATTATGGATTGTGGGGGGCACACTGCCCCCCCCCTGAAGCCCTGGGGACCGCCACACCCGGGCTTTATTTAAAAAAAAATACCCTGTGTGGGGGGGCTCAAGCCCCCCCACAAGCCCCAGGGACTGCCACCTCCCCGGGGCTCTAAATATTTAAATTTGGGGTCCGTGACGGACCCCCCAGCCCTGGGGACCACCACCCCCGCGGCTTTGGAAATGATGGAGCCTTGTTGTGGCCCTGGAGACCGCCACCCCCCCAGGGCGGCTACTGCAGTGTCCTGGGGTGCCCAACCCCGGGACACTGTAGTTTGCTATGGCAGGGCGGGAGCCGAAAGAGAGCAGGGAAACGTGCTCTCTCATTCAAAATTCAAACCAAATAGCTTATCCACACGGGAAGCTGCATCTTAGCAGCTCCCCATGTGGAAAAGCAATGCCGAATCCGAGGGACGCGGGGAGCCGGCAGGTCCATGAGGGGATTGGGGTCCCCGGGGCTACAAGTGGCCCGGTAGGGGGACCTCGCGGCACCCCTCCCTAAAAATTAAAAAATAAAAGTAGAAAGTCCGGCCCCAGGGGATGGGGTTCTTCGAGGCCATAAGTGGACAGAGGAGGGGGGCAACACAGCCACTCTCCAATTTAAAAATAAATAAATATAAAAAGGCAATGTCCCGGGGGATGAGGTCCCCGGGTCCAAGAATATTAGTAAAAGAAGGGGGGCCACATAGCCCCCTTCTTTAAAAAAAAAAAGAAAAAGACCGGCATTGTGTCGGAGGCCACGCCCCCTTCTTTCAGCACTCTGCAAACGTGCCCCTAACGCGTTTGCAGAGGGGGAACGAATTCCCCTTGAATACTGGGGTCCCTGGGGGACAACTAGCCCACCAGGAACCTCCAGTGTGCACCAGGGGGCTGCGTTGCGGAGAGGTGTTCTGAGGCCACACCCCTTTTTACAACTCTCTGCAACGCAGCTCTGTGGCGCTTAATGGAGGTAGCTGGTGGGCTTGTTGCGCCCCAGGGACCCTCAGGATTCAAGGGGAGTTAGCCCCCCCAACCTGAGATGACATGTGGGCAAACACGCCCTGTGGCGCATTTTAAGTTGAGGAATTAATACCTCTTCAATCCTGAGGGTCCCTGTGGGCCAACTAGCCCACCAGGTACCTTCAGTAAGCGCCACGGAGCTGAGTTGCAGAGTGTTGTAAAAAGGGGCGTGGCCTCTGAACACCTCTCTGCAACGCAGCTCTCTGGTGCATACAGGAGGTACCTGGTGGGCTAGTTGGCCCACAGGGACCCTCAGGATTGAGGAGTAATTAATTCTCCAACTTAAAACACGACACAGGGCGTGTTTGCAGACATGTCACCTCAGGCCACGCCCCCTTTCTTCACCATTGTGCAAATGCACCCCGTGGCGAGTTGTAAGTTGGGAAATTAATTCTCTTTCAATACTGAGGGTCCCTGAGGGCCAACTAGCCCACTAGGTACCTCCAGTATACGCCACGGAGCTGCGTTGCAGACAGGTGTTCAGAGGCCATGCCCCTTTTTACAACTCTCTGCAGCGCAGCTCTGTGGCGCTTACTGGAGGTACCTGGTGGGCTAGTTTGACCCTAGGGACCTTTAGGATTCAAGGGTACTTAATTTCCCAACTCTGGGGCTCATTAGGATGACGGGCGGAGTTTGTCCGCCTGCCATCCTGTCGGAATTCGGGACCCCCCGCCATAAGGGCGGGGGTCCCGTGGGGGGTATTAGGATGTGCCCGCCACAGTGGTGGGCACATCCTGCAGTTTTAGCATTGTGGCGGGCAGTGCTCTCTGCACCGCCCGCCACAATGCTAAAAATGCATTTCAGCATTTGCATTAACAAAGCGGCAGGCAACTCGCGGTGCCTGCCGCTTTGTTAATGCAAATGAAGGGGGGTACCACAGGTACCCCCCGTGTGCACCCCCACCTATACTTCACTCTGGGGGCCCGCAGGGGGCCCCCAGAGTGAAAACCGCATGCCTTTCCGTGGCGGCATCGCCCCCGCGGAAAGGCACCGAAAGACAACCATCATAATATGGCTGGCGGTGTCTGATAGACACCGTCACCATATTATTCCTTTTCTGCCCCGGCCGCAGGGTGACCGGGGCGTAAAAGTGGCGGACGGTCTTTCCGTCCGCTGAGGTCCCCCCGCCATACTAATATGGCGGGGGGGGGAAAACGAGTGTGGATGTCGGGCGGATTGCCCCCGCCAGGCTGGCGGTGGCTACCGCCAGCCTGGCGGGGGCAATCTGCCCGACATCATAATGGGCCCCTTAGAATGGACACAGGGCGCGTTTACAAAGTGGTGAAGGGAGGGGACGGGGCCTGAGGTGAGGTGTGCAAACACGCCCTATGGCGTGTTTTAAGTTGCGGAATTAATTCCCCTTCAATCCTGAGGGCCCCTGGGTCCCAACTAGCCCACCAGGTGCTTCCAGTAAGTGACACTGCGCTGCGTTGCAGAGAGGTGGTGCAGGCCGTGCCTCTTTTTACACCTCTCTGCAACGGCGCTCTGTGGCGCTTACTGGATGTACCTAGTGGGCTAGTGAAGAACCAGGTTTTCTTAGAACCCAGCGGTGCCAGGGACACACCCGAAGTCTTCGGGTTTCTCCTGTCTTAGACTACAGAGACACGGAATACTTCTGGTTGGCGTCAGAGATCAAATTTATTAGATGCAGCTAGTAACAGTAAACCAAGCAATACAACACGGTGTACGACTCAGGAAACTGCTCAATTTTGGTAGAGCAAGACATCACCTTATATTCACAATTTCAATTCATTACTAACGCACACCCTCTGCGGCAAATTCTGACCTATGAAATACATTTTACATACATTATTACATTCCAAAAAGCTCACTTTACATCGTACCAACCCACAAGTTAATTATTAGGAATGTCCCAAATTCAATTTCCACAAGTCGGACAAACCCATAATTGAAAGCACTACCCATGTAATGAAAAGTCGTAAGGAAAAGAGAAATTCAGATGTTGAGTAGGATAAGATATGTGCAAAAACACTAAAAGTTAACGATATCCTGAACATTGATTGGAATTTCGGACAACGATCAGTTAAAGAAATTGGCTTTGTGGAAGGGTCAGTTTCAGGTGACGGGGTCAGCATCTTACAGTTCACTCGCAACTCGGGAAGGGCCTGTTAATGCTTACATGAACAACGAGGCCCATGCAACTTAGTTCGTTCGTTTACTTCCATGGCCTACGTGAGGGCAACACAAAATGGCGTTTCGAGCAACGCAAACAAAATGGAGTCCGGTCCCGAAAACCACGGAACCTCAGACCCTCCTTTTGCCATTACGTAGGCAATAACCTAAACTCACGTCAATCTGAATCCAGCTCTATATCTATTCTCATCAGGTCATCAAGGTGTTGCTGTAACATCATCTTATTATCCTTCATTTCTCTCGGGGCAGGTCTTCTCACACAGATCGTAGCACAAAGGCCACAAATGGCGGGACCACACTGGATGCATAAGCAACACGAGAAAATGATTGCTAAAGCCATACCAAGAAACATTAGAATCTTCCATCCCCATTTGGACAGCAGTCCCTAAAGCCATCCTATCAACAACCAGTTCCCTTCGTCTACATGTATAGACTCAGCGGACCTATGCAACTTCAAGATGGCTTGGTACACTGTCGGGGCATTATCTGGTATGAAAACGCAGCAACTAGACCCGATCAATTTACATACTCCACCTCTATCTGCAAGTATAATATCTAAAACAAAGCGGTTCTGTAATGTCATAAGGCGATCCGCTTGAAGCTCAGCTGCAATATTGCTTAGGGCACCTGCAGTCTCATTGATAGTGGCCTCGATCACTCTCGTAAGCTGACGAATATTCCTACTATTAGCCATAGGACCCCAAAAGGGCAGGAAACCCTTAAAGAAGTCTCCAACTTCTTGTGCGACAGTATCTTCCGCATCGATAACACCTCTACCATATCTTGTCTTATGGTAATCAAAAGCAGCTGTATACGTAGGGGGAAGCAAAAATGCCACAAAACATGTGCCTGAAAAATCAGAAGGCAACCATGTATATGCTCTGTTATAACAAACAAAATACGTGCCTTTAGCGGGCACGAACGGTGGAGATTTCTGGGACGTATAGACGTAGGTGTGAACACACACACTCTTACCAAGCTGAGCTCTCGGATTCTGACCATACCCTTGCAGACAAAAATGACCTTAGTGGGGTATAATCCAAATAGGAGGAGACCTTTTCTGTCTCTCTTTTTCTGTCAGACTAATGCTATATCTCGTCTTGTTCCAACCAACATATGCTCGTACCTCATCTTTAGGGATAGCATTATACGCATCAATATCTCTAATCATATCTTTGACAGAACGTATAGGAGATGCTTCATTCGCATAGATAAACATTGATTGGAGTGCCCATACTGACCCATTAGGCGAAAAAGGCAAAACCAAATATGGCATTCCCTTATCTGTTGTATGCGGCATAAGACCACACACCCAACAATTCGTGGTGTTTACAACTAGCTGATGCTGATGCAACATCTGCATAAACGAATTGTTCACAAATTCTGATCTTCGTGTCTGTTCATGTTCAGGCAACGTATGAAACTCATGTGGGGAAACAGTAGAAAAAGAAAGAGTAGGTTGGGAGGTAGCTGCAAGCATCTGTTGTATGACATAGAAAACCCAACCCACACAAGCTATCATAATATTCAAAAGCATTAGAAAACACATTATTAAGAAACATTTGTTACGAATCAATGTACACATTTTTGCTCTAAAATTAACTCTTCTAACACCCTTGTCGGACTCAAGAGACTCCATCCTCTAACGTGCTGCTCACGGCTATTACCTTCTTCACTTAAGTGTGCGCCAAGATCGCACTAACGACCCTGAACCACAGACCTTGTGTCAATACGCGGCTCACCCCTTAAGGCTGTACCGCGACCCTGCAGCTGAGTCCGGATGGTGACTCGAAAAAGGAAAAATGTAAAAAAAAAAGTCTCTTGATCTGACAAGGTGTATTTCACTACACGAAAAAAAATTCAATTTTATTAGTCCATTTCAAATGTCTTTTTTAGATCTCAGATTGTAACGTTCTTTGCCAGGCACATTGTGATCCTTAAAGAGGAGTTCCGGATTCGTCGTGTCGATTCTCAAAGACGGAGGCACAGCAGCTTGCAGAACATCATCATCCTCGCGTTCTGACTGAGTCCATGTCAAATGTGCATCACAAAAAGGTACAAATCTAGGAATCCTTTCACACTCTGAATCAGCTATTCCATCCCTCACCCACTTATCATACGGTAAGGGCAAAGGAACTTTCTTAGTATGGGTGGCACGCACCCAATTATTTTTACCAGCTACTCTAACAGCAGTCCGAGTTACCAACAGAACTAAATAGGGACCAGTCCATTACGGCTCCAAATTTTTGGCTCGGTGAAAGTTCTTTATAAGCACTGAATCGCCAGGTTGGATCGTATGGCCTGGATCTGTAGTAGCTGTCGGCAAACTGTCATAGACCTGTTGGTGGAGAACACGTAATTTAGCAGTCAAGTCATGTAAGTAATTCACCAACATAGGGTACTCAATGTCACTATATTTCTTGCGACGAGGCACACCCCAAACATTCGCTGGACGACCAAACACTATTTTTTATGGGCTAAGTCCCACTCAAGAATGCCCTGTCGTCCTTGTTGACAAAAGAGCCAACGGCAAGGCATCCGGCCATGTAAGACCAGTGCTCGCTTGAATCTTGGCCAGTTTCAGTTTTAACGTGCCATTATAGCATTCAACAAGTCCAGCTGACTAGGGGAGATTCGCAGCATGGAATTTCTGATTTATTCCCAATCCAACACACACTTTCTTCATGACTCGACCCACAAATTCACTCCCATTGTCCGACCATACAATTCTCGGCAAACCAAATCTAGGGAAATATTCTTTGAGCAAAACCTTGGCTGTAGACAAGACAGTATTATCCTTTAGGGGTAAGCCTCTATCCATCTGGAAAAGGCACAAACAACCACAAGGACATACTTCAAATTGTTGCATCTCTCCATGTGTATGTAATCTAACTGTAGCAAAATGACCAGCTGGAGTTGGAGTTCCCTTTCCAGGATTGTACTTCAAACAAATCATGCAATGCTTCACCACATTCTCAGCACATTTCGGAATTCCAGCATTCTGCCATACTGGAGCCAACAACTTGCATATCCCTTTCGAGCTAATGTGAGCCATTCCATGAGCCATCGTAACCACTGGGAGCACATACACATCTGACAACAACCATTGCTGGTGTTCTGATAACTCAACCCAACAACCTGTCGGATCCAACATACCCGTAGTTTCTCTCCACGTACTCACTTCTTTCTCAGTAGCTTCAGCCTGAATCAACTTCACACTTTCTATTGTGTCTTCACACATTCCCCTTTCCACAACCCATCTTCCAGGACCAGCAACATACATTCGACTCATCATGTCTTTCGCCGTTTCCTTCGCAACTTCATCCGCAAACGCATTCCCTCGAACTACATCATCCACAACTTTCTTATGCGCACTACACTTCCCAATTGCAATCTGCTTTGGGAGAGTAAGCGATTCCAGAAGTTCATTCACTAACTGCTCATGCTGAATTTTCGTCGCATGGGAAGTTAGGAATCCTCTTTCTCTCCACAAACGTCTAAAACTCTGGGCAACACCAAACGCATACTGGCTATCGGTATAGACATTCACTCGCTTTCCCTCTGACAACACACATGCTCTAGTCAAGCAATTAGCTCTGCTGCTTGAGCTGAATTCTGTGCTATGCGTGCTGTTTCAACAACTGTATGCAAAGTTGTGACAGCATATGCCGCAGTCGTCTCACCATTCAGAAGCTTGAAACACGAACCATCTACCCATAAAGTATCATCAACATTCTCAAGAGGGGTATCCTTTAGATCGACTCTAGCCTTCGTTTCTTCCTCTGTCCGAAGGAAGCAATCATGCTGTTCTTGAGCATCTGTCTCTACAGAAATCGGCAACAACGTAGCTGGATTCAACACATTACATCTTTTGATGTGTACATGGCTAGCCAAAAGTGTCAACTCGTAACCTGACAGACGTGCACTAGTAAGGTGCTGTGTCTTAGTTCTGTCCAATAAGGTATCCACTGCATGTGGGACCATCACAATCAACGTATTATCCACACCATTAAAGTTTTCTTAGTGGACTACCTAACTTATTTTAACCCACATTCCGCTCACTACTTCACCTATTTTTTGTACCTCACAAACCAAAACATCACGGCAAGGAACAAAAGAACTCCGACAGAGAGTAACACATAGTGTTACCCGTCAGGCATTGCAGCGCCGGCTTGACGCAGGAGCAGGAAGCCGATGATGCAAACAACATCACAAAGGGCTGAATGAAATATGTCATCCAGCCTTGCAGTTGTATGAGGTTTCTTAGTTCCGAAAAGGGACCCCTTGGCTCCCTCCTCTCCACCACCTTCACTGAGAGCGAGACTCCTTTATAGACCTTTACTAGGGGAACTCTGTACAATCCCTTGTGTCACATGTTCTCTGGACAGGTACACTGGACCCCTCTAAACACTGTCCTTCTTAACATTCCCCCTTTTGTTGAAAAAAAAAAAAATACGAGGTAGCCTAGCATTCGATTTGAGGGTAACAACATAGGGTGGAATCTGCAAAAGACCAACATCATTGGGACCCGTAGCCCAAAGTGTATCAGGAAGAGAACGCAATTCCAGTGGAAGACAATCTTTAGACAAATACATCGGAGAGATCACTTTCTTACCTAAGGTAAGGTGTACTCCCGAAGGAGAACAATGTAATGTTGCATAAAATCTTTTCAACAAGTCCAAACCCAACAGATTCTCGCCACAACCAGTCGTTAGAATAAGAGGAGCTTCCTATTCACAAGGACCAATGGAAAGGGGCAAAGGACTAGAAACCCGGTTACGAACTGGGGCGCCTGAAAATCCTACGGAAACATTGGTCAAGCCAGACAAAGGTGCGCCAGGAAGTTTAGAGTGCATGATAGAACTCTTCGTCGCACCAGTATCCAAAAGAAAAGGTTCTGTCACACCTAATGTAATCACTTCAACATAAGGTCCACTCTGGTCTACTGGAACTGACACTGCTCCCTCTCTTTGCCCATGGCTGTCCTAACTGTCATTATAACCAGCACTCTCACCTTCGACATAGTAATCCTCAACATAGTACTGGGCAGACTGACCACTTGGAACATTCTGTCTGTCAAAATAATTTGCAGAATTCTGTAAGGAAGAGGAACGCTCATTCTGGGGTAACACACCACGTCCCCTACCTCTAGGAGCTTGCTGAAGACTACCACGACCTCTCTGACCAGATACACCATTCGCACGCTGTAACAGAGCTGGGCAATTATTCTTGAAATGACCTTCCTCTCTACAATAAGCACACTGATTAGGACCAGGAAAGAATCGCTGAGCATAAGGCTCAGGCTTCTGTAACAATCTCTGAAACTGTGGAGGTTGCTGGAACTGAGGCTGATTTTGACGAGGCGGATAAGCTTGCTGCAAAAGAACTTTCGTCTTTAATTCTTTAGTCTTCTTCTCTATTTTATCCTTCTCATCTTTATCCCTATTCTCGTAATATTGTGCAGTAGCCAATATCTGGGCTGGCGAAGAAACAGCCCATGAACTCTCAGAGTCCTTTAACTTATTAGAAAGCTCGGGAAGCAAATTAAAAACAAATTTGTCCACGAACAACCTTTGACCACCTTCCGTACTCATGTCCTGACCACTATGATCGATAAACGTTTCTTCAAACCTAGTGAAGAAATCAGACACACTCTCATCTTTCTTTTGCTTACATGCTGCTAACTTATCCCAATTCACTCGTAAAGGAGGCATTATCGTTTTCATTAGATTAATAATCCTACCAGGTAATTCTGCAACCAAAGACTCAGGTTTGGCACCTCCTACCTGTCGACCATCTGCAGCAACAATATTAGCCCATGTATCGCCTAATTCTGCCGCATGATTCTCATGACGAATCTTCGCCCACAAAGGTTGCGGAACTACATTACCCATCAACATATCGATGTCAGCTAAATTCATAATACACGCATCAACTGTCTGAGACAACTCCTTGTAATAACCAGCAGGATTCTTACGAGGGTCAGGTAAGGTCTGCTTAAGAGCCAAGACCTCTGCTCGCTTCCAAGGAAAATGTACCCATACTCGCTGAAAATGTGCTGGCTCAGCCTGAATACCCTGATTAACATTAGCAACAACTGCTTCTCTCCATACAGGAGGAACCTCTCTCATAGGATACTGCTTCACTTTCCTCCTAACGGAAGGATCAGGTTGATACAATGTCTGAGACGGTAACCTAGACCTGAAAGCAAGTATCGTCTCTACGGTATCTGTAACATCGGATTCCACTATCGTCCCTTTAGCAAACTCTGACTGAACATCGAGCACTTCCTGCGGAATCGGACCCAACTCATTATGCTCCCATTCCTGACGCAAAAACATACACATTACATCAAAAACATACCTGTGCTTAGGCGGCTCCCACTGAAAGAAAACATCCAGAACCACAGGCAAAGTATACCTAGAAGCATTTAAAATCCATCTACGAGCCAATAAATCCAACACTGCCCGTTCCTCGGAACTGGGAAGCTGACTACGGCTCTGCTTACGTTCCGAAACAGGGGTCATATTCAAAGCCCCAAAAAGTGGAGACAACAAATTAGCCACTGTCTCAATCATTCGTTTTCGAGCAGAAGGAGAAGAAGTAGGCGTAAAAACAGGAAAATGCATATCTTGAGGCAAAGTAGGAATAAGAGCAGTAAAAGTCTGAGATGCAGGAGTAGAAGGTAAAGGGGTTTGAGGCAAAGCTGGTAGCAAAGCTTGCGACCCTAGAGTGGGTTGCACAGTAGGAGGCAAAACCATCTGTGGAGCACCGGGTGGCTGAACAACAGCAGTAGGTTGAACAACAAAGGGTAAAACAACCGGGGGTAATGGAGGCGCAGTAGCACCCTGCACATAAGGGGGTGGCAATCTCAGTAAATGAGAGATCAAAGGATCTTTTTCAAGGTCTTCAATTACTTTCGGAGGAGAAGACGGCAAGGCCGGATAACATTTATCTATGGCCATGCAACGCTGTCTATCTGAAACTTCACTCGCACGCTCTTCTCCATCATCCCTAAACTGCCTAGTAGCTTGTAGTATTGACATATTCTTATCTTTCCTATCTCTTTTAGCTTGCTTAATTTCTCCCTGTTTGGCTTCCTTTCGCCAGAGGCGGAAAGAGTCAAACATTGCCGGCCGGGTTTTCTTCTTAAATAGCGCAACTTCCAGATTATCTAAAATATTTACTTCAAAACTACCATATTGGGGCCATCGTAAGACACCATCTTTTTTAGTATAGCGGACCCACACTTCATTATAAGTAATAGGACCCACTCCGTGTTTTGAATAGAGCTCATAAGTCGGAGTTCCAACCGGAGGTATCGGACACGAATCCTCCAATCGGGAATCCCTGTTGCAACCACAACTAAACCATTTCCTAATTTTGCTAAGACCAGGCATCTTTTAGCTCACTAATCTAGCTTCAAACTTCAAGGGGTTATCAACTATCGATACACTCGCAAATATACGAGCCCCTCGGCTTCGATTATTGCAACAACCGAATCAAAACCAAGAACCAAAACAAAGTCGTGGGAGCGACCCACTTATACTTAACCAAAGTATCTGTCACGCCACCAGAAGACCGTCTATCGTCTCGCTCTGCAAAGGATCAATCAAGGGTCCAAGACAGGGCGACAGTCAGGGCAGCAGTCCTTCGTAGCCGTCGGAAAGCGGGGAGGCCTCGCAGCAAAGACTTTCGGTCCACGTCGACATAGAGGGGTCGATGAAGTGGCGGCCTTCCTCCAGAATTTTCTCACGTGGCTCCTCACGATCCTCAGGCTTGGACCGGTACCGCTTGATGTCGCCCCACGTTGGGCGCCAACTGAAGAACCGGGTTTTCTTAGAACCCAGCGGTGCCAGGGACACACCCGAAGTCTTCGGGTTTCTCCTGTCTTAGACTACAGAGACACGGAATACTTCTGGTTGGCGTCAGAGATCAAATTTATTAGCTGCAGCTAGTAACAGTAAACCAAGCAATACAACACGGTGTACAACTCAGGAAACTGCTCAATTTTCGTAGAGCAAGACATCACCTTATATTCACAATTTCAATTCATTACGAATGCACACCCTCTGCGGCAAATTCTGACCAATGAAATACATTTTACAAACATTATTACATTCCAAACAGCTCACTTTACATCGTACCAACCCACAAGTTAATTATTAGGAATGTCCCAAATTCAATTTCCACAAGTCGGACAAACCCATAATTGAAAGCACTACCCATGTAATGAAAAGTCGTAAGGAAAAGAGCAATTCAGATGTTGAGTAGGATAAGATATGTGCAAGAACACTAAAAGTTAACGATATCCTGAACATTGATTGGAATTTCGGACAACGATCAGTTAAAGAAATTGGCTTTGTGGAAGGGTCAGTTTCAGGTGACGGGGTCAGCATCTTACAGTTCACTCGCAAGTCGGGAAGGGCCTGTTAATGCTTACATGAACAACGAGGCCCATGCAACTTCGTTCGTTCGTTTACTTCCATGGCCTACGTGAGGGCAACACAAAATGGCGTCTCGAGCAACGCAAACAAAATGGAGTCCGGTCCCGAAAACCACGGACCCTCACTAGTTTGATCCTAGGGACCCTCAGGATTCAATGGGACTTAATCTCCCAATTTAAAACAGCTACAGAGCGTGTTTGCACAGTGGTGAAGGGAGGGGACGGGGCCTAAGGGGACGTGTGCAAACACGCCCTGTGGCGCGTTTTAAGAGGTAGTTTTAATCCCCCTGCCCTATTATATACTAGGGGCTTACAGAGGAGGTCATGCTAATCACAGGGGGACCCCAACGAATAGTGTTCCCTAGTGTATGTAGGTATTTTCACTGTATTCTGAGTGTCTTTTAACATAGCACTGACTCTAGAACTGGTTAGTCAGACTCCGTTGCCACCAGTATCTGTCTGAAAAAAGTTGAGGGTACAGGATGATTTTGCAACAAGGCTTCTTTCTGCTCTTGTGTTTGTTCTTAATGCACGTTTTCCTTCTTCCTGCACTTTTCTTCGTCTTTGAGGACTTCTGTTGCTTCTTTCTGCATATCTTTTTTTATTACTGTGCGTTTTCTCTTCTTCACATGTCCTATCTCTGTAGGTATATTTAGAAATGATCATTTAAAAAACCTTTGAAATTCACTGAAAAAACCATAGCTTTCAGGCTCGTTATAGTTAGAAATTGGCATTTAAAAAACCTTAGAAATTAACTGAAAAACCATATGTTTCATGGGTGTTAGAGTTAGCTGAACATTTCACTAGTACAAAACCATTGAAATTCCTCCGTTATAGTTAGATCAGCTAACTATAACTCGCGCGCCCGCAATGCACTGCTGATGACATCACATATTACATCCCTCATGACATTGTCAGTGACATCACTCATGACATTACTGATGACGTCTCAAATTTCACCACTCATGACATCATCCAGTGAATGTGTGTTTTTCTGAAAATTAAATATGTTTTATATATGTATATCTCAAGGTCGATGGAAGAATAAATGGGTATATAAGTGTGTAAATGGATGATTTATTTTGTAAACTTGATTGTATAACTGACTGACTAAGTGTATCTTAGTAAATACATGGGTTAGTGAGTAATTTTTAAATATGTATATATCTGTATCAGTCTCTCACTTTGTGAATAAGAGGCTGCACGGGTTGGTAAGTAGCTACATGAGTGTCTATATGTGTTATTAGTTGGTTTTTTGAATATCAGTATGAGTGTGTCTGTGTGGTTTGCTGGGGGTATTACTTAGTGCATAGCTGCATGAATGAGAGTCATGGTTTGTATGTGTTGAAGACAGTATGTGTGCAGGACTGTATAGGTGGATGAGTGTGTGTATGGTTGTGTTAGTGAGTGAATGACTGTCTTAATAGTGTCTTTATGAGTAGATACATATGTTTTAAATTAGTATATGTGAGTTTTGGTGTATATAAGTGAGTATATGTGAAAAAGGGTACTTCAATGGGCTCGTGCTTCTCCCCCAGCTACGCGAATTTATTCGTGGGCTGGTGGGAGAAGCATGAGGCATGGAGTGACTCCAATCGAAAATGGACTGATAAAATACTTATGTGGACTAGGTACATTGACGACCTATTTATAATCTGGCAGGGTGATCGTCAATCAGCAGAAGAGTATATCACCATACTAAATGAAAATACTCTCAATCTAAAATTTACCAGTACCATCAGCACAAATAGCATTAATTACCTAGACCTAGAAGTATTTGTGTACAATAACATTTTGCACACCCGCTTGTATAGAAAACCTACAGCGGGCAACGCGGTCCTGCATGCTAAATCTTATCATCCAAAAAGTCTTGTAAAAAATGTACCATATGGCGAATTTTTACGCCTAAAGAGAAATTGTTCTCTTGAACAAGACTATGAGCATGCTATAACTGAAGCAAATGGTAGATTTGAGCGCAGAGGCTATAACATCAATACCCTCAAACAAGCCAGTGCTAAAGCCTCTAAAACAAACAGGAGGGATCTCCTGGCTCCCAAGGTAAAAACAGAGGCACCTGATGAGGTCCGTATGATAACGGAATTTAATACCAAATCAGGCGAAATAACAAATATCTTTCAGAAACACTGGCACCTACTCACTGCTGATAAAGTCCTCAAGAAAAATCTGCCAAAGAAGCCTTTAATTACCTATAAAAGATGTCCGTCTTTGGCAGATCATTTGGTCCATAGCCATTTTAAATCATTGGCAAAACCCATCAAAATATCGAAATCGGTTGGTTTCTTCCCTTGTCTCAAATGCAAGGCATGTAAATTTAGTGACAAAATATCTGAATACCCAAATCGCACAGGCGAGAATAAACCCAACATAAAAATAAAGCAGTTGCTCAATTGCAACTCGGAGTATACTGTGTACTGTCTCACCTGTCCTTGCAAGCTGCGATATATTGGCAGCACCATTAAACCTGTTAAACTCAGGATTCTCGAGCACATGCGGGCTATCACTAACAACGATAAATCATATCCAGTAGCCCGCCACTTTGCACAACATCATCAAAGCAAGTGGGAGAAACTAAGCTTCTATTGCATGGATCAGGCTCCTAAACTAGAACGAGGAGGGGACAGGGAAAAGTCCCTACGCATCCTGGAGTCCAAACACATTATTAATCTTAAAACTATTACTCCTTGGGGTTTAAATAATAATGAAGAACTGTGTGTTCATTTGTAAACAGTAAAGTGTCACAATGATTGGGGATCTGTAGTAGACAATGAAATTGAACTGGGTAACATCTCTACTTTCCCAACGATGTGTCATGCCTTAGCTATTCTTTCTGGTTTGCACTGTTGATTAAACTGCCCATTCAGGGCTGAATAACTTAAAATGGACACATTGAGAAATGAATGGTTGTAAATATCTCAATTGTTGACCCAGTGATTCATATTGTGAGAATTGAATTGATGAAATAGTATTGACTATCTATTTTACAACGTTACTTGTTTTTAATGAGCACAATGCACTTTCACATCATCACCATTGTATAGCCGGTATAATAATGTAATTTGCACATTATAAGATGGGCACCAAAATGCTGTAAAAAACATGTCCCTCTTCTATGTCTATGGAGAGTGTAGCGGACCAATGGCTTTAAAATGGTGATTTTAATCGCACATTAACGTTACACTGACGAAGCCTGTGAAGGCGAAACGCGTCTGTAAGGGGTGAGGGGGGTTTGGTGATTTAAATTCTGTAAACGGATACCAGTGTGCCGGCCTCTCTTTTTCTGACACCGGAATGGGACACGGAAAGTGTGCAGCAATATATATATATATATATATATATATATATATATATCTATATATATATATATATATATATATATATATATAAATATATATATATATATATATATATATATATATATATATATATATATATATATATATAAATATATATATATATATATATATATATATATATATATATATATATATATATATATATATATATATGTATGTATAAATACGGTTTTATGAAACATATATGCTCTTTTTATAGGGAATTTTAATCACTGAAAACATTTTATTTTTATATGCTCGCCCATTATTTTTTTATTTTTTTCCTTTTCTGTTTTATTGTAATCAAATGATTACTACAACGTATTTTATTCATTCAGTGGAAGGCATAATGTAGGCCTCTCTAAGTAGCGCACACAGGTCGTTTTCCTTGCAGAATGACGTATCAAAAGTCGACATCCACCCAAAATACATATGCTACACCGGTGTAAATTCTCACCATTGCACCACTAAACAGGTTTGATGTGTTCCGAAATGGAGGCTCTTACACGGCATGCCCCAGTTTTAAAACTAAAATAATATAATATGTGCAGGTGGGTCCATTTTGTGGACTCGTCTCACCTGTCAAGTGGTGCTAAATGCACTCCTAAAAACCTACATTTGGATAAGAAAATAAATAGGCATTGGTTGCAGATTTATGAATCACCTAGATTCCTCCTCTGAAGAAATCAAGGAGCGAGTACCCTAAAATATATTTAACCATATAGAAGAACAGTGGTATCTTGCATCAATTTCGCATCATCCTAAAAACAAGGACCCTCAAACAGATCAGGTTTAACAGCAAACGCCTTGTTTAGTCTGTTAACGTTGTAAACCGATTTTACTTCCAGATCTTGCTTCCTGGTTCAAGGGCAGAGATTGCACAGCAAGCTCGGTAGGGCCCCAGTTGTTTCCGCGTGCTCCTTCAGTCACCTGCTCCCGTGCTAACGTCATCAGATAGAATGCTAATCAGTGACTGATGGCTGTGGCCGTTCTCATTTGGAATGAGTCCTCTGGGGGTTGGAGACAGGCAACCCCTTTGTTCTGCAGAGGCCATTGAACACTCATTTTATCGTAATGGTTTTCAGTCACTTTCCAGCGGGTCCCAGATCCGGACCCGTGAGCCAGAGGTGAAAAGGCTTTTTAACCCTCTGCGAAATAATTGAGCCATCCAGAGGTCCGTAGCTTGAAAATCATTAAGAGCGTGGTCACGGTTCATGAAACGAAGATATATGCATGTACCCTCCTGTTACCTTTGCTTGAAAGAGAATGGCCACATTTGAACCCGTTTTTTGATGCATGCATACAGCATTCAACTCAACATAACATAACATAACATTACCTTCGGGTCGAGTTCGTGCTATATAAATCTGCAAAAAAACACACATTGCATCAATCCTGAAAGGGCGGAAATTTCACCTACGGAGAACAGGGCAAGTGATGACATACATAGATACAGCCAAGTCTATCATGGGAAAACCACTCCAAAGTGGTTGTGGTCACTTTGGTGTCACAGAGACACCACCAATGCCATCCTGCGACTGTTACCGCCCCAACCCCCCTCACTCCATTACTTTTTTTGCCACTGAACAAAAATAAACATTGGTAGGAGTGACATGGGGATAACGAAGACCAACACATGTAAAAAAAAAAATATACATATATATATATATATATATTCTCCCGAACCTCCTGCACAGCACCGTGAAGGAATGACAAGCCACACCAGCCGGGTAACTTTTCAGAATTTCTTTATTCGGGCACAAAGAAGACGCGTTTCGAGCACACAGGCTCTTGGTCACATATATTGACATATATATATATACCTTAACAGCAGACTCAGCTTCTACACCCCCACCCTCCAACTCCGCTCTGCCAGCCTCGCCCTCGCCGCTGTTCCTCGCATCCAACGAGCAACCTCCGGCGGCAGATCCTTCTCCTTCCTCGCCGCCAAGACCTGGAACACCCTGCCCACCCACCTGCGGCAGACCCAAGACCTACTCACCTTCAGAAGACTCCTCAAGACCAGGCTCTTCAAGAAGTAGCAGCACCCCCCCCCCCCCCCCCCAGCGCCTTGAGACCCTCGTGGGTGAGTAGCGCGCTCTACAATTAGACTGATTGATTGATTGATATATTGAAGTTCTACTATGTGGGACACATATTCATATTTTTTTTAAAAACATAAAGAAATACAAGTGGGAGAGAAAATGAGGCGAGCCACCGCATGTAGGTGGGCTATCAGACAAATCTGTTTTTTTCTGAATTATGGGTAGCCTCCTTGGACGGGTGACCTATCACCATTACCCCATCATGAGTCTGCTGTCCGCCCCAAAAACCACAAGGGAGGAAGGATCAAGGCCGAGGGAGGGTAGCAATTTAAGTGAAATGTGCAGTGGAAGGCTGGAGGGGAAAAACAGTACAGGAAGGTCACTGTGCAGTATGTGGGAAGGTCACTGGTGCAGTATGTGTGTCAGTAACCGTGCTGCGCTGCATTTTTGTAAACTCCACTCTGCATCATCACACACAGTGGTAAAAATAATGCCAAAGAGTACAACCATATCATAGGAGTAATTGTAATACTGTGGGCTTTTTCCTTTACAGGAAATAAAGACATTATAAAATGGATCAATTCAGAGCAGGCAAGAAACGGTGGAACAATTTGAAGCAGAACCTTCTGCCACTACCGCAAGACAGCCACAAACCCTGGGATTTCCACTTTTAGGTAAGCCACTTGGCATTATTAAGGCCTGCTGTAAAGTTTTATCCCTGCAGTATTTCTTACCTGCCGAATTCTTTTCCATTAGAAGTATTTTTAACACCGATGATATTCACCACCAGTACTAATGCTATTCCACTGGCAAAATTCAGAATACTAGTACTGCCCAAGGTAAAATGAAACGAAATTCCAGCATTTGTAACGTGCACAGCTACCTCCGGAGAGGTGTTCCGGCACTGGGCGCCGTCGCTAAGATTAAGCGAGCTATTGCCCAGAGTCACATGGTGCTGGGCTAACTTGCCGCCGGCGATCGAACCGTGAACGCCGTGGTCCGCAGTCAGGCACCCTGGCTGCTGCGCCACACCTCTTCCACCCCGTATTGTTTCTCTTTGTGAAGTATTATATATATATATATATATATATATATATATATATATATATATATATATATATGTGTGTGTGTGTGTGTGTGTGTGTGTGTGTGTGTGTGTGTGTGTTTGTATATATATGTGTGTGTATATATATATATATATATATATATATATGAAGAGCAGTCCCGCTCCTGATGCGTTTCGGTGGACAAACCACCTTGTTCACATAGCCCGGCGCCATTATAACTGGTAAATATATACACACAAACATACAAAGTGTCGTCATGGTAACCATGTCCGTAACATAGACATAGAAAACAGATTAAACAAAATGTAGCGAACATGTAAGTGACACATATTGGACAAAATAATGTATAGAATAACATTTATAAATTAAATATGTACTTTCAAAGAAATTTGTAATCAGCAATTTTGTTATGCATTTCTCAGAAGATCATGAGATCACATCACATATAAAACTGTTTTTGGGTGCAATTATTGTGAGCACATCAATAAAAGTTCTCTTCCTCACTACTGATCACATGTCAATTACATCGTGAAATTGCAATGGTGTATCCCCAGCAGAGGACACATAATTACTTGCACCTAGTGTGTTCTTCATTATATATTGCTCAGATTCACGTACATATTTTGTTTTGCCCCAGTATATATATATATATATGTTTTGCTAATATTGCTAATAACCTTTGCGTGGTTTGATGAATCTTCACAAAACTTTCCGAAAAAAATGCAAATTCAACTCAGCTGCTGCTTGGAAAGTTTTGGGATGATCCATCAACCCGGTGCTGAGAAAAAAGGGGTGTCAAAATAGCAAATTTCCCCATACATTTTCCACAGACTTCTTTAAGCAGCGTTACCGCAAAAACTGCTTAACTGAATTACACCAAATTTGACAGAAAGCTAGATCTTGGTTTTGAGATTTTGCTTTTTGTGATTTGGTGTAAATCCGTTCAGTAGTTTGTTTTAGAAATTACATTTAAAAAATATTTGATTATCTAGATGGGCGGGTCCGCGAGAGTCTCTCGAGAGTCTTGCGGGAGCATCAATTTAAAAATAGAGCTTTCTGATTCACCCAGGGAGCTTTTTTTCTCTTGGGCCATCTCGCTCCTGTATGAGTCAGACTCCTGCAGGAGTGAGCGATTTGATTGGCTGCTAGCAACATTAGAAAAATGTTGCTTGAAGCCATTACAGGACTATGTAACTTATTCTCCCATCCTGAAGTTTAAAAAAAATTATGTAGGGGCCAGGGTAGGCATACCCTGCCCCCCAAGCCCCATGGGGGGACCCAGAAGAACCAACCCGGGGCCCCTCAAGAAAGAGGCAAATGTTGCAGCGATCCTGCAGGAGTCCAGCGGAATTGCGACAAAAAAGAAAACAAATGGTGGCCGCCATTTTTTTAATATAAACATGGGGAGGGGGGCTTCAATAGGGCCCCCCTTCTGCAGTCCATTTAGGGCCCCAGGGACCCCATCGCCTGGAGCCAGGTATATCTTATATTTAAGAGGAAGGGTAGCATGGCCCCCTTCTTGAGCCTTTTTCGGCCTCAGGGATCCCATCTCCGGAGACCAATGTATTTAATAAGGGGAGGGGGCTTACGGCCCCCTCCCCAAGCTGTTTTTGGCCCTGGGGACCCCATCCCCTGGGGCCAGCTCAATTACTGTGTCCCAGTGAGCCCACCCACAGGAAACAGTAGTTTTCCTGCCCGCACCAGAGCGATCAGGGAAACGTGTTTGCTCCCACCTGGTGGAAGCATTTTTAAATCTCCTGCCAAATGGGAGCAAACACTAAGGGCCTCCTTACGATGTCAGTCGGAAAGGCCCCGAACGGCATTCAGATATTCCTAACCCGAGTCAGAACCCATGTTTCCGACTGACTTGGAAATATTTCCGACCAACCGATTACGATCGAAGGTATCTGTTCGGTCTGTCCGACTCGGTTCCGACCGGCATTCGGAGACTTTGAGTCTGTCGTAGCTTAATCGTACAGCTCTATGGACTGCGTTTCCGACCGACGTATTATGATGTCGAATTCGGACAGCCTTTCCGACTCAGTTTGTCTGGCATAGAACGACTGTCGAAAACTGACTTTGGGGCCCATAGCAGGCCCCCCTTCAACCTGAGACCTCCAGTTGGGGATTGTGGAGGTACCCATGGGACCCCTCTTCCCAACCATGCACAGTTTTGCAGGCACCATGGGGTGCCCGCCACAGGGTGCAGGATTTTCCGCAACCACCCCTTTCTTCAATGGGAGCCTGTTATGTTGGTCCGGAAAACAGGCTCCCATTGAAGTCAATGGGAGTCCGACCGAACGGTGTTCGGAAACATCGTAATCGGTCGGTCGAACTCTCCGAGTCGGTCGGAAAGGATTCAGAAAAGGAGTCGTCGGAATGTTTTCCGACCAACATCATAATGAGGCCCATTGTCTGTTCCCAGCTTGGAAGAGATTTAAAAATGCTCTCACCAGATGGGATCAGACTTGTGTTCTGTTTCCTTGCCCTCACTGATGCGAGCAGGGAAACAGAACACATATAGTTCTCGTCTGAAGGGAACAGCATAAATAGCTGCTTTCTCCGGGCGGGAGGGAGCACTGCTGGCTCTCGCACCATGCAGGGAGACAACTGGGCTAGCGGTGGCCCTGGGGCTCCACCTGCAGCCTCCAGCATGTTGTTTGTGGTTCCCCAGGGTGGGCATCGGGACACCCACCTATACTGTAGTAAGGCCCTGTGGCGCTGGAGTCCCAGGCGCCATAATAGGATCAAGAAGGGCTCGGCTCATGGGATGGGGTCCTCTGGGCCAATGAAGGCTCAAGGAATGAATCCCTTAAAGCCCAAGAAGGCGGCCATGCAGCCCCTCCCCTTTAATATGTAATGCAGCCCCGGGGGATTTAGACCCCGGGGCCTACTATGGCTCAGGGAGGGCAACCACGAGGCCCCCTCCCCTTTTAAAAAATGACAGCCCGGACGATGGCTCATGGAGGGAGGCCGCAAACCCACTCCTCTGTTTCATTGTATTTGGCCCCAGGGATGGGGTCAACGGGGCCTAATAAGGCTCGGGTAGGGGGCCACGTGACCCCCATCCCCTTTTAAAATATGGATGGCCTTGGGGGTGGGGTCCCCAGGGCCAAAAGAGGCTTGGGGAGGAGGGTCGCGCAGCCCCTCCTTTTAAAAATGGATGCAGTCCCCAAGGCCTGAGAATTTTCAGAGAGTTGGCCGCAAGACCCTTCTCCTCTTTTAAAAAAATGCTCAGCCCCGGTTTATGTGGACCCCAGGGCTTAGTATGCCTCGAGAAGGGGGCTGCATGCCCCATTCCCCTTAGATTTTGGCCCTGGGGGAAGGGCTCCACGGGGCCCAGATGGCTCTGGGATGGGGCAGCACATCCACCTCCCATGTTTAATTGTATATGGCCCTGGGGGATGGGGTCCCAGGGCCCTTTAAAGCTCGGGAGGGGGGCCACACTGCCTCCTCCCCTGTTTATTTGAACTGGCCTGCGGAATGGGGTCCCTGGGGTCATTTAAGGTTCAGGATGTGGGATGCACACCCCCTCTCCTTAATATATATGTTTTGGCCTCGGAAGATGGGGTTCCTTGGGCAAAGGGACCAACTCTATGCCAAAGGCTTGACACGTGTGGGTTTGGCAGCCTGCTGGGGGTTTGGACACGGAGCCTGGCAGCAGGACAATTCCTGTGACCAACCCCCCACTACCTATGCATGACCGGAGGCCGTGAGCAGCGTGGGGTTGGCTGCCTGTGGGGTGTTTGCTGCAGTGCCTGGCCGTATGGCAGGCCCTGCAGCCAAACCCCCACTGTGCACAGCCAAAAAGCAATACACGGCAGGGGGTTGGCTTTATGCATGGTAATAAAATATTACTTTACGTTAAAAGAAACGTAGAAATTCACTAAAAAAACAAAGGTTATAGTAACGTTATAGTTAGGTGTGATAATCTGTATTTTTTTTAAAGTTAGAAATTGGCTGAAAGAAACAAAGGCTAGAGTACCGTTAGGTGTAATAATCTGTTTTTATTTTTTTTTTAAACACAGAAATTTACTGAAAACCCACAGGTTAAAGTGACGTTATTGTTAGGTGAATATGTCAGTGATAATATTAGAGTTTTGAACTAAAACAAAAACACAGAAATTTACCAGTAATAGTTGGCAGAGCAAACTATGACTTGCGTTCCTGCGATGTATTGCTTATGACCTCACATATTACATCACTCATTACATGTTCTATGATATCATTTATGACATCCCTAATGACATCTCAAATGACCCCAGAGGGGTCAAAAGGAAAAAAATATTTTGGGGGATGTCGTCATAGTCCCAGAGGATGCTAGCGTGGCTCCCAGTGTGGTCCAACAGGACTTCTGCATAAGTCCTGTGGGAACACCCCTACGAGTGGCTGGCTTGCCACTCGTAGGGGTGCTGGCCACCCAAGGGGGGTGTGCTCCGGCCAGGCCCAGCGCCGAACGCCTCGCTGATCATGTCTGAAGGCCGTAAGTGAAAAAGGGGTTGCCATCAGCAGTGGGTTGGGTGCATACATATCCTAATAATATATTACTTTGTGTTAAAAAAACATAGAAATTCACTGAAAAAAACAAGGCCCATATTATATAATTTTTTAATGCAGCGCAAAACATAAAGCCACCTTTCTGCGCAGTGTTAAAGAGAAAGGGCAGGAATGCACCGTATTCAACATTATATTGCACATTGCTGTCCTTTCCTCACGCTGGCGCACTTTTAGCTGCCTAGCGCCAGCCAATGCAGGAACCCTTGCATCATGGTGCAAAGGTACCTGCATTGTAGGCAGGGTTGTTTTTGTGCACGAAGGCACACTTTCATCCACAAAAGCTACCCTGAGAGGCATTTTCCTCTCTCTATATGTGCTGCATAATGCAGCACATGTCAAAAGAGGAAAAAACAAGGAGAAAAAAAGATATTTCTGCTTGTTATGATTCACCTGAGGAGGCGTAGCACTTTGATGCATTCCTAGGTCTACTTCTAATTGTAAATCTGGCCATGCACTAATATCCATGGGTGGATGCGTGGACACACCCACCCTCCACCCATGGAACACCACCCTGGGGCAGAGTAACGCAATGGAGCAATTTGCCTTGCATTACTCTATATTTATCAAGCCATGCAGGGCCTTGCAAGGTGGCCTTGCGTGGTTTGTTAAATCTCAGTTAGGTTTGCGTCGTCCTTCCACCCCCTTGCGGGGCAAAAGGGCAATTCTGAACTTGATTAATTTGGCCTTATAGGGGAAACCTATATTTAAGTAAGGTAGTAAGATTTTAAAGTATGTTAATAAATACCAAGGTTAAAGTGGATAATGAGAAAAAAGTTTTTAAACCAAAAAAACACTGAAATTCACCAGAAATATTTAAATGACATAAGTATAACTAGCACCACGACAATACACTGCTTATTAAAAATTGTAGAACGTGTTGTAGGGTGCTCCAATAGCTGCTGTCCATCTAAACCTTGGGAACTAACCAGATTTTCCTGCTTTCTTTTTTGCGTATATATATATATTATTTTTTTTTCACTGAAAAAAACATAGGTTTCAGGGGCGTTATAGTTAGTTGGACATTTCACTCGTACAAAACCAGTCATTTGAGATGTCATCAGTGATGTCATGAGTGATGTCACTGACCATGTCATGAGCGATGTAATATGTGACGTTATCAGCAGTGCATTGCGGGCGCGCGAGTTATAGTTAGCTGAACTAACTATAACAGGTAATTTCAATGGTATTGTACGAGTGAAATGTCCAACTAACTATAACGCCCCTGAAACCTATGCTTTTTTCAGTGAATTTCAAAGGTTTTTTAAATGCTACTTTCTCACCATGCCTACACAGGTAAGACATGTGAAGAATGAAGAAAAAAACACATAGAAAGAAGAAAAAGAAATGAAGAAGGAAACAACAGAAGTCCTCAAAGATGAAGAAAATTGCAGGAAGAAGGAAGACGTGCAGAAAGAACAAACAGAGGAGCAGAAAGAGGCCTTGTTGCAAAATCATCCTGTACCCTCAACTTTTTCAGATGAGTACTGGTGGTAACTGACTCTGACTAACCAGTCCTAGAGCCAGTGCTATGCTAAAAGACACTTAGAATACAGTTAAAACACCTACATACACTAGGGAACACTATGCGTTGGGCTACCCCTGTGATTAGCATGACCTCCTCTGTAAGCCCCTAGTATATAATAGGGCAGGGGGATTAAAACTACCTCTTAAAATGTGCCTCAGGGCGCGTTTGAACACTGGTGAAGGTAGGGGGGGCCTGAGGTGACATGGGTGCAAACACACCCTGTGGCACGTTTTAAGTTGGGGTATTAAGTCCCCTTGAATCCTGAGGATCCCTGGGGTCTAACTAGCCCGCTTGGTACCTCCAGTAAGCGTGGCCCCCTCCCACAATTTACAAAGCCCCTTGGGGGTGGTGGTCCCCCCCGAATGGTAATATTTAGAGCCCCAGGGAGGTGGCGGTCCCCGGGGCGTGTGGGGGGCTAGAGCTCCCCCCACAGGTTATTTTTTTTTTAACCAAACAAAATTCTAGCCCCGGGGGGGGTGGCGGTCCACAGGGCTGTGAAGGGGCCATGAGCCCCCCCCGCAAATATCGTAGATAAGCCCCAGGTGGTGGCGGCCCCGGGGCTTGGGTGAGCCTTTGAGCCCCCCCACACATTACATTAAAAAGCCCCCGGAGGGTGGCGGTCCCCTGGGCTGAGGGGGCTGTGAGCCCCCCTTATATATGTTAGAGAAGTCCCAGAGGTGGCGGTCCCCAGGGCTGGTTGGCCCCATTGGGCCCCCCATTACTAATACTGCCCCTGGGAGTTGGCCCCCCGGGGCTGAATATTAACGAAGCGCAGGAACCCGCGCTTTGTTTATTTTTCTCGCCAGGATCCGTGCACCCTGCACGGATTTTATCGATTTTTAAAAAGAATTTTTTTTTTTAGGGCCCTGTGGGTCCTTGTGGGACCCTCTAAGCAGGCCTAGGGGGTCAGGGTGTTTCTACCCTGCCCCCTTTTTTGCGTTTTGCGCACTTGTTTCCCTGATTTTTTGTGCAAAGGTGGCTGCCAACACTTTCTGGTTTGGAGTGTTGACATCCAATTAGCATAAAGCTTGTGCTTGGGAGGGTGCGCGGATCCTCCAGTGCCATAGATATCACTATCTCTATTCCTTCATTTCTCAAAAACTACTGAACAGATTTACACCATTTTTAAAAAGGTCGCTTTCTGAGCCAAGCAGTACCTTTTTTTGCCAAATTTGGTGTAATTCCATTCAGCAGTTTTTGCTATAACAGTGTCTAAATTTTCCTATGGGAAAATTATTTTTTCACCACTATTTTTTTAATTTCTCAGGAACTACTGAACGGATTTACACCATTTAAAAAAAAAAGGGTGCTTTCTGAACCAAGGGCTACCTTTTTGCAAAATTTGGTGTAATTCCGTTCAGCAGTTTGGGCTGTAGCCGTGTTTAAAATTTCCCATGGGAAATAACATGGAGAAAACACGTTTTGAGACCCCTTTTTTCTCAGCCCCTGCTTGAGGAATCACCCCCAAACGTTCAGGATAGGAGCGGACCAGAGCTGGCCTTAAGTTTTGATAATTTCGCGAAGATTCGTCAATCGGCGCCAAAGATATTGCAAATAGATTGTTGCGGATTTCCTATGGAAAATAGGTCCTAACTATAACTACCTACTGGCGACGGCCAGTAGGTAATATATAAATATATATATATATATATATATACACACACATTGAGTATATATATGTGTGTATATATATTTTAAAAATATATATATATATATACACACACTTACACACACACATATATCCACACTAATATTATAAAGAGAGAGCCCAAACCTTTGAGGCGGGTAAGCTCAGGAACTACAGCGCCAATCGGAACACCCAATACAGCATTGCAAAACACAGTATCAGCAGATGGACATAGGCTATACAGCAGCCCACCATATACATTATAAGGGGAAAAGAATGTTAGGGGCAAAGTAGTCCGTTGTGGGCGTGTGCGTTGTGCTGGGGGCATGTGCATAGAGCGATGGGCGCGGCATTCGTCAAAACCCAACCCTGCTGAATTATATCGCTTGCGAGAAGCGTTCTGAGTAGTCCGTTGTGGGAGTGTGCGTTGTGCTGGGGGCGTGTGCATAGAGCGATGGGCGCGGCATTCGTCAAAACCAAGCTGGATTGCACTGCTTGCAAGAAGCGTTCTGGGTGGAACTAGCGTTCCAATACGAGTGGGCGGTGCATTTGGCATTGTTGTGGGCGTTGGCTGGTGACGCCATGTGGGGCGTCTAAGTGGCGCTACAGCGGACAAACACGTTCGCGGCTGACACAGTTCGCATGTTACCGTGGCGTCAGGTACAGCGGACAAACACGTTCTCGGCTGGAGCCGACAAAGACGTTCCCAAAATTGCTCGGGTGCTGAGGCGGGTGCTGAGGCGATTCAGAGTAGCAGCGGGGCTAAAACGCAGTCACTGTGGCGCTTCCTCACACTGGCTGGACAAGCGGAGGCACATGTTCGGCTGCAATGGACAACTAGCGTTACCGTGTATGCATGCTCAACTACAAAGGTAAAAAAGAACTTTCGAGACTTTCATTTTCATCCCCGGACAACGTCGGGGCAGGCAGCTAGTATACATATATATATATATGTCAGGGAAATCTTCAAAAAGTATTGATATATAGATATAGATATTGAGATTGAAAGTGGAGGATGTTTGACCTTTAATGACCGAGGAAGGTGAACCACGGTGTAGGCACTGCCAGACAATTCTCCGCTCAATTGCTGTTTGGATAACATATATATATCCAATGAGAAGACGGAGATGAATGGATATATATATATATCAACAACTTATTTTTGTTCGATGGGAAAGTGTTCAAACAGCTACAAGGTGTTGCCATGGGTGCATGCTTCTCCCCCAGCTACGCGTGTTTACACGTGGGCTGGTGGGAGGAGCATGTACTCAGAGGCCAACACAAGAACCTAGCTGACAAACATCTGATGTACATTTGGAGATATATTGATGACATATTTATTGTTTGGAACGGGAGTGAATTTGAAGCAAAAGCTTTTGTGAATACCATCAATGACAATGAATTGAATTTGCAGTTTACCGCACATATTGATCAATATCGAGTGAATTTTTTGGACATTGCAGTAATTATTGAGAATAATCAGATCACCACACAGTTGTATCGCAAACCCACAGTAGGAAATTCCTTGCTGCATGCATCCAGCTTTCACCCACAACACACCATCATTGGCCTACCATATGAAGAATTCTTAAGAATACGCAGAGCGTGTAGCACCACTATAGCCATGACAACAGCGCAACAAGCAGCCAGAAGCAGATTGCTACAACGTGGCTATTCAGCCAAATTGTTGGACTCTGCATTAGCTAAAGCCAATGCTAAGGATAGAAATGAACTGCTTTTCACACAAAAAGATAAGAGCCTCCCACTAACATCGCTATCGGTGGGCAATACCCCTGTTGTAGAGCCTACAACAAGTAACACGGCACCATGTAGGTTTATATCTACATTTAGCAGACAAGCAAAAGCGATAAAAAGTATTATCAATGCCCAATGGCCAATTATATTGACCGACACAGTCCTGGCTCAAATATTACCTATAAGACCTAATCACACTTATCGCAAAGCTAGATCTATGCGCAGTGACTTGGTTAGAACAAGCCCGGAACTGGAGATCAACAAAAATTGGCTCACTTCTAGTTTAGGCTTTTTCAAATGTAACACATGCCGAGCGTGTAAGTTTGGTGTTAACACCAAGACCTATACTGATGGCTTCTCCAATACACTAGTGAAACTAAAGGGACACTACACATGCCGCACAGACCATGCGGTTTATGTGTTGCAATGTGGCTGCGGACTCCGCTACGTGGGGAGCACTAAGCTCCCAGTCCATCAACGAATACTGCAGCATCTTCGGGCGACTGTAAATTCGGATAGTACATATCCAGTGGCACGCCACATCAATGAAGAACACAGTAGCAACCTCAGTATGCTGCAATATTTTGTTATTGATAGTGTGCCTTTGAGCAAACAAGATGGTGATCGCGAGAAAAGGTTGCGACAACTGGAGACTAAATATATCCTTAAACTCAACTGTAAGACACCAAATGGGTTAAATATCTGCAAAGATATTCATCATTTTCTGTAGGGTCATTGATCCTGACCCTGTCAAGTCCGGTGTACCCTTTAAGATCCATGGTCTTTTCTCAACAGACTGCATTAGGTCTATGTTCACCTAATGTATCTTTCACATGAAGTAAGATTAACCACCGTTTTTCTGATGCCTGATCCTTTTTCTGATGCCTGATCCTTTTTCTAAGTTTTATCAGTTTGAAAGAGATATATATGTGTATTTCTTATGACACTTACAATTTAATTAATCATGTCTGCTTATATTGTTAGCTTTTGTCTGCATTTGAAATCCTTTGCTCTGATCGATTTAAAAAGTTTTCCAATAAGATTGGTAAATATTCGCCCAAGAAAAATGACCCTGTATAAGTCAATGGGCGATATCTACAGTCTAAGGAAGACCTAATTATGCTTATCCTTCTCAACCAGCATAATTCAGTGTTCGTGAAGCACTAGCTGGTGTAGCACGACAACCATTTTTATAACTACACCACACTTTATTTGCACTTTAGTATCACCCTGCACATATCGTTTTTTATTGCTGCGATTATATTTTGGAGTTAAGGCGTTTTCAACCGGTAATTACCATTTGACTTTGTAAGGTCTGTTCAGATAAATGCGGCATTAAGCCGTAGTAATTTTTCTAATACATGACAAAATGTTTTGGTTGGGTATAAATATTTATGCATTTGTGCATTGAATCTGTTAAAAAATGTTATATACCCAGAATAGACCTCAAAGCATTAAGGAATCAAATTGGTTGACCATATAATTACAGTTTAATGGTATTAGTACAAATAATTACGCTTGTCTCCATTGACCTGACAAAATCTGTTGTTGTCTAATTTTATAACAAATGTATTGGGACAGGTAATATCTTAAATTAACTGTAAGAAATAATCAGTTAACATGATTAAATGTTCAATATATATGCATTTGTGCTGGAACTATAATCTAGAAAACAGTTTTGTAGTTTATATCGCAGTATGTCTTCACTGTTCATTACCTGTGTAGTTCAAGTAATCACGTGAGCACAGTCACCAATGTATTTAAATCTAGTTGTTTGAGCAGCGGGGTTATGTGAGCAAGGCTACACGTTAGCCGAAACGCGTCATCCTGCCCGACATCTCGCACTATTCTTAAATAAAAGTCACTGCAGCCAGCAGTGTGCAAGCTGATTCTGGAGTCCGTGTCTTTCTCCGTTTGGTGGTTTCAAGCGCCGGAGCGGTAATTGGATATATATATATATATAGACAAGCTGGAACGGTTTTATAAACAGAAGTTTGGCACTACAGTGGAGTCCGTACCCTTTCTTTTCCGTCGGAGTATGGATGATTTGGGAACGTGGTTACTGGATACATATATATATAAATATTCCATAAGAAAACACATACTCTTCAGTAACGTGAGACAGGCCACAACAACAGTGCTGCATACATTCTTTATTCCGAGGC